>NW_006399760.1:23479493-23568649 GCF_000299155.1 Elephantulus edwardii | reverse complement strand
AGGAGATAAATCAGAACTGGTTTTGACAAGCACTGTGGCAATGGGACAATTAAAACAGACTTTCAAGGAAAAAAAAGAGAGAGAGGAACAAACTAGGGAGGGTGTAGAAAAATAGTGCAACAGTGAATGAATGGAAATCCAAAATCTCTGTAAATGTTCATTAAAATTAATAAAATAAAATTAAAAAAATACTTCAATAACGTGATGGTGGTGTGGTAGTGGTGATGGTGTAATGATGTGGGAGTGGTGATGGTATAGTGATGTGGATGGTGACAGCGATAATAAGTACAGGGAATGATGTTGATGATGGTGGGTTAGTGGAGGCAATGAGAATGGTGGTGTTGGTGTTGCTATGTGTAATGGTGGTTGAGGTGGTGACAGTAGTGCCAGTGATGGTGAGGGTTGTGGTAGTGGGGTGGTGATACTGGTGGTGGTGATGGCGGAGACAGTAGTGGTGGCGAGTTGATGATGATGGTAGTAGTGATGGCAGTGACAGGAACAGCGATGCGCTGATGGAGAGGTTAGAATGGGAGCAGTGGTGGTGATGGTGGAGGTGGTGATGGTGATTATAGTGATAATGGTAATAATGGGGAGGTGGTGGTGGTGATAATGGGGATGGTAATGAGGAAGAAGGCAATTGTGATGTGAGTAGTCCGTGGTGATAATGAATTTTTGGCACTTTTCCTGGGTATCTTCTCTCTGCTCTTCAGTCTGTTACTTGAGATTTATGACCCCAGCCTGGAGATGAGCATGCAGCCTTGTTTTCTTTCCATTCCTTCTCTTACCTTCCTGCCTTATTTTGAGCACATTTTTCTCCCTGTGAGTTCACATGAGGTTCTTCACATAGTCCTGGCTCTTGAACTATTTGGACACTATTTTTGAAGCAGTTTCTTGGATCTAACCTAGAATCCTCTCCTACCTGTCCCTGTCCCTTGCTTCATATAGTCTTGCCTCTTCTGTCCCAGACTCCTCTTCTTCAGTCTGGAGCCCGGGGCACTTCCCTAGCAGACTACTCATTAGGATTGCTCCTCAAGTGAGTCTTTTTGATGCCCAAGGACCACCTTGCTTACTGAAGGGAAGGCCTTAGTGTCCGAGAGCTGGCCTTTTTTTACAGCCGTGACAGAAGATTTGTAAATCTATTCACAATTCTCTCTTATTCTGCTTTACAGGTGCACCTACCCCCCTTTTACAGACATAGTTTTTATTATCTCACATGATGTTTCAGTTCCTTAACACCATTTGTTTACATGTCTGTCTCAGCTTGTTCAAAACTCATTAATCATCCATTCTTCGGGATGCCAGACTCCCCGATAGCACTAGAATCTGGGGGTGGTGGCTGCGTCCTCATGTAAACACAGTGAAGCGTGATTGTCAGCTTACTACACCGGGAACAGCATTGAGTTAAAGCAGAAATTCAAAGTAGAGGACTTCCAGGTATGTCAAATTTCAGACAGGCGTGGGAGAGTGGAAGGTGGACTGAGGAAGTGCTTTTTGACTTTTGATGACAAAGCAGCTACTCTTTCCTCCTTGACCGACACGGCTTGTTAAGAAAATCACTGTGTTGACCTCATGCACTGCCAGGTACACAAGGTAAAGATTTCTTCTTTTTTTTTTAATTTTTATTTTATTATTTGTGTGTGTGCGTGTACCGTCAAATCAGATCTAACTGGTACAGGAGGAGATTGTCCCTCCTTTCCCGGCAGAGCATCTGGTGGATTTGAACCGTGCTCCTCTGGGATTGCAGTGCAGCTTCTTGCCACCAGAGCTTCCCTTAAAGATTTCTTCTTAAGACCAATGACATTGTGATTCATTGCTCACTGAGAGCTTTCCTCTTTGTTTTGTAAAGATCCTTTAGTTTGGTAGGAAGGACGAGGCTCATGTATAGGCCTGAGCAAGTCACTTAATTTGTTTGAACTTTTTTCCTCCCATATTTGTAAAATGGAGACCAACAATTGCTGCATTTTATCCTTAAGTTTTTGTAAGCCTTGACTGGAAAATTATCTATGGAAAAGACAACTAAAAAGGCTATTATGATTGCTGTCATTGAATTTTACTTTTGAGACTTATCTTGAGGTATAAATGCTTTTGAACTTGGAACTTTGTTGTTTAGTATATATGTCATAGATATTTGTGAAAATATCATACCTTTATATCTTTTACACATACAAATGCTGTTAAAATCTAATATTCATGAAGTCACCCTTGCCACATTGCATTTCTCAGGTTGTCTAGGAGTCATGACGAAAGCCAGCTCAGTGACTCTCTCACCGGCTGAGGCCTCTGTGCAGTATTCCCATGGCCTGGAAAGACAGTTCTGTTCTTGCCAGAGGTCCCCTTACTCAGCTGTCAAGCCCCAGCTCAAAAGTCACCTCATGCCAGTAACTACTGGCAGAGAAGTCATCATGTCCTCCTGTAGCAACATATTGTCATCTCTCAGCTGCCCCTCTCAATTAACGGTCATTCATTGTAAACTCCATCTGAATGTGAGCTCCAGGAGGACAGAGGATTTTGTGGCTTTTACTCACAATGCATTTCCCAGTGCCTAGCACTGTGCCTGTCACACAGTGGGTATCAGTAAACCTTTTCTGACTGCATGAATGAATCAGTGAATGCTTGCGGATAAGTCACCTCCATCACAGAGGGAGGGAACTGATTTACACTGGTATCCCCCTCACTGTCATCTTGGCCAGGGCCTGACACCTGTTAGGTTTCAGTGTGTTTGTTGAATGAATACATTTTGGTTTAGGAATTCACCTGTCTAGAAAATGGAAGAAAAGGACTAAATATAAACAAGGTACTAAAGATCAAATCAGATCTGACTGGTACAGGAGGAGATTACCCCTCTTTCCCCGGCAGAGGATCTGGTGGATTCGAACCGTGCACTTCTGGGATTGTAGTTGCAGCTTCTTGCCACTAGGCCACCAGAGCTCCCCTAGAAAATGGAAGAAAAGGACTAAATATAAATAAGGTACTAAAGATAACATTGTATTTCCACACTATAATTATTTAAAATGCTTTTTTACTTGTTACTTTTTATGAAAACCTAGGGTAAATATCTAGAGCAGTTTTTTAAATGAAAAAAAAAAAATCAGACTTCCTTGGACTGATTCCTAATAGAATTTCATAATTTTTTTTCTGAAAAATGGTGTAAACATCATTAGCATAGACCATTCCCAAATGTTTCCATCTTTCATGTCCTAATGTATAGATATTAATAGTTTATGAAGAAATAAGAATTCTTGCAAATTGATGGTTACTATCAAAATAATGATGGCTCAAATTTTAGCAAATGACTGCCAAATTTCCTGTAGCTCCCTACTGCCTTTATTGGGATTGATGAAGTCTTTTACATAGTAAGGTTTTTAAAATTCTACTTACAAAATTTTATATCCTCTTCAGCAGATGGGCTGACCGGCTTACAGTCTCCATGGTAACAAGGTTTCTGTATTTCCCCCCCCTTTTTCTAAAATAGCCTAAAGTCACAGAAGGAAACATAGATATTAATAGCATAAGGAATTTCAATGTAAACAACAGTTATTTAAATATGTAGCCTTTGATTACATGTTTCCAGATCTATGATCATTTTTGATGCATGGTGATTATGACTAAGCATATGTGAATATGATATTAATACTCATTTGGATTGGGATGCACCAGGTGAAATGACTGACAACACATTTAGATTGGCCTCTGATTTCCAACATCCTTCTTGCTAGCCAAAGCAGATTACGTACTTTTCCCCAATTAAGAGTCAACAATATAGCAATATGCAGAGCTATTTTAACGTGTGTGTGGAAGACAAAACCAAAGCTGTTCTGTCGCTGCTGTGCAGTTTCTGTGGACACCCATTTTTGTTTTAAGTGTAAGTGTAGTGGTTGTGCTGAATGTTGTTGTTAGGTGCTGTTGAGTTGAATAGGATCCATAGTGATCCTGTGAGCAACTGATCTGAACCCGATGCTGTGCCATCCTCACATTTTCTGACACATTGGAGCTCGTTATAGCAGTCACTGTCTGTTCATCTGGTTGAGAGTCTTCCTCTCTTTCACTGACCCTTTCACCTTTCTAAGTATGATGTCGTTCTCTAAGGAATAGCCTCTCCTAGCAACATGCCCAGAGTATGTGAGATGAAGCTTTTATCATCTTTGCCTTCAAGGAGCATTCTGGCTGCACTTTCTCCAAGACATATTGTTTGTTCTTTTGGAAGTACTCTAATATTCAGTATTCTATTCCAATATCATAGCTCAGAGGTGTCTAAAAGTGTTGATTGTGGAACCGAGCAATGTGAAATGTTAACAGTCTCAAACTCTTCTCCATCATGATGCTGCCAATTGGCCCAGTGGTGGGAATCTTTGCTTTCTTGATACTGAGCTTCAATCCGTAGTGGAGACTACAGCCCTTGACCTTCTGCAGCAGTTTTGGCAAGCAAGGTTGTGACATCCACATAGCACTGGTTGTTGATGAGTCTTCCTCCAATCCTGATGCCATGTTCCTCCTCATAAAGTCCAGCCTCCTGAATAATCTGTTCCACATATAGATAAAAAAAAGGTGTGGAGAGAGGATGCATCCTTGACATACTACTTTCTTGATTCTGAACCTGGCAGTGTTTCCTTGCTCTGTTTTGATTACTGTTTCCTAGTCTAAGTATAGGTTTCGCATGAGCGCAATTAGGTGTTCTGGCATTCTCTTTTTTTTCAAGGTTAGCCACATTTTGTTGTGATCCATGCAATCAGATGCCCTTGTATAGTCAATGAAACACAAATAAACATTCATTTGGTACTCTCAGCTTTTAGCCATGATCTAATCTGACATTGGCCTCTTCTAAACCCAGCTTGCACTTCTGGCAGTTCTCTGTTGATATTCTGTTCCAGAGGTTTTTGGACAAGGGAACATTACATGGTTTAAAATTAAGAAAGATGTATTAGCATTGTATTCTCTCTCTCCATACCTATTCAATCTGTATGCTGAGCAAATTATTTGAGAAATTGGACTCCATGCAGAAAAATGTGCTGAATTTCTTAGGGCTACAGCCCATTCTCACTTGATTTGGTATCTTTGATTGATGCACCTAAAAAAATTGCAAACCCAAGCCTGGCTAATATATTAGCAAAGAATGAACCAATATTTCTATAAAGAAAAGTATATTTGATTTTTACCATCTGTATGTGTACTGTGGTGACCTGAATGTTGTTATGATGCTGGAATCCCTGTCATAGTTCGCATTTTGCCTGATCACCCATGGTGGACAGGTTTCAAAAGAATCTTCATTCTAAGACAAGAGTAGCAAAAAAGACTGGGTTATCTACTTCTGAAAATATATTGTTAATGCTCTTAGGTGCTGTTGAGTTGGAACTGACTCATAGTTGACCAACTCACTGGTGGGTTTTCAGAGGCATCGTTCTTCCAAGGAGCAGCTCCCGGATTCAAACTATGGATCTTTGGGTTGGCAGCACAGTACTTTATCACTAACCCACCAGTGCTCCCTTTTTGAAAATTGGCCAGTGGAAAAATCCCGTAGATCCCAACAGAATATGGCCCAATATAGTATGGAAGAGGAGCCCCCTTCGATGGATCCAAACTTCTTGCCTTCAAGTCAGTTCTCATTCCAAGCCACCCTGGAGAACAGGGTAGAACTGCCCCTCATGGCTTCTAAGTCTGTGAAGCTTTACAGAAACAGCCTGTTCATCTTCTTTCCACAGAGCAGCTAGTGGATTTGAACTGCTGACTTTTTGGTTAGCAGCTGAGTGCTTTACCAGCATGGCACTACCAGAAGACCATCAGAATGCACAGTGACCTCAGCAATGGCCTTGGGTTGGCGTGACATTGTCTTCTGTTTTATGTTTGGTCACCATGAGTAGGAGCTGGTTTGACAGTCACTTAAAACAGCAACAAATTTGATTTATTACAACCCTAACTTTTCCTTTATAAAGGGCTGCTTCTTGACACAAAATGGTTGGGTCAAAACAGAGATTGATTCTTAGTTTTGCGTCTTTTGGGTTTGGTTTGGTTTTTTTTTTTTTTTCTGTTAAGACATTCTGGCTTCTTTAGCTGCAGTTGTTGACATAGATTCTTTTTTTTCTCTCTCAAAAAGATAGAACTAGAATAAGGAAAATTTCTCTCTCAAACAGCAGATAGAACTAGAATAATGGAAATTTTTCTCTCAAACAGCAGAAACTTACTTAGATATATGTGGAGTGTCTGGCCCTGTGATGGACTCTTTTAGAAATGTTATTGCAGCTAAAAATCTTATTAATAGGTCATCTGAGCATTTCCTTAAATAGTTATTAAGTCTTTTTTTCTCATTGTTTTCTGCCATCACATTTCTATATTTACTTTCTTTTGCTGTCACCTGATCAGGGAGAGCTGTAAAAGACCCTGCCTGGAAGATTGGTGTGAAAGTAGCATTTGATGCTACTGGGGGGAAAAAAGTTCGAGGTGTTGTTTAGGTGCTTGTGTTACAATTTAAGTGAGCAGCTGGTTGGTGTGGATATTTGCTAATCACACTCTTGTTATTATGGATATTTTAGTTTTTGACCCATATTAAAGCACTTCTCCCCTCCCTCTGCCTCCAAGGTCAGGCAAAGGAGTGCACTTTGCTTTGCCCTGGGTTCCTCTTAAAGCCTGTGTGCAAAAGTTTGTTTGGAAGGTAATTTTGGGCAGTGGGAGTGGGGATGCTGAGGGATTGGAAAGCCAGTACAAGGATGTGTTAACATATTTGCTACTGGGAGTAGCTAGTGATTATTGAAACCATGTCTCCCTGCGGCGGGGGGGGGGGGGGGGGGGGGGGCCCTGTGAAATGCACTTCCAGACTCTGGCCTGGACTATGAAAGAGGGAGATAGTTATCCACTGACTTCTGCCCCCCATTATGAAGAATGACCTTATTAACTTGGTCATGTTTGCAAATACTTGTGTGCATGCCAAGCATCTTACACTGGCTAGTCAGAGAAGCTGAGGCAGAAAGTTCAGAAAGAAGAAGCAAATGGTACCTGGAGGATGTCAGGTCATGGTGTGTTGCTGGTCAGAGCCTGTGTGAAGTAGGATGTACTGGATGGGAAGTGGTATCTAAAAGGGGCAACCATGCGAATCAGAGATACCAGTGCACCCCTGCCTCCTGGTAGTTTCTTTTGTTAGAGGCTTCATGAGAGAACACCCCTCTGGGTCTTCCCAGGAAGCATAGGCAGTAGGTCAATCTCCTTTTCCATTTCCGATAATCCGTTTCCAGAACCTCACCCTCCAGGTCCTTTTATCTCTCTGTTCCTCAGTTCTGGCATCTCTACCTTGTAGGAAGCCACTGTTCTGTCTAAGCTGCAGGGAGCTTTTCCAGCAGGGTGTTGGGACTAGTTTCAGGTATCCTTGCCAAGACGTTAACCCAGAGTCACAGTGAGCTTTCCCATGGCAATAAACCATTCTTCATCTGGCTAAATATTCTGCATTTTTTGGTTCAAAGCTCTTAATAACCCATTCCCCACCGAAATGGATTGACACAGTGACTGCAGCAGTGGGCTCAAGTGTGTAAGAGAGGGTGAGGCTGCCACAGCATAGAGCAGGGGTCAGGTCTGTTGTTGGTAGTGTCTCTGTGAGTTCTGTTTTTGTGCTCCACTCCACGGCACTTAACAGAAGCAGCAACAACAACAATAATCCTGTTCCCACTGATACACATTTCTTTGGTGAATAAGCAGCCTACTTCTGCAGCAGGACGTATATTTCTCTGGGCTTCGTTGGGATTTAACTTTGATTATTGGCTTTGAGGCAATAAGAAGAGGTGCAGCCGATCATTGTTGTTGTTAAGTGCCATCGAGTTACCTGCCACTCATAGCCATTGTCCAACTCTCTGATGCATAGCAAGTAATTTTGGATACTCTGGCCTAGACCAGGCACACCTTAGTCTCTAGACTGACATCATTGCTCTTTTGTCCTTTGATGATCTACAGTAGAGCAGCATTAAAGGAGAATAATTTCTTTGTTAGGCAGCTGCCTTTGTGTGTACTTTGCAGGGTCTTCAGGTATGGGAAGGTTGCTCTTCTCTTCCAAGTAGGAGGAAGCTAGTGTTAGTGGTCTGGAGGATTCAGGAGAACCTGGAGAGCCAAGGTTTTTAAGGCTTGTTGTTTTAATGTACCGACGAGTCAATTATGACTCATAGCAACACTGTTGACAACAGATTTGAACCTTGCCCTGTCCTACACCATTGTCATCATCTCTGATAAGCCCTGAGCCCACTGTTACAGTCACTGTCAATCCCTCTTGTCCAGAATCTTCTTTAGCCATTCTTAATGTCCCCATTCCTGGTCGTATGGTCTCCTATTTTCCTGCCTTTTACAAAGGAGACTGATGGAGACAGTGCTGCCAACCTCTTTGCAGGCCTTTCAGCTTTCCCATTAGATCCTGAGCTTTATTTTCAGCACGGTCTGCCCTGTGACTGCCAGAGATGAAGGTTAACCTCAATGCTGTCACAGGCTTTTAATAGTGTGCCTTGAGCTAATAGTTGATTGACCTGAGCATGTGATTTTAATTCTGCCTCTTCAAAGTGTTCAAAACAGTTTTAGCAAAGGCAGACGACTCCATGATCCCTATTATTCTTGTTGACCTGTGTCATTCATGATTCACATTACCTCTGAATTCAGTTATTCACATTCCAGCTGCACCTCCTCTCAAGTAACACAGGTAAGAGCCCAAGTAAATGTGCTGTTACTTCGTCCAGAGCCTGCCACCATCCAGTTTGCCACTAGCACTGGGTCACAGTGGCCCAAGCTCATGATCCAGATTTCTAAGGCCACTGTCTTATCAGGTCTCTTAGTTTGAAAAACAAACCTGAGATTAATGCTGCCTGCAGATAGTTTATTGAGTAATGATCCCAATAGAAATTAAGAGAAAATGAGAAAAGGAAAGGCCAGCACAAGCATATGTTGTCAGATTGGCCACTGCTGAGTGTGACAGGGACTTGAGTTGAGGTCCTTTTAAGGTACCTTATGAAATGCATCTTAGTATTGTCTATGGAAAAACAAATGTAAGCTTGAGTTGCAATCCTGAGAGATACTATGGGAAAAATCTTGAATCATCCAGGAAGCAACAAAGGAAGGTAGAGAGAATACACAGTCACTATACAAAAAAAAGAATTTGTCAATGCCGAAATATTTCAGGAAGGTGCAGATAATGAAGAACCAGTGGTGTGAAAGAAAAAGTGTAAGCTGCATTAAAGGCATTGGTAAAAAATAAGGCCCTAAAAATCAATGGGATACCAATGGACATGTTCCAAATAACAAATGCTATCTGGATGTGCTTACCAGTCTGCCAGGACATTTGGAAGACAAATACCTGGCCAACTGACTGGAAGAGATCCATATTTATTCTAATTTCTAAGAAAGGTGATCCAACAGCACATGGAAATTGTCAAACAGTATCATTACTATCACATGCAAGCAAAATATTGTGGAAAATCATAAAAAATATTTAGAACAGTACATTGACAGATAACTGCCCAAAGTTCAAGCTGATTATAGAAGAGACCATGGCACCAGGAAAATTATTGCTAATGTCATATGGATTTTAGCCGTAAGCAAAGAATATCAGAAGAATGTCTGTTTGTGTTTTATTGACTATGCAAAGGCATTTGACTGTGTGGATCATAACAAATTATGGCTAACCTTGAGAAGAATGAGACTTCCAGAACACTTAATTATGTTTATACAAAATTTATACCTAGAACAAGAAGCTTTTGTCTTGAAAGAGCAGGGGAACACTGCATAGTATAAAATTGAAAAAGGTACATGTCAGGTCTGTATCATTTCTTCTTATCTACTCAACCTGTATGCTGACCAAATAATTTGAGAAGCTGGACTATAGGAAGAAGACTGTGGCATCAGGATTGAGGAAGGCTCACAACAGTTTGTGGTATGCATATGACACAACTTTGCTTGCTAAAAGTGAGGAGGACCTGAAGTGCTTGCTGCAGAGGATCAAGAACTACAACCTTCAATATGGATTACATCTCAGCATCAAGAAAACAAAAATCCTCACCACTGGACCATAGACAAACATCATGACAGGTGGAGCCAAGATTGAAATTGTCAATGATTCATCTTGCTTGGTCTTACAGTCAACACCCATGCTACCAGCATTCAGGAGACAGGAGACCTACGGCATTGGGAAAGTCTGCTGTCCAGGACCTTTCCAAAGTTGTGAAGAGCAGAGCAGTGATGCCATTTTAAAGAACAAGATGCACCTGATTCAAGCCACAAACTTTCCAGACACCTGCTATGCATCTGGGAGCTGGATAGTAAAAAAGGATGACGGGAGAAGAGTGGATGTTTTTGTGTTTTGATGTTTGAGAGGAGTGCTGTATATCTGGATATTGACTGCCAAAAGAACAAACATATGCCTTGGAGAAAGTGCAACCAGAGTGTTCCTTGGAAGCAAAGATGGTGAAGCTTCATTTCACATATTTTGGAAATGTTGTTAGGAGAGGCCCTTCCGTGGAAAGGGGCATCATGCTTGGAAATGGGAATCATGGAGGTTCATTGAAGGAGAGATAAACTCTCAGTGAGATGGACTCAAATATGCCAAAGATAATAAGGATGACACAGAATAAAAGTTCAGGTCTCTTGTTTGTAGAGTCATACTCGACTCGTTGGCACTTAACAATGACTGCGTTGAGGCAGAAATGAGGAGATACGTATTCACTGATTTCTGCCCCACTGATCTAGCGTGACCCCCAGTGCTAACTCCTTTGCACATCAGGTTTGCATATTCATGAGTGTGGATGCCTGTTGACTCTCAAGCTCAAACTCTGGAGTAGGAAATGAGGGGCATGTGGAGGTGAAGGTCAGATCATAGAGGTAAGGTGAAGATCAGATGATAGAGGTGAGGTGTTGGCAGATTAATAGTTGTTAGGTGCCATTGAGTTAGTCATGACTCGTAGCGATCCCATGAGCAACGTGGCTAACCCTTGCCCACTGCTGTGCCATCTTCATCTCTGACATACACGAGCCCACTGATAGTCACTGTGTCAGTCCGTCTCATTCAATTGTCTTCCCCTTTTTTTCTAATCTTCCAGCTTTCCAAACATGATAACTGTTTCCAAAGGACAGTCTCTCCTAACAACATGCCCCAAATATGATGGACAGAACTTCACCATCCTTGCCTCCAGGGAACATAGTGACTTAAACATCCTCCAGGACCGACTTAATTTGGGTTGGTATTTTTGGTGTGTGGTTTGTTTGTTTGTTTGGTGTTTTTTTTTTCCAATCTATGGGATGGATATTCAGCATTCTTCTTCAACACTACAACCCATCCTCATTCATTGTCTAACTTCCAGTTACATAAAAAATAATTGGAAAGACCCTGGCTTGAATCAGATGCACCTTAGTTTTAAACTGACATCATTGCTCTCTAACATTCTAGAGGTGTCCTTGACAGCAAATTTACTTAATGCAATTATTCTTTGTTGTGTTTTTGTGAGTGCTAGTATCAAGGGTGTTGCAGATCAAACCTGCTTAAATCTGGTTGAAGCCTGTATTGACCTGTTTACTTCTGTTGTTGCTGGACTAGGAGGTAGAGCTCAGAGGTTAGCAAGTGATAAGTTGGCTTCATCCCTTCTGACCCATTGATGAGTTGGAGTCACTTAGTATGCCCATCACAGGTATCCAGTGTTTTATTTTTTCCTAATAGAAACATATTTGAGATTTTAAATAAAGAATAACGTTCTTTTAAAAATATTTTATTGTAGTTACTATGTCCCTTTGAGTCACTTCTGACGCAAGGGACACTATAAGACAGAACAGAAGTTCCCTGTAGGGTTGTAATCTTTAAAGGAGCAAACCACCAGATTGTTTTATCCCTTCATAAAAGAAATAAATATTGTAGCCTTAATATAAGGCTCTGAAGGACTGCCTGGAAGAAGGTCAAGGGAAGGAATGGGATGAGTGGAGAGGACAGAGGACGAATGATATCAGGAAGTTGCTGCTTGCTGCTCTCCAAGTTAAATATTGGGAGGTTAAACGCTGTTTTACAGAACCTGCTTTGTGCTGTCTGAAATACTGTCCCTGGAGAGGGACATCATACATGGTAAAACAAAGCAGAGGATCAGTGTGAAAGAGGAAGACCGTCAACAAGATGGATTGACACAGTGATTCTATCAGTGAGCTCAGATGTAATTACTATGCCTATAAAAGACCAGGAGCATTCCATTGTACTTAAGTGTGTTAGACTGGGTTCTCCAGAGACAAAATCAGTGAATCTTTTGTGTGTATGTTTGTATGTATTCATAGAAACAGAAAGAAAGAGAAATTTTTTATCTTAAGGGAATGGTTTAGGGCTTGGCCTCAGGAAGGAGTCATTTGTGGAGACTGAGAAATCCAAGGATGCCAGATATAGCAGCCAACTTCTGGGTTTAGAGGCTGACAAGTATAAGGTCTTTAGATCGGGCAGGATTCTTGGAGATGATGAACTAGATGCAGGATTAGGTAAAGAGCTAGCAAGCTCTCCCTGAGAGTCCAAATGTGTAAGCAGTGTTGGCTACACCCCTGATCATATAATTAAATCTTGCCTTGTTAACCTCGTAGAAGTCAGGATTTGCAACACCATAGTATAATTACACTGTACTAGAGTCTTGGACAAGTTGACCTGCAGTATTAACAATCACAGTAGGGTTGCTGTGAATTGGAATGGTCTCAGTGGCACCTAGTAACATCGGAAGCTGGATGCTACCTCAGCAGTATTTTATAATATACCAGCAGGTCACCATGGTGGACACTTTCAGTGGAACTTCTAGACTATGACTAGGAAGAAAGGCCTGGAGATTCCTTAAAAAATTAGCCAATGAAAACCCTGTGAGCCATGATAGAATATAGTTTAAAACAGTACTAGAAGATGAGCTCTCTAGGTTAGAAGTCACTCCACGTTAGCCACAACGTGGGCTGAAATAATCATGAAAGTGGCACAGGCCTGGGCGGTGGTATCTTGTGCTGCGTAAGTTCAAAGTTGTAACTGACTCCTGCTAACAAAGCAATAGCAATATGCCAGGCAATGTTGTCTGCCATTTGTCTTCTTATAATAATATTCACTGATGATTATCTCTGTTTTACAGATGAGGTAGAGATGGGTTAAGGAATTTGCCTGAAATTAGGAAAGTACAGAGAAATTAGGAATTGTTCACAGATTCTGAATCCAGGAATCTCACTCCAGCTGGGTAGTCAAGATTCTGGGGCTCCGAGTGAATAAAGCAGGTAAATAGCGCTCCTTACAGAATGAGGCTCACTTGAATGGGCTTTCTGCACATAATCTAATTTCAGGAAACCCTTGATAACATGAACTTTCATAAACTCGAGATCAGACAAAACACCTTTTTTGTTCCACAGAATTCCTCAGAAGAGACACAGGTAATCTAACTGAATGGGTGAGACAGTGGGGACGGGGGGAGGGAGGAGAAGGGTGAGGGTTGGGGAAGAGGCAGCCTCCTGTCACCTCTAGACAAACTGCTCCCCAGAAGAATGCAGAAACAGTTTTGCCAGTTCTTAGAATTTTTTTCAAGAAAAGTTAAAAATGCAAATCTTGGGGGATGAAATCTCTCACTTTTCAAATACTGGCATTTATTCAAAACTTTAAAAAAAACTTTTGAATGAGGAGCAAAATAAAAGCTCTCTGCAAACACAGGCTGCCACCTCTATTGCTCCTCTGTACTAGATTCTTCAGGAGTTCTCAGCAGACAGTACAATAATGTCCCTCAGAATGACAGCGTAATGGGATGTAGTGAAAGCTCTAAGATGTTAAGATCATCTTCAGAATGTACTGTGCGCTCGTACTCTCACTCATTGCCGTCAAATTGAAACGGACTCAAAGCTGACCCTCCACTGGCTGGATTTCAGGAGGCTGTAAATTGCACAGGAATGGATTACCCATCTTTCTCCTGAGACACTGCTGGTGGATTTGAACTGTTTGAGAAGGGCCTCCTTTGGGGTAGCAATACATAAGCCATCACAGTGTGACAAACTGACAAATGGATGTTAGGCGTGGCACATAGTAAGCCATGTTGTTGTTGTATACCATAGAGTTGGAACTGACCAACAGCTGGTCTTCTGGTGGATTTTCAGAGACAATTAATTGCACAGGAGGAGATTGCCCACCCTTCTTCCATGGAGCAGCTGGTGGCCTTGAACCACACGCCTTTGGATTGCTATGAAGCTTCTTGTCACTAAGCCACCAGAGTACAAACATATTATTGGTCATTACAGGCAGTGCCTCTTAAGATGTACTTGAGTTATGGCAAACTGCGCTCATGATTGCCCTTTAAAAATGAAATATACCCCTTATAATTAATAAAATGGATTACATAGAGTGTTGAAGCATATAAAAGGTCTATGCAAACTGAGAATGCAATCTCTGTTCCCAGGGAGAAATGTGTGATGATCTTTCCAAAACTGGCAAAATGTCAGCATTGCCCGTTTTTGTGGGTTTTTTTTTCCCCTCTGGACAAGTTCTTTTTTTTTTTTTTAACAAGTTCATTTCTTAATATATGTGTGTTTATTGACAGCACTTCAAGTAAGATGAAATCATTAATAGTTTATTCTTTTCTCTGTTATGATCCTGCCTATTGGTGATGAGGATTTTTGTTTTCTTGATGTTGAGATGGAATTCGTAATGAAGACTGTTGTCTTTGATCCTCTGCAGCAAACGTTTCAAGTTTTCACTTGAAAATGGCAAGAAAAATAGCAAGAAAATAAAAGGTTGTGCATCTGCATAGCACAGATTGTTGATGAGTCTTGCTCCAAATCCAATGCTATAGTCTTCTTAATATAGTCCAACTTCTTGAGTGATTTGATGAGTATACAGTTTGAGTAAGTATGGAGAAAGGATACAGCCCTGACTTAAACCTTTCTTGATTTTGAACCATGCATTGTTCCCTTGCTCAGGTTGGAAAACAGCCTCTTGGTTTAGGTTCTTTCTTGGAGTGTCTAGATTCTTATCTGGAGGCTTAAACAACCCTCTTTGTACCAGCAGTCAAGAAATCAAAAGTCACATCATATTGGGAAAAATCTTCTGTCAGGGACCTCTCCAAAGTGCTAAAGAGCAGTGAAATCAGTTTAAAGACTAAGGTGCATTTGATCTACACTATGGTCCTTTCAGTTACTTGCTGTAGATCTGAAAGTTGGGCAGTGACTAAAAATGACAGAAAAAGAAACAGTGCCTTTGAGTTGTAGTGATGGAAAAGAGTACTGAGTATTCCTTGGACTGCCAAAAGGATGAGTAAGTCTCTGTGGAAGAAAGTGCAGCTGGTGCTCTTTGGAGGTAAGGATGGTGAAACTCCATCTCACATATATTGACCATGTTATTAGGAGGGACTAGTCCTTGGAGAAGGACATTGTACTTGGAAATGTGGAGGGTCAGTGAAGAAGTGGAAGACCCTCAGCCAGTTAGATTGAGGTAGAGATTGTAGCAGTGGGCTCAAATATATTAGGGTTGGTATAGAATGGGGCAAGGTTCAGATCCTTTGTTCATGGGGCTGCTGTGAGTCACAGTCAGCTAAACAGCACATAGCAACACCAATAATGTATAAAATATACCTGTAAGTTTATAGGTACTATTTCCAATGCCCAAAGCCAAATAACATGGATATTAAAAGGCAGTAGTAAAGAAAACTTGAAAAGAAAAGAAATATGCTTACCTCAGCTCTGATTTAGGATGGTGGTATTAGAAGATAACTGTTGTAAGATGAGTCTGCCTGTATGTAGTTTATTTATGAATTTCTTGATTAGGATCCCATGTGGTGCAATGGTTAGATGCCTGGCTGTTAAACATAAGGTTGATGCTTTGATCCCACCAGTTGCTGTGAAGGAGAAACGTGATAGTCGGCTTCTGTAAAGACTTCAGTCTTGGAAACTCTATGGGGAAGTTCCGCTCTGCCTGGTAGGGTTTCTGTTGAGACAGAATCAACTCAGTACAGTCTGTTTTCGGCAAGAGGTTAAGTATTTGATAAAGATTACAAAGCGATGTGGAATGATGTGTATACTCTTCATTAAGGGGCTCCTGTGAGGAGTTGTCCTTTAACCCATAGGTGGTACCTCTCTGGCTGTTTGAACCAGTCGCTCAGAGGGAGAGAGATGGACGTGTCCTTCCTGTGCATCTTACAGCAGCCAAAAACCCACTGGATGGTCAGCTATGATTTGTTTGTGACTTGGCAGTAATGAGTTGTTGTTGAAGTACTTAACTAACTCAAAATAAAGTAAAACCTGCAAAGATGGGACCCTCTAGACGCAGAAATTTGTCAAGAAAGAAAACTTGGATGTTTTCTGTAACTAGAACACAACTGGAAAATGCAGCTATAACCAGCCAAAGTGGGAAATTTGGGCAACTGGGAAAAAACGAGGCAGTCTGAGGAGTTCGACCTCGTGCAGTTTCTCTGTGAACGAGCAGTTTCTGTGGTGTGTCTTGTATTGACTCCAGAGCTTTCTCACTGAAGGATCCATGCATCCCACAGTGTAGAGGAGCAGTTAAGAGAATTGTCTCCGTCCACGTCCATCTGGATGTGGGGCGTCTGGTCTGCCAGTCCGCCTCTGCATGTGCTAATCTGAGTTCTGGGGGAATGCTTCTTTGTCCTGAAGTCAAGATGCTGATTTCAGAGACATGCCAGCCTTTCTCTCTAAAACTGCTCACAAGTTGACATCTCATGTCCAGTCCTCTGCTGTTTCCTTTTTAATTATCATTAATCTGGTTTGTGTAAAGCCAAAGTCAGGAACTTCCTGCTTCTCCTGTGTCCTCAGCCAAATGCCTTTGCAGTTTGCCTTTTGCAGACACTCAGCCTCTTTGTCTGGGGTTAGGGGAGAGGTCCGAAGTGGAAAGAGAACAGCCGTAGGCTCAAAAGCCAACAAAACAATATGCTCCCCAAACACAAACCCACTGTTATTCAATCAGCTTGACTTAGAGTGACCCTGTGAGACAGAGTAGAACCTCCATAGAGATTCCAAGGCTCTAAATGTTTATGGAAGCAGACAGTTTCAGTTAGAAGCATAGTGCTTAAGCCAGTGTGCCACCAGGGTTTCTTAATGCCAGGCCTCACTGCTCCTCCACCAGTTTCCTTAATTTGTGAGGTGGGAAGGTGACTGAGTCTATCACTCTCTCTTTGGCTTAGTTTTAACTTGCTGCTTAAATGTCATGTCCATTCTGAGTGTGCCCCATATTTACTTACCTAAGAGATGCGTGTATCTGTCAGAGATGTTTTCTGGGATATTTCTTGTTCATGGTCATTGAAAATAAACAGCCTTTTACAATTTAAACAGCACATAAAGGCACAGGCTCGAACAGGAGATGAATGACTCGAGAGAGTGGTCATTGATATGTAAAGCTGGTCAGGGTTGGTTTCAGCCCAGCAGTGATGCCAAGATCTCTGACCAGGGCCCTCAACCCGCTGTGTGAGGTCCACAGCATGTAGGTCATCTAGTTGTTCTTTCTCCTTTTTCTTAGGAACTCTGTCTATTGACCTGATTTACAGGACTAGTTAACTGAAGATTTGGGAAGTTTTTCCAAATAATGTGGGAGCTGAACCTCTTTATCTTCCTAATTTTCTGGTGTATCACAATATCCACAGGTAATTCTGAATCATTATTTGTGATCATTAGTTATTCTGTTCTGCATTAGGAGGCAGACTATATTTTTAAACTCTGACTTTTTTAGATATGTAGTGTATGATTTGAACAACTCATTTCATTTCTCTTTCTGCTTCACTAGTTTTGAGAGGCTCAAATAAGGCACCTTACTCAAAGTTGTTTTTAGAAGTGAAATGTACTAATTTAAGTGGTATTTCACACCCAAGGTTTTTAATCAACTCTTCAATAGTATTTCATATTTGCTCAGTTATGGAAATACTAATTTATTATTTTCTGTCATTTTAAATAGTTTAAACCATTTTTTATTAAAAAGAGACACATAATATAGAAAAATATAGGGAGCACTTTTAATCTTACTATGTAGAGATAATTGATATTAACATGTTCATGTTTAGTCATCCAGATTTTTGTGTGTTACATACACATCTAAACTTTTTTTATGCAAAGAAGCATCAGTGCCTTTGAGTTGTAGTGTTGGAGAAGAGTATCCCGTGAGCTGCTAAAAGGAGGTGCAAGTCTGTCTTGGAGGAGGTGTGACCAGGGTGCTCGTTAAACTTCAGGATGGTGATCTTGGTTCTGCTTTCCCTACCCAAAATGCCCAGTGAAGCCACAGAAACCATCCCTGCTACAGAGTAGGAGTTGCCGTAGTACCGGGCTGGGACAGGGTCAGGAACAGAATCTGACAGTGACGAATCAGTACCAGGGCTCGAGGAATAGGACTCCACACAGGCAACCACACAACAAGCATAGCTGGCAGCAGCCACTGAAATAGATGAAGAACCAGTCAGTAAAAAGTAAAACGAAGTCGATGTGGAAAGAAGGTGAGGAAGGTGATGTCCAAGCTGGGACTTTGTCAGGCCACAGGAGTCACTATCTGGAAATCTAAGAATATCCAGATGTTTATGAGAGCCCGGCTTCAAATACCTACATAGTTTTTGGTGAAGCTGAGATTGAGGACTTATGTCTGCTGAGAAATTCAAAGTTCAAGGTGAAGCCATCCCAAACATTCAAGAAAACATACAAACTCCAGGTGTTCAAGAGGAGAGTGAAGAGGAAGAGGTTGATGAAACAGGTGTCGAAGTTAAGGACGTAGAGATGTGTCGAGAGCAAAGGCAATCCAAGCCCTAAAGTAATGATATTGTAAGTGCTATTATGGAATCAACAATGTAGCCGTTGTTTCAAAAGAGTAACTGCAATTTGGTTTGAAATTTATAATGTTTCTCTCATTAATTAATAAAGTTAAGGCTACTTGTTGAATGGAAAAAGAAGTTCAGGATGGTGAAACAGTCTCACATATTTGGACATGTTGTCCCTGGAAAAGGACATGATTCTGGAAAAGGTGGAGGGGCAGTGAAAGAGGAAGACCTTCAACACGATGGATTGACACTGATTATAATGATGGGCTTAAGCTGATCAGTGTTAGTGAGAACGGCAAAGGATAGGACAGGTTTCTATATAGAGTCGCTATGAGTTGCAGGCAATATGTTGGCACCTAATAACGATAGCATATTTTTTTACAAAATTATTTGCTAATGTAGAGTTGCTCTTTGGAGGCAAGAATGATGAGGCTTCACCTCACATACTTTGGGCATGTTGTTCGGAGGGGCTGCTCTTTGGAGAAGGACATGATGCTTGGAAGGGTAGAGGATCGATGAAGGAGGGAAAGACCCTTAACCAGGAGAATTGACATGGTGACTGCTGCAATGGGCTTTTGTGTGTCAGGAAGTGTGAGGACAGTACAGGACAGAACAGGTTCAGATCTTTTGTTGTTATGAGTTGTATTTGATTCAGTGGCACTAAACAACAACAACATAATTGATTCTAACTCAAAGCATCCCTTCACTGGCTTTCTGAAGCTGCAAATCTTTATAGGAAGAGACAGCTCCTATAATGCGACTGATGGCTTTTAACTGCTGCCCTTTTGATGAGCAGCTGATAAGTTATCATTACCATGACCTCTACAAAATTAGGATTATATTATCCACATGCTTTGTTAGTTGCTGATTTCATATAAGTTTCTATTGTTGGTGTCTCTCCCACCTAAATAATAACTAGTTCACTACTTTTAATATGTCTGGCTGCCCCCACAGTTTATTGCACCTGCCTCTATTGTTGGGTATCTGGCTTTCGAATTTGTTACTTTCACAAGCAATATTGATTTTCTGTTTTCTTCTGGCAGTTCTTGTAATTGGAATGGTTGAGCAATAGGTTCTAAAGCTCAAAATATAATATCACCTCCTTTGAGTTATAGAATATCATGTTTTTAAAAGAAAGGATACATTTATAAACCTCACAGCATGTGTGAGGGATTGCATGGAGTTTAGTAAAACACTTTTTTTTGTATTTTCTAAAAAAATCTATCCAAAGGAGGTTAATAATTTGAAATAGTGGATCTTATTAGAGCATAAGTTTGCTTATAGCCCACCATACTACTTTTCTGTGTATTAAAATACCTAATATTAATTTTAAAATGTAAATCTTCTAGTGCAATAAACATTCAGCAAGCATTTACTGAGTCCTGGTTAGAGGAGCTCTGAAGTGTGTCATGCATAGCTTACTGGGCTGGTAACTGAAAAGTCCCAGTTTGTATTCACCAGCGGCTTTGCAGGAGAAAGTCAGGCATTCTCCTCCTATAAAGATTTACAGCCTCAGGAGCCAGTTGCAAGGTTCTCATGAGTCAGAATAGACTAAGTGGAACTTTGTTCTATGTTCCGAGGATAGAAAATGAATATGATGACACATCACTTTTCTTGAAAAACTCAGACAGATATGTAGATTATAAAACATTATGGTAAATTGTAATTATTATATCCGTGGAAATATAATACTGCTTTTCTTAGGCAGTAGGTAGAAGAATGTTGTATATCAATGATGTTGTTTTCTGAACTCTGCCAAATCCTGAGTCATTCTAGGGTCAGATAATTGGAAAAATTCCTACCAAAATTCTGACTCTGTGTACATATGCACTGACACACACACACACACACACACACACACACACACACACACACACACACACTCTTTCCTCTGCCCCCACCCTGAGGTTAGAAAGTGTCTTGGGGAGAGTTGGAGTAATATAAGGCACACCTTGTTTAATTGACTTTCTCTCTATGCTTATTGTATATATTATCCTTTTTACCAGTGAAGATATGTGGCAACCTTGCACCGATTAAGGCTATCAGTCACATTTTTCCAGTAAGATATGCTTTATTCATGTCACTGGAATAAAATTTTGTTACTTCTCACAATATTTAAAATTTTTAAGTGCTACTGAGTACTTAATAGACTACCGTATAGGATAAGCATACATTTTATGTGCACTTGGAAACCAAAGTATTTGTGTGACTCATTTTGTTGTGATACTTGCTTGATTGCAGGAATCTGGAACTGAACCAGAGTTTTGCCTGTAATAGAGTGCCAAAAAGACTTTTACAAACTTAGATGTCCAGTATTCTGTTTTATATTTTCAGAATTTGTGTGATACATAGCTAGCCCACTCTCCCTAAACGGTGAATAAAATAAACAACAAATACTAACTGGATGAACTTATTGGTTTATTATTGCACAATACATTGCCCCCAACTTTAGTGGCTTAAAACAACACACACTTGCTATGTTTATATGCATTGGTAACCTGAACTGAGAGCTTAGCTGGGTTCTCTGCTTTAGCAGCAAAGCAAAGATTGCAATCAAAGTGTCAGCCAGGGCTGAGTTAAGACTCAACTGGGGAAGGATCTGCATGTGGATGTTGATGGGATTAAATTCCTTGAGATTTGTTCCTCACTTCCTGCTGGCTGTTATTGGAGGCTGCCCTCAGTTCCATATCCATTGGACCTCTTCAGTGGCAGTTAGCTTCATCAAAGACTGAGAGAGGCTGCTAGCAAGAAGGAAGTTAGTCTTTTACAACTTTATGATAGAAATAGCATTGTCTCAGTGTGGTCTTATTTTTAAATTAGACACAAGTAATTTCAGGAAGGGATGTACTAAGAAGTACTTACAGGAGATAGAGAACACTGAGATCATCTTAAGGGGATATCACAGTGTTTATTGGAAAAAAGGAATTGAAGTTCATATTTTTGGAAGTAAGGAACAGACCCAAGACAAAGAACAGAGAACTCAGAGGCAAAAAGACCAAGGTAGAAGTATCCATAAGAATGGAATACCACTGCATTCTCATCTTACAGTAATTTCAGATATATTGGATTGGTGGTGGTAGTGTTTCAACAGAATGTAAAGTTATAATGTGATTCAGTTATGCTTAGGACATAAAGCTCAGGGTGAGTCCAGTTGCCATCTGGGTTATAATAATAATCAAACCATGAAGAAAATGGTGAGAATATCACAAAATAGAAGCTATTAATTGCCTGGTAAAGTTGGGAGGACTTCACCAAGGAGGTGACAAGAATTTTCACTCATGAGCGCTGTGTGGAGAAGACAAGTAAGTACATTCTAGAGCAAAGGAAGTTTTAGGAGCCCTGTGGTTTTGTTGAATTGAGGGAAAATTTATGAGACTTTGGTGTGAAAAATAAGATAGGCAATAGTGGCAAATGAGCTCACGAAGCAGTTATGAATCTGGCTCTGAAAATATATCATGCATTCACGAATGAGCCAAAAAATATAACTGGAATTTGATTAAGATCATATGCTGAGTTCTCTAGAGGAGCAAAACCAGTTGGATTGGGAATACATATATTTATAATATGGAGAATATATATATTTGTTGTTGTTAAGTGCTGTGCTGTCGAGTTGCAGGCGACTTATAGCGACCCTATGAACAAAAGTCCTGGACACCTCCTGTATAACTTTCGTCCCTTCTCCACGTTCATAGGGTTTCTATAGGCAAGCTATTGTGGAAGTGGATACCACTCCTGCTTTCAAGCTTGTTTTAATCAGGGAGCTTCACCAAACACTGTCCACCATGGGTAGCCATTCTCACATTTGACTCATTGGTGTCACAGTGTTTGGCTTCACAGCAACCACGAGTTACCTCAGCACAACAAGTGGACATACCAGGGTTACATGACCTAGAAGAATATTTCACCAGAAACAATTAAAGGCAGGCCTGAGGGCCATGGAGTAGAATCACCCACCTTTGGCTTGGGAGCATGGCTTTCTGTCCGCTAGGCCAACTGCTGTGTGTGTCTCTCTCTCTGCTGTTGTTGTTGGTGGTGTTAAGTGCCGTCGAGTTGCAGGTGACTCATAGCGACCCTTTGAACCAAAGTCCTGGACATCTCCTGTATAACTTTCATCCTTTCTCCAGGTTCATAGGGTTTCCAGAGGCAAGCTATTGTGGAAGTGGATGCCACTCCTGCTTCCAAGCTTGTTTTAATCAGGGAGCTTCCAAACACTGTCCACCATGGGTAATATAATATATAGAATATGTATTTTATTTGTTTTATTATTATGTATTTTCAGATAATATATTTTATTAATATATATTATGCAATATATATTATTGTGTGTATATATTCATGGTTGTGTAGTCATCCTCGTTAGTGTGTCAGAGATGGTGAGGTTGGCTCAGGATAGGGCAGTGGTCAGAGCTGTTGTTCATAGGATTGCTATGAGTCAATAGAGACTCAGTAGCACATAACAACAACAACAACAACAATATCCTAACCTGTTACGTGGGAGACCGAGGTTTGATTCCCCAAAGGAGAGGCATGCTTCCTCTAGGAAGTGCCGGTGGCTTAGTGGTAAGGAGTTGTGCTGCTAACCCAAAGGTTTGCAGTTTAAATCCACCAGCTGCTCCATGGGAGAAAGATGGACATTCTCCTCCCTTGTGATTTACTGCCTCTGAAAACCCACTCGGGGATCACTTTGCATTAGTTCTGGCTCGATGGTACTTAACAATAGCAACAACATAATCGTACACATACATAATGTGTGTGTGTACTGAGAGGGAGAATGAGATTGATTATCCAATGGAAATGACTCATACAGAAATGCCTTGTAGAGGCGGACATGCCCCATGTCTCAGTACAGTCTTCTCATAAGCCACGTAACTGTAGAGCCTGATACATCCAATTAATAGGCAAGGGAGGCTACTGGTTCAAGTCCAAGAACTGGAGGAGATGGGCCAATGGAGGTTCCAAATGGAACAACAACGATAAAATGAGCTGTGCCAGACTTCCTTTTATATTGATGCAGGTCTCATGCATGATGATACTCTCCTTTAGCTGATTGACTTCTCATAGCAGATTCCATCAAGATAATGAGTACCTTATATCAGATTTCATCAAGTAAACGACTGCATCATAACTACCAAGTCAGAGAATCATAATCAGTCAAGATGATGCATAACCTTAATCATCAAGATTCCAGCGGACATAGTGTGGTAAGTAACCAAAGGGGCTGATAGTGAGGAGAAACCATGTTAAAACCATGTTATAAGATGATTGTAGTAATTAAGTTGAGAAGTAACATATGGCCTCTCTTTGTCACATCTACCCTCATTCTATCTCCTTCCTTTTCTGTGGTCATAGTTAGAAAGGCCACCAAAACTTTGTAATTCCTCTGAAGAAAGTTGTTTTTAAAATAGCATCTTTTTAAAAAATGTAGTAGCTTCTTCATTATTTTCCTAACTAAGAATAAGGAAGAAAATTATATTCTTTCCCAGCCTTCAAAGCTATTTTAAAAATAATAAATATCATTCTTATAACATGGTGTCTCTTGGTGTTCTCAAGTTGATTCTGACTCATAGAAACCCTATGTACAATAGAAGGAAAGACTTGCTGGTCCTGTGTGCTTGCTGATTGAGCCTATTGTAATAACCACTGTGCCAGCTCACCTCACTGAAGATCTTCCTCTTTTCCACTAACTCTATTTTACACAGTGTCCTTATCCACAGATTGGTCTTTCTCAATAACATGTCAAAAGTGTGTGAGAGGAAGTCCTGCCAACCTCACTTCTAAGGGACATTCAGAATCCACTTCCGAGATAAATTTGTTTGTTCTTTTAAAAGTCTATGGAATATTAAGTATACTTTGCCAGTACTGTCAGTCAAAAGCGGCAATCTTCTTTGGTCTTACTTAGTAATTGTCCAGTTTTCTCCTGCATATGAGATGAAAATACTTAAAAATGATACTTTTGCTTTTTAACACTCTGAAGAGATCTTTGCAGCAGATTTTTTCCAAAGTATTTCTTGACTGTTGCTTCATTCTTTTCTCCATTTATTATGTTGTTGATTATAAGTCCAGGAAGGTGGATTTTTGTTTTATTTATGTCATACTGAAGGTTATAGTCTTTGATCATTTTCAGTATTTTAAGCCCTCTTCAATTTCATTTAGCAAGCTTGTATCATTTACAGATTACAGGTTGTTACTGAGTCTTCCTTTAATCCTAATGTCATAATCTTCATATGGTCCAGCTTCTAGAGTTATTTATTTAGCATATAAACTGAATACGTATGGTGAAAAATATAACTCTGATGCACACTTTTCCTATTTTTTTTATTATACTTAGATTTTTTACAAAATTCTAATACGTTATTTTCCAGAACAGATTCTTCTCATTTCCCTCACTCCTCACCTATCAAATTGTACAACCCCATGATTTTTAAACCATGCAGAATCTCTTTGGTCTCTTCAGACAGCTGCCACTTGGTCCATGTATAAATTTCACATTGCAACAATCAAATGCTAATGGAATTCTCATTCTTAGCACTATTATCTATGATTTATTATGATTCACACAGTAAAATGCCTTTGCATAGTCAACACAACACAACACAACTATTCTCTGTGGTTTTCTCTGCTTTTAGCCAAAATCAGTTTACAATAATGATCTCTCTCATTTCATATCTTCTTTTCAATCCAGCTTGAGTGTCTAGCAGTTCCTTGTTAATATACTTTTGAGACTGGTTTTGAGTTATTGTGAGCAGTATTTTACTTGTGTGTGATATCAGTTATGTTTGATAATCTGTAGGATTTTGTATTAGTTTTCCTTGGGGTGGGCCCAAATATGAATCTGTTCTTGTCAGTTGGCTAGGTAGGTGTCTTCTACCTTCATAAATGACTAAGCTCTTTCGATATTGCACCCATTTGTTGAAACATCTCAGTTGACATTCTGCCAATCCCTGGACCTTTGTTTTACACCAATGCTTTCAGCAAAATTTTGTCTTTTTCCTTCTTCTATAAATTCTTGATCATACACAGCTTCCTTTTTGGTTATAAACTACCTCCTTTGTATTCCTCCCACCTTCTTATGATGCTTCTTACCTAATTCAATATGTTACCCATAGAATCCTACAGTATTGCAGCTTGAGGCTTGACTTTTTCTTCAGTTTTGTCAGTTTGGCAAATGCTAAGAATAGTTTTGGTTTAGAAAGGGAAGATATACTGATTACTAATAAACATGTGAAAGACGCACCACATCACTAAGGAAAGGCATGTCAAAATGACAATGAAATATTGCTTCATACTCACTCATAAGGCTGTATGTCGGACTACTGAAGGTGAAGTAGTTAAAATGCTCAGCTGCCCTACGACAGAGTGACAATTCATAGGTTAGGGTCTCTGCGGGTTAGAACCTACTCACTAGCATACAAAATGCCTATACCCCTAAAACTGATTATAGTACAGGTTGTCCAAATCTGTAAAGAGAATACAAATGATTGTATTTTACATAGGTGAATTTTTTTGTAGATCTGTTAGGTCACAATAAAACTGTTTTTAAAAAAGTTCAAAATTCAAAGAGAAAGCTGGGGCTACTGGGTAGAGCTGGGTTGTTGCTGTGAAGGAAGATTTTATTAGGTGAACTTCTTCGGCAGTCACCTATTTTTTGCATTGTGTTATTCATTATACAGGGTTCGCCCCCCCCCCATTATACAGGTTTTTAAAGAAAAATCAACCCAGCAGCGGATGTACATGCATTTTTCTTTCTTGCTCTACCAAACCTGGATTAATTTACTTCTTTAAAATACAGTGAACATTAGTAGAATGTTAATGGTCTGAGCTGTGTAACTTCCCATCTGGCTGTTACTCTCCAGGAAATCTCCTTTTATTTGATTGTGAGTGATTAGAGGTTTTGTTCATGTTCCATTTGTGCTGATTTGGCTCATATAAAGTAAATCTTGTTTGTGATTTGCCCTCCTCCCCTTGTCCAGCATTCCCGAAAGCCCTCCTTCACAACTGTATTCTCTACATGAATAACATATCAGTCTGTGTGGGATAAGGATTGAGGGAGAAGAGAGAATTGGAACTGAGTATAAGGGAGCACTCTTTCATTCTCACTAACTTCTAAATAACAGGCAACAGGCTCAGCACAGTGAATTATTTTTAAATGTCATTTTTCTGACTCAGGTACATTTCAATAAGGGACCTGTGGTGTAATAAGAGTCGTGCCAGGTTGGACAAAATGTCTAACTCAGCATTGTCAGATCTATACTAGGGTTTTCGAGGCCACATAATGACATTTGGACACCTCACTTCTATGCATGATCTGGTTATTTCAGGCACAATTATTTTGCAAAACTGTTGACACATTTGACTCTCACTGGTAGTTTTGTTGCCTTAGTTAATAATGATCATTTGCAAGACCATTATGGTCAAACTGCCAGGTCTGTATAGGGGAGAAAAGGATTCTTTGTTGTTGTTGTTGTTGTTGTTATGTGCTGTTGAGTCACTTTTGACTAACCCGAACCTTGCTCTATTTTGAGCCAATTGCATTGTCTCCTTTACACCTACCCTCATTACCCTCATCACTGAGTCATTCCATCTCATCCAGGGTTTTCCTCTTTTATGCTGTCCCTTCACCCTTCCAAGCATAATGTCCTTCTCCAAGGACTGGTCCCTCATGTCCACATATGCAAAGTATGTCAGATGGAGTTTCAAAATCCTTACCTCCAAGGAGCAGCCTGGTTTCACACTGTCCAGGACGGACCTGTTTGTTCTCTTAGCAGTCCATGATATATTCAGTGTTCTTCTTCCACACCACTTTTCAAAGGCATTCTTGTTTCATCCTTGGTCATTGTCTAGCTCTCTGATAGAGCAGAAACTTAATGTGTTGCTTGGGTACATTGGTAATCCATTGTTCCAGCTGGCAGGTCCATCCCACAGGACACAGCTTTACTTTCTTTCTATAGATTTTAATATTAGGAGTTGGAGGAGACTGAATCTAGGACTGTGGCTGGTAACCTACTTCCTCCTTATGATGAAGAAGGTCAGGAAGAGAGGGAGTATGGAAAAGAAGGAGGGAGAAGGGAAGAAATGGAATAAGGAAGGGAGAAAAGAGACAGAGGGATCTGGAAGGCCACAGAGAGAGAGAGAGAATTGGCCTAAAGAATGAAAAGAAATAACTGGAAATTACTGGGATCTTGGAAAGAAAGGGAAGAGCTGTAAACAAGAAGAAAATAGAGAGAAAAACAAAGGGAGAGTGGTGTTGGGATATGGTTAGAAGAGCACATTAAGATGGATGTCATGGATTGAATTGTGTCTCCCCTAACATATGTGCTGACCTGGCTAGGCCGTGATTCTCAGTACTTTGAATACAATGAGATAATGTAGCAGTTTCTGTATAATCCACTTTGACGCAATAACTAATTAGTTGTAAAAAAAAAAAAATTAAAAGTGAAAAAAAAAATAGTGAGATGAACACTCGTTATCATCATGGCCCTGATCCCTGTGAGGGGAGTTTCCCACGAGTGTGGCCTTTTATATTACAAGAGGCAAAAGGAGAGGGAAACAAGCAGAGAGGGACCTTGGTGCCGTTAAGAAAAAATGGTGTTTTAACTACTCAAACACACTCTATGGCTCCATAAAATAAAAAGATATTAAATAATTAAAAGATTCAAGTAAGCATCTTTCACCTACAGAAATCATTTTAAATTATTACCTCTAACAGCAATCATATAAAATTACCTGAGAAAGAAACCTGAGAGCAGAATCTGTCCTTTGGACTCAGGTCCCTGCCCTGGGAGGCTCCATGACAGGGGAAAGCCAAGACATTTCCTCCTTTTGCTTTAGAGATTGAACTGGAAATCTACAGGTTTCCACAATGAAATAGAGGCACACCGGCTTCCACTGATCTTTCTTGGCTGATGGTGATACACAGTGGGATCATTTTTTCTTTTAGTTTTTAAAAAATTTAGACTTGGAGGCTATTTTGCCTCCCCGGGGACATTTGGCAATGTCAGTGACATATTTTTGCTTGCCAGAGTAGAGGGGTGCTCCTGGTATTTAGTGAGTAGAGACCAGGGAGGTGACTAAATATGCAATAACAAAGACTTATCTGACCCAGATTGTCAAGTGGCTTTATCCTAATCTCTTCTTAATAGAAGCTCAGTACCTGCCAGTGATGACAGAAAACCTTTGCTCTAAGTGGATGTGAGCACCTGGGGACAGTTGGTCCAGATTCTGGCAGTCCAACAAGTTGTCTGAGATGATATGCTGACTAGAATTTCTGGGTTGATTAATTTAATTCAACAAAGTGAGGCCTGATTTCTCATCAGCTACAATTCTCATCTCCTTTCTCCTGTCTCCAGCCCAGCAGGCATAATTTAACTGCTCTCACGAGAAGACTGCCTAGGTTTGCTACAGTCGAGTTGAAACCAGACACTACTGTAAGGAAGAAATTAAGGAGAGAGGTTAATAATTTTATATGATTGCTGTTAGAGGTAATAATTTAAAATGATTTCTGTAGGTGAAAGATGCTTACTTGAATCTTTTAATTATTTAATATCTTTTTATTTTATGGAGCCATAGAGTGTGTTTGAGTAGTTAAAACACCATTTTTATTCTGGAACCAGATATTGGTGGTGTTTCTACTGGGCTCACATCTGAGAGATTGGTGCTTCCTGTTCTGGAGTATTCTATTCTTCCCTAAATAAACTAATTATATGATAAAAAAAATACTGCTATGTAATCTGAGGGAGCTCTGGTAGCTTGGTGGCAGGGAGTGGCACTGACAACTCGAATGCGTTCAGTTCAAATCCCCTGGCAGCTCTGAGGGAGAAATATGGGCAATCTCTTCCCCTGTGTTTCCAGCCTGAGTCCATTCTCACTCAAGGGCACATGAAAACAACACTGGGTGGTCTTAGGTGGTTTTTTAAAAAATAGTTGCCATTTACCCTGTGAGAATTCATTTCACTTTATATTTAGTATAAAACCTACTTAAGTTGATCTTATTTAGAAATGATTTAATTTCTTTCCCTTGCTTATTTTGATACTAGAAGTTGTTACTGAAGTTTCCCATCTTTTCAATGATGTACTTCTTCAAACATCTAGACTGCATGTTTTGTGATCTGCTTACATTCCAGTTCATTTATCAAAGTTTCACCCTCCCCAGGCTCTGTTTCTAAATAGTAAAGATAATCATCATCATCTTCCTTCCTTCCTTCCTTCCTCCCTTCCTTCCATGGATCAGCAAATTTGAAAGGATCTCTGCTAGAGACAAGTCACTGTATTTAGAGCTGTGGGACTATAGCTGTAGATAAGGTGCCATCTTAACCCTCTTCGAATCAAGGGTGGCTTACCCAACAAATCAGGTAAACACAGATTTGCTTACTAATCTGTAATGATGTGGTCAGAAATCTGTGAAATTGTTCACTATAGGTTAGTAAGTAAACACAAACAAGCTTGTGCTTACTTTGCTTAATGGGCACTTTGTCCCTGAGAGGGATTGCAAATTTGAAAAGAGGTTTTGATTCTGTAGAAAGGTGCTGTGGGATTGGGGGTGGGGTGGGGACAGAAGCCAGCCATACCTAGGAGCAGAATCTTTGTTGTTGCTGTGTTAGGTGCCTTCAGGTTAACTATGACTCATAGTGACACTTTGAAAAACAGATTGAAATCTTACCCTATCTTTCGACATTCCCACAGCTCCTAATCCTAATGCTCAAGTCCATTGTCACAGTCACTGTGCCAGTCCTTCTCCTCAGAGATCTTCCTCTCCTTTGCTGACCCTCTCCTTTTCCAGCATGATACAATTTTCCAGAGATTAATGCTGCTTGACAACACCCCTAAAATATGTGAGATGAAGTTTCACCATTCATGTTACCCCTAAAAAGCACCCTAGTTGTGGTTCCTTCAAGATGGATTGTATTTTGTGAGTTTTGGTTTTGTTTTTGGAGAAGGGAGTGCTGCTGTGTGCTGTAGTCTGTAGGGAGTTGCACTGCTGACCCCAATGAGGCTGCTCTCTGGTGGTCCAGTCCACCGGTGGTCCAGTCCACTGTAGAAAAAGTTCAGCAGTGTCCTCTGTGATATACAGCCTTTGAAAACCCACTGAAGGGTTAGCTCTGAATTGGTTTTAACTTGAAGGCAATGAGATTTTTGGTAGATTCAATACTCTTTGCTAATGTCAGAATTGAAAGGAATCAACTCTTTAATCTTCCTTATTCATTGTTCAGTTTTCACATGCATATGAAGCTATTGAAGGCATTATGACTTGGGTCAGGCACATGTTAGTCTTTAAATGGACATCCTTGGTTTTGACCCTTTGAGGAAGTCTTCTGCAGTAGATTTTCCCAATGCAATGTGTTTTTTAGTTTCTTCACTGCTACTAACATGGATGTTGATTGTGGATCCAAGTAAAAGGAACATTCTTAACAACTTCAACCTTTTCTCCATCTGTCATTATGGTATCTATTGGTCCAGTTGTGAGAAGTTTTTTTTTCTTGATGTTGAGGTGAAATCTATAATAAAGGCTTAGTTTTGTGTTTTGTTTTCTTTTTTAAATGAAATCTTTATTTTTTTTTCTCCCCCCCCCTTCTTGTTATGTACTATCAAATCAGATCCGACTGGCACAGAGGAGATTGCTCCTCCTTCTTCAACAGAGCATCTGGTGGATTTGAGCTGTGAAATTTTGGGATTGCTGTACAACTTCTTGCCAGTAGGCCACCAGAGCTCCAAGGCTTAGTTTTTTACCTTCTTCAATAAGTACTTCAAGTGTTGTTTACTTTTTGTAAGCAAGGTTTTATCATCTGCTCATGTAGGTTATTGTTAATTTAGGAATCCTTAATATAGGTGTTTGTTGTATCTATGTATGTATATATATATTACTGAGTTTCTCCAGTCCCAATGACATATTCTTCATATATTATTTGCCTTGCATACAGATTGAATATTACAATGAAAGGATACAGCTTTTCTTGACTTTAAACCATGGAGTATTCCTTTGTTCTGTTAGAAAGAATGCTTCTTGGCTTATGATGTTTGATGTGAAAAAATAAGCACTTGTGTTCTTGAAAGGTAAGTCAGTAAGCCTTCATTTAACATGATTGTTGAATAATGTGACTGACTGGAACCATAGGTCTCAGAATTCCCAATACAGTGTCTTTGCACATCACGGTGGATGGAGGGAAACATGAAGTTGTTTACTCACTCACCTCATTTCACTCACTCACTCACTCACTCACTCACTCACTCCTGTTGAGTCAGAATGCACATGTAGGTGACCCTCCAGCAGGTTTTCAGAGGCTATAAATCACACAGGAGGAGACTGCCCATCTTTCTCCCCTCCGTCTTCCAGTCCACAGACTGGTGGATTGGCACTACCTGCTTTTGCATTGACAGCACGAGTCTTTACCCCTCAGGCCCCTAGCGCTCCCTCAGGTTGCTGTTAGGTGCTGTCACATGAGCTCTGAGACAAGCAACCCAACAGCAGAGTGAAGCAGATCCTGGTCTGTCCGCACAGGCCCTGCTGTCTGTGAGCCTATTTTTGCAGCCACTGTGTCAGTCTGTCTTGAGGTTCCTCCTGTGACCTTTTCATTTCCCAAGCACGACTTCCTTCTGCAGGGAGCAGCCCCTCCCAGCACGCCCAAAATGTGTGAGAAGAAAAGAGGTTGAAGAGGAAAGTGGACAGTTCATTGTAAATTTGTCCAGGTTAGGCTTCTATGAATCCTTTCCCCAATCTAGTTCTTTTACAACATAGCCTCACACCCCATCTGCGTTCTTCATGAACTGATAAGAAGTTGGTAGATGGGGCCCTTCCATATTTCTGTGTGTGGATCTCTAATGGTATATTGTGGAGCTCTGGTGGCTTAGTGGCAGGAAGCTGTGCTGCAATCCTGAAGGCAAGCAGTTCGAGGCCACCAGCTGCTCTGCAGAAGGCTGGGTATTCTCCTCCTGTGAGATTAACTGCCTCTGAAAACCCATGGGAGGGTCTGAATTGATTTTGACTTGATGGTACACAACAACAACAGTGGGATATTGTGTTAGGTGTTGCACTGGCAAATGAAAGGTCAGCAGTTTGAATCCAGTAGTCCTTTCATGGAAGAAAGATGGGCAGCTTCTTCCAGCCAAAATATCCAGCCTTGGAAACGTGATGCCAGGTTGTCTTTGAGTATGAATCAACCTGACTGCAGTAGGTTAGTTTTTACTGTACGTCCATAAACATTCACATATACTTATTTAATTAGATGCATTGCCTATGGCTGCTTGGCAAAAAGTAATTTTTTCTGACCTGAAGTCCTGGAGACAGACTATATCACTTTGCATATTTGCTTAACATCTTCCCTTCTCTCTAATTTATCTCTTTTTCTTTCTCCACAACTATCTCTCCTCCCTTTTTTCTCCTACTTCAGTTCCACTTAGTGGCTTTTATTGTTGAGAACTTTTCTAGGTACAAGGTACAAGTGGAATATTGAAGAAAGGGAAAATTGCCCTTGGATTCATATGGCCTCTTATTGGAGAAATGGTGTGCGAAACCAGTGACGTGAGAGCCTGGCTGTGTCTGAGCAGTGGGAGCTTTCTGGAGAACGGCATTTGGTTTGGCAGAGCTGAGGGCAAAGACACTGCAGGCTTGGAAAAAGATAGCATGCTGGGAAAAATGGAGTGTCAATGAATGAGGAAACCCTTAGCAAGACGGGCTGGCCCAGCAGCTGTCACAGTGGACGTGAGTGTATCAGAGATCAATGGTGCTGGAGAGGACAAGGTTGGAGGTCGGTTACAGGTTTGAGGGAGCTCTGGTGGCCTAGTGGCAAGAAGCTGCGCTGCAATTCCAAAGGCATGTGGTTCGAAGCCACCAGCTGCTCTGCACGAGAAGGATGAGCAGTCTCCTCTCATGGAATTAACTGCCTCTGAAAACCCGTTGGCAGGTCAGCTATGGGTCAGTTCTGACTCTGCAGTACACAAAAACAACAACAGCATAGGATTGTTACCTGTAATGAGGTAGATTAACACAGTATTACAGCAGTGGGCTCAGGTGTATGAGAAAGGATGAATATGATACAAGACAGGACAGGGCTCAGGTCTTTTGTTTATTGGGTCGCTATGAGTTGTACTCTATTTGGACGGCACCTAACAACAATAGCAATGTAGTCAATTCCATGGCACTAATAACAATGAGAAAAGGATGTGGGCCAGAGGAATGTTGTGTGTGAACTTTAAATGTTTGCTACTATTAAAAGATATTTAATAAATTCTCTACCTGGTTACACTAGTGACTCCTTTTCTCAATTCTAGATTGTAGGTTTTATGTAGGAGGTTCCTGGTTAGCAGTTTTCTTTCAAAAAGTAAGTGCATTTTTGTTTCATGTAGTTGTAATATATTCTCCATAGTTCAAAGAGCAGAATGAGTTTTGTGGTGTGCTTTTATGTCCTTTATGATTCTTTCAAAATATAATTCAGACTTTGGTAAAGTATTTTGATTTTCCCCCCTCATATCATTTTATTGGCTCATTCGCTAAATACAGGATTGAACCAAATGTTTATGAAACCTGGAAAAAGAGATGCCTTCTCCACTTAACAGTTTAAAAGTTGAAGAATGTCTAGAGAGGTTTTGGTTCATTTATTTGACAAAAACAAAAACCAAACACAAAAATCCAGCAACCACAAAATAAGTAACTTCTAAGTTGTTGTTGTTTGTTGTTGTTATGTGCCGTCGAGTCGTTTGTGACTCATAGCGACCCTATGCACAACAGCCCTAAACCCTGCTCTATCCTGCGCCAACCGCACTGCCTCTGACACACCCATCCTGATTACCCCAGTCACCGAGTCAATCCACCTCATAGAGGGTCTTCCCCTCCTGCGCTGTCCCTCCACCCTCCCAAGCATGATGTCCCTCTCCAAGGACCCGTCCCTCCTGGCAACATGTCCAAAGTATGTCAGATGAATCCCCAGAATCCTTGCCTCCAAGGAGTAGCTTGGTTTAATCCTCTCCAATATGAATCTGTTTATTTTCCTGGCAGTCCATGGTACATTCAGTACTCTTCTCGAGTACCACAGCTCAAAGGCATCAACTCTCCTTCTGTCCTCCCTAGTCATTGTCCAACTCTCTGATGCATAACAAGCGATTGCAAATACCATGGCCTGTATCAGGCGCACCTTAGTCTCCAGAGAGACACCGTTGCTCCTGAGTACTTTAGAGAGGTCCCTAACAGCAGACTTTCCCATCACGATACGCTTTTTTATTTCCTGACTGCTGGTGCCAAGAGTGTTGACTGTGGAGCCGAGCAAACTGAAGCTGTGAACAATCTGTTTCTTCACCATCCATCCTGACACTGCCAATTGATCCAGTGGTGAGAATCTTTGTCTTCTTGACATTGAGCCTTAGTCCATACTGAAGGCTGCAGTCCTTGACCCTCCGCAGCAAGTGCATGAGGTCCTCCTCAGTTTCAGCAAGCAGGGTTGTGTCATCTGCATAACGCAGATTAATAGGTCTTCCACCAATCCTGATGCCGCAGTTCTCCTCATAGAGCCCAGCCTCTTGGATAATTTGCTCTGCATACATGTTGAAAAGGTATGGAGACAGGATGCATCCCTGGCGTTCACCCTTCCCAATTTTGAACCATGCAGTGTTACCCTGTTCTGTTCTGACGACTGCCTCTTGGTCCAAGTATAGGTTTCGCATGAGCACAATTAAATGTTCTGGGATTCCCATTCTTCTCAGAGTCAGCCACAGTTTGTTATGATCCACACAGTCAAATGCCTTTGCATAATCAATGAAACACAGATAGACATTCTTCTGGTATTCTCTGCTTTCAGCCAAGATCCATCTAACATCAGCAACAATATCCCTAGTACCTCCCCACAAATACGTACAAGAATAAAACTGTGTGTGTGCGTGCGCGCGCACACACACACACACACACACACACAGACACAGTGAAATTTAAGTGTGAAGGTAAAAATCAACCAAAACAAAAAAAACCCCAACTATCTTTTTATTCAGAAGAGGCAACTGGAAATGTAAAACATACTTTTTCTTTCTTTTAATCATCTTCTAATAATTATCTGCTATCAACAGATAGTCACACAATAAGAGTAGTAAATAATGGAGTACTTTTAGCTGTCAATTTGGTGTAATAGAACTCCTAAGCTAGCTCCTTTGGCATCAGGCTGCCTTCAAAGCTAACGCCTCTTGTAGGACTGACTAGGAAACCCAGAGGTTTATCTTCAGCAGAAACCTGAAGAATTAGAGAAATGGCACTCAAAGGAATAGAGCCCAAGCTGTGGAAAACCAGGAACATATGATAACAAGGCCTGGGGAGGGAGCAGATGGACAAAAGGAAATGGAATTGGAAAGCATTCCTAGGCTTAGAAAGGAACACGAGCAAGATGGAGAGCTAGCTAATGACCCCGGATTAGTTAATGGAGTGTCCACGTGCGTTCTAGTCTTCTCATCATTCTGGTCACAATATTGGTAGCTTCTGGGAACTTGACCCAAAGAGAGTTGTTGACTCGGCGCTGTGTGTGAGGGAGGTGGAACAGTGCTTCTGAAACCCGTTCCAGTCCTGCCTTTGGGATGCCATCTGGCTATGAGAAGAGAGGCGGACCACATTGTTTACTTACTCACTCACTCATTTACTAATATTTAGTGGATACGTACTGTGTGCTTGGCTTTATTTCAGATACAGGGATGAAGAAATCCTTTCCATCATAGGAATTACTTTCTAATAAAACTATGGGAGAATTAGTTCTAACACTTGGCCTCACTTTTAGATGTGTATTTCTTCCAATGATAATAGACAGAATGCTATCTTTTAATCTCTTGCAAGGTGTCATCCTTGTTAATGGCTTTGGAGGAACAAAGTGAAGTCGTTGTCAATGTAGTCTTCCCCCCGCCCCAGAAATGAGAGAGCTTCCAAAGGGAAGCTTTTCTAGTGACACAGTCTACAGGTCTTTGGGCCATCTGTTTACCTAGACCGTTCTTCCTGGAGTTTTTTAAATTGCTGGGTTATTTCTGACTCATAGTGACCAGCAAGTTTCTGAAGCTGTGAATCTTTACGGTGAGGAGAGGGCCTAACTTTCTACCCTGGTGGAGTTGGTGCATTCAAACTGCCAACCTTTCCATTAGCAGTCTTAACACAGTACACCACCAGGTCTCTGCAGTCACTTATCAAAACTCAGATTTTCATGGTAGACGTTTTAGTCAACTCTCCCAGAATCAGCAATAACTTCTCTTTGTCTCCTACTCTGGTTGATCTTTTGCTTTCTAAGTTTTCCCCCTCCCCACTGCTCTTATCAGTTTTGTTTTTTTAAACTGGATTTAATCATTTATAGCAAAGAGAAATAGAAATGCATAGTCACCTTCCAGGTGGGCCTTTACCTTCTTCTAGAAGTGTTTCCCTTGAGTATGCTATGTAGTTTATGTAACTGAAAACAGATGATGACTTATAAAATTCACAGTTTATGAAACAGACTGAGTCTAGGAAGGCAGACTTAACTACACACAAAGGATGCTGCCATGAAAAATTCTGAAGCACAAATCCATAGCATTTTAGAATGAGTTAATCAGAAAGGGAAATAATTTTTTTTTGTGGTTGTTGTTGTGGTTATAAACCTTGGAGTCAACTCATAGCTGACTCTCCAGGGACTTTTCAGTGGCTGTAAATTACATAGGAGGAGCTTGCCAGTCTTTTTATTCCTCAGAGCAGCAGGTGGTTTTGAACCACATGCATTCAGTTTTACTCCTTACCATTAGGTCACCAGAGCTCCACTTCCTCCTATATTTTGTAGTGTCTTGGAATCCTAGTGGAAGCCAGAAGTTTGTGGAGACCAGAAGGCTTGATCTGAGGGTGAACTCTGTACTGTTCTCCCTGGTCATTCAAATCTACCAGCAACTACACAGAAGGAAGTTGGGCAGTCTCTTCCCCTGCAATTTGCAGCCTCTGACGACCAGCTGGAGAGTCGGCTAGGAGTCAGTTCTGACACTACAGCAATGAGTTTGAGCTTTTTTGAGATGTTAACTAAGTTAGTTTTTTAAAAAGTCTATGCAGAATACCACATGATAGCAAAATGACAAGCTTTCTGCTACAGCAGATCCTGTGGGTTGAGTTGTATTTTCACCAAAGATACATCGAAGTCCTGACCACAGTAGTAGGAGGATTTGATGCTCTTTGTGGAAATAGAGCTTTTACTTGTAGGCTTACTTTTGAGCTGTGGGGCTGGAGAAGAGTATTGAATTTACCACGGACTGCTAGGAGAACAAGCAGTTTTGTCATGGAGAGGCTGAGACTGGACTGCTTTTTGGAAGTAAGGATTCTGAAGCTTCATCTGACATACTTTGGACATGTTGCCAGGAGGTCCTTGGAGAGGGATGTCATGCTTGGGAGGGTGGAAGGACAGCGCAAGAGAGGAAGACCCTTGATGAAATGGATTGATTCGATAGGTGTGTCAGATACAATAAGATTGACACTGGATAGAACAGAGTTTAGGGCTGTTGTACATAGGGTCACTATGAGTCTCAAGTGACTTGGCGGCACATAACGATAACATACAGGAGTAGTTTGGGTCCTAGTCCTAATCTCTTCTGAGTAGAATCTTATGAAAGAGGAGAAAGGGTAGACAGTTTAATACATTGAAGAGAACACCACGTGAGGGTCCATGTGCAAGCCCAGAAGGCTATGAAGTACCCTGGACTAAGGAAGGCTCCTCCCCTAGAACCAACAAGGAAAGGACATAGACCTGCTGACATCCTCCCTGACTTTGGACTTCTGCCTCCAGAACTGGGAGGTCATATATTTCTGTTTTGTGTTGTTGTTTTTGTTTTGTTTTGTTTTCTAGCTATGCAGCAGAGAGCTAGACAGTGACTAAAAATGACAGAGAGGAGAATTTATGCCTTTGTGGTGCGGGAAAAGAGTCTTGAACATACCATGGACAGCTAAGAAAACAAGTCTGCCTTGGAGACGGTGAAACCAAATTTCTCCTTGGAGGCTAGGATTTTGAAGCTCTCTGTTTCACATACTTTGGGCATGTGGTCAGGAGATACTGAGCCTTGGAGAAGGACATCGTGCTTGGAAGAGTAGAAGACCTTGGATAAAATGGATTGATACAGTAACTGGGGAAATGGGGGTAGGTGTGATGGTCAGATAGAATGGCTTAGAATACGACAGGCTTCAGAGCTGTTGTCTCTGGGGTTGCTATGAGTCGCAGATGATTCACCGGCATGTAACAGCAGCAGCAACAACAACAGACTTGAGGTATTTTCTTGTGTCATTCCTAACAGACTAAACCTGATCATATGTAAAATTATTCTTCTTAATTAGTACATGAATTAGATTACTTAGTTTTTTTCTTTCTTAAAAAAAAAATCCCAGCTAATTTATTCAGAATAACTCATAAACAGTGTATTCCTATTTAGCTAAAATAAAAACAAGGCATCTTCACTTACCAGTATAATTTTTTAAGAAAACAGAATGTTGAATTAAAGTATATATTCTTTTTGGATATATGGTGTATTTGTTGACCTAATACCATTAACCCATTGTTGTCAAGTGGTTTCTGATTCATAGTGGCCCCCATGGCTTTCTGAGCCTTTACATCTTTGTGGGACAAGACTGTCCATTTTTCTACCTCAGAGCAGCTGTTAGATTCCATTTGCAAACTTTTAGTCGGCAGCACAACATGTAACAGGCCGTCCCACCAAGACTCCTCTAAGAGGCTTTAGTCTTTGTCAACACATATGTTCTGTGCATGCATAAGATATGGATTTTCATGACTGTCTTCCCTGTGTTCTCTTTCTTTTAGAAAAAAGAAATAGACTGACTTTGTATGTGGTCAGATTTTGTGCTTATATCATGTTTTCAATTTAAAATCTGAGACTTACTCTCCTCTTGTCTAGTATCAGAAAGGATTTTCTACAGTTCTCAGGATAACTCCAGCCCCGCCTCCTTCCTTATCCTCCATGCCTGTGATGGGCAAAAGTCATCATCAGTCAGATGTTTTCATTAAGAGAGAAAAATTAAGGGACAACCACTGTGGAAGGCAGTAGGGCGCTTTCTCAAAAAGTTGCAAATAGAGATACCATTTGACCCAGCAATTCTACTGCTGGGAATATACCCCAAAGAGACCATAACTGACATCTAAGCAGATATATGCACACCCATGTTTATCGTGGCTTTATTCACAATAGCAAGGAGCTGGAAACAACCTTAGTGCCCATAAACAAACGAATGGATAGAGAAGCTGTGGTATATTCACACAATGGAATACTATACTGCATTGAAAAATAAAGAACCCATGCAATATTATTCAAAATGGGTGATCCTGGAGGACATTATGCTGAGTGAAGTATCTCAGTCACAAAAGGACAAATACTGCATGCTGCCACTGTTGTAAAACTGTACTGACCTCGGGGTTGATAGGAGACTGAGAAAGATGGGTTCAATAATGTTTATTACACTGAAACAAATGAGGGAGAAAACTGTTTAAAAGGGATATGTTATTAGGTATTTTTGTCATGATAGGAGTCCAGAGCAAAGACTGCATGGAGTGGACCTGGGGGGAGGGATTGTAAAACAATGAAAAAATTTTTCTTTTACTTTTCCAAGAGGGTAGTGTACTGGGGGGCGGGGCAGAGGGTTGGGAGGGGAGAAAAGTGCAACTGTGAATGAATGGAAAAAAAAAAAAGAGAGAGAGATAGAAATAAGTATAACAAGGCTCTTATCTTCAAAGAGCAGACACCCTCACTAGGGTGTTACAATAGAATCTATATGAAAAGAGTTAAGAACATTCTAGGCTCCACATGTGGCTAAAGAGCTCTGGAGGATGTGTGGATGAGGAGTTACTCTGTCAACCCAAAGGCATGCAGTTTGAATCCACCTGCAGGTCCATGGGAGAAAGACAAACAGTCTCTTCCTATCTGATTTACTGCCTCTGAAAACTTTTTGAGGGTCAGCTATGAGCCGGTTCTGAGTTGATGGTACACAACAAGAATAACATATACTGTCTGCCCACCCCCCCACCTCCCAGTGAACAACGTAGGAAAAGTAGACATTTATGCAAAAGATGGGTCATGAAAAGGTTTGTGTAAGCCTGTGATGTTGACAGAGTAGTGGACAAGAAGGGGTTGCTGAAAAATTCTGTGCTGAGGCTTAAAAAAAGTTTATTTGTAGTATTGGGAAATACGATTATTAAGTAGAGACAAATGCTATTTCTTAATTTTTTCCATATAAGGAGATAGAGGCGTACAGAGCTAAGCTGTGTTTAAAATATGCTGTTTAATTACTCACATATCAACTATACAAGACTCCTCTTTTTTGTAGTAATTTACCAGTCTTTCTTCTATGTCCGTCCAGTAGCTCTGGAACAAGGGCTTGGGAGAGTGTCAGCTGGGGGCACAGTGAGGAGGCATTGTGTCCTCTTGTTGTGAGGAGATACAGGACTGGGAAGGAATTAGGAGTTTTTCTGCCCAGAGAGAGACCTGGGTTGGGAGCCAAGTGGACTAGGTTCCTGTCCTTGGCCACTGACTTCAGCCAAGTCACAGCAACCCTCTGGCCCTTTGTGCCCAGCTGTTATAGAGCGATACAGCAACAACCTCACACTCCCTTTTCAGTCTCACATGCTATGAGTCTTTGAAAATGATCAAGAATGCCACCAGCTCTGCGTCTTATTGTCTGCAGCTTGTGTGGAGAGATTTAGAAGAGCTAGAAGCCTCAAACTTTGCTGTTAATGAGCTGTAGGAGACTCTGGGATACAGTAACGCAGGGCTGTGTCAAAGGGACGGGCTGCTCTTCTCTCCCTCACACCCCTGTGCTCCTGTCTCTGAGGCAGCCTCCAGCCTGAGGTGGAAGCCGGCATCCTCCGTGTTCATTGTCTCTCCTGTGCACATTCGTTACCTGCATTCAGGCCACACTCCAGCTCCTGGCTTGCCATCAGCCAAACCCCTGTTGTCTTTAGCAGAAGCTGGATAAGGGATCAGCAGTCTGAATTGGCCCTGAACTTGAAAAGGCGCCGAAGAGGGCCGTTCCCCTGTTCCCTGCCGCTTGTACACACCATGGCATGCAAATTATAAGCTCACCCAACCCCAGAATTATAAGCTCACCAACCCCTTTGCTTTCCAAGGTTATTTGTTCTGTGTTCCCATCTCAGGCAAATATCCTTGATGCTTTGAAGAATTTAGGAACATTGCCATCAGCAGGATTTGTGAAAGCAGCCATCTCTCCCACCTCCTAGCCTCAAAGATAACCTGGGGTACCACTGTGGGTTCCTGGCATGCATTTCTTTGGGGCTGCTTCCAAGCCTCCCCAATTTTCTATGCCACAGTGAGCACTGAACAAATTCCCTGGGCCTCACGTTTTTCCTGGCCTCTTTGGGGTCACTGCCTTATGCATCCAGCTGTTAAAGCCTGGCTCGGCCTTCCCTGTGGCTTGGGGCTCTGCCAGCACCTTGCTGTTGCATCTGCCAAGCGGCCTCGCTGATGAGGGGCAAGAAGCAGCACTGCAGGCTCGCTGATCCCTGGGTGCAGGGTGACCACACTGGTTAATGTCCAGCCAGCTGGAAGAAAAATCTTTCCGGGAAAGCACCTTGCCCTTCAACTCGCCGTGGGGTGGGGGAGCTCTGGCTTTTCTGCAGCGTTTTTTCCTGGCACTTGCATAACTAGGGGAAAAAGAGCGTTGTCCTAAGTGCTGTACCTTTCCCTGGGAGGGGCTAGGCAGTTCTGGCTAAAGCAAGAATAAGAATCATGCAGATGCATCATGAGTTACATAAAGTCACGTTCTCGAGTTGCTTGAAGAATATTCCAAATATGTGTTAGCATGCATTGCTTGTTTTACGTGTTCTTTCTTTTTGCTCTTAAATCCCCTAAAACAAGCCAGATGTGTAAGCATTTGCTGGACTAGGACTGATAGACTCAGGAATATAACAGCTCCACCGTAATGCCAGCAGACAGAGTTTTTAGTGAAATTTACCTCATATGCACCTGAATGTTGAACAGTGCATCAGGATGACAGAAGAAGACTTGATACCTTTGAATTGTGATGTTGGAAGTACTGAATATCCTATGGACTGACAAAAGAACAAACAAATCTGTTTTGGAAGAAATACACTCAGGTGCTCCTTAGAGGCAAGGATGGTGAAGCTTCATCTCATTTACTTTGGGCAAGTTGTTAGGGGGTAGGGGGTCCCGTCCTTGGCAAAAGGCATCCTACTGGGAAAGGTAGAGAGGATCAGTGAAGGAGAGGAAGGCCCTCAAAAAAGATGGGCTGACGCAGTGACTGCAGCAGTGGACTTGGAGAACGGTGGACGATAGGTCAAAGTTCCGATCAGCTCATAGGGTTGCTATGAGTCGTAGTTGCCTCAAAGACACCTAACAACAGGTCTAAGCCGGGTCTATTTTTTTCTGGAATAGTTCTGTAAATTGGAGAAATACAGTATGCTGCACAAGCCACTTCTAAGCTTTTTAGTCAGTTGTTAACTGTTGAGTTGGAACCAACCCATAGTTTTCAGAGGCAGTTCAGTCACATAGAAGTTGCTCATCTTTCTCTCATGAAGCACTGGTGGATTTGAACTTCATGCCTTTGGATTTGTAGTGGTGGTCCTTACCACTAGGCCACCAGAACTCCCTGCCTCATTGTATTGTTAGGTATAAATGTTATTACAACATACACCTTAGGGTATTTTTTAAAGGTGGAAAATGGAGAGATTATTCTTAGGTCCCATCAAACATGACTTCCAGACCATACTCGCTGTAAAGGTAGTACTACAAAAGCCCAGGGAAAAAGACCCTTAGTAATTACGTTTGAGAGGCTACTGTTTGCACCCACACCCTCAATAAACTTAGCAAGGTCAGCAAGTGTGCAGTGTGGGCTAAGAACGCCACCTTGTGGCAGAAGCCATCATAGATAGTTTGAGTTAGAAACACCCAACTAAGAAGCTGGAATTCATGATGGCCACTTGCTAGCGTCTAGTGCTGTTCCTGATGTAACCAGTAAACATTTTGTTAAACTAAATGTTTTGAAGGGCTTTCGTATTATGGAAGGATGCCAGTTCTGTGCTATGCTAGCATGCACATCCAGCTCTCTGACAGTGTGCATTTCAGGCACGTCCCATGGACCATGGACCACAGTAAGATAAACTCCTCTAAATCTAGTCTGAGCAGTAAAATGGGACATCACTTCCCACTCTCAAACTGCTTCTGGAAGTTGACATCCTCCCTAAAGTCTTTCACCCCATGTAACATCGGAATGATGAAGTTTGAAAATCTACTGGAGAATTTATTCTTTAAAGTTTTAGGTTCAGAAATGCTTGCGGGAACAAACTTGGAGAACATTTTTATTGATTAATTTGAGATAAAGTAATACTTGTAGTTTGTCCAATAAGGAGAGTCTTAAGCCATATTAAGGTGCTTCTTAAGTATTGAATGCATTTTTGAAAGTCATCCTAAATTACTTTTGCTTCCGGAAAGGGAATAAATGACAAAATGAGTCAATTTAAGAAAGTTTTTACCTCTCATGGAATATTGAGATATTGCTTGTAGTATTGTAGAGTCAGAAGCAAACATTTATGACTAGTGGAATGTCAGTGTTCCTTCTCTTACCTGGGCAATTGGGATTTTGAAGGGTTTTGGATTATAAAGAAGACTGTGCTAAAAACCTCATCTCATTGCCTTCAAGCCCTAACTGTCTCATCACTGACCTTCCAGTGAGTGTTCAGAGGCTCTCAATTGAATAGGATGAGATTGTCCATCTTTCTTCCACAGAACAGATTCGAACTAGTAGATTCAAACTGCCTGCCTTTGGGTTGGCAGTGTAACTCCTTACCACTAGGCCACTAGTGCTCCCTTATATCTGGAAATTGGAAGTGTGTCCAGTTAGCAATAGAGGTCACAATATTGTCCACTGCCAACACGTTTGCCACTGCCTTTCCAAGACTTCTAGCTACCTCTCTAGTTCTTTCAGTCAAGACTACAGATTTAAAATGCGTTAGTCCCATTTGAACTGCACCATACAGTGCATGTTAATGAATAAAAGGCCAGGGGAGATGCTTTCTCCTGTAAAAAGCCTCCTCTGTTGGGGCTAGTATTTCTTGGGAATGGTGGTGCCCATAGCACATGGACTTGCAGAAAGCAGCAAATGCATTTAGAATGTCATCCCTAGTTTTTTAAAGCAATACTGCAAATACTGAGGGAGAGAAAAGGCCTTATTCACCTAGTTCATATGCAAAGCATTAAGGGGAAATTTGTGTGTATGTGATACTTCTCGTGACAGGAGGCTTTTCTGTTAGGGAAGCGGCACACCGTGTCCTCATTTTTTGGTAACAGGGTATAAAATAAAGAAGAGAAAGGTAAGGCCACAGCGGTGGATGAGGCTAGCTTGCTTTTCTTGCCTGTGGAGTGCTTGCATTACGGTGTGGTCTCCCTCTCATATTGTCTGCACCCTTCACTGAAGCCCTGGGTGATGGCCCGAGAGGGGGCACTCAGTCCATTGCATGTCGTCATTTGAATCCTAATCTCAGCTCCTACTCCGAGCATGGAAGTGTCTTTAAGACCTACTTTGCCAGAGTTAGCTTCTAATGGAATTTTAATTTGAAATGAAATCTAAATGCAGTGACCCTGCGCCTTCGGATAATTTAACAGCTCTGTTGGGAGACCAGTAATGAGGAGAAAGTCACTTCCAGTCTGTTTTTGCTCTCAAAGCTGACAAGTTTTCTCTGGAAGAGCTGCTTGTTAGGGAAGAATACTTTTTACCCCCCTTCCTCTGCACAAGGAGCTTTTGAACTTTATCTCCCCCCTGCCAGGTGTTAGGAAAATATTAAAAATAGTGTGACTCAGACACCTTGAACGGTAAAAAGTACTTGCTTCTAGCATGGGGCTGACTACCTGCATCTTATTAATAAGGAGGGGAAATACTTGCTACCTATAAATCTGAATGAGTCAATAGTTTTAATTCAGGGAAAATAGAATTATCTGAAGTATTACAAGAGTTCTTGCAAAAGGGCAAAGAGCTTACAGCTTTCATTTTTCACTTCATCCCATGTGACGCTGGCCTTGGGTCCTCCTCCTCCCTGCTCGCCACTAGCTAAATGTTATGTCAGATGATTTAGAACTTTCTAAATAGGAAAGGAAAAAAACCCAGTAATTCTTCCAAGTTTGGCTTCTCTGTCCTTTGAGAATGTGCCGTCTGTGCTGGAGAGTTTATAAAAAGCTGTGAGGTTTGGATTTCTGTTACTTTTGGAAATGGTATTTACCCAGATCGCAAGGAATCTGCCTCACACTCTAAATGGCAGATGATGGTAGGGTAGACTCTTCATGTTCTGGAAGGGCAGCCAGAGACCTCAGGAGACCTGGACTGCCAGGGTACCCAAGCAGCTGCAGGCCGCCAAGAAGAGGAGAGGCCTCTGGGCCCAGCTCTTCAGTCCCTGCCATATTGTTCATTCACTACTCCAAGGGGGCATTTGACCAGAACTTCATTTACACTGATAAATAGAAATCTGTGCTTTTAATAAGAAGTACTTAGTAGATTGTTTCATTTTCCTGCCTTCTCCTTCTTTAAACATATCAACTTTCTTTTTGCCCTGAGCCATGCCAGTATCATTCCTGTCTAAGGGCCTTCGTTCTGGCTGTTCCTCCTGTTTTTTGCCTGGTTGCACCCATATGACTGGGGCCTAATGAAAGTACAACCTTGGTAGGCCAGCCATTTGGCATGAACTTAGTCAATGGATCTTTTTCAGTTGTAGAAACCACCTTAGATGCCAGTTAAATAGAGACAATGGTATCCAACTCCTTGTGTGTGTCACAGCTTTAACATGCTGCTGCTTTCTGCCTGTAATTCTGGGATTAGTTTAATACTTTTCTTAACCCTGTTCTGAACCCCAGAAAATAAAGGACTGCAGCCTTCAATATGGATTATATCTCAACCACAAGAAAACAAAAGCTCTCACCTTTGGACAAGTTGGCAGCATGATAGATGGAGAAAATATTGACATTGTCAGTGCTTTCATCTTGCTTGGATCCACAGTCAACACCCTTGGTACCAGCAGTGAAGAGATCAGAAGATGTGTTGCATTGGGAAAATCTCTCAAGGACTGGTCTCGAGTTCAAAGGAGCAATGATGTTAGTATAATGACCAAAGTGCATCTAATCCAAGCCATGATCTTTTCAATTACTTGCTATGCATATGAAAGTTGGACAGTGAATACGCTGATAGGAGAATTGATGCATTTCTGTTGTGGCGTTAGAGAAGAATGCGGAATATCCCATGGATTGCTAAGAGAATAAACAAATATGTTTTGGAGAAAGTACAACCAGGGTTCTCCTTGGAGGCAAGGGTGGTGAAGCTTCATCTCATGTACTTGGGGCATGTTGTTAGAAGAGTCCAGTTCTTGGAAGAGGGTTGTATTTGGAAAGATCAGCAAATGGAATCACGACCCTCGGAGAAGTGGCTTGACGTAGTAACTGTAACAGTGGACACAAGTATGTTAGAGACCGTGAGAATGGTGCAGGATAGAGCAAGATTCAGGTCTGTTGTTTGTAGGGTCACTATGAGTTGTACTGGACTCAACAGCACCTAACAACAATATACCCTAGAGGCTGATCCCATTAAACCATGAACCGCACCAAAGGTCAAAGATACTCTCTACCTCAGGCTTCTTGCTGTGTTTGGCCAATGAAAGAAGAGTAGGAGAACCCAGGTGAAGATGTAGCCTCAACCTTGGGTTATCTGTATGCAAGTATTAAAGCTCACAGCTCCCAATGGTGCTCTTCATACAGCTGCCCCCTCCAGTGGCCTGCACCTGCCCTCTCACCTTGTGCCCTTTAGTCTAAAGTGAGGTGGTGGTTTTTGTTGTTAGGTGCTGTTATATATTTTCTTCCTGTGTGTTGGGGTTTAACTTAACCTCTTATTAGTTTCCATCAATCCTTTCTACTCATTTGTAAACAATGCCTTTAATAATCTTTCCTAGATTTGAGTTGGAACCAACTCATAGCCGACACCCCTCTCCCCCTCGTGCCCTCCCCCCATGGGTCTTCAGAGGCAGTAAATCTCATGAGAGGAGATTGCCCATTTTTCTCTCATGGAGCATCTGGTGAATTTGAACTGTGTACTTTTGTATTGATGGTGCAATTCCTTATCACTAAGCCTCCAGAGAACAGCACACGTATGAAGTATATATAATAATAATAAAGCCATAATAAAGTTGTTGTAGAATTAAATGTAAAATGTTAATTAGGATGTCTGGCGTATAACAAGATCATAAAAATGTTTGATGGCTGTTACTTATTGGGATAGTTAGGGTGATAATTTAAAAGCACACGTTCTAACTTCTATTCGCGCCAGTTCAACCAAATCTTTTTTTCTTTTTCTATTTAGCATGCTATGGAGCCACAAAATACTATATTTGAAAGACATGTTTTATGGCTGAAAGGAAAATGAGTTTGAAAATTACCGATCTGGTCAAAGTCTAAAGTTCTCCCCCACCCCAGACTACAGTGTTACTGATTATTTTGCTAATATTTAGTAATATATATGACATAAAAATTCAAGCAGTATCAAAAATTATAAAATGAAAATTCAATCTTCTATATCTGGCCTTTTAGGTTTCCTTCTTAGAGGCAATTTCTTGTGTCTTTTCTCAGATGAACAGTATGAATATCTTGTTGTTTTGATCATTGAGTTCTGGTGACGTAGTGGCATAGTTGTGCTGCAAACTCAAAAGGTAGGCAGTTTGAATTCACCAGCTGCTCCTTGGAAGCTAGATGGATAGTCTCCTTCCAGGGGATTTACAGCCCCAGAAAAGTGGCAAGAGGGTCAACTGTGAATTGGTTTTGACTCAGTGCAATGAGTTGTTGTTATGTGCCATCTAGTCACCTGTGGGTCATAGTGACCCTCTTTACATTAGCTCTGAACTCTGCTTTATTCTGAGCCAATCACTTCATCTCCAACAAACCCAATCCCATTTCTCTAGTGACTGAGTCAGTCCATCTCATCCTGGGTCTTCCTTTTCTGCGCTGTCCCTCCATCCTTCCAAGCATGATGTTCCTCTCTAAGGATTGGTCCCTCCTGGCCGAGTACCCAAAGTATGTGAGATGGAGCTTCAAAATCCTTGCCTCTAGGGAGCAGCTCTTGGTTTCACCTTCTCCGGGACAGACCTGTTTGTTCTCCTGACAGTTCACAGTATGTTCAACACTCTTCTCCAGGACCACAACTCAAAGGCATGGATCTTGCTTCTGTCATCCTTAGTTATGATCCAGCTCTCTGATGCCTAGCAAGTAATTACAAAGATCATACATCTGTATCATGTGCTTAGTCTCCAGACTGACATCATGTTCTTCAGTACTCTTGAGAGGTCCCTGACAGCAGACTTTCCCAATATAGCTTATCTTTTGATTTGCTAACTATTGGTGCCAAGAGTGTGAATTGTGGAACCAAGCAAGCGGAAGTTATTAACAATCTCAGTCTCTTTGCTGTTGGTCATGAAGCTGCCACTTGGCCCAGTGGTGAGAATCTTTGTTTTCTTGACGTTGCGCGTCAATCCATATTGAAGGCTGCAGTCCTTGACCTTCTGTAGCATATGCCTCATGTCCTCTTCAGGTCCAGCATGGAAGGGTTTTTCATCTGCATAATGCAGGTTGTTGATGAGTCTTCCTCTAGTCCTGATGCTACGTTCTTCCTCAAAAAGTCTAGCCTCCCAAATGATCTGTTCTGCATATAGATTTAAGGGGTATGGAGTTGGATGCATCCCTGATGCACACGTTTCCTGATCCTGAACCATGCAGTGTTTCCTTGCTCTGTTCTGAGGACTCCTTCCTGGTCCAAGCATAGGTTTCGCATGAGCACACTCAAGTGTTCTGGGATTCCCGTTCTTATGAAGGTTAGCCACACTTTGTTGTGATACACACAGTCAAATGCCTTTGCATAGTCAATTAAACTCAGATCGACATTCTTCTGATACTCTCTACTTTTGGCTAAGGTCCATCTAACATTGGCTGTGATGTCCCTAGTATCATGAACTTTTCTAAACCCAGCTTGCATTCCTGGCAGTTCTCTGCTAATGGACTGTACCAGTCATTTTTCGATAATCTTTAACAGTATCTTGCTTGTGTTTGATATTAGTGATGATATTGTTTGATAATTTCCATACTCTGTTGGGTCACCTTTTTTTTGGAATGGAAATACAGATCTTTTCCAGTCAGTTGGCCATTATCCTCCAGATTTTTTTGCACAACCTGGTGAGCAAAATATGTCAATTGGTATTCCATCAATTCCTGGGGCCCTGTTTTTTCCCCCAATTCCTTCAGAGCAGCTTAAACTTCCTCCTTCATTACCATAGACTCTTGATCATATGTCATTTCGTGAAATTCTTATGTGTCAGCCAGTTCTTTTTGGTATAGTGACTTTGTGCACCCTTCATTTTTGATGCTTCCTGGGTGATTTAGCACTCTGCCCTGAGCTTCCTTAAGTATTGCAGTTCGAGGCTTAAACTTGTTCTTCGTATTTTCAGCTTAAGAAATGTTGAGGGAGTTCATCCCCTTTGATTTTCTGACTCTAGTACTTTGCACATTTCATGATAATACTTTACTTTGTCTTCCTGTGCTGCCCTTTGCAATCTTCTGTTCAGCTCTTTAACTTCTTGTTTTCTTCCCTTTGCTTTGGCTTCTTGGCGCTCTAGTACAATATTCAGTCTCTTCTGACATCTGTCTTGGATTTTACTTCCTTCTCTGTCTTTGTGATGACTTTTTCATTCTTCATGAATAATATTCTTGATATTCTCATCTTCCCTCATTAGTGTTCAAGGCCTCAAACCTGATCCTGAGAGGGTTTTTAAATTCTGGTGGAATAAACTTAAGGCAAAATTTTGGTTCTTGTGGATTTGCTTTGATTTTCTTTAGCTTCAGTTTGAATTTGCATATGAGTGATCTGGTCCACAATCAGCACCTGATCTAGTTTTCACAGCTGATACTGCACTTCTCCAAAAATTTTTTCTGCAGATGTAGTCAGTCTGAGTTCTGTTAGACTATAGGTTAAGTCCATGGGTATAGTTGCCATTTTTGTTTTATATAAAAGGTGTTTGCAATAAATACATCATTGATTGTACAGAATTCTGTCATTCTGTCTTCATGCTCGCTTCTATCACCAGGTCCTTGCTTTCCTACTACCTATCCTTCTTCCCTGTTCCCAACTTTTGAAGTCCATTCATTCATTGTTGTTTGCATTTTGGTTGCATGTTCAACTGATTTCTGACTGCAAAAGTTGGTAGAAGACATCTATTTCCCCCTCTTTGGCCTTGGTTGTTGGTGCATATATTTGAATGATGGTATTAACAGGTCTTCTTTGTATGTATATGGCTATTATCCTGGATGTAGAAATTGTCTTTTTAGCTATGAACACAACTACATTTTTTCCTCACCTTTTTTGTTTCCAGTATAGTAGATCATATGACAATCAGTATGTCCCATGCCAACCCATTTCATTTCCTCAATGTCTCATATATCATTCTTGATGTGTTCTATTTCTTCTTTAAGAATCTCCAGTTTCCCCAATCAGTGTTGTCTGTTTGCAACTGTCCCACCTCCTTTGTGATTCCCAGTAAGAAGGTTCTGCCTCTGGTGCCATATCTGCTAGTCTACTCTTAAGTGTGCTCTATTGTACAGAAAGTTTTCTGAGACCTGTTATTTTGGGAGTGTTTGGTCAATCCTTCTCCCTAGTCTCTCTTAATTTGGGTGCTTGACTCTAGAGTAGTATTTGACAGACAAGAATTTTACCCCAATGAGCAGACGAAAGTCTTTTCCCACTGTTGAGGTTACGGATCAGATGTTGGTCCCACCTGCCACTCCCTTAGGCGCATGTGTCTTGTTCCCATTCCAGCCTCTGCTCTGCTAGCATCCTGCTCAGTTTCCTCTCCTTGCCTCTCCAGCACCACCCAGCCCCTACCCAATCCTGGTTTGATGGCTCAGGCCTCTACCCACTTCTGTCTACCCACTTCCTTTCTACTCCCCTGTCATGTTGGTGTTCCTTCACGCTGCCCACGAGGAACGTCCTCCTGATGACATCTTCTCTCCTAAAGTCTCTTTCTTCCTTTGTCTTAGAAGAGGCACAAGACCAGGGGCACTAGTGTAAGCACTGTTTCTTTTGTCTGCTGTTCATGGTTTGCAGAGTGGCACAGCCAGGATCCTCAGCTCTCTTCTCTGCTCTCTGTGATGATTCAGCGGAAAATCCTTGACTCGATGGCATATAAAACCAACACTAACACTAGGTTCTTTAGGTTCTTTAGTCGATTCTAGTGGATAAAGAGTTGTGCTTCTAATCCAAAGGCAAGAGATTTGAATCCACCAGCTGCTCTGCAGGAGAGAAATAGAGTCATTCTCCTCACTTGCAGTTTACAGCCTCTGAAAACCCACTGGAAGGTCAGCTGTCCGTTGTATGTGTTGGTTCCAACTTGATGGCAATGAGAGAGAGAGAGAGAAGGAGAGAAAGAATAATTTGCTTATGTATAAACTTATCACTCAGGAAATGCAAGTTATATGGTTCCTTATAAAAGGAGGGTTATCTTTTTCTTGGAGGATGTAAGAGTTAATAATATTGCTATATTTAGTGAATGAATATTACTTATCATATCAATAATTTTCCAAGTACTATGTATAGCTTAATAAATGTATTATAGAGTGTTGATGTTAGTATCTTCTCTTCCTTTGAAGAGCATTACGCATTTTGAGAACAGTATTGCTTTTAGTGCATTTTCAATGTCTTGGCATCCTAAATAGTGATTAGACTCTTTAGTAAACAAACTAATCCTTAATAGCTTTTTTGGATCAAAATTCCTGAGTCAAGAAATAAAAATATGTGTTGGCTTGTGAAAATCTGTTGTCAAGGATCTCTCCAAAGAGCTAAAGAGTAATAATGTCAGTTCAAAGACTACTGAAAATTGGGTTGTGAATAAGGATGAGAGTAGAAGAATTGACGCCTTTGAGATGTGGTACTAGAAAATAGTACTGAATACCCTATGGATTTCAAAAGAATAAGCAAGTCTGCCTTGGAGGAAGTGAAGCCATGATGAAACTTCTCACTTGCTTTGAGTATGTTGTAAGGAAGGACCAGTCCTTAGAAAAAACATCATATTGGGCAAAGCGGAGGGTTCTAGAAAGAGAAGACACTTAACAGGATGGATTGTCATAGTGACTATAACAATGGGCTTGAACATATCAGAGATGATATGAGATATGATATGAGAACGGTGCAGCATGAGGCAAGATTCTAATCTGTTGTTCATAGCGTTTCTATGAATCCTGGCTGACTCAACACCACCACCATTTAGAAGGGCTAATAAAGTTCATGAAAAAAAATTTTGCTAGTAAAGTTTTTATAAAGCTGTTTTTGTAGTCTGTATTATTTACTGGAAGAGGATAGTCCTTGGAAAAAGACATCATGCTTGCAGAGGTGGAGGATCAGCAAAAGAGAGGAAGACTCAATAAGCTGGAATGATACAATGCTTGTATTAATGGGCTCAAGTATATGAGGGGTGATGAGGATGGTACAGGATAGGGCAAAGTTCAACTCTGTTGTTCATTGCTATGCCTCTTAGATGTACTGATGACAGTGAGCAACAACATATTATTTATTAACTGCTTACTATGAGTTGCTTTGGAAAATGAGCAGACAGTGGGGCAGGAAGGACCAACCATATATAAACAGGAAAAATAATTCATCCTTCAAGCAGAAAATGGCTTGAAGTCTGTTAAGAGATTGAGTGAGAGTGTGTATGTGTGTGTGTATACATATACGTACATATATCTATCTATATCTATATATCTATATCTATATATCTATATCTATCTATATATGCAAAAAGAGCCCATGTTCAAATAAAGTTCATTATTTTTGTTTTTCTAAGGTGTTTATGGTAACAAAGATCATTCTATCTGTTTTAGCAACACTAATAACTCATACAGCAGTCAGGACCCTGATAATTTAGGGGAGATGATACAGGTAGGCTGACTCAGTGCTGATAAGCTGACAAATACCGAAATACTGTCTGAGATAACTTATTTCATTTATTTATTTATGAAATAAAGGACAGGCACGACCTTCAGCACTTGCTCTGATGGAATTTAAAGAAGCTGTATAGTAAAGCACCTTTAGACTTTCTGTGTTCAAATCCTGTTGCTGCTTTTGTCACATTGGTCACTTTATTTTACTTCAGTTTTCTCATCTGTGTTCTTGTTGTATACTGACAAGTCACAACCAACTTGTCACTTATCCTCTGGAGTGGCTCAGGGAGTGCTGGTGGTCCAGTGAGTAAGGAGTTGTACTGCTAACTCAAGGCAGCAGGTTCAAATCCATCAGCTGCTCCTCAGGAAAGAGATGAGAAATCTCCTTCTGGTGCGACTTACGGCCTCCAAAAACCCACTGGAGGTTTGTTTATGAGTTGATTCTGACTCAACCACAATGCGAGAGTTAAGCGAGTTAATAATGACTTTGTGGCTTTACCTCACGGTGCTGTGTAATTTAAATGAGTTAATACATATAAACCAGTGAATTTAGTGTAAGCTGTTAATATCTGACCTTGTCGGTCTCCCACCCAGAAACACCAAAAACAGTTCTTGAGGTGGAAAGATAGCATATTGAAATTATCAGTGGAAGTGCAACAATGAATGAATGAAAACCCAAAATCTCTGTAAATGTTCATTAAAACTAATAAAATTTAATAAAAAAAGAAAGAAATTATCAGTGGAAAAAGAAGACATATGAAAAGTATTATAGTTTTTGAAATCCTAGTCCTGAAAAATAAAGTTTTCTTAAAACATGTCAATACTCCATGGTTAGAAGTCTTTTCTGCCCTAACGGAATTTCTAATTCATTATGGCATTCTTTTTTTTTTCTTTTCATTATGACATTCTTTAAAGTATGACCTATTGAGCTAGATATACCACCCCTTTCAAGAGGGACAAGTTAGTTGCAGATTTCTGTGGACTAAAACATACATCTTTTAAATGAATTTATTTTTGTTTGGCAGTGTTGAAAAGCGATGCAGCAGAACAAGCACCTTTTAACAATTTCTACATGTTCAGTTCAGTGATATTCATTTTTCTTCAAGAGAATACAACCATTCTCACTCTTCTTTTCTAAATTATTTTCCTCTTACACAAACCCACTGTCCCTTGAGCTTCTTCTCCAAACTTTTGAGTTTGCTAGTGTCAAAGTGATCCCATATAGATCATTCTTTAAAAGAACACAATGTTTAAGATAGACATAGTTTTAATAATTAAGGAAACATGTTTGGTTTAAGACTTAAAGCTTCTCTCAGAGCAGTAGTTTCAGGAATTCTTCCAGCCTCCATGGCTCCAGAAAGTCTGGATTCCTTGAAAATTTGTAAGTATGGTCCACATTTCCCCGCTTCTGATCAAGATTCCTCTATAAAACATTTGTTCTAAATATTCAATAATGATAACTGAACACCACCCTGTTCTTCTGGTCTCATAACAAAGGAGGCAAGTGTTTATAGAGACTTTTAGCTGTATGGTCCAGGGAAATACATTCTGAGTCAGTGTGTTTTAGAGAGACTCTTGGTTGCATATTGGTTAAATATTGGGTTGCTAACCAAAATGTTGGAAATTTGAATCTGCCAGGGCTTCACAGGAAAAAAAAGAGGCAGTTTGCTTCCGTAAAGAGCTAGAGCCTTGTACATCATAAAGGGTAGTTGTGCTCTGTCCTATAGGGTCACTATGAGTTGACATTGACTTGGTTGCTGAGAGGATGGGTGGAGCTTTTAAGAAAACTAACTGTAAATTGACTGTCAGGAGACTTTGGTTTTTACTCCTTCCTGGCTGTGTGACCTCAGTTCATCTTCTTTAATTGATATGCTAGTTCATTATCTGAAGGAAATCGTTAGACCTGTAAGAGTATTTCTTCAGCTCCAACAGTCTTTGGATGCATATTTTGCAACCATTTGCAAGGAAATTTTAACAAAAGCTCAGAAAATCACACTTAACTGTGTCTCCCATTCCTCTTTTTTTCCTCTCTTAGCAACATTTTTCCCCATTTGGAAGGATCCAGACACTTGAATAATCAAAGCTGTGATGTACTCCATTCCTGCTTGAATAGCAAGTGAGGAGTTTGTGTGCTCATGATTGAGTCTTAGTTAAAACAACTCACAAGGCTGTAAAGATGTAACCTTGTGGCTTTCTTTTATTTTATTTTTTTGTGGGTGCCAACAAACAGGCAGATTTTTAATAAAAGAGAAACATATCCATTTTTAAAAACCAAGTGATTGCTAAAGCATGCTTTCTTTTTGCCTATTACCTCATTCTCGATCATTACCTCACTTCAAACCTCCCGTCAACGTTTCCCAGAGCCTCCTCTGACACTCGTCACTCTCTGGAGGCTGTTGGACCCTGGACTCTGAGGGTGAGTACCCTCAAGAGGGGCTGCGGTTTGTGATTACTGATTAAAGATGCTGATGATGTTGTTTGCCATCGAGTTGGAACGAACCCACAGCTGACCCTCCAGCAGGAGGTTTTTGCCAGTAGGTTTTCAGAGGCAGTGAATCGCATGGGAGGTGATTGCCTATCCTTCTCCCACAGAGCAGTTGGTGGCTTCAAACCACATGCTTTTGAGATTGCAGTGCACCTTCTTACCACAAGGCCACCAGAGCTCCTGAGGAAGAGAAAAAGTCCAGATTAGGAATGAAGAGACATAGAGGTATATGTGGGCCTTGTTTGCAAATCTCACTTTAACTAGTCAGAGGACTTTGAATGATCTCCCACACATTTCTAAACCTGAGGTCATGCTTCCCAGGAGGTCCGCATTGGGGTCTGCAGTGTGATGATGGCAGCTTTCAGCAGAAGATGATGAGGAGGAAAAAATCCACTCGCCCACCACATATGTCCCCATCCCGGGTGCTCCATGTTTACAGTTTCCTAACTTGACTTCTGTCAATTCAGCTGCCCGTTTTATAGAACATGTGACTATAATTTATTTTCTTAAACTTTCATCCTGCCTTAGATTTTATTTATAAATACTGCTTAGAAGTGTCATCCTTCATGACACCTCTTGAACAAAACCTTTGATCTAGTTTTCTATCACTGTTATGGTTATATTGTTATGTACACAATCCTGCTTGCTGAAACTGAGGAGGACCTGAGGCACTTGCTGCAGAAAGTCAAGGACTGCAGCCTTCAATATGGATTGAGACTCAATATCAAGAAAACAAAGATTCTCACCACTGGGTCAACTGGCAGCATTATGATAGATGGTGAAAAGATTGAGACTCTCTAACAGTTTTAGTTTACTTGGCTCCACAGTCAACACTCTTAGTACCAGCTGCCAGGAAATCAAGAGAATTGCATTGGGAAAGTCAGCTATCAGGGACCTCTCCAGAGTATTGAAGAGCAGCGACATCAGGCTAGAGACTAAAGTGCGCCTGATCCAGGCCATAGTCTTCACAGTTGTGTGCTGTGTGTCGGAGAGCTGGACAGTGACTAGGGATAATAGAAAGAGAATTGATGCCTTTAAGCTGTGGTGCTGGAGAAGAGTGTTGAATATACCATGGACTGCCAGGAGAACAAACAGGTTCATCCTGGAGAGGGTGAAACAGGGCTGCACTTTGGAGGCGAGGATTCTGAAGCTTCATCTGACATACTTTGGGCATGTTGCAAGGAGGGACCACCATTCTTTGGAGAGGGACATCATGTTTGGGAGAGTGGAGGGACGGCACAAGAGAGGAATACTGTTAATGAAACAGATTGATTCAGTGATTGGAGTAATGGGAGTAGGTGTGTCAGAGACAGTGAAGTTGACACAGGTTAGAGCAGGGTTTAGGGCTCTTGTACATAGTGTCATCATGAGTCGCAAGCAGCTCGATGGCACATAACAACTACAACAACTATTAAGTCAGAACCCACCCATAGCTGACACTCCAGAGGTTTTCAGAGGCAGTTAATCGAATGGGAGGAGATTGCCTATTATTGTTATTGTTGTTAGGTGCCATCAATTCTAGAACAAACCTTTGATCTAGGTTTCTGTCCCTGTTACTGTTGTTAGGGTGTCTTCTAACTGTCTGTCACTCATAGTGACCCTGTGTCCAACACATTGAAACCTTGCCTGATCCTGTGCAATACCTATAATCTCTTCTCTGCTGAGCCCATTTGTGGTTAAGCAACAGTCCATTTTAAGGAGAGTTTTTCTGTTCTTCCTTGACTCTTTTAACCTTTCTAAACAATATGTCTCCTTCCAAAGACTGGTTCCTCCCGTATCATGACCCTTTTATACAATAGAAACAGTGATGCAGTGTTACGCATTTTCTTTTTCTAACTGGTGTGAGTTCACTGGCAAGGAAACTTCCTCCTTTGTGATGCTGCAAAGCTCACTGTGTGTGTACTATACCATGTGGTTACACATAAAACATTTTTGACCAAAGATTGCTCACTTAGTCTCAATCTTGGCCCAAAGCCAAACAAGAAGGCCAATATAAATGATATACATAGTGCATCTTTATTATGAAATTATATTGTTGTCTGAAAATCCTAATGGTAAAATATGCACAGATGTAAAGAATAGTTCTGCAGGTCACAGTGGAATAGGTTAGGCTAACAAGGACAGTGATTAGACTTGGGCTGTTCTGTGCTACAAGAAGAGAAGTGGCATTGGGTGCTGAGAGATGTGTTGACATATACACATAAAACTGGGCCACCATGACATGTGTTTCCTTCTATCCCAGTTATATATATTTGGGTAGTTTTCATTTTGTGATTAGGCTTTTCCCACTTGTACCGTTTGCTGGTCTGGAGGTTACAATAACAGCATACAGACAGTGACCACCATCAGTGACCACCATCTGGATGTGAGGAATGCAGGGTCCTAAAGAATTTCTTTTAGTTTAAGGGGATTCTATAATTCAAAAGGAGTAAAGAAATGGGTGACTTATCTATAGAGACATTTCTGGAGAGAGGAGGACAGGCTCTAAGCAGGTGTGAAAATGGTTTGAGAGAGCTAAGAAGGGTTTGGTTCCTACAGTGGTTAGGGAGTGGAACTGAGAACCCTGCTAGTACAGTGGTTCAAATCAGTAAGTCGAACCCTGCTGTTGTTATGTGCCTTCGAGTCTCTTGTGATCATAGTGACCCTTGTGTACAACAGCTCTGAAAGCCTGCCCTATTCTGAGCCAGTCTCACTGACTCTGACATACCTATTCCCATTGCCCTAGTTACTGTATTAATCTATCTCATCCAGGGTCTTCCTTTCCTGCCCTGTCCCTCCACCCTTCCAAGCATGAAATCCTTCTCCAAGGACTGGTCCCTGCTAGTCATGTGCCCACAGTATGTGAGTTTCAGAATCCTAGCCTCCAAGGAGAGACTTGGTTTCACCATCTCCAAGACATATTTATTTATTTTTTTTAGCAGTCCATGGCATGTTCAAGACTCTTTTTCAGCACCACAACTCAAAGGTATTGGTTTTTCTTCTGTTATTCTTAATCATTGTCCAGCTAGCTCTCTGCTGCGTAGCAAGTAATTGTAAAGACCATGGCTTGGATCAGGCGCACCTTAGTCTAGAAACTTGAATTTCTATCTGTGGGGCCATTGAATCCATCAAAAGGCAGTGAGTTTGGTTTAAACCTAGTGTTGTTTGACGTTCCCATGGAAGCCATAGGATGGGCTTTCTTATGGCTTATCCTCTCATGGGGGAGCTCTGGTGGTGTAGTGGTGTAGTCCATAGGGAGTCAGGCTAAGCCAGAGGCCCCACTTCTCCAGCAGTTCAAATCCACCACTGGCTTCTCAGGACAAGAAAGAGAAATCTCCCATGCAATTTAAAGACTCTGAGATCCAATAGGGGGTTGGCTGTCTGCTGATCCAACTTAACAACAATGAAAAATCCTCTGCTGTAGAACCCAAGGGGAAGAAAGAAGGCTGAGGCTGGAAAGATGTCAGCAGTCAGCTTTATCTCAGCCCTTCTCAGGAAGGCCTTCTCTGACCACAACTTGGCACTTCCTGATTTTATATTAAGGACTCATTTATTGGAGTGCTTTCTCTTCTACTAGATTATAAGGGCTTTGTCTGATTTTTAACCATAGAGTTCCCAGAGCTGAGAACTGAACAGGCCAGTATGAGGCACTCAGTGAACACTTGCAGGGTAGTGCCATGCATGAATGGACTCCACATCTCAATGATGTTGGGTTCTCTCTTCTCATTTATGTGTGGTTTTCGTGTCACTAAGTAGATTCTTACTTGTCCCAGTGAACTCATCTACATTGGTATTGTTACAGATGATATTTATTTCAAAAGATTTGGAGAAAGGATCAGCCCTGGGGATTAGCTCTTAGCCTCAGTATTTTCTAGTGATCAAAACCCCCAACATTTTGACATTAGACGTGCATGAGTCTATATCTGTGTAACATTACTAATTGTGTAAATTACTCAGCCATACATACTCTTTCCATATGTAACATGAAGATACTGATACACTTTAGCTCATAAATAGCATGTAAATTCAGGATCTACAATGCCTAAAGCTTCAGTTTAAGAAATGCTGAGTTATGACAACAAAAAACAGACTCTCAAGGAATATTCAACCTGATCATACAGAGAATTTTGGAAGTATTTTGTGAACTCATTTTGCTTAATTGGTTACATTTGTCTGATTATATATAAAGGATGAAGAGAACAAAAACCAAGTAAGAATGGATCTTGAAGAAATCATACTCACCTTGATGACCATATCAAATTATTAGTAATAAATGAATTGTTGTATCAGGAGATGAGGGAGATGTAATACAAGCTAGAATTCACCCTATAGCACTAAGGCAATCCTTAAATCTTTATAGGGTTAGGCATTAAGGCAATTCTTAAGGTCTCATAATTCTTAGTTTGTATTTGCTGACTCCCTCCATCCTGTGATAAGACAAGGTAAATAATAGAGAAGAACTCTGCCTTATTTACAAAATACTTCTCCAGATCCTCTGTTTTTGTTTACTTACTCCCTTGTGATTTTCCTTTGTTTACCTTCCTGCCAATTCTCAGTAAAAACCCAGAAAGGTGTAGCAAGAGGCTGCAGTTCTCCCCGCTGTTAGCCCTCTGCCTTCATGCTTTCTGGTCTGAGCCACCCCCCCCACCCCCCAAAAAAAAAGAAATGCTGAGTGAGTTAGACTCTTTTGGTTTTCTGATTCCGGCTCTTTGCATATTTCATTATAATAATTTGCTTTGTCTTCCTGAGCTGCCCTTTGAAACCTTCTATTCTGCTTCATGACTTCTTGATTTCTTCCCTTCACTTTAGCTTCTTGGTGCTCTAGTGCAATATTAAGAGTCTCTTCTGACGTCCTTCTTGGTCTTTTCTTCCTCCTCTGTCTTTGTAATGACTTTTTGCATTCTTCATGAATGGTATTCTTGATATCTTCCCACAACTTATCTGGTCTTCGCTCATTAGTGTTCAAGGCTTCAAACCTGTTCCTGAGATGGTTTTTTGAATTCTGGTGGCATAGACTCAAGGTCAAATTTGGTTCTTGTGGATTTGATTCTATTTTTTTTCATCTTCAATTTGAACTTGCATATGATTAGTTGATGCTTTGTTTCACAGCCATAGCTGATAATGAGCTTCACCAGCGATATCTTCCACAGAAGTAGTCAGTCTGATTCCTGTGTAGACCAACAGGTGAAGTCCATGTGTAGAGTCACTGTTATGTTTCTTATAAAAGGTATTTGCAATGAATAGGTCATTGATTGTACAGAATTCTATCATTCTGTCTCTGGTGTCATTTCTGTAACCAAATCCATGCTTTCCAATTATTGGTCCTTCTTTCCTGTTCTCTACTTTTGCATTCCAGTCATCCATTATTATTAAGGTATCTTGGTTGTGTGTTTGATCTTTGTCCAACTCCAAAAGTTGGTTGTTGTTATGTACCATAGAGTGGAACTAATCCATACCTGATAGAAGGTTTTCAGAGGCAGTTAATCATATGGAAGGAGAGTGCCCATCTTTCTCCCATGCAGCAGCTGGTGGCCTTGAACTGCATGCCTATGGGATTGCAGCACAGCTTCTTGCCACAAGACCTTGACCAGAGCGCCTTGCAAAAGTTAATAGATGTCATCTATTTCCTCTTTTTTGGCATTGGCTGCTGGTGCGTGTATTTGAATGATAGTGGTATTAGCAAGTCTTCCTTGTATGTGTATGGATATTATCCTGCCCCAACATTGTATTTCATGACGGATCTAGAAATGGTCATTTTAATTGTGAATGTGACCCCATTTTTCCTCACCTTTTTATTTCCTGAATAGTAGATCATAATATCTGACTGGAAGAGATTATATTTATTCTCATTTAAAAATAAGTGACCTAAGAGAGTTTGGAAATGTTGAACAATATCACTAATATCACATGCAAGCAAGATTCTGCTGAAGATTATTCAAAAGCAGCTGTAGCAGAGAACTGTCAGATGTGCAAGCTGGTTTTAGAAGAGGCCTTGACACTAAGGATGTTATAGCCAATGTTAGATGGATCTTGACCAAAAGCAGAGGGTACCAGAGGACTTTCTTCGTGTTTCATTGACTATGCAAAGCCATTTGACTGTGTGGATCACAACAAATTGTGGCTAACTCTGAGAAGAATAGAGATCCCAGAACACTTAATTGTGCTCGCGCAAAACCTATACTTGGACCAGGAAGCAGTAGTCAGAACAGAGCAGGGAAACACTGCATAGTTCAGCATCAGGAAAGGTGTGTGTCAGAGATACCTTTTCAGTCTCTCTACAGAACAGGTAATATGGGAGAGTGGGCTTTATGAGGAAGAATGTGGCCTCAGAATTGGAGGAAGACTCACTGAAAATTTACATTATGTAGATGAAAAGACCTTGCTTGCTGAAATTGAGGGAGACCTGAGCACTTGCTGCAGAAGGTCAAGGACTGTAGTCTTCAATATGGATTAAAGCTCAACATCTATATCTAGAATTTATAAAATACTTGAGCACAACAGGATAAAGGTAAACAATCCATTTGAAAAATGGGCACAGGATATGAACAAACACTTCACCAAAGAAGACATTCAGATGGCCAACAAGCACATGAAGAAATGTTCAAAACCCCTATCTCTAAGAGAGATGCAAATCAAAACAACTGTGAGATATCATCTCACCCCAGTAAGAAAGCTCAACATCAAGAAAATAAAGATTCTCACCACTGGGCCAATTGATAGCTTCATTATAGATGGTGAACAGATTGTGAGACTGTTAATAGTTAAAGCTTACTCAGCTCCACAATCAACACTCTTAGCACCAGCACTCAGGAAACCAAAAGATGAATTGCATTGGGAAAGTCTGCTGTCAAGGATCTCTCTAGATTACTGAAGAGCAACAATGTCAGGGTGGAGACTAAGGTGTGCCTGATCTAGGCTATGGTCTTTGCAATTACTTGCTGTGCATCAGAGAGCTGGACAGTAATTAATGATGATAGGAGGAGGATCCATTCCTTTGAGTTATGGTGCTGAAGAAGTATATTGAACATACCATGCACTGCCAGGAGAACAAACTGTCCTGGAGAAGAAGAAACCAAACTGCTTCTTAGAGGCAAGGATTTTGAAACTCCATCTCACATACTTTGGGCATGTGGCCAGAAGGGACCAATCCTTGGAGAAAGACATCATCCTCAGAAGGGTAGAGGAACACTGCAGGAGAGGAAGACCCAGGATGAGATGGATTGACTCAGTGACAGGAGAAATGGAATTACATCCCTCAGAAACTATGACATTGGCTTAGGCTGGGCAGGGTTCAGAACTAATGTAACTCATAGGGTTGCTATAAGTTGCAGGTTACTCGATGGCACATAAGAACAACAACGATGCCTAGCATTTGGCACATGTTCAATAAATATTCATTATCATGGTTATCTATGAGCATGTAGTTCATAAGGCATTGTATTGCGAAGCCAAAGACAACACCTTTCTGTCAGTTCAAATCTACCAGCAACTATGTAGGAGAAAGTTGAGCAATCTCCTCCTATACAATTTACATCCCTCAGAAACTTGCTGGAGGATCAATTATGGTTTTAACTCAATGCCATTGAGCTCAGTTTTGAGTGGATATTTGTACTAGTGTCACTGTTCATTTGACTGGTATATGGAGTACCCACTATGTGCAAGGTTCTGTTCTAGAGATTAGCAAAGAATAAAAGGGATGAAAATCTCTGCCCTCATTAAGCTGGAATCCCAGTATGAGAGACCAAACATTTTTAAAAAGTGAAATGAACAGACGCACTACTTTTGAATATGATGAGTGTCAAAGAGAGAAAGTCAGGATTGCAGTTTTAAATGTAATTGACAGGAAAATAACTCACTAAGAAGTTGACCACATTCAGTTGGATCATCTTTCTTGAGATTGGGAACAAGTATGGACCTCTTCCAATCTGTTGGTCACACAGCTGTCCTCCATATTTACTGGCATAGACTGGTGAGTGCATCCAAGGCTGAGTCTGTTAATTGAAATAAGTGAGTTGGTATCCCATCGATTCCTGGGGTCCATTCCCAACAAAGGTGATCCAACTGAAAGTGGAAACTATTGAACGATATAATTAATGTCACATGCAAGCAAAATACTGCTGAAGATCATTCAGAAATGACTAGAATAGTATAGGGGAACTGCCAGAAGTTCAAGCAGGATTTAGAAGAGGCCGTGGCACTGGACACATCGTTACTGATGTCAGATGGACCCTGGCTCATGCAAAATCTAAACCTTGACCAGGAGGCTGTTATGCAAACAGAGGAGGGGAGCACTGCATGGTTTAAAATTAAGAAGGGAGTGTGTCAAGTCTGTATTCTCTCTCCACACCTATTTTCTGTATGCTGAGCAGATTACTCAAGAAGCTGGACTCTAAGAAGAGGAATGTGACATCAGGATCAGAGGCAGACTTGTCAATAATCTGTTTTATGCAGATAACACAACCTTGCTTGCTGAAAGTGAGGAGAACTTGAGGCATTTGTTGTGAAGGATTCAATTTGGATTGATTTCAAAGTCAAGAAAGCATAGATTCTTACCACTGGATCAATAGGCATCATCATGGTGGATGGAGAAAAGATTGTAACTGTCAACAACTTTGCTTGGATCCGCCGTTGGTACCAGTAGTTGGGAAATTAGTAGACATACTGCACTGGGAAAGTCTGCAGTTAGGGACTTCTCCAAATTATTGAGGAGTAAGGATGTCAGTTTGAGGAGTAAGGCTCATCTGATTCTGGCTATGGTCTTTGACATCACTTGTTATGCATCTGAGAGCTGGACAATGAATAGGGATTACAGAGGAAGAATTGATGCTTTTGAGCTATGGTGTTAGAGAAGAGGAGTGAACTTCCCGTGGATGGCCAGAAGAACAAATAAATATGTCTTGGAGAGGGTGCAGCCAGAGTACTCTTTGGAGGTACTCACATACTTTGGACAAGTAGCTAGCAGGGGCTATTCCTTGGAGAAGGACGTAAAACTGGGAAGAGTGGAGGGTCGGCGAAGGAGAGGAAAACCCTCAACCAGATGGATTGACATGGTGAGTTCCACAATGGGCTCTTGTGTGTCAGGAAGTGTGAAGATGGTACAGGACAGGACAGGGTTCAGATCTACTATTCATAGGGTAGCTAGGAGTCGTACTTGACTCGATGGCACCTAACAACAACAAAGAAGTTGACCAGAGTTAAAGCCTGAGGGAAATGAGGGAGACCAGTGGTTAAATGAGGAAAAGAGACAGGAGGGTAGACACAAAGATAACAGGCAGAATGCTACAGCAGTCATCCAGGCAAAAGATGATTACTGGAATATGGTGCTAGAGGTAGGAGCTGACAAATGGTCAGAGTCCAAGTATATTTTGAAGGCATTGTTGTTGTTATGTGCCGTCATAGCGACCCTGTGTACAACAGCCCTAAATTGTGCTCTGTCCTATGCCAATTGTACCGTCTCCGATACACCCCTCCCAATTACCCCAGTCACTGAATCAATCCACCTCATAGAGGGCCTTCCCCTCCTGCGCCGTCCCTCCACCCTCCCAAACATGCTGTCCTTCTCCAAGGACCTGTCTCTCCTTACAACATGTCCAAAGTATGTCAGATGGGGCCTCAGAATCCTTGCCTCCAAGGAGCAACCTGGTTTAACCCTTTCTAGGATGAATCTGTTTGTTTTCCTAGCAGTCCGTGGTATATTCAGTACTCTTCTCCAGCACCACAGCTCAAAGGCATCAGTTCTCCTTCTATCCTCCTTAGTCATTGCCATTGTCAATTCTAGTGACTAATACTTTCAACAGGTATTAGTTGAAGGTATTAGTCACTAGAATTGGCTGATGAATTAGCTGAGTGAGTGTGGGGAGCAGGAAAAAGTAGACCCAAGGGTGACTTTGATGGTTTTTAACCTAAGCACTTGGAAGAATATGGTCACTGTTTCTTGAAGAGGATCAGGTTTGGTCTGTAAGGAGCTTTATTTGATATATTAAGTTTAAGGTGCTTATTTTAAAACAGAGAGCCTTGGTAGTAAAATAGTTAAGTGCTTAACTGCTCACTGGAAGGTTAGCTTGGCAGTTTCAGCCTATTTAGCCACTCCACTGCAGAAAAGATTTGTTGATCCTCTTCCATCTAGACCACAGCCAAGAAAACCCTGCGGGGCAGTTCTTTCTGTCACACGAGATCACCATGAGTTATAATGGGCCCAGTTGTATCTGAACAACATGGATAACATACAGATTTCAAGTCCGCTATGTCAATCTGGAGTTCAAAGGGAAGGTTGGGTCTGTATCTATCTATTTTGGAAGCATAGCCTGTGGCACACATCTTGGGGTGCCCCTCGGTTCCCGTCTCGGATCTGAGACTCACCTTGTGCTGATCGGGCCCCACACGCTGTGTAATTTTTCCACTTTCTGGTCCCTGGTCTTTTCAGAAGTATGCTGCCCTCCACCAGAGGATATGAAGCCAGTGAGTACACATGCCAGCATCCTGGGAGGATTTCCCTACACTACTCAGTGGAATTGAGCTGACCTTCAAAACATGTTTCCATGGGCTTTTTTTTCATCTGAGAAGTGTCCAGAGAGCTAGAAAGATGTAGCTAGGAAGCCCGAAAAGAAAACATTTTAAGGAAGGAGGAACTGTGTCAGTGCTTTGTCGCTGGGTCAGATTTAACCACTTGCAGGCTGTTGGTCACCTTAATACTAAGCCAGTTTTGGTGAGGTGGTAGGGCAAACAGCCTTGCTGGAATAAGTCCAGGGGCCTGGGTGGCATAGTGCATTTTATGTTGGGCTGCTCACTGGGATGGTGGCAGTTCAAATCCACCACCCGCTCCATGAGAGAGAGATGGGGTAGCCTCCTGCTGTAAATATTTACAGCCTCTGAAACCTGATGAAGGGTTGCCATGAGTTGGAATCGACTTGGTGGGAGTGAGTGGGAATAGATCCAGTAGGTTCCCGTGGGAATGAAAAGATTAAAACTGGAGTCATGTCAGCAACTCTTTCAAAGCTTATAGCATTAAGAAAGAGTGGGGAAATAGGGTGCTGTTAGAGAGAGAAGTTTGGTGCTAGAGAGAAGAAAGGGTTTGGTGTGGGCTTTTCCAAGTTGCACTGCTAACCCAAAGGCCATGCTTCTCTGGTGTTTTGAATCCACCACTGGCTCTCAGAGAGAAAGATGGAAACCTGACGGAGGGCCAGCTGTGAGTCAGAACAGATTGGACAGTAATGAGTTTGAGTTTTGATAAGTTATAGCTGATGTTTGGAAGCAGGAGTGGCATCCACTTCCTAAACAACATGCCTCTGGAAACTCTATGAACTTTGATAAATGTCAAAAGTTGTAGAGGGTCTTAAAGCCTTTTGTTCATAGGGTCGCTTTGAGTTGTGCTTGACTAGAAGGCAATCAACAACAACAAGAGCAACAACATAGCTGATGGGAATAATCCAGTGGGAAGGAAAGAAACTGATAATGCAGCAGAGAGGAGCAGGAGTCCCTGGAGAACATTCCTTGGCTAAGATCAAGTGCGTGAGTGGAGAGGCTGGTCCAGTAAGGAATTTAGATATTCTTTCCCTGTAGGAAAAAGGGCAGAGCTGTTGGACTGGTTGCAGATAGCAGAGTTTGTATGAAAATTCACATCTGATGACCCCCAGGAAGGGCAGTGAGCACTCACGCCAAGATGCCGGTGGCGCCTCTGCCCTGTGATGACGTGCCCTGCCTCTTCTGTACCTGCACCGCGCTGTGCTGATTTTCCTCCACACATTCTCCTTATGAACCACTGAAGTACCTGTGTTAAGTGCAGCTCTTCAGGTGTATTTTCATTTCTCTGCGGTGCTCTGGGCACAGCTGTAATTGCCTTCCCAACAAATGTAAACAAAGAATGTACGCAGGTAGAATTTACTGTTCTATATCATACATAACAAATGTAACTCCTGAGACAGCGAAATACTTTCTGAATCTTGTAAAAAAACCACACGAGGGCAGTGTTACTCTTATTCCAATGATTGGAACAGCAACTTCTTTGATGTTCCATTTCCTAAAATGTCTTTTCCTGTGTACTTTGCCAAATTTATTAAGTGAAACAATCTTGAGTCACAAGCACAAAATATTTTCTGCGCCTCTTAAAGCATTTGAAAGACTCGAGACTCCTGGATGTTTAATATCATCTGGCAGTCATTTCTTTCACTTCTATAGCCACTTCAGTTGCACTTAAAACCCAACACCCCTTTTCCTCCTTCTCTTTCTTTTCCTTATCTCACAGGTCACTGACTACTAGTTACTAAATTTATGCTCACGTCTGCTATAAGGTACATTGGACTTGACAGTCAGCATTTGGAGAAAATGCCCTACCTTGGCTTGCTTCCTTCCTATATCCCCACACTCACCCCCATTCCTAGGCTCGCAGCTCTAAAGTCTTTATTGGTGATCATTTTATGGTGTAAAGGTAAAATTCAATCTTTTGAACCATTTCTTCCATTTTAAGTAAAGACATCATGTTTAATATATATTGAAATTAGGGATTCTGGGGGTGGGACCATAAGAACTGGGAGAAAGAAGAACAGTACAATTTGGAATTTGCTTATTTAACAGCTAGTGATTGCAAATGAATTAGTGAAGATGACAAAAAGCTTGACAAGACTGCATTTTAGGGTTCTGTTTTGCAAAGTTTAAGTGAGTAATACCTACCATATTGTTATAAAAACTGAAGCACCATACAAATGTGCAATGGTATTGTGGGGGGAAACCACAGTGGTGCCAGACCTAGTTGAAAGGCTAAATAAGCAATGATTGAACTCTTTCATTCTTCCATTGCCATTGAGACATAACTGACTCTTGACCAACCCTCCAGCATGTTTGCAGAGGCTGTAAATCACATGGGAGGAGATTGCTCATCTTTCTCCTCTAGAGCAGCTGGTGGATTCGAACTGCCTGCTTTTGGGTTGGCAGCATAGCCCCTTACCCATGAGGCCACCAGAGCTCCCTCCCTAGGAACAATGACAGAGGCAAATATTTCTGACCTCTATTTCACACCTCAAGCTAAAATAGCATTTATTGCATTGCTAACCATTGTGTCAGTAGTTTAAATCCAACAGCTGCTCCTTGGTGGGAAAAAAAGGGCTGCCTCTTCTGTTAATATTTATAGCCCTGGAAACCCAATGCAGGGTCGCGATGAATCAGAGTTGATTTGATGGCAGTGGATTCTGTTTTGAGTTTTGATATCATAGTCCAAAGGAGCCCTACTCATGTGATAGTTAAGTGCTAGGGTGCTAACAAAAAGATTTGTGGTTTAAATTCACCAGCTGTTCTGAGGGAGAAAGATGTGCCAGCCATACGTTTTTGCCAGTGTTATTTTTATTGTGTATTTCTTGAACTTCTCCAACCTTCCCAAAGGCACATAGATGTTCAGCAGCAAGACTACAGAATAAAAATTATCTGCCCTGGTGCCTCATTGTAAATGTTGCCAAAAGTAGAAATTTAGCAATCATAGTAGATCTTAATTTCTTACCCTTGATTGCCTGGGTCCTACTCAACACAACACAAGTTCTGAACATAGTTGTTCAAGCTGTTGTAGCAGCCATGTCACAGATGATGAGATTTGAGCAGAACATCAGATATTCTGTGATTCTTTTGCTTCATGTTGCTTCATTAAGGAAAAATATAAAAACAGGCGTCTAAGTGTAGGATGTAATTGCATGACTCTGCAGAGAAGACAGAAAAGAGTGCAGAGATGTAGGATTATTAAAATTTATGCTTTCATTTACAAAGATCAAGAATCTGAAAGAAATGGAGATCCATGCTATGCTGACATCCCTTTGGAAAGAAGTTACACTTCCTGTATAGCTCTTGGTTCCAAAATAAAGATGTTTTAGACCTAATGGCTTTTTGCAAAGCCCTCAGAAACACTTGGCTTTTGTATGATTGGAGGTGCTGGTTGTCTTCTTTGTGAAAGTGTTACTGGCTTTCACATTTCCCCCATGGCTTTCCTTTAACAACCATGGACCAAGTGTGTCTCATCTCTGGCTTTCATGTTAAGTCCATGATGAAAGATAATCTGTCTTCTTTTTAGAAGAGACCATGGCACTAGGGACATGATAGCCAATGTTAGATGGATCTTAGTTGAACACAAAGAGTACCAGAGGAATGTGTATCAGTGTTTCATTGACTATGCAAAGGCATTTGACTGTGTGGATCACAACAAACAGTGGCTAACTCTGAGAAGAATAGGAATCCCAGAACATTTGATTGTGCTCATGTGAAACCTGTAATTGGACCAGGAAGCAGTCATTAGAACAGAGCAAAGAAACACTGCGTGGTTCAAAATCAGGAAAGGTGTACCCGAGGGATGCATCCTATCTTCATACCTTTTCAGTCTATATATGGAACAGAACATCTGGGATGCTGGGCACTATGAGGAGGAATGTGGCGTCAGGATTGGAGGAAGACTTAATAGCCTATGTTACGCGGATGACACAACTTTGCTTGTCAAAACTGAGGAGGACCTGAGGCAGAAGGACAAGGACTGCAGCCTTCAATATGCATCGAAACCCAACATCAGGTAAACAGATCTGACCTCTGGGCCAATAGGCAGCATCATGATAGATTGAGAAGAGACTGAAATTGTTAACAGCTTCAACTTGCTTGATTGTACAGCAAGCACTCTTGGTACCAAAAGTAAGGAAATGAAAAGATAAATTGCATTAAAAATTTGCTGTCAGGGACCTTTCCAGAGTGCTGAAGAACATCACTGTCAGTCTAGAGACTAAAGTGCATCTGATCTAGGCCATGGTCTTTGCAATTACTTGCTATGTATCAGGGAGCTGGACAGTGACTAAGAATGATTCAAGAAGAACCAATGTCTTTGAGTTGTGGTTCTGGAGAAGAGTCTTGCATATACCATGGACTGCTAAGAGAACGAACAGGTCCATCCAGTATAAGGTGAAACCAGGCTGCTCCTTGGAGTCAAGGATTTTGAAGCTCCATCTGACATATTTGGACATGTTTCCGGGAGGGACCAGTCTTTGGAGAGGGGCATTATACTTGTAAGGGAGAAGGGACAGCACAAGAGAGGAAGACCTTTGATGAGATGGATTGATTCAGTTAAAAGGTTTATAGGAGTAGGTGTATTGAAGACAAGGAAATTGGCTGAAGATAGAGCAGGGTTCAGAGCTGTTATACATAGGGGTCGCTATGAATCAAAAGCAGCTTGATGGCATATAACAATGACAACAATAACAGCAGCTTGAATGCGAAGTGTAGAAGGGGATGGTGCAGAGGTGTTTGGAAAGGAGAGAGTTAACAATAGATTGATTGCCAAAGAGAGGAACTCAGTTTCTTGTGTGTGTGCTTTTTCTGATTGATTTTGTTTTTTACATAGAATTTTAATTTTATATTGGTTTACCTAAAAGGTTTTTATATCTTGTTTTTCACACTGTATCTTTCCCATTTCCTTTACGTATCCCTCATTCTACCCAACATATTGTGTGACCATGTCATTACCCCCCTGCCCATCCTTACCCCTCTGCTCCTATCCTGCCTCCCTTGGATACGCATACACATATTACTAGTTACCTTTCTATTTCTACAATAATGGTTTTAAACAGTATTTTCTCTTGTGTTTTAAGTGGTGGCATCATAGGTGCTCACTATGGTCGCCGGGACACTTGACTGTGACTGTGTTTGTTTAAAGAAAGAAAGAAAGATTTTTTAAAAAAAAAATTTTAAGTGAAATTAATATAACAGAATTAAGCATTTTTGAAGTTAATAATCCAGTGGCATTTACTGCATTCACAGTGTTGCATAACTGTCAAGTCATAAGATTTTCATAATCAGAACCAGAAGTACTGTACCTATTTGGCAGTTGCTCTCATTTCTTCCTCTCCCTAGACGCTGGCAACCACCGATCTGCACTGTCTCCACGGATTTACTTCGTCTGGACATTTCATAATCATGCAATGTGTGACCTTTGCCATGTGCCTTTTACTTAGTATGCTATTTTCAAGGCCCATACAAGTTAGAACATGTATCAGTAATTCAATCCTTCTATAACTAAATAATATTACATTTTATGAATTTCTTTTTCGGTGGTTCCATGGTGTAATAGTAAACTCTCTGCACTCTGAATCCAGTAATTATAGCTCGAGCCTTGCTTGTTCTTATGGCTTGCTTTGGAGTTCTGGTGGCGTAGTCTGTGGGGAGCAGTACGGCTGAGCCAGAGATGATGCCTCCCTGGCAGGTTGAATCCACCAGCGGCTCCGTGATAGAAAGGTGGGCAGTCTCTTCCCTTGAGATTTACAGCCTCTGAAAACCCGCTAGAGGGTCAGCTATGAGTTGGTTCTAACTCAATAGCGATGAATTGACTAGATTTTTTTTAATGAGTTTGAATTTACTAGAATTTCTTTATCATTGATAGACATTTGGACTGTTACCACCTTTCTGTGCTTTTGTGAATATTACTCAATGAACATGTACTTGTGTGAACACCTGCTTTAAATTCCTGTAGGTGTACATCTAGTCGTGGAATTGCTAGATCATTTAGTGATTCTGTGCTTAACTTCCTGATGAAATGTCAGTTTTCCCTTGAACTTTCGATACTGAATAACATAACATGCTTTTACTTTGAAGTCTTCAGTTTAAATACTAGTTCTAATTGCATGAATAGACTAACAAATATAATAAAAAATTAGTCTAATGGTGTGTATAGACTCACAGATGTAACAAAAAAATGCACACTCAGCAGAAGACAAATTCAGTGATTGGGACTTCCTAAAATTAAATCTTTATGTGATTAAAAACATTTCTTCAAAAGAATAAATAGAGAATTTACAGATTTTGAAAAAAAAATTTGGTAGTGGCATATCTGACAAGGCACTCAGCTCTAAAATTTATAGAAAACTCCGACACCTTAGGAAGAAAAAGACAAACAAAAAGATGGTCAGAGGACACTAAAAGATACCTCACCAGAGAGACATCCAGATGGCCAGCAGATATATGAAGAAATGCTCCAGATCATTAGTTGCTGTTGTCAGCTATGACTTATAGTTGTTGAATCAAATAGAAATACTATTTGATTCAACAATCCTACTACTAGGTTTATATCTCAAATAAGAATTGTGACACAGAAAGATTTATGTACACTACTGTGGGAGCTCTGGTGGCCTAGTTGCAAGAAGCTGCACTGCAATCCTGAAGTTACTAAATTTCAGGCCATTAGCAACTCGAAGACAAAGATTCTCACCACTGGACCAATTGGCAGCGTCAGGAAGGATGACAAAAAGATTGAGATTGTTCACAGCTTCAGTTTGCTCGGCTCCACAGTCAACACTCTTGGCACCAGCAGTCAGGAAATCAAAAAGCGTATCGCGATGGGAAAGTCTGCTGTTAGGGACCTCTCTAAAGTACTCAGGAGCAACAGTGTCTCTCTGGAGACTAAGGTGCGCCTGATACAGGCCATGGTATTTGCAATCGCTTGTTATGCATCGGAGAGTTGGACAATGACTAGGGAGGACAGAAGGAGAGTGGATGCTTTTGAGCTGTGGTGCTGGAGAAGGGTACTGAATGTACCATGGACTGCCAGGAAAACAAACAGATTCATCTTGGAGAGGATTAAACCAAGCTACTCCTTGGAGGCAAGGATTCTGGGGCTTCGTCTGACATACTTTGGACACGTTGCCAGGAGGGACGGGTCCTTGGAGAGGGACATCATGCTTGGGAGGGTGGAGGGACAGCGCAGGAGGGGAAGACCCTCTATGAGATGGATTGATTCGGTGACTGGGGTAATCGGGATGGGTGTGTCAGAGGCGGTGCGGTTGGCGCAGGATAGAGCAGGGTTTAGGGCTGTTGTGCATAGGGTCGCTATGAGTCGCAAACGACTCGACGGCACATAACAACAACAACAGCAACTCCGTGAGAGAAGGTTGGACAAGGGACAAATGACTAAAGAAACTGTGGTACATTGACAAAATAGATATGATAAAACACCAAAAAATGGCAAAGAATTTGTGAAACATTGCACAACATGAAAGAATCTAGAAGAACTGGTGCTGACTGACATGAGCCAGTCATAAAAGGACAAGTGTGGTATGTTGTTGCTGTTGCTGTGCACTGTTGTGTTGAGTTGAAACCAACCCCTAGCTGATCTTTTCATGGGTTTTCAGAGGCAGTAAATTGTGTGGGAAGAAATTGCCCATCCTTCTCTCACAGAGCAGCTGATGGCCTCGAACTGTGTTCCTTCAGGATTGCAGCACAGCTTCTTGCCACTAGGCCACCAGAGCTCCTATAATGGTATAGATCACTATCATAAGAAGCTAAGAAAAGGTTTACACAGAAATGGAATCAGTCTTGGGTTTTGATCATGAATGGGAAGGGAGAGAAAGAGTGTAAATTTAAAAATTAATAAATAGATATGCTAGGTGAAGGGAAAGGTAATCAGTATACATTTTGGTCAGACATTAAGATTAATTAATTACATTAATAATTGTAATTAATGTCATAAAATGAAATGTACTTGAATATTGAATGGGAACCAATAAAATTCATAAGCTTTCTTCACTTTAAAAAAATCACAAACAATTGTTCTAGTAGAGGCAATCCTTGTGGAAGGACCAAATGTACAAAGCCAGTATTTATTCTTCAAGATTAAAGCGTAAATTCTTTTCTTAAAGAGACATGAAGTGGTCATTTGGCAGAATCAACTCAATAATCATGTGCTTTTTAAAAACCACTATTCTGGAGGTGAGAATTGAATAAAAGAAAAAATAAATCCAGGTTACTTTCCATTTTTTCAACTTGTGTTTAAGATGCAAGGCCTATTTCCCCGTGAGTTATCTCTAATCCCATGATCATGAAATCTGCTCATATTTTTACATATGATCAAGCCTCACTGATTTATACATAAAAGTACGAGAAGGGAAAATAGGCCATGTTTTAACATTTAACAAAGTGTCACACATTTTCAAAAGTTTTGACAGTGCTCTCACCAAGGGATCATTTCCATTTCAGGAGACTTTCCGCTCACTTTCATCAATAGCCTGCTGGCATTTCTAGGTTAGCCAAATATTAAGGTAGCATTCATTGTTGCACTTATGCTCTTGTTTCTATTAAGTTAAGGTGTGTGATCTGAAGGGAACCCTTCCTTGTTATTGTTGTTGTTGTTAAGTGCTGTCGAGTCACAGGCGACTCATAGCGACCCTGTAAATGAAAGTCCTCAACACTTTGTGACTTTCATCCTTTCTCCAGGTTCATAGGGTTTCTGGAGGCAAGCTGTTACAGAAGTGGATGCCACTCCTGCTTCCAAGTGTGTTTTAATCAGGGAGCTCCACCAAATACTGTCTGCTGTGGGTAACCGTTAACGCACTTGACACATCAATGTCACACTGTTCATCTTCACAGCAGCCACAAGTTACCTCTGTATGGCAAGTGGACACACAAGGGCTTTATGACATAGAAGAATGTTTGAACAAAAACAGTGAAAAACAGGCCTGAGGGCCATGGATTAAAAGTCACTCACCTTTGGCTTGGTAGCATCACATTCTGTCCACTAGGCCAACTCATTTCTCTCTGTGTTGATGTTATTGTTGTTAAGTGCCATTGAGTCATAGGCAACTCATAGCAACCCTGTGAATGAAAGTCCTCAACACTTGTGTTCCTTATTATATTTTTATTATTATTATTTCATTTTAAATAATTGTAAAATTAGTTATGGTTTGGGTTTTTTTTTTTTCTGCCTTCTTAAATAGAAGATGTAGAACATAGTTTGAAAACAAGAGTTCAAATGTGTCAGTTATTTGAGAAATTAGTATTAGGGCAAGCCACGGATACCAGTGAAGGATTAAATCTGTACTTTTATATAAAATGCATGTTAAGTCCCTTCTTTTAGACTCTTATCTTCTTCTGGTATTTCAGATGAAGACTGCCTTTATGGCTTCCTTTCCAAGTCTTTCTCCCTAGATGTGCTCTTGCACCCCTTACCCCGTCACCAGCATCTGACCTTGTAACATTGATTACAACGTATGTTCTTGGTCTTAGGAAACTCTGAGGATGTCTCTTAAGTATCCTTATTCTGAAATCAAAGACAAGAATTCATTCCCTATAATTTTACCTGAATTTGCTGCTGTTTCTTTCCCTCTATCTTTACCATCTAGCCCTTAAAAAGATAGAAAATTTATGGCCTTTACTTTCTTATGCCTGATTTCCTTCTGATAGAGGGATATTTGGTTTCCTGCCTTCATCATCATGTGCTAAACTATTCTGAAAAATCATGGTGACGTGGATGTCCCCATGGCATCAAAGAGACACTGTCTCACTCCAGACCATTCATTCCAGCTTTCTCAGCGTCCTCACCCTTGGCTTCTGAGACATTTCTCTGGCTTGACCCTATTTTCACCCTCACCATTACTTTTCTTGATTTCCTTCACTGGTTCCTTTCCACCCACCATGGCGTTAAAATGTCAAGTGTTCTGTAGAGCTTTAACTTTGACTCTACTCTCTTTATACATTTTTCCTTGGGGAAAATTAATCCATATGTACTTTGAAATTTAAACCATACCAAATCATTAGTTTGGGACCATTTTATTTCATGATGTTTCAGAAGGCTAAAGACAAAATGGTCCGTTCAGAACACCACCCAAGTAATTAGAATTTATTAGTTAGTTGGACTTTTCCTTTTGAATTGAACCATGCACTTCTTTGAGCAGTTCTTATATAGTGAGAAGTATTATATGATTTTGAAGGGTCTCATTACAGGTTAGACCCTTGGAGGCAAAGTCGAAATTTTGCTTGGGCATGTTGCTGTTTTATGTTGTGTACCCTTGAGTCGAACTGACCGATAGCTGACCCTCTGGTAGGTTTTCAGAGGCAGTTATTGCACGGGAGAAGATTGTCCAGCCCTCTTCTGCAGAGCATCTGGTAGATTCAAATCATGTGCCTTTGGGATTGCAACGCAGCTTCTTGCCATGAGGCCACCAGAGGGCATGCTGCTAGGAGAGGCCATTCCTTGGAGAGGGACATCATGCTTGGAAAGGTGGAGGTGGTCTACCTCTGACACGATGTCTGCAGCACTGGATGTGAGCGCAGCTGAGATTGTGAGGATGGCACTGGATGGCGCAGTTTCATTCTGTTGGACCCGAGGCCGCTTATGGCACCATCACCAATGCTATGTGTAATAGAGACCACCATTGTCTTCTTGTCTTTGTACCTTTCCCTCCCTGCTCTTGAGCCCAGACTAATTCTTTTGGTAACAATTTATGTTCACAGGGATGTGTTGCTAGTACCACAGTCAATTTTAGATAAATTTTTTGACCTCTGGAAGAAACTCCGCACCCTTTAGGTAATGTTACCTTTGTTTCCTCCCTTCCACCTCCTGCCCCCAGCCCCAAAAAACCACTAATGTACTTTCTGTCTCTCTGTATTTGCCTGTTTTAGATCTTTATGTGAATGAGATAGTGAAGTATGTGGTCTTTTGTGGTGGACTTCGCTTCTCTAACAAATTATATCCAAGTTTCCTTCATGTTGTAGCATATACAAGTGATTTTGAAAGGATTACTATTCAGTTACTGTGTTGTGTTGCTAACCAGAAAGGCTGTGTGCCCCTGGCAGTTAGTATCTATCAGTGGGTCCTCAGAAGAAAGATGAGCTGTCTTCTTTCATTAACATGTGCATCGTGAGAACCCCAACAGAGGGTTGCTGTGGGTCAGAGGAGAACTAATACAGTGAATTTTTTTAAAATATGAACTCATGAGCTTTCTTTTAAAAAATGAAAGTTTATAGAGAACTTGGATTTCCACTGTTTCATTGCTGCACATTTTTTTATATTTCCATATGGTCATAGAGGAACGTACTATTCCTATATTTTGGTTATTCTTATTGATGCTACTGTGTAAATTTTTGTGCGGGCATGTTTTAGTTTCTCTTGGGTACATATTCAGGTGGGAGTGGAATTTCTGAGGCAAATGTAATTTCTTGGTAGGGAGCTCTAAAGAGGAGAAATCCTAAGAGGGTAAAGCAAGGAATGCATCCACCTGATCCTGTCAAACCCCAAATGTTGAAGCTCCTGACAGCCACTCTCAGTTAAACTACAGGTCGTGGCCCTGGCATGTTATATGGATACTGTTAGGTACTTGGTAATAATGGGCAAGGTCCAATGGTGATTGATTTTATAAAACATAATATATGAGAATGATAGTATGAACCCCAATGTGAATGAAGAATAGTGTGAAACACAATAGATATAAACTTTGTAAGCAAACCAATTAAAAAAGTAAAATAGAATGTATATAATGAAGCATGATGTAATTATTATATGAAAACCAATAAAATATGTTAAGAAAAGGAACTCTTTCTTCTCATCCAAAGTATAGAACCCTTAATTAACAGGACAAGTACTTCTCAGTTCAAGAGACTTTGACTTGAAGACAGGCACTGATCAGTACTGTAGGCTGCCGGGATAAAACGCTTGAGTTGAAGACAGCGGAAACACAAGATTTTCCCTTGACTTTTTCTGGGCTCTGCCTACTGTTGGGGCCCCTATGCCCTCAAAACTCCTGTCCTAACTTCCTCAGCAGTCTGGATCCCTCTTGCTCCTCTGGCCAGCCACATGGACTGCTCATTCAGCCCACGTTTCCATTGCAGGAACTCCTGCAATATCATAGCCACTGTGTGAGTGATTTGACACTTCTGGAGTAGGAAGCAAAAGAAAAGAAAAACTACCTGTATGGAGAATTATCTTCATGCCAAGACCTTTGCATGAGTTTGTATATATGCACACACAAATGTCTGAAGAGGTAATGATCACTTAAATATATTCAATCCTGTTAACCTCTTTTAGCCCTTTTCCCCCAATATTTTTTGATCGGGAGACACCATCTTCTGTATTACCAGAAACCCTTTTCATTCATTCTGTATTCATACACTGCACTTCCTCACCCACTTATCCCACACTCACCCATCCAGCCAACTACTTGTTGTCAAGTTGACTCTGATTCAGGGCATCCCAAATGTGTCAGAGTAGAACTGTGCTTGGTAGAGTTTTCAGTGTTTGATTTTTTCCTAAGGAGATCCCCAGTTCCACTGTGTCTCTGAATTTGAATCTCTAGTCTTTTGGTTAGTAACCACATGCATTCAGAGACTGCTCCTGCTTCATCTGTCAGATACATACTAGGCAATATTACTGTGCCACCACTGGTAAATTTGGAGAGCTAAAATTCAAGAATAGTTGTCACTTACCTTTCTATATCTGTTCCATTCATTGTACCTAACTTTATAAAATGGATTCTAACTTTCAAGAATAGAAGTGGAATAGAAAGGCACGTGTTTATTCAGTTATATTCCTAAGGCGAGTGACCATGATGACCTGAAAGAACTTTCATGATACAGTTTTATTGGAGAAAAAGAGGAATACATTTTAAAATGACCTCTTGGGTAAGTGTCCTGAAAAGTCTACACTGTAGTTAAAAATGTGGGAGAAAGGTGGGCAGTCTCCTCTAGTGTGATTTAGAGCCTCTGAAAATTTGTTGAAGGGTCAACTGTGAGTCAGTTCTGATTTGATGGCATGTAACCACAATAATTAGTTAAAATATACCCAAAGGTATTTTCACAACACGAGCACTTTAGTTAGAAATATACCAATTCAATGTAGGTCTTTTGTTAAGTTTGCCAGTGGTTTGTCAATTTTATTAACCCTTTTGAAAAACCAACTCCTGGTTTTCTTTGATAGCTTCAGTTGTTTTTCTGTTTTCTGTCTTCTTGATTTCAGCTCTTGTTCTTATAATTTCCTTCTAAAAGTTGTGGGGTTAGATTATTATTGTTCTATTTGGTGAAGGTGTTGAGTTAGATTATGCAGTGCAGGTCTTTGACCAGTATTAATGTCAGGTTATGATGCCATCATCAATGCAACATATATTTTCAAGGCAGCAGAGAACAAAAAAAAAGTTGTAATGTGTATTTTATTCCCCTAAACACAATCCTAACTGCCCACTAACCTTTCCTACTTAGTTTCCTTGCCCTAAATAATTGCTTAGCTTCTCTGTAGCCTGAGAGGAGCCAGCTTTTAAGCACTTAAATTTTTATCGTTTAAAATGTTTGAAATAGGAATTTACATTTCTAGAATAATGAGTAAGAGAAAATGGATAACTTTATTTGGTCAAACTTCAACTCAAGGAAACCTTCTGTGACCTTTGAAAATAGTATGCAGAAGAAAACAAAATGCATTTTGACATTTTGGGAGGAGAAATTTATTGCTGTATTGCTTTTAGATGCCATGAAGTTAATGTTCACTCATCATGTCTCCATGTGACAGCATATAACTGCTTCATAGGATTTTTTAGTCTATAATCTGTAAGAACAAATTCCTCTAACTTTCTCCTGAGAACTATTGGGTGGGTATAGACTGCCTCCCTTTTAGTAGCCGAGCACTTAACTGTTGTACCTCTCTCTAGCCCTTCTTTATTTCTTTAAGACTTTATTTGCTGCTTCAGATTTTTTTAAAAAAGACTGTCTCCTAATATTCCTCTACAGCCATTTTTTTCGTTGACTTGGACAGGAAAACCTTTTTCCACAGTGTGACTTTTGGAACACCTGTGCTTGAACCCTTAGCAATGCTATTTCGTGAAGGACAAGCAGTCTCCACCTGTGCATTTTCCCCCCACTCTGAAAACCCATTGAAGAGTGAGCTATGAGTTGATTCTGACTTGATGGCACACAACAACAATAACTCTGATTAAACTAACATGGAACAACTTGAGCTAGAGAGAGACTGAGTTCCACATGATCAAATCCAGCAATCTAAAATGGCAAGGCTGTGGGGACATTTTATAAGAGGAAAACAAGGAACTGAAAATACACTACTTGACTGGTAGTTACAAACGAAATCATTACAAGACATTACTTGGGTGGTAATTCATTGTAACACATTACTTGATTGGTAGTTTACAAAATTGGATCAGTGTAAAGCAGGACTTTCTGTTGCAGGAGCCTGATGAGGATTGGCTTAAGGCAAACTCTGATGGCTTGGTGACAAGAAGCTGCACTGTAATCCCAAAGGCACACACACAATTTGAGGCCACCAGCTGCTCTGCGGGAAAAGGATGGGAAGTTCCTTCTGTGGGATTAACTGCCTCACCTGCCAGAGGGTCAGCTATGGGTCAGTTCTGACTCAATGGTACACAACACCAACATGTGTCTTTCATAGGTTGGTTGCAGTGTGATTAATAGTCACAGGGTACAAAAGCTGCAGGACAGTTAAGTCATAACCAGGCCGCGACATAGAAGCAGGCTACGCAGGCAGCATCTTTTGGGTAGATATTTAAATAAGAGAATTAGATAAAGCTGAGTTCCATTTTGTACCAAGATATCCTTTCAGAGACGTTATTTCTATATTGTTGTTCTTGTTAGGTGCTGTCAAGTTGAGGTCTACTCATGGTGACCCTATGAACAACAGATCTGAAACCTGTTCTGTCCTGTGCCATCCTCATCATCTCTGACTATGCTTCTTGTTATTAGGGTTAGGGGGAGGAGATTTGATCTGCATCAAAGAAAAACACTGTTAATGTGAAAAAAAATGTAATAAGAAAAACTTGCACCCAGACTTCAAGCCAGCTACTTTAGCTTTTATCAGATAGCTAATAGTAAAGAGAGCAAGAGCTGTGTGGGGAGTGCTATATCTGACCTTTACCAACTTCACAGGGGGAAACTATCCCCACTGATAGCATCAATAACACAAAACTAGTTCCCATGATGTCAGACCTGTCCCTCACGCTCCCATGCCTCCCTCTTTATACTCATCCAGAAACCAATCCTACTGTCCAGAGTCCTTTGTGATAGTTCACGGATGACACAGATCCATACTGGAGGAGTTAAAAGTTGTTATAACTCAAATTAATAACAAAATCCAGTCTAAACAGCTCCCAAAATGTGCACACAGGCACCTCAGCCTTGAGCCTTGTGGCTTTAATTATCCAACAAAATTCTCAGTCCTGCCATCATTGGCTTCCCTCACCCCAAAGTATAAGCTCACATCCAGTTCTCCATTTCAGCCATTGCTGTCGCTGCTGTCCTGAATGGGTTGGGGGTCATCTCTCTTCTCAGATTAAACAAAGAATCTCTTCTGGTGGTAGAAAAATTCCTATACTTTTCAGCTAGAGCTGTTGAAATTATTGACAAGACTAGCCAATTCTCTTGTAGATTGTTGGTTGAGACCAGCCAGTCCCCTTGTGAAATGGTACATAGTCAATTCTGTTGTGGTCAGGCCAACATGCCTTGCTCACACAGTCCTGCCCCTTCACATAGTCGGCCATTTACATGAGAAAGGCCATATTGAAAGACAAACTCCATACTCACTTTTAAATTCCTTACATATTTTCTCCTGTTGATCAAAGATTTTTAAGAGAAATTATTTGATTATTTTATTGACAACTGTTTGGAAAGAAAGCATTTTCTTGCATAGATTTTGGGCAGATGACTATTCTGGATGTCTGCTTTATTTAGAAATCTTTAAGACCTAAGTTACTATATATGTGGAAAGGTAGGGGATGCCATCTGATGTTTTATCATGCCATAACTTTAGCCTCTTACTTCTGGGATTTCATCCTATTTCTTAGGGGCATCATGCTTGGAAAAGTAGAGGAATAGTGTATGAGAGGAAGACCCTTCACCAGGTGGATTGACACAGTGACTGCAGCAATGAGCCTGAGTGTGTCAGAGATTGTGAGGTTGTCACAGGGTAGGACAGGCTTCAGGCCTGTTGCTCACAGGATCGCTGTGAGTTGTATTTGCCTCGATGGCACTAACAACAATCATGATGATGATGTTGCCTGTTGATCCAGTGGTAAGAATATTTGTTTTCTTGATTTTGAGATCTTCATAAAGTAAACCACAAGTCAAAAGTTTGCAATATTATTACTTTCATGAAGATTCACATGGTATATGAATGAATTTCATTCTTGTCGGATTATCAGTCTTGCTACTCTCCAGTGTCTTATGAATTAAAAATGGAATTTTTAAATTTTTTTTGTCGTTGCATTGTAGAGGTTTACTGTTGTTGTTAGGGGCCATCAAATTAACTATGACTCATAGCAACCCTGTCAACAACGGATCTGAACTTTATTGTAGCCTGTGCCATCCACATATCCCTTGTTATAATCACTGTGTCAGTTAATCTTATTCAGAGTCTTCCTCTCTTTCTCTGACCTTTCATCTTTCCCAACATAATGTCTCTTACCAAGAACTGACCCCTTCTGACAACATGGCTAAAGTATGTGAGACCAGGTTTTATTACCCTTGATTCTGAGGAACATTCTTCCAAGATAGACTGGTTTGTTCTTCTGAGAGTTCATAGGATACTCAAGTACTCTTATCCAACACCACAACTCAAAGGCATTGATTCTTCATCTGACATCCTTATTCATTGCAGATTTCAGATCAATAGGAAGTAATTGAAAATACCATGGCTTGGGTCAAGTGCACTTTAGTCTTTAAACTGACATCATTGGTCTTTAGTATTTTAGGGAGTTCCTTTACAGCAGCTTTTCCCCCCAAGCTTTTTTAATTTGTAGAAAGTATTCATTAGAATATGGAATAAAATATCTATAATATGAAACTGTTCAGGTTGACTAAAATTTGATTCAGGGCAAGTTGCCCAACAGGGCAGGGTCAATGGCTATCATAACCTCATGAGGGATCAGTTTGTAAAGTACAAATGTAGTACTCCTCAAATTAGAAATGACCAGAGGTAACACTTTTGTTGTTATTGTTAGGTGCCCTGGAGTTGATTCTGACTCTAAATGACCCGGTGTACAACAGAAAGAAACACTCTCTGGTTCTGCCCCATCCTCACAATTGCTGCTGTGCTTCTGCACATTGTCACAGCCACATTGTTAGTCCATCTCCTTGACTATCTTCCTTTATTTCATGAGCCTTCTCCTTTAGAAGTCATGATGTCTTTCCTCAGATATTGGTTCCTCCTGATAACATGCCCAAAATGCATGTGAGATGGATTCTCACCATCCTCACTCACCTCTAGGGAACACTCTGCCTACACTTTATCTAAGACAAATGTTTATTCTTCTGGGAAGTCAACATTCTTCACCGCCACCACCACCACCACCACAATTCAAAGGTATCAATTCTTCTTCAGTGTTTCTTATTCATTGCCCAGCTTTCACATTAGGTGATGGAAAGTACCATAGCTTGGAATCAAGTGCACCTTAGTCTTTAAAGTGACATTCTTGGTCTTTAGTTCAAAACAATTGCAGAAAGTGTAGATATGCTTATCTATTTTTGGACTGAAAGTTGTGCCATGGGGTGGAGTTTCATGTCAAACACAGTGGCTGGTTAAGAGCATAGACTTCAGAGTTTTGTTAGTCCCTCTCAGCTCAATAAGCCAGGTCTTTGTTAAGATTTTGAGTTTTGTTCCATGTTTCTTTTCCAGGGCTTCCTGTTGTTACCTTCTTCACAGCTATTGGCAAAGATTGCCAGGTATGATCTAGTTCTTCTGGTCTCAGAATAGTGGTTCATGTGGAACTGAGTTTTGATGTCCAGATAAATCCTTTAAAGCAACTCCTGCAGGCCTAAAGGGGGGAAAATTTGTGAGGATTATTAGTAAGATAGAAATGTGGGAGTATGATCTTTAAAACTGAGACAGAATGTGTCCTAACAGGGCTAGAAAAATCTCCCCACCAGTGAATTCTGCAGTCTTGATTTGCCCAATTGACGCGATTCCTGCATTATCATGGTAGCAATTTTGAACCATTTGGAGCACACAAGGATTCTGGCAGAACAGGCTCAGGGGATGAATTGTTGTTGTTGTTGTTAAGTGCCGTTGAGTTGCAGGCGACTCATAGTGGGATGAGTAGAAAATGAAAATACTGTGAAAAGGTAGGAGAATGTATTTCTCAAGGAGCTATCGTCATAGTAAGTAGAAGCTTCAATTTAGGAGGCTCAGCTTCTGGGAGCCTGGAGAATTCTAGAAGACAGCTTTGAGTGCTGGAAGCCTTTGAGACCAGGGCATCCAGGTCTGTGATTTCTTGGGCACATAGAAAGGAATTTCCTTTCAGATTTTGCCAATTATACAAAAACAATAATTAACAACATACACTCTAATTAAAATAAAACCAAGAAATTTATTGAAAGCAAATAGAGAGCTTGAGCTAGGAAAGACGGAATTCCATGTGGGGAAATCCAGTAATCCAAAAATGGAAAGCTGTAAGGGTATTTTTTTAAAGAATTAGGACATGCACTTCTTTGTTTCATTGATTATGCAAAGGCATTTGACTGTGTGGATGATAACAAATTGTGGCTGACTCAGAGAAGAATGGGAATCCCAGAACACTTGATTGTGCTAATGCGAAACCTATACTTGGACCAGGAGGCAGTTTTCAAAACAGAACAAGGAAACACTGCATGGTTCAAAATTGGGAAGGATGTATGCCAGGGATGTGTCCTGTCTCCATACTTTTTCAATCTTTATGCAGAACAGGTTATCTGGGAGGCTGGGCTCTATGAGGAGAAATGTGGCATCAGGATTGGAGGAAGAATCAACAATTTGCGTTATGCAGATGACACAACCTTGCTTGCTGAAACTGAGGAGGACCTGAAGCACTTGCTGTGGAAGGTCAGGGACTGCAGTCCTCAGTATGGAATGAGGCTCAATACCAAGAAAACAAAGATTCTCACCACTGGGCCAATTGGCAGCATCATGATGGATGGCGAAGAGATTGAAATTGTTCACAGTTTCGGTTTGTTTGGATCCACAGTCAACACTCTTGGCACTTGCTGTTGTTGTTGTTATGTGCCGTCGAGTTGCTTGACACTCATAGTGACCCTGTGTCCAACAGCCCTAAACCCTGCTCTATCCTCTCCCAATCGTGCTAGCAGCCAGGAAATTAAAGGACATATTATGATGGGAAAGTCTGCGGTTAGAGACCTCTTTACTTGCTGAAGTGCAAAGATGTCAGTCTGGAGACTAAGGTGTGCCTGATACAGGCCATGATTTTTGCAATCACATCGAAGAGCTGGACAGTGACTAGGGATGATAGAAGGAGAATTGATGCCTTTGAGCTGTGGTGTTGAAGAAGAGTGTTGAATATACCTTGGACTGCTAAGAAAACAAACAGGCTTGTCCTGGAAAGAGGGTGAAGCCAGGCTGCTCCTTGGAGGCAAGGATTTTGAAGCTTTGTCTGACATACTTTGGACATGTTGCAAGGAGGGACCAGTCCTTGGAGAGGGACATCATGCTTGGGAGGGTGCAGGGACAGCGTAGGAGAGGAAGACCCTCAATGAGATGGATTGATTCAGTGACTGGAGTAATAATGGGGGCATATGTGTTGGAGATGGTGAGATTGGCACAGGATAGGGCAGAGTTTAGGGCTGTTGTACATAGGGTCACTATGAGTTGCAGGCAACTCGATGGCACATAACAACAACAACAACAAACAACAACAACTTAGTTCATAGTTACTACGAATATAAATCATCACAAGGCATCACTTGATTGGTAGCCCATTATGAGACTTGATTGATTGGAAGTTGAAGTTATGAAATCAGCATAGGGTATATTTCCTGTGACAGAACCTTGACAAGTACTGGTTAGGAGGACATAGGTGTGATTTTAGGTTAACTATAGCAAGGAAATAACAAGTATATGTGACAGGAGAGAGTCATAGGGAATGTAGAAACAAAAATTAGTGGTCATTGAGAATCACATGATAGTTACAGCATTGAAAATTACCCAACCATCCTAATTACACTTAAATCACAAGAAAAATCACATTCAAACTACAAAAATAAAAACAGAAATTAATTGCTGGTTTTCCTCTTAGAAACAGTTACCTCAGGCAGAACCTTTTGAGTTATAAGAGACTTAGATAAAGCTGGATATCTTTTGGTACCAAGATCTCCTCTTGGGGGAAACAATGCCTTAGTTTCATGACTAGATTGGTATCAAAGTCGACGATTGCTAGGGTGAAAAGGAACCAGAGCAGATGTCACACCAGCCATTTCCTGTTTTACAAAGCTCCTCGTGGTTACCTTTTGTTAAACAGAGGTAAGATTGTTTTATATTTCTAATTCCAAGTTTCTGAGATAGAGAAGAAGAAAATCCTAGTGGTTAAAAATTGAGACTTCAGAGACAGACAATCTGACTTCGAATCGTACTTCCACCACTAACTATTATGATATTGGTTGATATTTAAAAATTCTTTGTGTCTCCGTCTGTAAAATGGCATCGTTAATATCTCCCTTCTAGAGTTGTTGCATTAATAGAGAATAGGATTTTGAGACAGTAAAAACATACTACATGTTAGCTATTATTCCTGGCACACCTTCATATTGTTGCTGTTATTGTGGAATATTTTGACTCTTGGTCACATCTTGTGTACAGTGTTGTTGTTTGTGTGCTGTAGAGTCAGAACCGACTCATAGCTGACACTTGGGTGGCTTTTCAGAGGCTAAATTGCGGGTGAGGAGACGGTGCAGAGTAGAACTCCATATAGTTTTTAAGGCTGTGTCCTTTGGGAAGCATATTACTGGGACTGTCTTTGAGGTGGCTCTGGGTTTGAACCATTTACCTTTCAGCTACTTGCCGAATGCTTAACACTTGGTACCACATAAGGACCTTATTTCTGCACGTAACCAAGCCAAACCAGATTGTTCCTATCAATCCAGTGCTGACTTAGAATGGTCCTGGAGGACTTCCCCATGGGGTGTCTGTGGCTTCATGCTTCTGGAAGCAGACTGCCACATCTTTATCCTACAGAGTGGTTGGTGCATTCAGATCCCCAGTATTTTAGTTATCATTTGAATGTTTAACCACTGTGCCATCAGATCTCTTTTATTTTTGTATATAAATGCATCACTGCCAAGTTAGTTCTGAGTCATTGCAGGTTTCCAAGGCTGTAAATCTTTGACTGGAGGAGACTGCCTGTCTTTCTCAACTCTCAGAGCAGCTGGTGTTTTTGAATGGCTCATCTTTTGGTTAGTATCTGATATATTATGCATTCAGCCACGAGAGCTGCTTTTATGATGCTTTCCTGGTTTATCTAAAGCACTGTTATTGCTGTTAGACATAAAGCATACTCTCTGACCTCCTTAACTCCTAGACTACCTGTTATCATGCATGACACTCCTTGTCCTGCCTTCAGCCTGTGAATGACAGTCACACTGGCAGTCGCTCCGACCTCTGAAATGTCTTAAGTTATAAAGAATGCCACTGCCGTGAACTTTCATTTATTAAAGAGATATTTTAGCTCCTAATTGTGAGCTTCATCAAATGATTCAAATCAGAGCATTGACTTTTTTGCTTTTAAGTGGAGACAATGAGATAGGGTTCTTCTGTGTGCACCAAATTATGCAGCAATTATGATGGAATCCCATCCAAAAATTCTACTGGTTTCTATGGCAACTTGAATTCAAAATAAGATCTTAGAAGCCTCCTCAGATTAGAAAAAGAAAGTTTTCTTTCCTCCACATTTATGGAATATATAGCTTGTATGAAGTATTTTCTAAATGGAACTTTCCCATCTTTACTTACCTTGCCAATAATTTTAACATTGCTGTAGTACTACATTCCTAATTCTTCTTCTATCTCTGAATGAGAATCTCAAGTCTCCTGAAGTGCTCATTTTGCTATGAATAGCTAATGTTTCACTTTGTTGCTCATAACAGATGCACTATGTATTTTTTTTCCCTTTTCTGACTAATACTATAGTAATTAGGAAGCAGAAGGAGCAGCTATTAGAGAATTTCCAGATTAGCCAACCTATTTTTGGTGGCAATTTAAAAAGCTTTGAAGTGAATGCCCAATTTTTGTATTTTAGCACATATCTGATCTAAAAGTAAGCTATCACTGGATATTAGGTCATGAAGGCAGTCTTTTTAAGTGGTTGGCTAACTGATTTGTCACCGAGGATGGGTTAGAATTTGCTGTAGTAACAAACACGTTCCCACGTCTCAGTGACCTCTAAAAGCAAAGATTTCTTTCTTATTTGTTCTTCCTACCACTGTGGCTTTGCTGAAGTTCTTCACTCTGGGAAGTGATAGACCAGCCTTTATCTAGGACT
>NW_006399760.1:23461110-23478665 GCF_000299155.1 Elephantulus edwardii | reverse complement strand
CATTGGCATTCATGATCTATACCTGAGCAACACTGAGTCACCGTGGGGCATCGTGTGAATCAGGGGAGCAGGGGCGGAGGTGGGTGATGCTGACTAATTTATGCCTGAGCCATTTCCCTTGTATGATAGTGCCATAGGAAATAGAGTTAAGTGGTTCTGCTACTGCTGTTGTCTTCTCTGTAGATAGATGCTAGCTGCTGAGACTTTTGTACTGTTGATTCCGGCTCTCTATTTACGTGGAGGAGTTGAAGAAGCCCACCACTTCTCACTGTCTCATGCGGTGTTATCAGTGTTGTGTTTATAATGTAACATTGAAGCATTGTTTTGCTGTTTCTCCAAACCAGCTAGGAAACTCACTTGCTTAGTAAGTCTACCGACGTTTGGAACAGACGAGGAGAACAGGTGTAGGTGACGCCATTGTGGCCTGTGAGACCTAGAAGCATTTCATGGCAGGAAGTGAAGCCAAGAGGTATACTTGGAAGACTGTATCTTCTGAGCAATGCAGACATTCCCTTTCTGACTCATTAGTAGTAATTAGTACTGTTGTTGTGTACCATTGAGTCAGAACTGACCTGTAGCTGACCCTCCAGCAGGTTTTCAGAGGCAGTTAATTGCACGGGAGGAGATTGCCCAACCTTCTCCCGTGGAGCAGCTGGTGGCCTCCAACTGCATGCCTTCATGTTTGCAGCACAGCTTACCACTAGGCCACCAGGGCTCCTTAGTAATAATAGTTGCATCAAATGATTAAAAAAAAAAAAAGACTTCTTTAGATGCTGAAAAGATCCCTCGTGGTGCAGTGGATTAAGCATTGTGCTGCCAGCCCAAGAGTTAGGGTTCAAATCTATCAGATGTTCTGCTCCCATAAAGATTTGCAGCCTTGGAAACTTGATGATGGTACTGCAGTCTTTTGTCCCTTCCAGGAATGCCCTTTTGGGTCATTCTGAGTAGGAATTGACTTGATGGCAGTGAACGTCACACACTGAGGAAAGTGTCTCATAAGCAGAGCATGTTTTAATAAGGGGCCTGGTGACTGATTTGGACTCATCTGGGTCGCTTCTTCTAGGAACCCTGGTGGCACAGTTGGTAGTGTAACAGATTGCTAACTGAAAGGTCAGTGGTTCAAATCCTCTGGCTGCTCTGGGAGAGAAAGATAGGCATTTTTCTCCCATAAAGATTTGCAGCCTCAGACGTCCAGTGGAAAGGCGCTACAAGTTGAAATCAACTTGCCATTAGTGGGTTTTTTTGGAGTTGCTTAGTTGCAGTCTCTCTGCTGTGTGAAACCCAGGGATTCCATTATGGTAACTCATTGAGGCATGTGTTCCCAGCTCCCTTGGGCTAAGAACAGGAACATCCTAGTATTGTCTTTGCAATCATGACAGTTCTGTCTCTCTGCTGTGGGTCAACATTTGCTATTCATAATAATGTTTTAAAAGGGAGACTTTGGCTTGATTTAAGCACATTTCCTAATTTGATCTCTTGAAAATTTATATTGCTCTTTGGTATGTGAATGTTCCATTTTACATTATTAGGCAAATTGAGTTTTGAATTTTTGAGTCAGAAGACAGCTTAAGATTTATCTAGCATTCTAGATCATTATTTATCCACACCATTTGTGGCTCTTTTGGAATTCTTCCAAGTTCTTTTTTTTACCCAATCTAATTCTGCCTCTCTCTTAGTTCTGTTTTTCTTTTGCCCTAGTTTTGTTTTCTTTGATCACCTATAATATTTGTTTACTTTTCTCTCTGGGAACTCTTCAAATACCCGGAAGAATAAGCACGTCTCCCTGTAATGCTGTCTTTCTAGGTCAAGTTTATTCCCTCGTCTGTCCTCACAGGAAATGGTTTTTCTTTCCCTTCTCTCGTGGTTGTTCTGCATTCCCACTGGTCGTCCTTGGCCTCATCTTTTTTGAAAAGCCTGATCTGAAATGAATACTGGACTCTACTGTGACTGGGCCAGTGCCATGCAGAACAGGCAGACTGGCTGCAGTGAAAGGAAGTGTAGGCTTTGCCATCAGATGTACCTGGACCAGAACCCACCTCTGCCGTTTGCTAACTTCTGCGACTCATGTGACATTATTTAATCTTGGAGTCTCAGAGGCCTCTTTTTAATCCAAGAATTCTAAGCTACTTCCCGTATCAAATAAAGACAATAATGCCTCCACCCAAAGAGTGTTGTAAGTAATAATAAAAGGGGTTGACATGCTTGACGAATCTGACACTGATGCCTGGCGTTTAGTCAGTCAGTTCTCAGTGAATATTTGTTTTTCTATTGTTCTGGTTTTATACACTTACTCATTCAGGATAATTTTGCATCAGCTTTTGGAAAAACTATGTCCTTCTGTACCTCAGCCCCTGAGTCTTTTCACGTCCTATTGTTAAGTATCTCTCTTCTCTCTGCTGCATAATAATAATCACATGGAGAGGGTAATGACACTTAGCACTTAGAGTTTGTCTGTAGAGTAAATGAAATGAGATAATGTCTGTCAAGCATGTCATGCAGCAGCTAAAATAGAGTACGAAGAAGAAATGCTAGCTGTAATTTTTATTATTATTGTTTTAGTACAGATCGATTCTGATGTTGCTTTCTTTTCTAAGGTCACTATTTTAACATAAACTAAAAATAACATAGTCAATGAAGATAGTAATTTGAGAAATTGAAAAAAAAATATGTTAAAGTTGGCTTATGCTGCTGAATCGGAACCAACTCATAGCTGACCTTCCAACAGGCTGCCAGAGGCAGTCAATCTCATGGGAAGAGATAGCCCATTCTCCTTTGGAGCAGCAAGTAGATTTGAACTGCCTTTCTGTGAGTTGGCAACACAACTCCTTATCCACTAGGCCACCAGAGAGAGCACCACCAGTTAAAGAGAAAGAGCTTATTATGTCAAGGACTTAGCACAGCTCTTGGGGCTTGGCATTCCATCAGTAAAACTTCACTCCCAGTGGTACTGGACTTAATTCAACTCAATTATGATTTCTTTCCTCCAGGAATGGATAAATTTAAATTTTAACTTCAAGACTGAAAACCCAACCCAACCCACTGCCATGGAGTAGATTCTGATGCCTGGCGCCCCTGTGGGAGAGAGCGCTTCCCCCCAGAGTTCCTGAGGCTGTAAACCCATACAGAAGCCTGTAGCCTCATCTTTCGTCTCACAAAGGAGCCCGTGGGTTTAGTCTGTCAACCATTAGTTAACAGCTTAACGTTTTAACCACAGTGCCAGCAGAGCTCTTTAACCTCACAACTACATTTCAAACCAACAGACAAGTTGGCGCACAATACTTCTTGTAGTCCGCCATGTCCTTAAAATTAGTTGCTTTTTTTAAAAAAAAATTGTGTGTGTGTGTGTGCTTGTTTAAAATAAGCAACAGCAGAATATACAGTGTATAGTTTAATGATTAGGACCCTCCAGGTTGTACAGCCCTTCTCACCAGACTTTTCTGGATTGCCCCACTGCCATTAACATAAACTCACTGCCTCTAAGGTTCTTTTTAACCTTTCAAGTTGCTGCTGTAGATTAGAGAATTCTTTAAAAGAGCACACTGCCTAAGGCAGACACTCTTTACGAATTAAGCAAAACTGTTGTTTGGTTTAAAAGAACACTTTAGGGTATATTTGTGGTTTAAGGTTTAAGTTAACCTCAGCTTCTTAAGCCAAGTGGCAGGTGATCCCTCGTTTGAGGGAAAAATGACTAGTGGCTAATCAGACCGCCCAGGGCTGTCCCCACAGAAGGAGGCTGCCTTGACTGCAGAGTCAATGACGACCCTGTTCTCAGGGCTGCAGATGTGTCATTTTGATTACACAAGGTCTTGGGAGTAGCAGCCTATTCTGTAACTGAAAATTAATTGCACCAGTGTGCCTTTTGCATGTCTGCAGCTGTGAGCCATCTTGCTGCTCTACCTGGTCTCACCCCTCTGTTTTATAATAAACTTGCATTAATTTTAAGGTAATTTTAGGTTTACAGAAAATTGAGAAGAAGGTACAGAGAGTTCTCATATACACGGTTTCCTTTATTCTAATAGCTTTTGTTAGGATAGTACACTTGCCACAACGATTGCGCAATGGTAATACATTGTTATTTATGAACGTCTGTTCTTTGCCCCCGATCTGTCCCAGGGCTCCATCCTGGACACCACATGACATTTTGTCATCATGCTTCCTTAGGCTCCACTTGGTCATGACACTTTCTCTGCCCTATTTTTCAACCTGCTTTGAGCTACTTTATTCAAGAGATGCTTTTTCACATTTTTGAAAATGGTGGGTGTTAAGAAGGCTGTTAACTCTTCTCATTAATCCTTCAATCAGCAAACATTTATAGAGCACCTACCAGATGCAGTAACTGAACCTAATTACCTAACTAAACTCCCCCCAAACCATTGCCTTAGGCTGCATTCCAACGCATACTGACTCTGGAGGACAGAACACTGCCCCTCAGGGTTTCCCAGGCAGTAATCTTTTCAGAAGCAGACAGCCACATCATTTTCCTGTGATGCATCTGTTGAGTTTGAACTACCGATCTTTTGTTTAGCAGTGGGGTGCTTTGAACACGGCTCCACCAGGGTTCCTAATATTATGACAGCATGAAGGTACACTGCTGCCCTTTATCCTAGTGTTGAAGAGCCCTTGGGATCGTTCACTGTGTATGAGACTGCTAACTGAAAATTAGGGTGCTCTGAGGTTGTAGTCTGTGGAGTTGTGTTGCTAATCCAAGGGCCTCCCTTCGTCTCCACCCTCTTTCACCCTTTGAGAGAAAGGTAGTTACCTGCTTGGAATGAGCTTTGGGAACCCACTGGAAGGTCAGCTATGAGACATTTCCAACTTGATGGTAGTGAGAGAGAGAACAGAAAGGCCAGCATTTCAAGTTCACTGTCACTCTTCAGGAGAAAGTTGAGACAATGCTTTAAGATTTATAGTCTCAGAAATCCTTGATGGCATCAGAGTTTTGGGGAGAAGTGTAGGAGTCTTATCCTGGAGCTACTCAAACCTTAATGTGCTTGCAGACCCCATGGGAATCTTATTAAAGTGTAGTTTCCTTGGTGGCTTGAGAGAGGGCCACCCTTTAAGAAGCAATACCCCAAATTTGTACAAAGCTCCTTGTTAGGTGCTAGGAAGAGTTAGAGGCCAATAGGTTGTATATGCTATCAGGTTTGTAATTTTTTTTTTTAGGGGGGAGGAAAAACTGAAATAGGAAATGGAAAGACAGAGAAGAGTCAAGATAACAGGGATAAAATGATAGCACTGAAACGTCATTCATGGGCCACAAATGATGGATCAGCGCTGTGTATGAAGTGTTGTTATCTCATTCTACCTTCTAACAACCCTCTGTATCAAGCACTTCATGCTCTTGCTTTATAAATTAAAGAAGGAATAAAAAAATAAAGAGATTACTTGAGGCTGTAACAGAGAGGATCCTCCAAGATACTGTGGAATGTAAGGTGCTGGACCTTGGAAGAGAGAGACAGGATTCCAGTAGGAAGTGGATGAGGAGCATCCTACATAGATAGATGTCTGTTGTTAGCTGCTGCACAGTTAACCTCAACCAGCGGTGACCTCATGCCTCGTGGGACCATAGTGCTCGTGACCCGTAGTTTTCATTGGCTGATTTTCCGAAGTAGATTCCCAGGATTTCCTTCAAATTTGATCTTAGTCCAGAAGCTTCACTGAGACTTGTTCAATGTCTTAGCAACATCACAACGTAGAAACCTCTACTGAGGAGAGGAATCTGCTGGCTAGAATTGAGCCCCAGCATTCCTCATGGAATTCTACCACTGAACTATGACTGCCCACCTGGTGGATGATAGGAACTCACTAGGGAAAGCTGGGGGACAGGTTGGGAGTTCGAATCCACCAGTGGCTCCATGAGGGAAGAGATGAGCCATCTTCCCATTGAAATTTACAGCCTTGGATACCCAAGGCAAGGGTGCTGTGAGTTGGCACTCAGTAAGTGGTAATAAGAAAGTAATTCCAGGAGTGATTTAAATAGAGTCCACTAGGTGTCACTAATCTGTGCTTCTAGAGAAAAAGGCATCCTGTAGCTCCACAGTGAAGAAAATGGGGAAACCGTTTAACTGCACAGCTATTTACAGATTTTCATTTGGAAAATGCTGACATGACTGTTGTTGCAGTGGCTCTAGACCATTTCTACTTAGTTGGGTGCAGCTAACAACTTCCTGTGCCCCACTTGCAGGTTTTTTACTTTTAGGAAAATGAGAAGAGATTCTGTGTTTTTTTTATAAACCAGCACCCTCTAACAGCAATTGCGAATTGCACTGAGGCAAGAGAGATGATTTGGTTGAGGGGGATTTTGGTTATTAGACTGTGTGTGTGGTGTGTGTGGGTGTGTGTGTGTGTGTGAGAGAGAGAGAGAGAGAGAGAGAGAGAGAGAACACGCGTGTGTGGGTGTGGGTGTTGGTTGAGCTGTTGGTGTTAGGTTTGTTTCCTGGCATTGCTCTTGGCAATGGGACTACTGCTTTAAATGTAGGCTTTTCTCTGATACGATGTGTGTATACATAGAAGTGTCATCCATAGTGTGTTGCACTGCTAAGTACAAGGCTGTGCATCTCAGGCAGTTCAAATCCACCAGGCTTCCATGTGAGAAAGATGAGTAATCTCCCCATAAAGATTTACTGCCGCAGAAGTCAGACGAAGGGTTGCTGTGGGTGAGAACTGACTCTAAGGCAGTGAGTGAGCGAGCGATACTGATAGAAACGTGGCAAACATGCTGAATTAAATAGTGCTGGGAGGGCAGGAATGGGACTTACATAGGGTTTCAGAGAATGATAGAGAGTTTGGGAAAAGAGAGTAGGGAGCTTGTAGGGCCTCTCAGGAACAGGGAGCGGTGGAGAGAGAAGTAGAAAAAGTGTAAGGAAGTCCTTCAGATGGAAGTAGAAGGGATGGAGGAAGAAGCGCCATGCCCTCCTTCAAAGAACCCAAATGGCTGTGGTTGTTGTTGTAATGTTCTATATTGTGACTTATAGCAACCCTGGCACAGTAGCTCTGAACACTGTTCTATCCTGAGCCAGCTGCACTGTTTCTGACACACCTTCCCCTGTCACCCCAGTTACTTTGTCAATCCATCTCATCTAGAGTCTTCCTCTCCTGTGCTGTTCCTCTACTTTTCCAAGCATGATGACCTTCTCCAAAGGCTGGTCTTTCCCAACAACCTCCCCAAAGTATGTGAGACTAAGCTTCAAAGTCCATGCCTCCAAGAAGCAGCTTGGTTTCATCTTCTCCAGGACAGACCTGTTTGTTCTCTTAGCAGTCCATGTTATGTTCAGTACTCTTCTCCAGCATCACAACTCAAAGGCATCAGTTCTTCTTCTGTCGTTCTTAGTCATCGTCCAGCTCTCTGATGCATAGCAAGTAATTGCGGAGACCTGGATCAGGTGTACCTTAGCCTCTAGAGTGACATCGTTGCTCTTCAGCACCCTAGAGAGATTCCTGACAGCAGATTTTACTAATGCTAGTGCCAAGAGGGTTGATTGTGGAACTAAGCCCACTGAAATTGTCAGCAATCTCAATCTCTTCTCCATCTATGATGGTGCTGCCAATTGGCCCAGTGGTGAGAATCTTTGCTATCTTGATGTTAAGCTGCAATCTATATTGAAGGCTGCAGTGCTTTGACCTTCTGCAGTTCTTCAGCATAAAGTGATGAAACACACCTGCCCTACTTCAGTTGCATTCACAGAGTTGTTTAAAATGGGCAAACTGTACAAGCAAGCTTACTTTCTCTCTGCTCCCTCAGTCCCAGCATCCTCTTAACTAAATGTTATTTTTAAATCCTTTTTCTCTACTGTAAATTTTTTGAGTTCTGTATTTATGGCTAAGTACAGTCACCAGAATGATGAATTACAGTTTTATCCCACTTTACTTTGAGACAGAAAAGTGAAGAGAAGGTTCTTTAAAACCCTGTAAACAGTAACCCATGCAAAAGGAGAGAAGTGGGAGGGGAATTCTGGGGGGGTGGGGGGCTTTGAAGCTTTTACTGAAATGAATCTCTTTTCTTTTGGAGAGGAGGTAAAGATATAGGCAATTCCAGAGCTGTTTAAAAAAAAAAAAAGAACTATGGGAGTTAGAAGGATAGCTGCAGACAAAGACCATTAAAAATATGGATAATCAAGTGAATACTTTCTTTGCTTTATCTTCACGAGCTGCCCTTTGAAATCTTCTGCTCAACCCTTTAACTTTCCGATTTCTTCTCTTTGTTTTGGCTTCTTGGTGTTCTTTTCAATACAATATCCAGAGTATCTTCCAGCATCCATTTCAGTCTTTTCTTCTTCCTGTCTTTGTAATAATCTTTTACATTCTTCATGGATGATATTCTTGATATCATCCTACAGCTCATCTTGTCTTTGTTCATTAGTATTCAAGGCCTCAAACCTGTTTTTGAGATAGTTTTAAAATTCAAGTGGAATAGACTCAAGGTCATATCTTAGTTCTTGTGAATTTGTTTTCATTTTCTTTAGCTTCAATTTGAACATGCACATGAACCATTTTAGGAGGTAGTATATGATCAAGAACCAGTGGTCCAAAGAAAGAATTCTGGGATTCACTAGGGACATTGCATTGACAAAAAATAAAATTCTAGTTTATTGCTGAAATACTAGTTGGGGTGTTCAGTAAACAGATGCAGCCCTGAATGTTCTCACATGTCTATGTTAAGAAATTTGGAAGACAGCTACCTAGCCAACTGACTGGAAGAGATCCATATTTGTGCCTATCCTCAAAAAAATGTGATTTAACAGAATGTGAAAATTACTGAATAATGCCATTAATATACATGCATGTGAAATCTTGTTGAACATTATTTTTAAATGGCTAGCACAGTGAAGCCAGATATTCAAGCCAGATTCAGAACATGTTGTAGAACGAGAGATGTCATTGTTGACATCAGATGCATCTTGGCTGAAAACAGAGAAAACCATCACAATGTTTATTCGTGTTTTATAGAATATGCCAAAGCATTTGACTTTGTGGACTTTAATAAATTATGGATTACATTGAGAAGAATGGGAATACCAGAACACTTAACTGTGCTCATGCTAGACCAGTACAAGGACCATGATATAGTCATTTGAGCAGAAGAAGGGGAAACTGGTTTAAAACAAGGAAAAGTGTATATGAGCTTTATGTAATTTCACCTTATCTATTCAATCTATATACCCAGCAAATAATCTGAAAACTACCTGAAGAGGAATGTGGCATTAGGATTGGAGGAAGACTCCTCAGTATGCAGGTGACACAACCTGTCTTGCTGAAAGCAGGTGTGCACTTGAAGCACTTACTGAAGAAGATCAGAAACTACAGCTTCAGTATAGATTACACTTCAACATAAAGAAAACAAATCCTTACAAGTCAACTGGATCACGAATCATCATGATACCTCGATTGAAAATGGACGTTGTCAAAGATTTAATTTTATTTGGATCCACAATCAACACTCATGGAAGCATCAGTTTAAAAAACAAAATCAAACAATGATTTGCATTGGAGAAATCTGCTGCAAAGAATTCCTTTTAAGTCCTAAAAAGCAAGAAGGCAAGTTTAAAGACTAAGTTGCTCCAGATGCAGTCCATAGTATACTCATTTGCTTTATATGAATGTGAAAATTGAACAGTGAATAAGAAAGAGCAGGAAAGATTTGATGCCTTTAAATGGAAATGTTGTCAAAGAATAGTGACCATACCATGGACTGTCCAAAGGACAGACAAATCTGTCTTAGAAATGAGGCCAGATTGTCACTTAGAACCAAGGAAGGCGAGACATTGGCTTCATATGTTCAGTATGTGTGTGAAGAGTGCAGCTCCTGGAGAACTACTTCACACTTGGAAAAATAGAGGGTTGGAAGTGGGGCTAGGTAGATAATTATGCAACCGTGAATGAATATTAAAAAAACGAAAAGTGATCTGGAGGAGAGGGAAGAAGGGAGGAGGGTAAAATGTGCAACAGTGAATGAGTGAACATCTAACTTCTCTGTAAACATTCGTTAAAATCACAAAATGAAATTTTATTAAAAAGGTAAAAAGCAGAGGGTCATAGAAAGGGGGAAGACCTTCAATGAGATGGATCGATGGAGTGACTTTAACAATGGGCCTAAGAACAGTAGAAATTGAGAGGATGGCACAAGATTGGATAGGGGTTCATTCTGTTGTGGATTGGGTCTCTGAGTCAGAGCAGACTTGATGACACCTGATCACTACATGGTATTGTTAACAGCTTTAGTTTGCTCAGCTCCATAATCAACACTCTTGGTACCAGAAGCCAGGAAATCAAAAGATTAATTGTATTGGGGAGGTCTGCGGTCAGGGACCTCTCCAGGGAACTGAAAAGCAGTGATGTCAGTTAGGAGAACAAGATGTGTCTGATGCAGGCCATAGTCTTTGCAGTTACTTGCTATGTGTCAGAATGCTAGACAGTGACTAGGGATGATAGAAAGAGAATTGATGCCTTTGAGCTGTGGTGCTGGAGAAGAGTGTTGAATATACCATGGACTGCTAGAAGAACAAACTTATTTGTCCTAGCAAGGATAAAACCAGGCTGCTCCTCAGAGGCAAGGATTTTGAGGTGTCATTTGACATACTTTGGGCATGTTGCAAGGAGGAGCTAGTCCATGGAGAGTGACATCATGCTTGGAAGGGTGGAGGGACAAACAGCACAAGAGAGGAAGACCCTCGATGGACCCTTTGGAGTCTCCCTCCACTCTGGAAGTTGACTGGCTGGCTGGCGTCACCGTGGTGGTCTCACCTTAGTGGCTGTCAGGCCAGGGAAGTTTCTGGGGTCCATTTGTTGTGTGTTACTGTTCTGACTAAGGGCAAAGGCCGAGGTCTGCTCAAGAATGTGACTTTAAAATCCTGTAGGGCCCTCGAGCCCGTGGCCCTCAGGCCTGTTTTTAATTTTTGGTCAAACATTCGTCTAGGTTGTATAACCCTAGTCTGTCCACTTGCTGTACAGAGGTAACTCGTGGTGGCTGTGAAGCTGAACACTGTGACACTACAGGTCAAATGCGACAATGGTTACCCATGGTGGACAGTGTTTGGTAGAGCTCCCCGGTTAAAACAAGCTTGGAAGTAGGAGTGGCATCCACTTCCGAAATAGCTTGCCTCTGGAAATTCTATGAACCTGGAGAAAGGATGAAAGTTATACAAGTGTCCAAGTCTTTCATTCATTGGGTTGCTATGAGTCGCCTACTACTCGACTGCACTTAACAACAGCAACAACAATCAAGCAATGTAAATTTCGATCGTACATACCTTGTGGGATTGTTGAGGAACAAGAAAGGTTCTGTGTCCAAATTTCTTAGAATAGAATCTGATACTCAATAAACATGATTGGAGCCTCAGCTATTAGAAGAATCTGTTCTCGAAATCAGTGTATTTGAATTTTGTAAATAAACTAGTATTAAGAAGAAAAAAAAAATTAAAACCCCCAAACAGGTAGTTTTTGTGGTGTTCACTACGACTTATGACTAGCAGGGGTGTTCTGACTGATGTTACTCTGTAGAACATCTTTGCAGGTGAGAGACTAGAGCCTGAGAGGCCTGTCAGGCGTGCACAGTGGGCAGTGAAGGAAGGATTATGGGTAACTTTCTCCATATCTTCCACCGGTACTACAGTTGCTTGTTCATGTCCCTTCTCAAGTTCTGCACAGGATGGGCCAGTCCTTGGAAAAGGTAAGTCCTTGGTGTTTGGAAAGGAGGAGGGTTATAAAAAAAAATGAAGAAACCCCTCAACAAGATGGACTGACACAGTGATTCTAACAAGAAGCTTGACAATGGAGATTGTGAGGAAGGCGCAGGATGGGCAAGGCTTAGATTTATTGTATGTGGAGTGGTTGAGAGTTGAAGTCGCCTTGACAGCACCCAACAACAAAGGCTTGATTGGGAGGAAAGGTAAAGTAATAGAATAATCCTCTTGTTAGACCCTCCACCTCAGGGGATTGATGGTAATAGTAATGCAGTACTTAAATGGCTCATTTCATTCAACCAGATTTGTTCAAATTGTTTTCAAATTCCTTAAATTAACACTCCTGTGAGCTAAGTAGTGGCAAGTGTTATTATTGAGGGTGTATAGGAAGAAATGAATATAGCAATAGAATCTTAGCTAGACACTCCCTGCAATGTGTTTTATTTAACAGAATGTTCATTGAAAAAGAGTGTAGATTGCAAAGTACTAGTTATGTCCTAGAGTTGGGTTAGTAATTTTCAATTAACTTTTAGGTTGGCATAATCTGATATTTAAAGAAAATGAAGTGGCTGCTAATGATTTATTTTGTACTCCATAAGCTGCCTTAATTGTACCTAGAAGAGGTTTAATGTGACTCTCAACGCTGACTAAACATTATAATCACCAGAGAGCTCTAAAGCCATACATTCATTCGTGGCTTCACCCCTTTGAACCTGGCTCAGCATTTAACAGCAGATGAGGGATGGTAGAGGAACATCTATCTTTACAAAGTGGCTTTGGCGAGCTTTTATCAAAATGATAAATGGTGTAAGTATTGATAGTCATCTTATCTATGGGGAACTTGCTCTAGGACCTCTGTGGATACCAAAATCTGAGGATGCTCAGGTCTATTAAATAAAATGCCCTTTCTGCATATAACCTTTGCCCATACTCCATATACTTTAAATCACCTCCAGCTAACATATATGATCTAAGTGCTGTGAATTGCACTTTATCCTCCTCCTCCAGCTTTAAGATGTTGCTTTGACGCTTAATTGCTTCCCCTGCCCATTATTTTCCGTTAGGATTTACTTGAATCCAGAGATATGGAACTCAAAGATAGCCAGCTGAATTTCCACTTTACCCCACTAACCTATTGAAGTGACTATTAAAGTCAAATCCATTTCCATCAAGTACATTTCAATCCATTAGTGACCCTGCAGGACCAAGTAGAACTGTCCGTAGGGTTTCCAAGTTTGTAGTCTTTTATGGAAGGAAGCTCTACTGGCCTAGTGGTAAAAAGCTGTGCTGTAATTCTAAAGGCACATGGTTGAAATCCACCAGCTGCTCCTCCCATGGTACTGACTTCCTCTGAGAGCCTGCTGGGGGGTAAGCTACGGGTTAGGTCTGAGTCATTGACACACAATAACAACAACACTGTGTATAGAAACATGTGGTTTCTAACTTCCAGCCTGTTAGCATTCGAGTACTTAACCTTGGACACCAGGACCCTGCACCACCTTCCTGAACACACACAAAAATTGTAACTAGACTGACTAATATGAAACTATGCAATCCACTGACAAAAAAATTCTTAAGGATTTTCTGGAAGATACTGGCAGATGGGATAAGATTGAAAGGGATAACACTAAAAAATAAAAAAATGTACTGGTATAATCTGTTTAAGGTGAGTGCTCGTCTTGTCTTGGAGAGCGCTGGGGGCCTAGTAGGAAGGAGCCATACAGCCAACCCAAAGGTTGAATCTCACAACTGCCCCGCGGGATAAGGAGAGACAGTCTCCTCCCATGTGATTTGTTGTTACAATGTCCAGTCGACTACAGCTCACAGTGACCCCATGAACTGGGGATCTGAACCTTGCCCTCTCTTGCGCCGGCCGCATCATCTCCGATATACTTGGACCCATGTTACAGTCACTGAGCCAATCCATTTGCCCCAATATGATGCCTTTTCCCAATGACCAGCCCTTCCTAAAGTATCTGACATGAAACATGTGACTTACAGCTGCTGAAAACCTGTTGGAGGACCAGCTGTGTTGGTTTGTAAGTGTCTTGGGTTGAAGCTGCAACAAAACTCCCATGTGACAAAACTCCCACGTGCCATTTAGTGGAAGCCATAGGTAGCCTTGGTGTGAGTATCAAGGTAATGAATTAATTAAAAGAGGTCCAGTTACCACCTGCTTTCCTGAGCAGAAGCTATAAGAACAGCTCTCCACATAAAATTGAGGCTCTTCTTTGGGGCCCAGGGTGTTCCAATCACAGGCACCAAGGTGGCAGAGATAAGCAGAAGGTAGCTTGGATGAGCATCAGTATTAAAGATGGTGTTCTAAGGCTCCCTAAAGTCGAGTGGAAAGCTTTTCCTACTGTGGTGGAGAGATTGAACACCCACTGGCCTGTCCCCTGCCTCACCAAGCACCAAGTAGGAAGTCTGGCTGTCAGCCTGTTGTACACTGACGTGCCGAGCCTCACACTCTCTCCCAGACAGCCCTTACATGCAGGGGAGAGGCCAGCTGTAAAAATAGACATTCTGTGGTATGTGCTGAATAAAACAGCATCCTGATGATCCACAGTTGGCACGAGCAGTCATTTATTAGCCATATCCATCACTGAATCTCCAGAATGAATTTCTAGTGCCCCTGTTTGCTTGTTTATAGAGGCAAGGAAAGAAGAGATTGAGATTGTTAACAGCTTTAGTTTGCTTGGCTCCACTATCAATACTCTTCTTAGTACCAGCAGCCAGGAAATGAAAGGATGAATTGCATTGGTAAAGTCTGCTGTCAGAGACCTCTCCAAAGTACTGAAGAGCAACAGTGCCAGTCTGTAGACTCAGGTACACCTGATCCAGGCCATGATCTTTGCAATTGCTTGCTATGCATCAGAAAGCTGGACAATGACTAGTGATGATTGAAGAGTTAATGCCTTTGAGCTGTGTTGCTTAAGAGTATTGACTATACCATGGACTGCCAGGAGAACAAAGAGTTTCATCCTAGAGATGGTGAAACCAGGCTGCTCCTTGGAGGTAAGTATTCCGAAGCTCCATCTGACATACTTTGGTAATAATGCAAGGAGGAACCAGTCCTTGGAGAAAAATGTCATTCCGGAGAGGGTGGAGGGACAGCACAAGAGAGGAAGACCCTCAATGAGATGGATTGACTCAGTGACTGGGGTAATGGGGGTAGATGTATCAGAAACAAAAAGGTTGGCACAGGATAGAGCAAGGTTTAGGGATGCTGTGACTCGACGGCACATAACAACAACGAGGGCAACTTATTCTGTTTATTTCTTTACAGTCTTCCTTTTCCTTCCCATCCGTGATCTGGGGCTTAGGACAATTCTGAGAGGCTCTGGTATTTTATTTCAATTTTAAGCTCAGAATAGTTTTGGGCCTCCAATTATGTTCTTTCTACTTTATCACAAAGTTGCTTATTTACTTACTTGCAATTAATCGGTAAACATTCATTTCTAGAAGACACCATGAGCTTGGGGTCTTGAAGATAATTCACTTTTGTGTATCAACTAATAGACTAATGAAGCTGAAAGTAATCAGACTCACTCATTCATTGCTGTCAAGTTGGAACCGACTCCTAATTCATCCTCCAGCAGATTTTCATGGAAGATGATTGCCCTCCCCCTCCCCCTAACAGCTGGTGGATTTGAACTAGCAGAGATAAATAATGTAACCTTTGGATGAGCAACCTAACTCCCAGAGCTCCAAAAAATAATGAGAAACATTCTCCAGTGACGGCTTCTCTGTAATTGGACTGGCAGTAGTGAAAAGGGTGGTTATATGCATTTCAAAGGGAGCTCTAGTCACCTGTTGTTGTTGTTGTTGTTACTATGAGCCATGGAGTCACCTGCGACTCATAGTGACCCTGTGTACAAAAGCCCTAAACTCTGCTCTATCCCTTGTCAATCTTATTGTTTCTGACACACCTATCCCCATCTTCCCAGTGACTGAATCAATCCATTTCATCAAGGGTCTTCCTTTCCTGTGCTGTCCCTCCACCTTCCCAAGCATGACATCCCCCTCCAAGGACTGATCCTGCCTTGCAGCATGTCCAAAATATGTCAGATGAAGCTTGAGAATCCTTGCCTCCAAGGAGCAGCCTTCTCACCTACTAATAAGGAATTGAGCTGCTAACCCAAAGCCACACTGTTCGAATCCACTATCTGCTTCATGGAAGAAAGATGGGCAATCTCCTCCCATGTGATTAACTCTTTTAGAAAACCCACTTTAGGGTCAGCTATGAGTCATTTGGTTCTGACTCAATGGTACATTAACAACATTTGTTGGACCTTCTTGAACTTGTATGTTATATTCTATATATATGCTATATGTTATATAACATCTACATTTAAAAGAGATTCACTTAGGGAATTGATTATAAGTGAGTGGAGTGTGAATTTGCTAGGGCTGCTCCAACAAACCGATGTCTTTGCCTGTCAGCACTTTGGAAAGGTCCCTGACAACAGATTTTTCCAGGGTAACACATCTTTGATTTCTTGACTGCTGGTACCAAGGGTGTTGGTTGTGTCTCCACATAAGATGAAATCATTGACAGTTTCAGTCTTTTTTCCATCTGTCATGATGTTGCCTATTGGTCCAGCAGTGAAGAATTTTGTTTTCTTGATGCTGAGATGTAATCCATATTGAAGGCTGTAGTTCTTGGTCTTCAACAGCAAACACTTCCAGTCCTCCTCAATTTCAGCATGAAAGGGTTGTTGACGAGTTTTCCTCTGATCCTGATACCATATTCTTCTCTCTAAAGTCTGGTTTCTTGACTACTCTTTGGAACCAAGGATGGTGGTGCCTCATCTCACATGTTGTCAGGAGGGAGCAGTCCTTGGAGAAGGATATCATGCTTTGAAAGGTTGAGGGTCAGTGTAGGAGAGGAAGACCTTCAACAAGGAGGATTGACCTGGTGACTTTAACAGTAGGCTCAAGTATATTGGAGATGGTTGATAATAGCACAAGATGGAGCAAGGTTCAGATTGGTAGTTCATAAGATTTCTCTGAGTTGGAATCAGCTTGAAGGCACGTAACATACAACTGCAAGAAGGTCCAGCAAGTTATCATAAACTTTGTGGCATAAAATAATACAATGATAATATATCTCTCCCAATTCACATGATATATCCCTCCCAATTCTGGCTTCTGTGAGTCTGAAATCAGGGTGTCATTCAGGATTACACCTCCTCTGAAGACTAGAGGCAAATTCTGTTCCTTTCCTCTTCCAGCTTTCTCTGACTTCCTTAGCTGCTTTGGCTGTATTGCGCTGATCTGCCTTTGTCTTCACATCTTCTGCTTCTCCTCTATGTCTCTCTTTCCCCCTCAGCTAGGACACTGAAAAGGACTTGTGCTGCCAACCAAAGGCAGATGGTTCAAATCCACCAGCTGCTCTGTGGGAGAAAGATGGATAGTCTCTTTCTATGCTCTTTAAAACCTCTGAAAACTCACTGGAGGATTGGCTATGAGTCAGTTCTAACTCAGCCACAATGAGTTTGAGGTTTTGAGTTTGTCATTGTGTTTAGAGCTCACCTGGGGAGTCCAGGACGATCTTTTCTTTTGTAAAAAGAGCAAGGGCGGCATGGGGATGGCCATATCTGACCTTTACCAACTTCACAAAGGGAAACTGTCCCTTTCAATAGCACAAACAACACAAAACCAATTCCCATGAAGTCATCGGATATGTCCCCTGTACTTTCTACTCATCTACTCATACCTCCTCCTACTCATCTAAACACCAATCTTTTTGCTTTGCTGGGTCCAAAATCTCATACAATAGCTCACAGACCACATAGAACCATATTGGGGCAGTAAAAATGTTAGTAGCCGAATACAGTCACTCAAATCAGGACAGCTTCTGAAATGGGCTCACAG
>NW_006399760.1:23443317-23460980 GCF_000299155.1 Elephantulus edwardii | reverse complement strand
GTTCTTAGCTTAGCTCTAGTTCTGCCCCAGGTGGGGTGGGCAGGCGGGCGGGGCACAGAAGTCCTAAGGCAGCTCCATTTCATTTTGGTTCTCTGGTTTAGGCATGGCTGCTGCTGCCATAGGTTTAGCTGGAGCAGGAATTTCTTGGCCTGAAGGACATGGTACATTCTCTTCCTTCTTTGCTGATGGGGAAGATGATTTTCTTCCTGCTGCTGGATTGCTCAATTTAGTGGTGAAACTAGCCAAACCCCTTATACATTGGTGAGACTGGGCAAGCCCCTTGTGGATTGGTAAACTAGCAAATCCCTCTGTCAATATGTTAACACTCCCTATTTGCTTATTCACACCCATACACAATAGGTAGTCATTTTGAAAACTAGAGTCTTTACTATTTGCCCTCTTTTTCATTAATATCCTGGGCAAGGTATTTGGGTTTTCAGTTTTAGAAATGGCTGCTCAAAGAAGGGATCAGTTTTAAAAAAGGAATAAGAAAAATGTTCTGTAGTTTATGCTTTAGTCATGAAAAGGTGATGACAGTTGTACTCAGCTTCAGATTGGAAAGATAGGTAAAAATCTTAGGGAAAAAACTGATACAGGACCATTTATTTTTTACTCAGTTATACATTCTTCAGTTTGCAGATAGAAAAAAAGCTGAATCCTAGGATTATATAAGGTCACTTGGCAAGTTGGAAGCTGACCCAGCACTAGCACTTGGAGTTTCAGAGTTCTCTAACATCTCAAGCCACAGTGTGTCTGGAGGATCACTCAATCCATTCATCCTTGGGTGTCTGGACAGTAGATGAGGGTCTTTACACTCAAGTCTTGGGATTATAGCTTCATTCACAGAGAAGCAAAGGCTTAGATTTGTTGTGTTTGACCCTAATCCAATAAATGAGTGAGAAAGATTTGTATGTTTAAACAGACCAAGAGTAGATAGATCTTTTAACTCCACACAAATGTCTGACATTGGTAATTTCATCTTTGAATCCAGATAAATTGTGTAAAGAACCATGGTGGCTGGAGTCAGTGTTTGTAGATGACATGAGAAAAACAGCAGTAAGATAAAAGACAGCCTTTTTTTCATGAGGGCTTGCTACAACTGTTCACCTGACACCAAAATGCCCCTTTACAGATTTTGAGCCATTTTCACCTTGTTTGCAAGATCAGCTAACACCTCATTAGATGCCATGCTATTTGGGGAGCTGGAGTAGATGTTTAAACAAATCGAACTGAGCAAAAATTTGCTTCACCTCCTGAGCAGTTGCTAGTACCAACATATAGTGGCGACAGAGAACCCGACAGGCCAGCGTTGTTGCCAGCCTCTAGACTTCTAAATGGCAAACAGATTTTACGAAGCATCTCTGTTAGTGATATTATTCTTTCAATCATTTTGTCTGTAAATTTTTTGGTATGTTTTTTTCTTATTTCTCAAAAAATCTAGTGTATTCAGCTTTGCTTTTATGCTAAGCACCTGATGAGTCAACTACAAACCACAAATCATACCCTCATAGGGTTTACTTATCGTCTTTAAGAATTTCACCTCAAAACAGCTCTGTAGTTTATATTTTCGTCCTGGAGAAGTTTTCAGGGTACAAGGTCTAAGGAGACTCTAGGGAGCTCTGGTCGCCTAGTGGTAAGGAGCTGCGCCACCAACTGAAAGACAAGCTGTTTGAATCCACCACTTGCTCTGTGTGTGAAAGATGGGCAGTCTCCTCTTGTGCAATTCATTGCTTCTGAAAGCCCACTGCAGGGTCAGCTGTGGGTCAGTTCTGACTTGATGGTACATAGCAACACCAACAAAGATACTGATTTAATTTTACTTGGATTCACCATCAACACTCATAGAAACAGCAGTCAAGAAATTAAGAAATCTCCCATGAGGCAAATTGTCTATTAAGGACCTTTTAAAATATTAAAAAGCTAGGATGACAGTTTAAAGACTTAAGGCATGCCTGACCCAAGCTATGATATTTTAAATTGCTTCATATGTTTGTGAAAATGGGACAGCAAATAAGGAAGACTGAAGTAGAGTGGAGGGACGGCGCAGGAGAGGAAGACCCTCAATTAGATGGATCGATTCTGTGATTGGGGTGGTGGGAGTGAGTGTGTCGGAGACGGTGAGTTTGGCACAGGATAGAGCAGGGGTTAGGGCTCTTGTACACAGGGTCACTATGAGTTGCAAGCAACTCGAAGGCACATAACAAAAACAACAACAAAGTAGAGTTGATTTCTTTGAATTGTGATATTGGTGAAGAGTGTTGAACATCCTACGCACTGACAAAAGAACAAACCAATCTGTCTTATGTCTTAGAAGGGCAGCCACAGTGACCCTTAGAGGCAAGGGTTGTGATCCTTCATTTTTTTGTACCCTGGGTACATTACTAGGAAGTTGCCAGTCATTAGAAGGGAACAAAAACAGGCTTGGGGACATCAGAGGAGAGGAAGCCCTTAATACAACAGTGGGCACAGTGGAGATTGTGAGGATCACACAAGATCAGGAGGTGTCAGTCTGTGGTGTCATTGTGAGTCAGAACTGACTCAATAACTCCCCACAACAAGGACATTCTTCACGTATATCTCAGGAGATAACCAGGTTGGTAGTTTCATGGGCATGCCATACTTGCCTTTAGGGATTTCATTGGGCCAGTAATAAAGTTTAGAAAAAATTTTAAAATGCAGATATTCTGATCTTTTACTTAATTCTTGAACTCAATGATAATGTGAGTCTGAAATCATTGCAAGAATTTGCAAGGCTCCCAGAATCAGCGGGCAGTTAAGACCTCAGTCTAAATGGTCTGTCTCCTCGGTGACACTTGCTTAAGGAATCTATGTGGCATCTTATGGAAAAAGGACCTTTTTCATGTTACAGATCATAAAATTCAGCCTCAGTGCAAAGGAGTTATACACATTAAGCTGATGTTTTTCCCCACTAAGTCTATTTCTTTGGGCTTGTTGGTCTCAGCTTTAAAAGTGATCCCAGCTCTAATGAAGTTTATAGTCCTTGGTTTTAGTCCTAGGTCCCTGATCCACTTTGGTTTTTGTATATGGAATGAGGTGTGGATCTTGCTTGAGTTTTCTGCAGATAGTTTTCCAATTTTGCCAGCACCATTTGTTAAAAATGCTGTCATTTCCCCACTTGACTGATTTCATCTCCTTGTCAAAAATCAGTCAATTTTTGGATTCTCAACTCTATTCCATTGAGCTATGTCTCTGTTATTGTACCAGTACCGTGCTGTCTTGACCACCATGGAAATGTAGTAGGATTTGAAAGAAAAGCTTGGAAGAACTCTGGAAGTCCTAATCCATAACATAAACATAAACATAAACATAAATATAAACATAAACAAACATAAACATAAAGTCTTCCAAGCATCCTGACAAATTTTCAACCAGGAGAGGATAAAGTGGATGAATGGGACCTTCTAAGAATCAAATCCCTATGCACATCCAAAAACTTCTACAACAAGGTAAAAAGGGATGACATAGACTGGGGAAAAAATATTTGGTAACAACATGTCAGATAAGGGACTTATATCTAGAATTTATAAAATGCTCGAGCACCACAACAAGATAAAGGTTATCAACCCAACTGAAAAATGAGCACAGGATATGAGCAGACACTTCACCAAAGAAGACATTCAGATGGCTAACAAGCACATGAAGAAATGTTTAAAATCCCTAGCTTTAAGAGAGATGCAAATCAGAACATCTATGAGATATCGTCTCACCCCAGTAAGAATAGCGAAATTTAACAGAGCAACAAACAAATGCTGGCGAGGTTGTGGAGCAACTGGAATCCTCATTCACTGTTGGTGGGAGTATAAAATGGAGCAACCACTGTGGAAGGCTGTATGGTGCTTTCTCAAAAAGTTGCAAATAGAAATTCCGTTTGACCCAGCAATTCCACTACTGGGAATATACCCTAAAGAAACCATAACTGCCACCCAAACAGATATATGCACATCCTTTTTTTATTGTGGCTTTATTCACAATAGCAAAGAATTGGAAACAACCCAAGTGCCTATCAACAAATGAATGGATAGAGAAGCTCTGGTATATTCATACAATGGAACACTATCCTGCATTGAAAAACAAGGAACTCATGAAATATTTTACAAAATGGTTGACCATGGAGGACATTATGCTGAGTGAAATATCTCAGTCACAAAAAAGACAAATACGTCATAATGCCACTGTTGTAAAAGAAAACTGACAAAGGGGTTGGAGGGGGGGAACTGAGAAAGGGGATAAATAATGTATACTGCATTGAAACAGATGAGGGAGAAAACTGTTTAAAAGGGATATATGATCAGATACTATTGTCATGACAGGAGTCCAGAGTGAAGGCTGCATGGTGGAGTGGACTTGGGGGGAGGGTTTGTAAACCAATGAAAGAATTTTTTCTTTCACTTTTCAAAAAGAAAAGCAAATTGCGGGGTAGGAGTGGGCAGGGAGAAAAGTGCAACAATGAATGAATGGAAATCCAAAGTCTCTGTAAACTTTCATTAAAATAAAAAAAAAAAAGTGATCCCAGCTCACATCTTTAGTTCATAGAAACTGTTGGTCTTGCTGTGTACCATTGAATTAGAACCGAATCATAGCTCACCCTCTGCGAGTTTTTAAAGGTGGTCGATAGCAAAGGAGGATACTACCTGTCTTTCTCCTGAGAAGCATCTGGTAGATTTGAACCACATACCTTTGAGTTGACAGCACAATTAGCTTCTGAAATGATTTTACTTTTCCTGTTACTCACCTTAATGCCTCATAGGATTTGTTTTCTTACCTACAGATTTTCCAGTACTGTTGTTATGTTGTTGCTTTGCCACTTTTGCTCTATGTTCCTTGTTTGTCGTTGTTGTAGTTGTTGTTGTGTACCATCGAGTCAGAACTGACCCATAGCTGAGCCTCCACTGGGTTTTCAGAGGCAATTTCCTTTGGCTACCATGAATATCTCCCTCCTAGACCAAAGGTTGACTCTGGCAGGGTGTCTGTCACGTGGAGTTCTTAATCGACCAGCTGCTCTGAAGGAGAAAGGTGGATAATCTTCCTCAAACATCTGTAGCCTTTAAAACCCAAGCGGTGTGCTATGAGTTAGAAGTGACTCAGTGGCAGTGGGATTAGCTTTGGTTAGGGGCCTTTGGGGCCTGTTTCCTGTGCCTGAAAATAGACCTCACTTCTTGGGTCAAACAAAAATGTTATTACCTTGTCTCAGTGAGTTTCTCTAGATATAATTAGTGATCATAAATGTGTTTCCTAAGGAAAGCTTGTAAGTAAAGCCTGTTTAATAGTAGAAATAATGTTGGGAAAGCATGCTTGGTGTTTCTGATCCTGACCTTATTTAAGGTGATTCCTTGTCCTTCTTTCCCACACCTACCCCCTCAAAAGTTACCAAACTTGAGAACCCTGTGAGAGCCACTCAATTTCAGCCCTGTCAGTGGGTGTGAGGAAAACAATAATTACTGAATTTGGAAGCTGATGAAGGTGTCATTTTGACAGGACTGAAGCCTGAAGTTTTCTGTTTGCATCGCTTGCAAAACCATTCACAGTTTAGGAAGTAGAATATTTTCAGAGCTTCTTTGGTGACAGGGCTTGACCTTGACTTTGGAGGAGTCAAGAGTCAGTCAAAGGATGTGAAATGCTGAGCTTTCCATTGGCAAAGTGCTCAGAGCATCCTCTTTTTCTAGGGATGACAGACTTCACCCCACTTGGAATAAGTGGGGGGTGGGAAGGGAGGAATGAGGTTCTGAACTGTATGTGTCCTTGATTGCTGGGGTCTGGATGTAGTTTCCCAGAAACATAAATTTTCTCTCCAGGATGCTCATTTGCAATCGCACATGCCAGGAACTGCCATAATTGCATGCAAAACAACTATGCTGCTTTCAGAGAGAGCTAGACATTTTTGTTGGTAAGGAAAAGCCCTCCAGAGTTGGCCCCCTCTTACTGGCTCCTGGCAAAGGTTATTTTATTTCTTTTCTACCCAGAGCTGTATACTAACAACCTCCCAAAGCCATAGTTGCCCTTACATTTCATTCTTAATTACTTGAAAGATAAACTAATAATGCAGAGAGCAAATGCACACCATTATTAATTAAAATCCCTGGGAAACGGGATAAATGGAAGAGAAAAAGTGCTTTTTAAAACCAGCATGGCTAGTCTGCTGTACGGCACAGTCTCCTATCCACTTACATCTACTGCTCGTTCTCTTGGGGCTGCATCTCCTTTGGTCCACCTTGGCTCTCAGCTGCCGCTGGCATCGGTGTTTCCTGTTCATGCAGCTGCTTCCCAAAGCACTTACCTTCTCTTTCTTTTATGCCTTAGGCTTTTCCCCCTGAAACTGCAGAATCTTCCCCAGTCCATACTACAATCTGTACACTAATCTGGGCGAATTGAAGGTCTCTTACCCAATAGTACAGAAGAATTGGTGGTTAAATACCCTTGGCTATTGCTTGTCCTCCATTGTCCCTCGCAATTCCGAGGGACATTTTTCTCTGCTGCCCAGAAAGTCTTCAGTGGGATTGAGCGCCAGCTGCATTCAGCATCCAAGCTCACTACCGTGGAATCAGAACCGACTCATAGCTGACCCTCCGTTGGGTTTCTGAGGCTGTAATAGACATGAGAGGAGATTGACTGTCTTTCTCCCTCAGAGTCACTGGTAGCTTTGAACCATGATGGAGGTGCAGCCCCTGTGTTAGCAGTGTAACTCCTTACTGATTACACACCCCATCAGAGCTTCCCAGAGCACGCAGTGGTAACTCGGTACTGTCTTCTTTCCCTTCTCCCCCAATTTACTGTTCTCTCTCACTCATTCCTTCTACCTGAGATAACTTCCCAAAGTCTTTGCCTTTGGCTCTGCTTTGAGGGAGGCTAAACTAAGACAACTGCCATCTTAAAACAGTTGAAGAGTGATCTTCTCTCATCTTTATTTATTTTGGTTTTTCACCTTAAATTCTTGCTCATACATTATTTTATGAAATTCTTCTGTGTCTGTCAATTCCTTTGGTACAATGACTCTGTATACTCTTTCCATCTTCTTTTAATACTTTCTGGATCATTTCATATTCTGCCCAAAGCATCCTTAAGTATTGCAACTAGAGGCTTGAATTTGTACTTCAGTTCCTTCAGCTTAAGAAATCCTGAGCGAGTTCGACCCCTTTGGTTTTCTCACCCCAGCTCTTTTCACATTTCATTGTAATGCTTTACTTTGTATTTCTGCTCTGCCCTTTGGAATCTTCTGTTCAGCTCCTTAATATGTTGATTTCTCCCCTCTGCTTTGGCTTCCCAGTGCTCTAGTGGAATATTCAGAGTCTCTTCTGACATCCATTTTGGTTTTTTCTTCCTCCTCTTGTCTTTGTAATGACCTTTTGTACTCTTCCTAAATGATATTCTTGATATCTTCCCACAACTCATCTGGTCTCCGGTCATTAGTGTTCAGGGCCTCAAACCTGTTCCTGAGATGATTTTGAAATTTAGGTGGGATAGACTCAAGGTCATATTTTGGTTCCCGTGGATTTTATTTTATTTTATTTTCCTTACCTTCAGCTTGAACTTGGATATGAGTAATTGGTGGTCTATTCCACAGTCAACACCAGGCCTAGTTGTCACAGCTTGTATTGAGCTTCTCCAGTGATTCTTTCCACAGATGTAATTGGCCTGATTCCCATGCATACCATCAGGTGAAATCCATGTGTATAGCCTGAATTTAGGTTTCTTATAAAATGTATTTGCAATGAATAAATCATTGTGCAAAATTCTATCGTTCTATCTCCAGCTTCATTTCTGTAATCAAGTCCATGTTTTCCAACTGATCTTTCTTCTCTGTTCCAAACTTTTGCATTCCAGTTACCCATTATTATTAATGCATTTTGGTTGCATGTTTGATTGATCTCTTACTGCAAAAATTGTTAGAAATCGTCTGTTTCCTCTTCTTTGGTTCTGGTTGTTGGTGCATATATCGGAATGATAGTAGTATACCCTGGACTTCCTTGTATATGTATGGATATTATCCTGTCACTCACAGTATTGCATTTCAAGATGGATGTGGTGATGAAAGAGGAAGTTCAAACTGCTCTGAAAGAGTTGGCAAAAAAACAAGTCCCCAGGAATTGACAGTATACCAACTGATATGTTTCAACAAAACAGAGGCCGCCTTAGATGTGCTCACCAAGTTGTGCCAAGAAATCTGGAGGACAACCACCTGGCCAACTGACTGGAAGAGATCTATATTTATTCCCATTCCAAAGAAAGGTTATCTGACAGAGTGTGCAAATTATTGAACAAAATCATTAATATCACATGCAAACAAGATTCTGCTGAACACTAGCAAAGAATGATTGGAATGGCACATCAACAGAGAACTGCCAAAAGTACAGACTGGATTTAGAAGGGGTCATGGTACTAGGGATATTGTCGCTAAAGTTAGATGGATCTTGGCTGAAAGTAGGAAATACCAGGGGTATGTCTGTGTCTCATTGACTATACAAAGGTGTTTGACTGTGTGGACCACAACAAACTGTGGCTGACGCTGAAAGGAATGGGAATCCCAGAACACTTGATTGTGCTTATGCAAAACCTATAGTTGGACCAGGAGGCAGTTATCAGAACAGAGCAAGGGAACACTGCATGGTTCAAATTTGGGAAGGGTGAACGCCAAGGATATGTCCTGTCTCCATGTCTTTTCAATCTATATGGAGAACTATCCGGGAGGCTGGGCTCTATGAGGAAAAAGTGTAGCATCAGGATTGGAGGAAGATTCACCCACAATCTGTGTTATGCAGATGACACAACTATGCTTGTTGAAACGGAAAAGAACCTGAAGTCTTGTTGCTGAAGGTCAAGAACTGCATCCTTCGATATGGATTGAAGCTCAATATAAAGAAAACAATGATTCTTATCACTGGGCTGATTGGTAGCTTCCTGATGAATAGTTAAGAGATTAAGATTTTCAACAGCTTTCGTTTACTGACTCCATAAGCAACACCAGCAGCCAGGAAATTAAAAGACATACTGCTTTGGAAAAGTCTGCTATCAGACCTCTCCAGGGTACTGAAGAACAGTGATGTCAGTATGGAGACTAAGGTGTGTCTGATACTGGCCATGGTCTTTGCAATCACTTGCTATGCGTCAAAGAAGCTGGATAATGACTAGGGATGATAGAAGGAGAATTGATGCCTTTGAGCTGTGATAGTGGAGAAGATACTGAATATGTCATGGACTGCTAGGAGAATGAACAGGTTCATCCAGGAGAGGGTTAAACCAGCTGCCTCTTGGAGGCAAGGATTCTGAAGCTTCATCTGACGTACTTTGAACATGTTGCAAGGTGGAACCAGACCTTGGAAAGGGACGTCATGCTGGGGAGGGTGGAAGGATAATGTAGGAGAGGAAGACCCTCAATGAGATGGATTTATTCAGTGATGGGGGTAGTGGGGGTAGGTATATCAGGATTGATATAGATTGGCACAGGATAGAGCAGGGTTTAGGGCTGTTTTACATAGGGTTGCTATGAGTCACAGGCGACTTGACGACACATAACAACAACACCACCTTAAATTTGTAAACTGTAGAAATAGAAACTCTTTCAGAAGCCTTGCATTTTGGTGTTTATGGCTCCAGGAAGCTAGAAGCATATTTTCATGCTCCATTTTAAGGGTTTGACATGCCATGTGACACATTTTCACAATTTGCCACCTAATGACTGCTTGTACCTCAAGTCCACATCAGCAGAACAGTAAAATAAGATGATTTAAAAAAAAAAAACACAATCATCTGCTCTGTTTTGTCTGACAGAACAAGAGGTAAACCCAGGTATTTGAACTGTCTTATTAAGGACCATAATAAAAAACCATTGAGTTTAATGAACTCTTTCTAAAGACCACCTTCTGTAAAAAATCATGTCAGCATGTCAGGCTGGACCTTCATTTAGCATGGAGTGTTTGGTCTTAAATAGTGTTGCTCTATAAAAACTAACTTGGATCTCAGTTTTGAGTGTATCCCCTTCTCAAACAGCAGTGCTTTTGCACAATAACAGTTGTGCTTTGCTTAATCAAGTTTTTGCAGTGAAAATGCAATATGAAATTTATCTCATGGGATCAGATTTTCAGAAGAAGTGGTGCAATCTCCATATTTACATAAAGAAATTTCTTTTGAGGTAAATGTATGTAGGAGGATAAATCTTCAAGGGACACATTGGAAAATAATATTAGCGACTGAGATACTCTCATTAGAAATGGAAATATTTAAAAGTGAAGACATTTAAATTGGCTGGTCTCAAATCAGAGCTGTCGTTCACTGTCCTCGTGCATGTATACTTGGTTCTCTGAGTTAACAGAATTTATAATGGCACTAAATTTAGAAGAAAAAAAGAGAAAGTGCTGGTATGGTGATTTACAGTGACACAGGGCTAAATGCCTAGGTGTGAACGTGTGACCTTGTGATTACACTTTTGAATGTGTCTTGGTGTGCTAATTCCAGTCACCACATTTGATGCACTTGCTAATGCTTCTTTCTTTTCCATAGTTCAAAAACATCAACGAAGCCCCTTTCTTTTGGCTGTATAGTCACTGTTTTTTATGCTTAGTGGCTTCTTCTCTGTCCTGAGGCCTTTTTGAGCCTGATGTCCCTGACAGGAACATTCCAAAGGCAGGGCTGGTCCCTGGAGAGAAATGTGCGGCAGGAAACCAAGTCTTCACTTTCATTCTCTCCACCTGACCAAGGCCAGAGATTGGAGCCTCCCCAGAGCTGCAGTAGGAACCCATAAAGAATATTCATTGCCATATAAAGGTTTTAGAGAGTCTATCCATCACTGTCAATTAATTTGTACCAAGAGCCAGCCCATGGTGGTTGGCATGGTAATGTTGATCTCTGCTTTACTCTTTCGGATTAAAAATTTGAAGGCAGCCTTCCACTAATGAATACGTCAAGGAGCTCAGTTTACTCATTCCATTCCGACTCAACAATGTAAGTATTGTTTGTCAGCATTTAACTGCATGCTCACACCCCTCTCTCTTCCAGAGTGATTTCTGTGCAGTGGGACTGGAAGGTCACTTTTACCACCTGAGAAAGAAGGAAACACTCTGATATAATTGTCACACATGTTCCTGTGCTGCTGATTTGTGCTCAGTCCCGTGATACCAAATTGATGGTTAAAAACTAGTCCTGTAGGATACTTACTGGTGGGCAAGGGGAACTGGTGGTTATTGAGAGATGTGGGTGAAACTAGGGATCAGTCAAAAGGTCAACTGGGACTTCCCCATGTTGGTAATCATTACCATCAATACCATAAATAAATGATTAGTCAGAACATATGCTGGCCTACAGAATACAGAGATTTTCCATGAGTTGAAAAAGATGGCATTTTTAAAATTTCTCAGATATTTTTCCCATCTACTGGGTAAATACTTCTGTCAAGAGCGGAGTGTATAAAGAGAAGGGAATCTATGTTCACTCACTTTTCATGTGGAACAGGATATTTTTCGAAATGAGATTAGCAGAGATGAGCAGTTTTTGATGCTTTGTAAGCCTTACTGTTACAGGGTAATATCAGTACTCTACTACTCAGCTGTATTTAATGGTATTTTAGAGGGTAATGCTCTTCTTCCTAGGCTTGAGGATTTGTAGGCAGTAGCTTATTTTCTCAACAGGAGTGATATTAGCCCAGGAGTCCTCTCATCCATTTTCCTGTTAGAATGACTAAACTTTTTAGAAAATATGGATGGTGCAATACTTACTGAGTTTGAGTTTCTGGAATGTAAATGGATTTTTTAAAAAAACTTCACAGGTGATTCTGGTCTTCATTCAGATTCAAAAGTCATCACCTTAGATGCTATTTGCATAAGACTTTCCAGACTGGAGACAAGAACATCACAGTCTGTGATTCAAAATGTGGAATTTCCTCGCTCAGAGACCGTAAATTAAGCATGCTTATGAAAAAACAATATTGATGCCTTTGAATTGTAGTGCTGGAGAACAGTACTGAATATCCCATGGACTGCCTAGAGAAAAGATATGTCTTAGAGAGGGTGCAGCCAGAATGCCTCTTGAAGGCGAAGATAGTGAAGCTTCGTTTTTCATTCTTGAGACATGTAGCTAGGTGAGGCTGTTATAGGAGAGGAACATCATGCTTGGAAAGGTGGAGGGTCAGCAGAGGAGAGGAAGACCTCCAGTGAGACAGACACTGTGACTTCAGCAGTGGGCTGAGTGTTTTTGAGACGATGAGGATGGCACATGATAGGGAAGGGTTCATGTTGCTCTGTTCATAGGGTCACTATGAGTCTTGCTCAACTTGACAGCACTTAACAAAAATGAAAAAAAAATGTAATGGTTCATATACACACATGTATGTTCAGAGAGAAAAAAATGCACATTAAAGCAACAGTAAGGACCACTTTTTGCATAAAAGTAATAGATTTTAAAAGCTACTTCATAACTCCTGTCTCCAATTGCTGGTGATCGGGCTAAGAACTAATACCTTATATAAAACTAGTAAAAACTCTCAAACTCACCCTTATCAGGTTTGTTTCAGCTCTTAGTGGCCCTCCATCAGATTTTTAAGGCTGTAAAGATTGATGGTACACTGTACATCTTTCTTTCTCAGAACTGCTGCTGGATTCGAACTACGGGAGCCACTTGGCCTTTGGTTATCAGCACAAAACACCAAGGACTAGTAATAGCTGTGTAAATCAGTAGGCTCTTTCTATATAGGATTTGGTAATGTGTCCTAGAGACTTAAAAACTATTTGTTGTTGATTACCTTCGAGTAGAGCACAGCTGATAGCGACCCTAGGAACAAAAGGCCTCACACCCCTCTACAACTATCAACATTTATCAAAGTTCATAGTGTTTCCAGAGGCATGTTGCTTAGGAAGTAGATGCCCCTCCTGCTTTGCTTTAAATTTAGAATATCTGTGAATCTCGCCCAAGGAGTTCTTCTGAATTTCAGACTGATATAATCCCAGCATTATTCATAAGAGCAGAACAATAGGAACAGCATAATATATATGATGCAATATTATGCAACAGTAGAAAGTTGTACTTGTGAGGCGTTTTTAATAATATGGAGGAAATACTTTTACGTTGTTATTAAAAGCAAGGGTAGGATGCAAAAGTTTACACTTAACATACATGATGTTATTCTAGAGACTAAGATACATTTGATCTAAACTGTGGTCTTCGCAATTACTTAGTATGCATCTGAGAGCTGGTCAGTGACTAAGGATGACAGAAGAAGCAGTACTTTTTGAGTTGTGCTGCTGGAGAAGAGTACTATGGACTGCCAAGAGAACAAACAGGCTTTTCCTGGAGAGGGTGAAAGCAGGTTTCTCCTGGAGGCAAGGATTGTAAAGCTCCAACTGACATACTTTGGACATGTTGCCAGGAGGGACCAGTTCTTGGAGAAGGACATCATTCTTGGAAGGGTAGAGGGACAGTGCAAGAGAGAAAGACCCTGGATGAGATGGATTCACACCGTAAATGGAGTAATAAGGGCAGGTGTGTCAGAGGCAACAAGATTGGCTCGGAAAAGGCAGGGTTCAGAGCTTTTGTACATAGGGTCGCTATGAGTCACAGGTGACTCGACAGCACATAATAGCAACACAACAAATACAAAAGAAAATGTATACAGATGAAAAGGTACTGAGTAGAAATAGTCACATTTAGTAGTATAACTATATATTTTTGTGTTTTTTTCTTTTTCTCTTAGCATTTTTAACTTTCTGTAAGAATATGACTTTGCTGGGGGGAAAAAAAATCCCTATTTTTATAACCAGAGAAAGAAATATGTGCATTGGAAATTCACTTAAAAAGGCACAATTTTGTGGAGGGATTGGTAGTGGCACAGCTGTGTGGAATTTTTTTCATTAGACCGGAAGACTGCTTATAGTGGTTTTATGTGTAAGGAGTAACAGGAAGCTGGACTTTTTGCATGTGTTTTAGGAGGAAGTTTAATTAGTAGATAAAAATAATAAGGATTAAATGAGCAAGATGTAGAGATGACAGTATGCAGGCAGATAGAGGACTAGTATAATAACCACAATAACAAGAGCAACGACTCATTGCCTTCGAGTTGGAACAGACTCATAGCTGACCTTCCAGCAGGTTTTCAGAGGCTCTAAGTTCCATGGGAGCAGATGGCCCGTCTTTCTCTCTTGGAGCAGCTGATGAATTCTAACCACTTGCCTTTGTGTTGGCAAGCACAACTCCTTACCACTTGATCTGCAGAACTCCATACACACACACACACACACACGCTGTTGTTGTTGTTGCTAAGTGCCGTCGAGTCACAGGCGACTCATAGCGACCCTGTGAAGGAGAGTCCTCGACGCTTGGATGCCTTTCATCCTCTTTCCAGATTCATAGTGTTTCTGGAGGCAAGCTATTATGGAAGTGGATGCCACTCCTCCTTCCACGCTTGTTTTAATCGAGGAGCTCCACACATACACACACACACACACACACACACACACACAAAGAAAATAAAGACATATATTCTGTTCTCTTCTGTTAGGGCATCAGAGATGTGTGATGAAGTGAAACTTTCCCATGCCCTTTCAGATTATGTTTGTCTAGGATGGAAACAGACTGTTGTTGAAATTAACTCATATTGGCCATGAAGTTAGTGCAGTCATCTTTTCTTCTCCTAGTGGACTTGTTATTTTTCTCTCAAACTTCTAGTAGTTGATTTGCTTCTTTGTGGATAGGAGCCCTGGTGATACAAGTGGGTTATGCATTGGACCAGCATTTCCATCTTTGGGAATCTGATAGAGGCTCATCATGAGTTAAAATCAACTCAGTGGTCATGAATGTGATCGCAGTAGGTGTCTTTTCAAAGGTGGACCTATGTTTGCTGAAAACTTCAGGCCATCTGCCTGACATTCTTTTAGTTTGAGATTTTGATGAGAAGCTTTAAAGGTTGTAGTAGGGAAAAGCTCCTAATTTCTCATTAAGTTAAGTGTGTCTGAACATTTGCTAACAATATTTTATACTAACATTTTCCTAGTGCTCTTGCCCTGTTAATCTTCTTAAAAATTATAAAAAAAATGTATTTATGAATATCTCTCCTTTTTTTTCCTGGAATGGCCTATTTGTATCTCTTTAATTGCCCATCAGCATTTCCAATTATGTTAACACAGGTGCTCCTAGTTCATGTGATCCCTTATATGGGGTGCTGGTTAGAGGAGCCCAAGAAATGCAGGGAGCATTTTGATTTGACAGCATTTCCAGACAGCTTTTTATTATTATTCTTTGCTGTTAGTCTTATTCAAACTAATTTGGTGTTGAAAGGGTAATTTAGAGGGATTATTAGAAGTAATTTGTTTTGAACTAGTGTTTTTGAAAACTGTGATACTATTGCCTTACCCACTTTAAAATACAATTAATTTCTAAGGTACACAAGACCAGAAAGTCAAGTAGTATTTATAGCTTTACCCTCCCACACAAAGTTCAAAAATCCGTTGCGTTTAAGGTACTGTAAAACAATAGGGCAACCTAAATATTTATTTAGCGGTTACCAAGTAAACTCTCCAGCCTATTTTATTTTCTTAAATATTTGAGAAATAATTTTCTGTTAGTAACAAGCGTACGTTACTGAACAACCTTGCGATGTCCATTGTGTGTGCCGTTAACATTTATAGGTTTTTTTAAATGCCTTTGTTCTTAAGAAGCATGTCTATAAATGCAAGGAATTATTGATGCCTTTTTACATTATCCCGTATTCTCTGTCAGTGTGCATTTGCATTTTCATTATTTGTCTGAAAATTTGTAATATTTTCTTTGAAGATGATTGTTATTTTCCTTGCTATTTGATGCAAGAATCACTTCTGAGAATTGGAATTTAGATCAAGTAATTCATTTTGCTTCTCGATGCACCTCTTGGGGAAAGGCTTTGGACTGAGTGCTCAAACTAATTTTCCATCTAATACTGCAAAGGAAATGACCAGACTGACTGGGAACTAGGAGAAATTATGTTGAAAATCCAAGTCATCATGATGAAATCCTTATGGACTTTGCAAAAAGATGGTGAATGTTTTTCCTCTTTTTGATGTTCTATTTAAATTAAGAAAAAAACCCCAAACCCTAAACAATAGAGTTGAAATTTTTCTTTGAGTTCATTTGGGCTCTTAAAAAGCAATACGCAATTGGCAAATTTGGTGTATAGGTTTTAGCTCACCAACAATTTTTTATTATTGTTCCTATATTGCAAGGCTCTATTTTTAATGGGAATCAAATGGGGATTTCCTAAAGCCAACCATTATGTTGATTTTTATGAACAGTTAAAGAAGAATGAGAAGAAATGACACAACTGAGTGAGGTGATTGTTTTGCTGAGTCCACTTTCTACTTCCTAACTTTGTTTTTCTGGTTTACTTTGCTTCTGTTCTGAGGATCTCTACATCTTAATTACTCTACAGACAGATGTGTCTTAGAGACAGTACAACCAGAATGCTTCTTGGAGGCAAAGATTACAACGCTTCATCTTTTATACTTTTGGTATGTTGTTAGAAGAGACTATTCCTTCGAGAAGGACATCATGCTTGGAAAGATGGAGTGTCAGTGAAAGAGAAGAAAACCCTTGATGAGATGGATTGACACAGTGACTATAGCAATGGGCATTAGTGTCTCAAAGACGATGAGGATGGCACAAGATAGGACAGGAGTCTGATCAGTATTGTTCATGTTGTTGTTATGTGCCGTCGAGTCGCTTGCGACTCAAAGTGACCCTATGTACAACACCCCTAAACCCTGCTCTATCCTATGCCAATCTTATTGTCTCTGACACACTTACCCTCATTACCCCCAGTCACTGAGTTAATCAATTTCATCCAGGATCTTGCACTGTCTTGCACTGTCCCTTCACCCTCCCAAGCATGACATTCCTCTCCAAAGACATGTCTAAGGTATGACAGATGAAGAAGCTTCAGAGTCCTTGCCTCCAATGAGCAGGCTGGTTTCAACTTCTCTAGGATGAACCTGTTTGTTCCAGCCATCCTTGGTATATTTAATACTCTTCTCCAGCACCACAGCTCAAAGGTATCAATTCTACTTCTATTATCCTTAGTCATTGTGTAGCTTTCTGATGCATAGCAAGTAATTGCAATGACCATGGCCCAAATCAGGTGCACCTTAGTCTCCAAACTGACATCATTGCTCTTCAGTATAGGGTCACTGAGACTCATACTCAGTGACACCTAACAACAACAACAATAGTTAATATTGACTACAGGAGCTCTGATGACTTAGTGGTAAAGAACTGCACTGTCAATGCAAAGGTGCACAGTTTGAATTCAGTAGTTACTCCATAGGAGGAAGATGAGCCTGTGATTTACTGCTTCTGAAAACCTGTTGGAGGGTCAGTGATGAGTCATTTCCAACTTGATGGTATATAGCAACAACAAAATTAGTTAGTATTAGTTAGGCTAAGCTGCTGTAATAGAGTGATTCCCAAATAAAGCTACCCCAATAAGATGGAAGTGCCATAGTATGTTAAGGATTTGGGGTTTTATCTTAACAGCAAGAAGTAGGCATAGAAACAGTCTTAGTAGGAATTAACTTGATCTCATTTTTGTTTAGAGAGGCTTTTAGTTATTCAGCATTTATGAATCATTATTGGATATTGGCTGAAAGCAGGGAGTACCAGAGGAATGTCTATCTGTGCTTCATTGATTATGCAAAGGC
>NW_006399760.1:23419969-23442425 GCF_000299155.1 Elephantulus edwardii | reverse complement strand
GGAGGGCAGGCGCAGGAGGGGAAGGCCCTCTGGGAGATGGATTGATTCGGTGACTGGGGCAATCGGGATGAGTGTCGGAGGCAATGAGATTGACATGGGACAGAGTAGAGTTTAGAGCTGTTGTACATAGGGTCGCTATGAGTCGCAAGCAACTCGACTGCACATAACAACAACGTTGAATGCATTAATGGATCTGTAAGTAAATCTCAAATCAAAGAGAAAAATTCTCCTGGCTGGGGGTGAGGGGACCTTCATGAATGTCACACCCCTAAAAGGGATAGCACGTAACAACAAGAAAAACAGTAAGATAGATGGACAAACTTTGTAGATAAAGGGATGAAATTCCCTTCCACTCTCCCTTGAAACGTCGTAACGTTTAAGAGCATTGATTGCAAACATCTCCTTGGTGGCCCTGGTGGCTTAGTGGATAGGAAACTGGTGCCAAACCAGAAGTGGCGATTTGAATTCACTGGTTGCCCTGTGGAGGAAGATGAGGAGTCTCCTCTCACAACATTTAGAGCCTCTGAAAACCCGCTGGAGGGTCAACTATGAGTTAGTTCCCACTTGACAGCAGTGAGTTTTGAGTTGAGAAAGACAGTGACTGGAATACAGTAGTTAAGCATTTGGCTGTAACTGAAAGGTTGGCAGTTTGAATCCGACAGCCTCTCTGGAGTGACTGATGTGACAGTCTACTTCCGTAAACATTCGTATCCATGGAAGCCCTGTACTGCTTGATGCGGTCACTATCTGGGATCGACTCAATAGCAGTGGGTGTTTAGGAAAACTAGTAATGAATTTCATGAATTATAATAAAATTTAAACTGTTTGCTCTTTATTGCTAATTTGAAATCATAGACCCACAGGAATCGTGTCCTTCAGGAGTCTCTTAGATTGGAGTTTGCCCAAGCCTGTGTACTTTATAGTAAGTTGGTGGCTGATTTGTTCCTTCCAGACTCTAGCAGCAAAAATAGATCCTTCCCTTCCTTCCTCCCGAATCTCACCCCTGCTGAAGCTTTGTAGATAAAGGGCTGGAATGGCTGTCCAGCTCTCATTAAAGCTTCTTAACAAGTGATTGCATTTAAGCATTGAGTACAACCATCTATCTTCATGGCTAAATTTCCCTTTTAAGGATCTCCAGAATCATTGCCACACCATCCCTCAGTCGGCTCCCCAAGGACTGCAGTCATATCTTGGTGTTATTCAAGTTTCAGCCTTGAGGATAGTGGCGAGTACATGATGCAGTCAGTTATTGAAAGCCCGAGTTGTCAAATTAACACCGATAAGAATATTAACTAAGGGTTATACGGTAAGCAATGTGTAGGCATAGGTGAAGAATAAGGAGGAGACTAGTTGGGCCGGTCTCCTGGGTACATTTTAGAGAATAGTATAAAATAAAGGTGAATTGTGTCAATGAAAATTGTGGCTTTTTGGATTTTGGGGGGCTTTTTTCTTAAGAGGTTGGCTTTTTTTTTAAAAAAAAAATAGGAATTTCAGAAAGTGAGGCATTTCTGAGTAAAATGTCAATCACAGGAGGGATCTGTCATTTTCTGGCAAGTTGAATAAGCCCTGGGGGTTTTTCTCTTGCCTCCACTCACTCTTTTATGAATTATGAAGTATTGTTTTCCTAGGAGCCATCAAGAGTGGCAGAAAGGAGGGGTAGTCTATACATTTGCTCTGTGAGTGTCTCTGTTTCTTTATTCCTTTGTTTCTTTACACTTCTCATCTGTGGTGATAACCAGGACTATGACCCGTTAACAGAATTTGCATGAGGATGGTGTTCTTGGCAGTGGTCGCTGACAGGGTGGGACAGTCCAAGCGTGGCTGGTGGGGTGCTGGAGCTCAGAGAGTTGAGAAGTCCAGTGCTGGATGCTGAGGACACTAAAGCACTCAGGAAAGAGCAAGGGCTCAGTGGGTGGTTGCAGGGTGTCAGTGTCATCAGGTAGAGGAGATGCTGAGTGTGCATGCCAGCTTCATTGTAAGGAATAATCTGCCTGACTTGATAAAGCTGCCTGTTAGGGTGGCATGGAGCCAGTAGGGTAGCAGGAAACAGGATGCTGGGACACAGTGGCGAAGACCAGGGCCCTAGGCAGGTGTCGAGAAAATCTGGCAGGCTTCTGGGGCCAGTATTCGAGCCTCACCCCAGAGGCAAAGGATTTCAGGGCTTCAGGCCAGGATGTTAAAACAATAGCAGCTAATGCTTTTGGAGCCCTGAGCTTGTGCCTGGTGCTGGCTTGAGCACTTTTTAATTGGTGAGCTCTGGTCACTTTGTGGGGAAGAGTTGCACTGTTGACCTAAAAGCACAGGGTTCAAATCTACCAGCTGTGGGAGAAAGATGGGCACTCACCTCCCTTGTGATTTACTGCCTTTCAAAATCCAGCAATACGTAACAACAGCATAATGAATAGAATTCACGTTCACAGAGCCCCCAGTTTTCCATTCAACAGTCCATACATGTTTTGCTTTATGTGGTTGATTGCAAACCCCTCATTTTACTTCCTCCCTGTGTTTATCATTTCCACCGGGTACCTGTCTTTTAACTCTTCTTGCTGTCTGTATTTTGTGCTCTGACAAATGTTGCTCTTTTGATCTTAAGTGGTGTGGCTGATGTAAGGAGTGTAAACCTCTCAAGTTTTGTTCACTGCATAGATCTGTCAGTTTAGCCAAAAACTGAGCCATGGGTCCAGGCTGAAAGATGACAAAGGGCAGGAGTCTCAGGGGCTCCACTGGCTTCTGTGACCAGCCAGCCTGATCTTTTGTATGATTTTGAGTTTTGTTCAGAAAGTCTTCCCCTTGCTCTCTGGGACTTGCTGATGTTTCCTTCCAGAGAAGAGGTTGTGTTAGGTGCACATCATCAGGATCTTCTAGCTGAGTCCTGTGGGCTGAGGTGTATGTGATCTGTTACTTCCATGCTTTGTTTCCAAGCTTGAATGATTTTCTTCACTCTTCTTTGGTTCAGAATGTGAGAAACCAGTAGTCAAGACTTAATTGGCCACTTGTAAGTTTGTAAGACTCCAGTTGCTACTTGGTAAAGCAGATCCTATAACATTTTCTTTGTTACATTTTCTTTTGTTGTCTGACCACTTTTTAAAAGCAGGTCTTTAATCTGCAGTGTTGTCATTACCATTAAGTTGTTGTTGAGTTGATTTTCAACTCCTCACAATTCACAGTGACAGATTAGAGCTGCCCCATAGGGTGGTTTTGAAGGGAGGGGAGGAGAGTGGAAGCTGAGTTAGGGATCAGCATCCTGACAAAGTCTCTGCCGCAGTGGGCTCAAGTGTGTCAGATGATGAGGATGACCCAGGATAGGACAGAGCTCGAGTCTATTGTTCATAAGGTTTCTATGAATCAACTCGACGACACCTAACAGCAAAATCTGTAAAAGGAAGAAGGAGGAAGCAGGACTGAGCAGAGGAAGAGGTCATCAAGTCACCTGTGACTCATAGTGACCGTGTGTACAACAGCTCTGAAGCCTGCCTTATACTGAGGCCAGTTTCACTGACTCTGACATACCTACCCTCATTGTCTCAGTTTCTGTATCAATCCATCTCATCCAGGGTCTTCCTCTCCTGCACTGTCCCTCCACCCTCCCAAGTATGATGTCCTCCAACGATCGGTCCCTCCTGGCCATGTGCCCAAGGTATGTGAGATGGTAGTATCCTAACCTCCAAGGAGAAACTTGGTTTCAACCTCTCCAAAACAGACTTCTTTGTTTTTGTGGTGGTCTGTGGTATGTTCAAGGCTTTTCTCGAGCACCACAACTCAAAAGCATAGATTCTTCTGTCATCTTTAGTCTAGCTCTCTGATGCATAGCAAGTAATTGTGAAGACCATGGCCTGGATTTGTGCACACCTTAGTCTATAGACTGACATCGTGGTGGAGATCAAATACTTCTGTATAATTTTTGTTTTTGTTGCTGTTATTGTTTATTGTCAAGTGGGAACTGACCTGTAGCTGACCCTCCAGGGGATTTTCAGGGGCTGTAAGCGGCACAGGAGGAGATTGCCCATCCTTCTGTGGAGCTTCTGGTAGATTCACACTGCATGCCTTTGGGATTGCCATGCAGCTTCTTAACAACAGGCCACCAGAACTCCCTCTAGAGTGTTTATGTCAAGCCAAAATGATCAGGCCTTTCCAGTAAACTCATGACGACACCGTGTATGTCCAACTAGAATTGTAAGATTTTCTTTCTTTAAACATTTTTTTAACTTATTTTAATGGCAGTATTCTAAACCAAGTATATATTCAGCCACAATATCTGCAGTGAACACCTCAGTGGCATTGGTTAGCAGTGTAACCTGTTACATACCACACCCCCAAGGCTCTTCTTTATTAAAAGCCTAGAGTCTGACCTTCCCAAGTGATCTTCTATTCAAGTCCTAACCTGGCCAGCCGTGTTTAGCATACGAGATCAGGCTTACTCAGAGTGATAAGTCTTCAAAAACATTAGCCACACACTTCACTTTGGGTTATGTTCTCTTTCTCTCTACCTATAGAGGGCGCTCTAGGGGCATACACCATAAGGAGTTGTATTGCCACACAAAGGCAGGCCATTAGAATCCACTGGCAGCTCCAAGGGAAAAGGAGGGATCCTCTTCTCAGTGATTCACAGCCTCTGAACACCCGCTGGAGGGCCCGCCATGAGGTAGTTCAGACTCAACAGTGGTGAGTGGAGTTGGGTCTACCCATATGGTTATCTTGGCTGTAGTCTTTACAGATGCACATCACCAGATCTTCTTCCCACTGAGCCTCTGTGGTTGTTAGGTGCCATTGGGTTGCAACTACTTCATAGCTGACCCTCCAGTGAGTTTTCTGAGGCTGTAAATCACACACGAAGAGATTTCCCATCTTTTTCCCATGGAGCACTTGGTGGATTCAAACTGCCTGCCTTTGGGTTGACAGTACAGCTCCTAACCAACTCGGCCACTAGAACTCACCACAGAGCCTCTGACTTGTGGTTGTATACCATCAAGTTGGAACCAGTTCATAGCTGATCCTCCAGTGGTTTTCAGAAGTAATAAATCACACAGGAGGAGACTGCTCATCTTTCTCCTGCGGAGCTGTTGGCAGATTTGAACTGAGAACCTTTTGGTTGGCAGTACAGCTCTTTACCACTAAGCCACACAAAGCCTCTAGAAAGGTTGGCTAACAGCTGAGCATTTAACTTATGCCACCAGAGCTCCTTATCTGTGTAATAGCTTGGTTATACTCTCCATTTTGTAAATGAGGAAGCAGAGGGACAAAAGGTCAAAGTAACTTGCCCAGCAAGTTCCCCAACTAGGAAGAGGCACAGGTAGGGGATGTGGGCATTCTGCCTGCAGAGTCCTTGTCTTTAACTGCTCTGTGATGTGGTGTCCCTGCTTCAGGGCTCTAGGAAGTACTGCTTCCATGGAATGCATATGCATGGGGCTTTTGGAGCTGAGTGTTTACAGGAAGCCCTGATTCTGTTTACCTTCCCTGCCCCCCACAAGCCAGTTCTTTTATTCTGCTTTTTATGTATCAGACACTTTTACATGTTCATTTACTCATTAAATTGAAATGGTGTTTCCAAGTTGTTTATTTCCATGTTGCAAATGGACAAGCCTGACTGACAGGGAGTTTTAGTTGCCCCTGATGTGGTGATCCCACGCACAGCTTACCTCCATCTTAAGATGGATACTCCTCTTAAACCTGTATCACAATCACAGCAACACACCTGTCTCTACTGGCAGAAGGCTAGTGACTGTGCCTGAGATTCTGGGACTTGAACTTGGATCTCCATGTAGGAGCAAAAATTCTACCATGGAACCACCACTGTCCGCACTGAGCTAAGTTGTTGTTAGAGGCTGTCAAGTAGATTATGACTCCTGGTGACCCTGTCTCTATCTGGCCCCATCCTCCATTGTTTAGTCCCCGTGTCACTTGATCTTACTGAGGGTCTTCCTCTCTTTCTCTAACTCCCCACTTTTCCATGCATGATGTCCTTTTCCAAGGACTGGCCTCTCCTAAGAGCGTGCCCAAAGTACATGAGATGAAGTTACACCATCCTTTCGTACCCGGGTTGCACTTTCTCCAAGACATAGTTGTTAGTTTTTTTGGCGGCCCATGGGACATTCAGTACTGTTCTTCCGCTTCACCAATCAAAGGCCTTGTTTCTTCTTCTGTCATCCTTATTCATTGCCAACTCTCAGATATATAGGAAGCAATGGAAAATACCATGGCTTAGGTTAAGAGCACCTTAATTTTTAAAACTGAGGTCCTTGCTCTTTAGCACTTTGTTGACATCTTTGGCAGCAGATTTTCACAATGAGCCTTTTGTTTTCTTGACTTTTGTTACCATGGGTGTTGATAGTGGATCCAAGTAAAAGGAATGTGTTGACAGCTGCACTGCCAACCTAAAGTATACGGTTTGAATTCTCCAACTACTCCACGGGGGAAAGATGGGCAGTCTCTTCATGTGTGAGTTACAGCCTCAGAAAACCCAGGAGAGGGTCACTTGGTTCCGACTCAGTGGTACACAGTAACAACAACATTCATGATGTTGTTGGTCCAGTGATGAGGAAATTTTGTTTTCTTAAACTAGATGCCTCTGGAAACTCTACAAACTCTCTAAACTCTACAAACTCTCTAAATTCTGTAAATGTACAGAAATTATGTTAATTGAACAGAGTTCTGTACAGAAATGATGTTAGTCAAAGAACAGAGTTTAGGTCTTTTGTGCAAAACTTACTTTCAGTTACTTACTTGATGACACTTAACCACTGCTAGTGAAACTAATGCTGTTATATCTGGTGGAACACTCTTCTGCTTTGTACATCACTCTTTGTCAACGTGTAGTATGAAGTAACCTGGGTTGCTGTGATGCTGAACCTTGTGCTATTGGAGTATCAGAATGGTAACCAGAATGGCTTCCTAATTGGACAGTGTTTGGTGAAGCTCCCAGTTGTAAAACAGGTTTGGAAGCAGGAGTGCCATCCACTTCCTAAACCACATGCTTCTGGAAACACTATGAACTTGGTGAAATGCTGACAGTTATGGAAAGGCATTAGGTCTTTTGTTCATAGAGTCGCTATGAATTGCACTTGACTAGATGGCAATAAGCAACAACAACAATATTGTTATTGTGTGCTATTGAGTCAGAACCACAGCTGATGGTGCAGCAGGATTTTAGAAGCAGAAAGTCGCATGGGGGGAGATTTTCTATTCTTCTCCCCCGGAACACCTGGTGGATTTGAACCACATGCCTTTGGAATTGCAGTGCAGCTTCTTACCACTTGACCACCAGAGCTCCCCTAATGTAGTGCAGTCTAAATTAAAACCCAGTGGACCATATAAGAAGACTGAAGGAGCTCTCTTTTCTTCTGTGTTTTGTTTTGTTCCCATGTCCCTGCCCTTTTGATTGTCTCTAGTACACGAGAGAAGAAATAGGAGTTATGATGCTAATGCCTCCAGAGGCTGGGGAATCTATTCCTATTTGCAGAACAGAAGAAAAAAATTTCATCACACTGTGGCAATTCAGTAAAATGTTAACAAAAATAAAGAACAAAACAATCCCCAAGGCTGATTTGGCCAGCAAACAGCTTGAGCTTCTGTTCCATCCATTGAGCCAAGGAGAGACTAGTTTTTGCTGATGTCCAGACACTGTTCCATTTTCTCCTTCTGACCAGTGCTATAAAATTTCTAACTGCTCTGGCTTACAGAAGTGAAATGCCAGAGAAATCAGGGTGGAAAATTGGGCAGGAAGATTTGTCTTTCCTTCTACATCCACACCACTTGTCTTGATGCTGGCTGGCTGCTCAGAACAAGTCAGCTCCCCCCTGGCCATTTCCTCCTTTCCCAATCAATTAGAAAAGACAAATCTTTGTGCTTTGTATTCTTCCTTCAATGACATGGGTCAGTTGTACCAGAAAGTCCATCACTGGCTTTCAAAAAGGCATGCCTTGTCCCTATACTTGGAACTATCAGAAACTTGCAAAAGTAAAGTTTCTTTAAGATACAAGAAGGAATTTTTCAGATTAGTTGAGTTGCAGGAACAACTGTCTCATCAAAAATCATGTATAATTTGTGAACATGGAATCATACAGGCAGTAACTATTCATGGTGCCTTTTGACTTTGAGCTGTTGAATGTAATGAGAGATGATTTAAAAGGAAATATGCCTGGAACTTATTTGCAGAGCAACCTTGGAACCAGAGGCACCCTTCTTGGGACAGCCTTCACTGGAGACCCAGTAATGAGACAGGAGTGTGTTACTTGGAAACAACACCAACCTAAGATGAGCCACAACAGCTAGGATCAGTTCTTCTTGTAGCCTCAGGTAGAAGGTTATCAAGGGAGTGATAGTGATTTTTCATCCTCTCGGGACACTTAGAGGGAATACTAGGCAGAACCAGTTTCTTTTTTCCTGAGAAAAAGTTACCAAACCACAACCCATTGCCATCCATTGCATCCTACCCATATTGACCTTCCGTCAGGTTCCAGAGGCTATAAATACTTACCGGGGGAGACGGACTACTTTTCTCTTGCAGAGCAGCTGGTGGATTTGAACTGATGTCCTGTGGGTTGACAACACGCAGCACACTAAGCCAAATACAGGACTACTGAAATTTGGAGCTGGAACTTGAAACTCTCAGGGTCCCCAGGCTCTGTCGTGCAATTTCTTGAAGCTTATGTTGATCCGGCACGGCTGGAGATGTTCCTAGGGACAAAGTATCACATCTCATACTCTCTTAGAAACGGAAGTTGAAGGAGGGGGGCGAGGGGGAAGCATCTCTGGCCTTTCCTTTCTGGAGGCTGTATTGAAAACCTTTTATGGCTTTAGTTACAGAGTTAATTCAAGTCACAGCATCTGGTACTTGGCCTTGACCTTGTTCTCTTGCTTACAGTGGGGAAGCTGAGGTTCAGCCTGAAAGTGCCTTGCTCCAGGCGTTCAGTTGTCAACAGGTGGAGCTGGCTGTGCACTTCCTTCTCTGAAATCCTGCCTGTGATGCCCCTACCTGCCTGCTGTTCTCCCTCTGTGAAGTCATAGCCTCCACCATGACATCTGCTCCAACCCTGTGGTTTTGAGATTCCCAAGGACAGCTGAGTTCCCTCGATATCTTTTATATGTGATAGAGCCTGCATATCATGGCCACTCCCAAGATTGGCAGCTATGATTGAAAGAGTTTCACACGTCAGCTCTGATGTGCAAAACCTCTGCTCTGCTCAGCCGTCGTAGCTGTTGACTTGCTTTTTGTGACTCAGGTTTATTCTTTTGAGAGTGACACTTTGCTGCAATCCTGGTAGGAGGATAGGCCCTGCTTCCCGGGGCCAGCCAGTTACTGCTTCACTGGGATTCCAGGTACTGCAGCCAGAGCCTTCCAGCTGACAAAGGGTGGTTGTCAGTGATAAGTGTTTATGTTGTGTTTTAGAATCACAGAGTTCTTTCTCTGAGTTATTTCTTACCTCAGCTTGGCAGGTGAAGGAACGAAAGCACACAGAGATTGTGACTAGTCTAGCATCATCTGACCAATGAGTAGTGAAGCTGAGTCCAGGCTCGAGGCTCTCTCAGTTTCCAGGTCACCCGTACCCCAGTGAGTCATGCCACTTCTCAAGTGTTCTTTGCCCTTCACCAACTTCGCTGGTCCTGATTTGACTGGCTCCTTTTAGATTGAGTTATAGAGTTCTCTCGTCTCAAAGCAGCAGCACCTTAATAGTTAAGCCAAATTTGTAAACATCAGGCTAGTCCTCATGTCAGGTGGTCCACGTCTTATGTCAGCCTGAGATGTGCTGTGATGGATGAGCGGTGAGGGAACAGGACTTTTCACTTTAGGTTTTGGGGAGAAGATGAGTGCTGCCTCTACAATATACAGATTTACTCAGGGGAGAGGGGATGAAGAGTTCAAGTTTAGTCCTTGTTGATGTTAATTCTGACTCACGGTGACCCTAAGTGTGACAGGATGAAATGCTGCCCGGTACTTATAACCCTTGGAAGTTCATCTTCCAGCTCTGGATAATACGCTGCTGTGGTTTTTAAGGCTTGCATTGACTAATCTCTAGGAGTAGAGAGCCAGACTTTTCTGTGTTAGACTGGAAGCTTTACTTGGACTTGTCCACCGTGGGTGACCATGCTGGTATTTGTGATTCTGATGGCACAGCGCTCAGCATCATGACACCACCACTCATGCCACCACAGTGCTGCAGACTGACCGAAGGTTGTGAGGAAAGAAGTATGTGAAAAACAACCTAACTAAAGAGCACTCTGGTGGCACAGCCTGTATGGAGTTGCATGGCTAACTGAAAGGGGGAACCCCTCTGGTGGTTCAAATCCACTAGTGGCTTTGCAGGAGAAAGATGGGCAGTAAACCCTCCTGTGTGGTTTACAGCCTCCAGCACTCCCCGAAATGTCGCTTCCAACTTGACAGCAATTAGTGAGTCAGAAAGAGACATTCAAATTTTTTGCATCTAAAAGTTGACAAGCGTTTGGCTTCATGTTTAGATTTCATTAAGCCACAGAGGCATTTTCTCATAATGGGGCCAAATGACTTCCCTGAGGATGATCAGAACTTTTACTGTAGAAAACTCCATGAGAAGTCTTTCTGTTTTTACCTTTACTTTTGCTCATTTCTTTTTTGCCATTTTAAGTGACTTACTACCCTTTTGACTTAGATTGCACCTGTTAAGTCCAGATGTTGGGTGGAGATTAGTGTGTGCTCTCCGGTCTTCACACGATATTCACTGAAGAAAAAAAAATCACCCCGTTGCTCCTCCACCTCCTCAGTTAGGAATTTCATTAAGAGGATGAGCAGTTGTGTTTAGAGTATTGGAAAGTCTGCCTTCCCAAACACTCCAGGCAGCTGGTGGGGTATTGAGAAGTGTTTGTTGCAGTGCTAACAGTATAGGCGAAACAGGAAGCAGATCTTTGCTGGGTAGGATGCTCCGAGTCGCCCTCCACTCCCAGGGAACGCTCTTCAGCTGACTGAAGCAGGGGAGCTGAGCCAATCAGAGGCCGCTTTCCTAGCTCAGTCACCAGTCTGTGGTTGAGGAAGGGTTTTGCTTTTTATGCTCTGTACTGGGGAGGCAGATAAAATGCCAGGTCTGGACTGCCTCTGGGGATAACCTCACCCAGTGTGATGTGAATGAATTGCATCGCGCCTGGTAAATCCACAGGAATTGATCAGGCAGGCACAGTTCCTCCAGACAGGCCTTTTCTGTCTTTCCCAAAAAGCAGTTTTGTTTTTGCCTTGAAAGAGGTGCTCTGGATTATCAGACCTCCATGTATGACAATTTGTACCTGCATGGAATTGAAGACTCAGAGGCTGTAAGTATTTTCATAGATAGCTGAGCCCCTCTCTCCTCCTCTCCCTCCTCCCACTGCCCCCCCCTTCCTTATTTCTTAGGCAACGCAGGGAACATGGAGCTGAAAGGCAGCATCCTTTGGGGGCTTGCTGGCCGTTGTGTACATGTTCCGTGTGTAGTTTCTAGTTTACCTGAAAGGATTCTTTATTACATAATTTCTTGTCCAGCAGAAAAGCAATCAGAGGGACAGCAGAGGCATCTCAGTGTTCAGATTTATCCGGCTCCTGGTGCACGTTTGATCTCGCAAGGGGTAACTTGCTCCCTGTAGACGGATTTAAACTATGCAGAGTGCCTGTGCTTCCTGGTATCGGGCTTCACAGAAAAGGCTCATTCATTACATAATACTCATTGTTTGTTGAGGTAGCATGAATGGAAGTTCCTGAGCTGTCACTGTATTATGTGCTTTGGGGCCGAACTACCTACCAGTGCAGCTTCTTTGTTAAGGAAATCAGATGCAAGGGTTGTGGAATGAACACTCCAGTGCCCCAGCGCAGAGGCAGCTCCTCTACTCTACCCTGGAACCCGAAGCAGCTCACGTGTGTCTTGGCTTAGCAAACTGGACACCTTTCCCCACTAGGTCAGGCTCAGTTGGAAAATGTTTTTCTGAAATCTCTAAAAATCAGATCATTCAGATGTTAGTTCTGGATAAAGGGTCAAGCTCATTCCTCTTCAGGGTTGCTGTGGGTACTTCCCAATTACCCATCAGATACACAGCAGCCCTGCAGGATAGGATGATTGGGGGCGGATAACGGGATGTGCTGTGGGGAGTCTGAATTTTATATGAGAGCTTGTGCCATACATGTTGTTACATTCAAAACAGGCATGTGTTATATAAGGGTCCCTGGCTAACCTCACCAAATAAACAGATTATAACCAACAAACTATGGTATACGTCAATGCAGACGTTTGTCTCAAATGATGTGCTGCCTCCCCAGGAAAGAGAGAAAGCCTCCCTTCTGATAAGGCATTCCATTTTTCCTTCCTGTCTGTGTGTTAGTCAGCGCTAACTCTAACTCTGTTTCCGCAAAGTCTCCCTGCGTGGTGCCCAGCGTGCTCGTAAATTATCAGACTGTCAATTCATTTCCAGGCAATGAGGTCGGAGACATTGGCGACTGAAGTAGAGGAGGCACACACTTGCAGGTGGGGTGGGAGACTGGACCATGCAAGTCCAGGAGTTCAGTGACCCAGCTTCCCCGACTGGGTCCTTTGAGAAGGCCTGATTTTTCTTTTATCTCTTCTCTCCACACTCAGTTATGAAACATGTGATGCCTTATTGAATTGTAAGTTTTCTTTTTCCACCCCCCAACTTGGACATTGGACATAAAAGTGGATTGGAGTTATTTCGGAAATGCCTTTAGAAACCAGCTGCTAATAGCAGAGTCGGCTAGGAACTAATGTACCCAGCTCCTTGTTCTCCAGAACTGAGTAAATGTTGGATGCACGGGTTCAGAGGGGAGCCATTATAAGTCTGAAAGCATTTCCCCCCCCTTTTGGTGCAGGCTTGCAGGACAGATGAATTCTCCCAAAGGGTGGGACATGAGGAGTGTGGTGGCTGAACTCTGGCATGGTAGTAGAGTGGTGGGTAGTGCTAGGGACTGCAGTGCTGTGCTCGGGGTGAGTCAGTGGCCAGCAGCCTGGGCTCCTCCAGGCTGTGTGCACATCTGCGGAGGTGAGGAAGGTGGGAGACCTGAGGAATGAAGAAAGGGACCTGGCCGGGCCTCAGTTGAGAGGCTGGGAGGCTGTCAGATGAGATGGGAGGGATTGAAACTGTGTCATAAATCATTGGGGAAGACAAGAGATGGTCTGAGGGATGATCTGACTTTGAATGCTCACTTGAGTTTATTTGTTTTTATAAGGAAGAATAATGTGATGTGTTACCCAAGATGGTGTGAACAGAGCTTCAAGCCAATGGAGAAGACTAGGCCTAAATAGCTGACCTGGTGAAGTGAAAAATAAAGCCACACCTGGAGTCTCCCATCCTCAGCAGTCATTCTCAGTGCCAATGCATTTATGGCTGTAAGTGTGGGGGTTTGCCCAGATTGAAGCAAGGCTCTCGGCACAGGTCTGGTGGCTAGGCATGGAGAGAGGCTTTCCTCAGATGGCCAGCTGCAGCCCAGGCACACACAGGCACTCAAAGCTGTGTACGACACTTCCTTGGGGGGGGGTTGGGGAGCCATCTACGTCTGTCCTGCCACTCTGTGCTGCTGACAGTATCTTTGTGGGCTGTGTGGGGTTTAACATGTGCTAAGTGATTATGTTCAATGTGTTTACATGGTAAGCCTGTAAGAAGATCATCTCAGCTAGGGACCGAGTGTTTATACGCTGTTAGCACCTTACATCACCTCAGTCCAAAAGCAATTTTGGAACTGATGCGAGATTTCTTTTCCAAAGGTATATATTATCCTAGTGTCCTAGATTTTAGTTTGTAACCTCTCAATTTCATATGACATATATATATATAAAGAGAGAGTATAGAGAAACATCTTAGTACACCCCTTGTTCTGGTCACTGGCGATTTTTGAGTCCCGTAGAAACTTTTTTGACAAGTCTGTTTAGTTCTCTGGTCTTTAGGAGAGTAGGTAAGAACCAGGATTGTTAAAAACTGCAGGGAAATGTGAAAAGTCATCCAGCACTCCACAGGGCACCCCACAGGAACAGCGATTTCACACAGGCCACTTTGCTGCCTCCGCCTTTCCTATGTTACCTTGAACAAGTTAACGGAGTTGTATTCCCAGATCAGTCCTTATTTACTACACACAGAGGTGTGGATTCTCTGTCTTCTCAATGAGGATTGTTCTAGGCTAGCTTTGCTGCCACCATTGTGTCTTTGTATATAGATAGGTCCAGGTGGCCAAAAAGTTTTTCACCAGTTGAGCTCCCATGTGCACTATGCATTTTTATGTGACCACAGTAGTTTTAACTAGATCTCCTTGGTGTACGAATACTTCATAAATGTACACTGTGCATTTTTTTCACATTTGTGGAGTAATTTCAGGACTAGATAGTTTATCATGTTTATTACACAAACAATAAAGAGGGATATTCTTATAGGATATGTGGAAAGAGCAGATGAGCAAAGAAAGTTTCCTAAAGTTTACCACCCACAGGAAATCACCCTTAACTTGTACTGTACATCCTGTGAAACTGTCCATGTATGTACGTGTAAATAATGTCTTTTAAACTTGCTATTGTCGTGTTACTTTCTGTTCTGTTAAAATGCTATTTTTGTTTGAGGAAAAAATAGTGGGAACAGTAGGGCTAGAACTGGTCTATGCAGAAGATGCTTTTCACAATTTAAAGACATACATAGACCTTATTTGATTTTAGTAACTAAAATGAAACACATTTTCTTGCAGTTATTTATAGATTAGAAAGATTAGAGATCTAATGTATATATAGATGTATATATCTAGTATACATAGATACATATATTTATAAAGCAAAGCCAGAGTTGGCTGTACAGAGAATTAATAACTGATTTCACTGACCCTGTTGTTTGGATTTTCAAATGCTTAAATTCTAAAAGTATTCAGAGAGAGAGAAAGAGACCAGATCTTTTCTGAAGAAAAAGATGATAAAATTTAACTCAGGTTACTTATGAATAATAAATGGCTTCTTTGAGTGTTCTTTGAGTCCTTTGAGTGTTGCCGTTCAGGAAAAGAATGATAATAATATTGCTAGAAATCACATAGGTCTGAAAATTCAAGTGAGGGTAAAATTTACAAACAATAATGTCTATGTAATATATTGTAACGTGTATATATAAAAGTACATCTTTAAATCCCCATGTACTTATAAATTATGACAAGGATAACTGTATGTTATTTAAACTGTTTGTTTTCTCTAGCTGTGTGTTTACCCAAGTGTCTGTGTCACTGTGCGTGCATGCACACTGCACATACTCATATCCATACACGCATTCATATATAGATACGCTCCGTGCCTTGCTAATTGGTAGCTAATACTAAGTGAAACATTTATACCATAAAGCCTCTGGAGAAGGAAAATTAACTGCTTTTGATGTGAAGAAAGGTTCCCAAGAGGGTTGAAAGACAGCAGATCTGCAAGAGAATAAAGGGTGACTACTTTCAAAAATATAGTAACGTTATCTTAAATATGAAGATATGTGCTGGCTAGGGAGGAGGAAAATCTTTAGATGGAAGGATTCGTGTGTTTAGGGACATTCAGAAAAATGCACTGGAGGGTTATACGGAATTGGATTTCTTTTGGAAGCAAGATAGTCAGAGGAAAGCTGTAAAAGCAAATAGACTTTATGGTTTTGATAGATGATCCCCTTCTGGGATCAGAAAATTTTCTTGACCTGTTATAGACAGTAAGGATGGCTCTGTTAAGAAAAAAAAATTCAAAAGCTAGATATTGACTTCACTGGCTAAAAGAGCAGGCCAAGGGCTTTTCATGGTTTGGATGAGAAATGGGACTGGGAAAATCAACTTGTCCTAGTCAGCTGCACTGCCTTGGTCTTTGTACAGGGTCCATTGAGTCAAGGATGAACACAGGCTTCTCTTTAATCAGTCAGTTCTTAGCCATGATGGTTTTCTAAAACATATTGAAATGATTTGTAGATGTAGTTGTCATAGAGTTGAAGAGACATTCCTCCAGTCGGCTCAGAACTCATGCATTTATTTGCTGTATCTTGGAATATATTAGTCTCTGTTCTTATAGTAAGGATTTTCCAGCGTTTGGGGCTGTTATGAATTAAAACAACACAGAAAACTTACTCTGTTAATTTTCTGGTTTTGTGCAGAAGTATTAGGCTCAATCATAGATTTCCTTTGAGTGCTTCTGTATGAACTTTTTTTGCCCGTGTTTCCCTTCTTGTTAGGTTTTGAGTTGGTCCAGGATTTTAGAATATGGTTTTGAGACTCTTTGTAGACCCAGGGATGGTCACTTCCTTCTGTGGTGTGAGACATTCTGTAGGAAGGGTAGTGGTAATGATAGAAGCTGTGCTTTTGGAGTAAGTAAGTGAATCCCCGTTGTCTTAGCTCTTCCTTTTCAATCACCATTCACCTTGGACCTTATTTCTTATTTCTGGTTCTAGTTACTCTGTTTATCAACTCCCTTTACTGTTTTTTAACCTGAGCAAACTAAGCTACCCAAGGGGACGAAGATGATATAACTAGACAAGTTTACATTTTCTGTCCTCTTTCCTTCCTTCTCCCACTTGGCCTTTATCATCATCAAATAATGACTTCAGATATCTATGAAACTAAGTTAAGAAGTATACCAAGCAAATGCTCTAGGTAGCTCTTGTATACCATCAAGTTGGAAATGACTCATAACTAACCCTCAGCAAGTTTTCAGAGGCTGTAAATCACCTGGGAGGAGATTGTGTATCTTTCTCCTTTGAACAGATCCACATGTCTTGGAGTTGACAGTGTGAGTCCTTACTGCTAAATGACAAGAGCTCCCTATACATATGTTGCTGGTGTATATCACTGAGTTGGAACGGATCCATCATCGCTGATTCTCCAGAAGGTTCTCAAAGGCAGTAACTTGCACAGGAGATGGCCCTTCTTTCTTTCATGAATCAGCAGGCAGATCTGAACCACATGCCTTCTAGTTGATAGTGCAACCATTTACGTATAGATTCTCTATAAGTTAGGCTGATTATCCATGGTGGACAGTGTTTGGTGGAGCTTCCCGATTAAAACTCCCACTTGGAAGCAGGAGTGGCATTCGTTTCCGAAATGGCTTGCCTCCAGGAACTCTATGAACAGTGTTCAGGTCGTTCATTCATAGGGTCACTATGAGTTGTCTACCATGTGACAGCACTCAACAACAAAAACAACAGTAGTCCATGGTATATCTAGTACTCTTCTCTAGCACCACAGCTCAAAGGCATCAATTGTCCTTCTATCATCTCTAGTCATAGCAAGCAATTGCAAAGTTAGGTTGTATCATTTACAAAATATAAGGGGTTTTTTTTCCTCCTCCCTGTGTTCCTTTTTTCTTTTTTAATTGTTTTTAATCAAGCAATTTTAATGGAAGTTTACAGAGACTTAGGGTTTCCAGTCATTTCTTGTTGCACTTTTCACCCTACCTACCCCTCCCTCCCAATTCACTCTTCTCCTTGAAAAGAAAAAAACCCCTCTTTCATTTTTACACAATCCCTCCCCCCAAATCTTCTCCACTATGTAGCTTTCACTCTGCCCTTCTGTGATGACAAGAATACCCATTCATATGTCCCTTTTAAACAGTTCTCTCCCTCATCTGTTTCAATGCAATACATCATTCCTCTCCTCCTTTTCTGTCTTCCGTCAACCCTGATGTCAGTCCCATTTTTCAGTAGTGGCCCTTTGCAATATTTGTCCTTTTTTGACTGAGATATTTCACTCAACATAATGTTTATTGAGACTTTGTCCACAATAGCAAAAAGCTGGAAACAACCCAAGTGCCCACCAACAAACGAATGGCTAGAGAAGCTCTGGTATATTCATACGATGGAATACTATACAACATTGAAAAACAAGGAACTCATGAAATATTATGCAAAATGGATAACCCTGGAGGACAAAATTTAAGTTTTGATAAGTCTTCCTCCAATCCTGATGATGTATCCCTTTTTACAGAGTACAGCTTTGTGAATTATTTTCTCAGCATACAGATTGAATAGGTATGGGGGAAGTATACAACCCTGATGCACTTCCTTCCTCATTTAAAACCATGCAGTGTTCCCTTGTTCCATTTGAACAATAGCTTCTTGGTCTATGTGTAGATTTCACATGAGCACAATTAACTTTTCTGAGATTCCCATTCTTCTCAATGTCAACCACAGTTTGTTATGATCCACACAGTCAAATGCCTTTGTGAAATCAGTAACACACAGATCGACATTCTTCTGATATTGCTTTCAGCCGCGATCCATCTGACATCAGCAGTGATATCCGTGGTGCCATGGCCTCTTCTGAACCCTGTTTGAACTTATGGCAGTTCTTTGTCTGTATGCTATTCTAGCTGGTTTCCACAATATTTTATTTGCACGTGTTATTAAAGATATTTTTCAATAATTTCCACATTCTATTGTGTCACCTTTCTTTGGAATGGGAACAAATATAGAGCCCTTTCAGTCAGTTTGCCAGCCATCTGTCCTGCATATACTTTAAAAAAATTGTTGTGAATTGAGTGAACTTTTACAAAGCAAACTGGACTTCCTTGTGCTATCATACATACTTTTGTATTGTGACATTGATTGCAGTCCTCACAGTAGCAGGACTCTTTTCACTTCTTCCCTGTATTTATGGTTTCCATTCACCCTTCTCGTTTTCCTATCCTTTGCTGCCCTTTGAGCAGTGTCCCAAGGCAAGTGCTTTTTAGCATGTATTTTTTGAGTATTTGAAGGCGTGCATGCCTCCCTGGTGTTACTGCTCCGCTTATAGCCCTATTTTTGAGAGGAACCATGGGCCAAAATGGAACTCTAGTAGTTGAGGGCTAAGGTGTTGTGCTGCCAACCCAAAGGCAAGTGGTTCGAATCTGCCAGCCATGACAAGGGAGAAAGATGGACAGTCCCCCTTTGTGTGATTTACAGCCTCTGAGAACTTGCTGGAGGGTCAGCTCTGAGTCAGTTCACACTCGATGGCACCTAACAGCAGCAACAGCAAAGGCTGTAGTCTCAGAGGTTCCACCAGCCCTAATCAGCCCAGCAAGCCTGGCCTTTTTTGGTTTTGAGTTTTCTTCTGCATTTTTCTCCCACTCCTTTGTGGGCCCTCTATTATGATCTCTTCCAGAGCAATTGGAAATTCTTCTGGTCTCCGAGTAATGGAGGCTGAGGTTTGTGTAGTCCTGTATTCTTTTTAAAAAAAATTTTTAATGTATTATTTTTAATGAACATTTACGGAGATTTTGGATTTCCATTCACTCATTGTTGCACTTTTTTCTCCAAGTCCTCCCCCCCCCCCATAAGTTCACTCCTCTCTTTGAAAAGCAAAAGGTAAACTCCTTCATTGGTGTGCAGTATCCCTGCCCGGGATGCACTCCACTACGCAACCTTAATTCCGGACTCTTGTGATAACCATAATACCCTACCATATATTACTTTTAAACTGTTCTCTCCCTCATCTGTTTCAATGCAGTATACATAATTTATCCAGTTTTTCTCAGTCTTACCCTAACCCTGATGTCAGTCCCATTCTAAAACAGTGGCACTGTGGAGTATTTGTCTTTTTGTCACTGAGATATTTTACTCAGCTCAAAGGCATCAATTCTCCTTCTATCCTCCTTGGTCATTGTCCAATTCTCTGAAGCATAACAAGTGATAGCAAAGACCATGGCCTGTATCAGATGCACCTTAGTCTTCAGAGAGACACCATTGCTCTTTAGTATTTTGGAGAGGTCCCTAACAGCAGACTTTCCCATGGCAATACGCCTTTTAATTTCCTGGCTACTGGTGCCAAGAGTGTTGACTGGGGAGCCAAGCAAACTAAAGCTGTGAACACTCTCAATCTCTTCACCATCCATCCTGATGCTGCCAATTGGTCCAGTGGTGAGAATCTTTGTGCTGGAGAAGAGTATTGAGAATACCATGGACTGCTAGGAAAACAAACAGATTCGTCCTGGAGAGGGTTAAACCAGGTGGCTTCGTCTGACATACTTTGGACATGTTGTGAGGAGAGACCGGCCCTTGGAGAAGGACATCATGCTTGGGAGGGTGGAGGGATAGCGCAGGAGGGGAAGGCCCTCTATGAGGTGGATAGATTCAGTGACTGGGGTAATGGGGATGGGAGTGTCAGAGACAGTGCGATCGGCACAGGACAGAGCAGAGTTTAGGGCTGTTGTACATAGGGTCGCTATGAGTCGCAAGCGACTAGATGGCACATAGCAACAACAACGTCTTCCAGGATCACCCATTTTGAATAATATTTAGACTAACTGCTTCCATGATTCTTTGATTTTCGGAATTCTCCTTTGCTCTGTAACTGAGAGACTAATACTTGTGCTGTAGATGGCTATTTGCAAACTTTTCAAATCTCAGTTGCTACTTAATCAAAGTATAATGTAGTGTAATCTCTTTTTTGTGAGTGATGTTATGCCACTTAGCTCTGATGCCTCCTATGATTTATATTTCCTTTTACAACATAAATATATAGTTTTAATAGTAAGTTTTTCTTACCTCTTACATGGTGCCATAGGTTTAATTACTTCTCAGCAACAGCTCAACTCATTGCGGGACCAACTTACAGCTGACCCTCCAGCAGGTTTTCAGAAACTATAAATCACTCAGTAGAAGCTTACCCATATCCTGTCATGTAGCTGGTGCATTAGGTCTGCGTGCATTTGGGTTGGCAGTGCATTGCTTTACCCACAAGGCCACCAGAGTATAAGTCTATAGCAGAATATTATATGTCCCTTATTAATCTATTTACTTATTTTGCATTTGTCCCAACAAATACTGAAAAGTCTTCTAACTGAGGACCATAAGGGAGGTCAAGGGGCTTAGGGGTGAGGAATTGTGCTGCCAACCCAAAGATTCTGACCTTCGGTGTCATCCGTCTGATAGTGGATTTGTTGAAAAGTTTGGTGAGTGAGAACATTGGAATGAAAAGTGTTTCTGAGTCCTTTGTTTTAAAAACCTTATCTCCTGAGCATGTCTGTCAGCCAAGAAAATGTCACCTTTACTTTCTTACTTTATATTATGGAACAGGAATGTAATGTGAAAGTGTTGTGATTCAGAGTGAGACTTAACTCCAGATTGTCACAGGTGCAGTGTGAGCTGCTCGCTCTCTGGTGTGGCCCTGGGTGTATTTCTTTAGCTTTCTGTGCCTCAGTTTCTTCATCTCTAAAATGTTAACTCTAATAAAATCTACTATGTAGGGTAATTTTTAAACTTAACTTAGTTAATTTGTGTAGATCTCTTTAAGATGCATGGATTTCTACCTTACAGATAATGAGCATACTTCTGAAAAATAAACACGCTCCGGCGTTCTTGAGTTTCTGCTATTTTTGGTAATTCCTTTGGTTTATTTCAGAGAACGTATATTTTTTTTCCCTCCCAAGATGATTTGAAATATGATCGCATGATTGACTAGTAAAAGGAAGATTAATCTCCCAAGACCTTTGGATTATAGTTGATGATTGATTTGTTTAGGGAAGAAGATACAATCATGTAGTCGAAGAATTCCAAGAGCTGAGAGTGTTGGTCTTTGTCACTTACTAGCAGTGGTTCTGGTCAAGTCACTCATTTGCTCTCATGCTCCATTCTGTTTCCTAAGAAACAAAGATATTTGAGTAGATCATTTTGAAGGTTTTCCCTTATCCAAAATTCTGTTCTACTTTCTGATAAGCAGCTTCTTCAGTCAGGATTCAGATGCCACCATCTGCCATTTGCTTTTTGATATGATCAATTACTGTGGTGTTTTGTACATATTGAGTGAGAAGTCAGAACTTGAGTCTGGATGTATGGCCTTTGCAGACTCTTCTGAAAGAGTAAAAAGCATGTGCACATCTTTGAAAAGACTGGATCTTTGGAAAAGGGAAACATTTTCAGTCTTTCAGCTCTGGGAGCCAGAAAGGAGCCTTTGTCTACTGCTCCTTCGCTTGCCAGTACCTACAGTGCACTTCCAAGCCACAGTAATTTCAGCTACAAACACTTGAGCCTCATTTCCAAGGGGAAAATAAAAATGAAAGGCAAAAGCTTTCTGAGAAGTAAGCATCACTGAACTCGTAGTGATCATAGACAAATGGTATTTCTTCCTTAATTATCACTACCTTTCCTTGTTGGCAGCGTGCTAGGAGAGTGTTGACACAAGCTGTATTAAACGCTTTGTGATTGTTGTGAGGCTTAACCATTAGAATAATGCTTCTCAGTGTTTCCTTGCTTTACCTTTCAAAGGAGTAACTGCCGTGTCACTTTAATTTTCCTCCATGATGTAGTAGAAGTCCACAAAGATGTGGGAAAGAAGAAATCTTGGCTTTAGTCCAGTGCTTCGAATACTCCCTTAAATGTTTTTGATAAGAAGTTAGAGTTGGGTGCAAATACAATAAAACCTCTAACAACTGTAAAACCTGTATAAGGAGGAAACCTGTCATAGAAGGAAAAAGAAAAATATTTTCTACTAATAGAGAGTTCATCTAACATCAGCAACAATATCCCTAGTACCACGACCCCTTCTAAACCCAGCCTGGACTTC
>NW_006399760.1:23408083-23416549 GCF_000299155.1 Elephantulus edwardii | reverse complement strand
TGAAAGGAGATTGTCCATCCTTTGGGTCAGCAGAGAAACTCCCTAGGGACTAGGTTTCCAGAGCTTCTTGTTGCTGTTGTTATTGCCAGGTGCTGTCAAATAGAGAATGAGTCATAGCAACTCTATGCTATCTTCACACTTCCTGATACACAAGAGCCAATTGAAGCAGTCACCATGTCAATCTACCTAGTTGAGGGTCTTCCTCTCCTTCACCAACCCTCCACCCTTCCTAGCATCAAGTCCCTCTCCAAGGAATAGCCTCTCCTAGCAACATGCCCAAAGTGTATGAGGCAAAGCCTTATCATTCTTGCTTCCGAAAAGCACTCTGGCTGTACCCTCTCCAAGACAAAGCTGTTTGTTCTCCTGGCCGTCCATGGGATGGTTAATGGTTCTCTTCTCCTTCTGTCATCCCTATTCATTGTCCAGCTCTCAGATTCATAGCAAGTGATCAGAAATATGATGGCCTGAATCAGATGCACCTTAATCCTCAAGTTGACATCATTACTCCTCAATAATTTGGAGAGATCGCTAACCATAGATTTTCCCAGGGCAGTATGTCTCCTTACTTCCTGACTGCTGCTACCAAGGGTTTTAATTGTGGATTCAAGCAAGATAATGTTTATGACAGTTTAAATTTTTTCCCCATTCATCATATGTTGCCTGTCACTCCAGTGGTAAATATCTTTGTTTTCTTGACATTGAGGTGCAATCCATGCAAAGGCTGCATTTCTTGGTCTTCTGCAACAAGTGCTTTAAGTCCTCCTCATTAATAACCTTACAAATAAGGTTGTGTCATCTGCAAGTCATTATAAATAGCTAAATATTGTCCAATTTCAGAGGACGTCTTAGAGATTAGTAATATTTTGAGGTTAATTTGATTCACTGGCCCTTTTGGCCTATGTAAGGGATCAAGAGTGTAGTTATCAGATTTTCAGATCTTCTTACAATAAATCATGTTGCTAATGCTTAAAACATAGGAATGGAATTAAGGTGAACTTGAAAAAATAAATGAGTAAAACTACAAAAAGATTATACCCTTCACCAGGCAATAATTTTTACCAAAATGTGGAAGATCTTTTGCCATGGTAGCAGGATACCATGGCACTAGAATAAAGTAAGGGGAAAGACTACATAGATCAAAGAAGAATAGGTAAATAATAGATTTACAGGCCAGTTGATGGCCAAGTTTAATTATTAGTTAACAGAAAAGGAAAAAAAATTAGGGCATAAAACATAATGAATATTCCTAGAGTGCAGATGGTCGATTTTTGTCTATTGTACACATTTTTAAAAATCTTACATACAGCGGGGTGTTTTTTTTTACTGTAAGGCATACTTCCCATACTTCATATTTTATGACATATAAATGGAGTAACATCTTAAAATTAGTGTTATTTTCATAGTTGAATTGACAGCCTACCCCTACTCCACTTTTGGCACCCGAGCAAACTAATGTTGAGTCTTAAAATCTTTGGTATAACAAATTCAGTGAAATTAAGTATTTGGGGGAAATGTCTAAACAGTAAATACCATATAAAACAGACTGCCTGCCCTTGAGTTGATTCAAACTCATAACTCAGATTTCCAAAGTGGTAAATCTTTATGGGAGGAGACTGCCCATCAGTCTCTCATAGAGAAACTGGTGGATTCAAACCATTAACCTTTCACCTAGCCATCTAACATGTAACACACTACACTATTAAAATCTTATTTGACCACCTCCCAACGTGAATAAACAACCTGTGTTGTGCAGATGACCCAACCTTGCTTGCTGAAAGTGAAGAGGACTTGAAACACTTTCTGCAAGAGATCAAGAGCTACAGCCTTCAATATTGTTTGCATCACAACATGAAGAAAACAGATTCTCACTGTGGGGCCAATAAGGAGCATCATGGCTTATGGAGAAAGGACTGAAATTGTTACTTATTTAATCTTTCTTGAATCAATACCCTTAGCACCAGGAGTCAAGATATCAAAAGATATATTTGTATTGGGAAAAGCTGCTGTTAGGAACCTCGTCAGGGTGCTAAAGAGCAATGATGTCAGCCTAAAGAGTAAGGTGCACCTGATCCAAGCCATCATCTTCTCAGTTGCTTGGTACACATCTGAGAGCTGAACAATAATAACTAAGGATGACAGAAGACAAATAGATACCTTTGAGTTGTGGTTCTGAACATACTATGGACTGCCAAGAAAACAAATATGTGTATTCTGGTGGGTAAAACCAGATTGCTCCTTGAAAGCAAGGCTGTTAAAACACTGTCTCGCATACTTTGAGCCTGTTGTCAGGAGAATCTGGTTCTTGGAGAAGATCATCATCCTTGGCAGAGTGGAGGATCAGTGCAGGAGAAGGAGGCCCTAGATGAGATGGATGGACACAGTGACTGTGGCCATTTTATCAAGTGTGTCAGAGGTGGTGAGGCTGGCTCAGAAGAAGACAAGGTTCAGAACCATTGTTCACAATGTCAAAATGAGCCATAGATGATGCCATCTAGCAACAATAATATATTCTGTTCCCCGCTGATAGCCATCCTTAAACATTGATGGCATCCTGTTCAGGGTTTTTTTTCCTATTTATGGACAAATGTGGATATTTAGTTAAGTATGATAACAAACATAAACATATATATGTCATTTTAAAAAAAGATAATAATACATATTTTAATTTTGGAATGTACTCTCTTTACCTAAAAAAGCACCATAGATCTTTTGCCATATTGGTTTGTTATTTTTCAGTGGCTATGTGACATTAACAGCTGCAGCAATGTGGATTTAATGTCATTACTTTAACCCACATGTGCGGGTTTAGAATCGTTCTCATGGTTTAACCCTAAAGATAAATGCAACAGCCCATATTCTTACATGCCCATCTTTGTGGACACATGAAATCTCCAGCATGGCTTCTTAGAAATAGGATTGCTGGACAAAGTATTAGAGCATTTATATTTATCCACACATACTCCGCTACATCCATACACACACACACACACACACACACACACACTTTTTTAATGAAAATAAAAATTCTTTTTTATTGAGGAAAAAATTAAAATGTTAAAGATCTGAAATATGAGACTTCAAGGACATTTCTTGATTTCAGGAAGCTGCTTTAGTCTATGGTTCCCAAGTTCATAGGAAATATTTTATTATTATTCTTTTCATTCATTCATTGTTGCACATTTTCCTCCACACCCCGCCAAATTAACTTTAAAAAAAATATTTATTCATTGTTTCGTAATTTCCTCCCTGCCCCCTGGTTTGCTTTGCTATGCACCTCTTATTTGGACTCTTGTCATACAAATAGTGCCTAATCATGTATTCCTTTTAAACATTTCTTTTCTTCATCTGTTCGAATGCAGTGTTCACTATTTATCCCCTCTTACTTTCCCCCAACCCTTGTGTCAATACAGTTTTATGACAGCATTTAGCTGTGTTGCAGTAACTTATTATATCCACAAAAGAAAACTTGAAAAGTTGCATCTCCCCTCCTCATTCATAAAGAAAGAAACTGAGGCTCAGAAAGCTGAAATAGCTTGCTTAGAATGAAGTAGGCAATCTGTGCTAGAAAAGGCGCTACCATTTCAAGTCTCTTTCTAGAACGATATCCTTTTTATGATGTCAAATTTCAATTCCTAAACATAAAGGAAATATCAAAGATCAATAATATAAAAAGTCGGAGGCGGGGGAAGTATGGTAGTGTATTTCAAATTATTTTAAAATGCTTGATAGTTTACAAAGCAGCAATTAAGAGGATAATCTCTAAAACAGAGACTACCATGTTCTCTGGCCAAAATAGTGGTATCTTTATCAACTTGAAGACCAGGTAACTGTTGTTGTTGTTGTTGTTAGGTGCCATCAAATCAGCAATTATCCATAGCAAACAACAGAACAAAACCTCGTCTTCTCTCGTACCATCCTCATGGTTGCCACCATTCTCAGATCCATGGTTGCATTCTCTGTGCCAGTCCATCTCTTTCACTGACGCTCTCCTTTCCCCATCATCTTGCCTTTTCTCAAGGACTGGCCTCTCCTTGGACAGCATGCCCAAAATATGCAAGTGAAATTTTTCTTGCTTCTAGGAAACCACCTGATTGCATTTTCTCCGAGATAGGTTGGTTTGTTCTTCTGGCAGTCCATGGGATATCTAATTTTCTTCATCAGCACCACAGTTGGTCTCCTTATTCATTGTCAAACTCAGAGATACATACAAAGTAATTGAAAATACCATGGATTAGATCTGGCACACCTTGGTCTTCAGACATCTTTGCTCTTTCACACTTGAAGAGGTCCTTGACAGCAGACTCCTTAGTGCAGCACATATTTTGATTTCTTGACTTCTGGGACCAAGGGTTTAGATTATGGATACAAGTGAAATGAAATCCTTGGCAATGTCAATCTTTTTTCCATTTAGCATGATGTTATCTATTGGTCCATTTGTAGGGATTTTTTTATTTTTCATCATTAGATGTAATCACACTAAAGACTTTATTTTTTGATTGTCTTTAGTAAGTGCTTTAAGTCTTCATTTTTTGCATGAAAGGTTATGTCAGCTGTGTAACAGAGGCTGGTGCCACATTCGTCTTCATATAGTTCAGCTTCTCAAATTATTTGCTTAGCTTATAGATTAAATTGGGAGAGAGAAAAAACACAACCTTGACCCACATCTTTCCTAATTTTAAACCGTGCAGTACTCCCTTGTTCTGTTCAAAGAACTGCTTCTTGTTCTATATGCAGGCTTTGCATGAGCACAAGTAAGTATCTGGGATTCTTATCCCTATTAATGTTATCAGTAATTTATTCTGACCCACATAGTGGTGGAATGTCTTTGCATAGTCAATCAAAGATAAGTAAACATCTTTCTGCTGTTCTCTGCTTTTAGTCAAAATCCATCATCCATTATTAGCACAACAACAACCAGAAACTAATTTCTTATATTCTCTAGCACCAAGAATCTGTTCCTCAGTCTGTCTTAACATTGAATTTGTACATAAGTCAGAAAAGTATGATGTAGTTTCGTGTTTGTGGTGGTGTTCTTGTTATGTGCCGTCAAGTCACTTGTGATTCATAGTGACCCTATGTACAGTGGCCCTAAAGCCTGCTCTATGACTTGCCAATCTTATTGTCTCCAGCACGCTTATTCCCATTACTCCAGTGACGGACTCCATCCATCTCATTGAGTATCTTCTTCTCCAGTACTGTCTCTCCACCCTTCCAAGCATGGCGTCCCCCTCCAAGGACTGGTCCCTCCTTCCAGCATGTCCAAAGTATGTCAGACTAAGCTTCAGAATCCTTGCCTCAAAGGAGCAGCCTGGCTTTACCCTCTCCAGGACAAACTTGTTTGTTCTCCTAGCAGTCCATGGTATATTCAATACTTTTCTCCAGCACCACAGCTCAAAGGCATCAACCCTCCTTCTATCAACTCTGGTCATTGTCCATCTCTCTGATGCATAGCAAGTAATGGCAAAGACCATGGCCTGTATCAGGTGCACCTTAGTCTCCACACTGACATCATTGCTCCTCAGTACCTTGGAGAGGTCTCTGACAGCAGACTTTCCCAATGCAATTCATCCTTTAATTTCCTGTCTGCTGATACCAAGAGTGTTGATTGTAGAGCCAAGCAAATTGAAGCAGTCAACAATCTCAATCTCTTCACCATCTATCATGATGCTGCCAGTTGGTCCAGTTGTGAGAATCTTTGTTTTCTTGATGTTGAGCTTCAATCCATATTGAAGGCTTGACCTTCTTCAGCAAGCGCTTCAGGTCCTTCTCAGTTTCAGCAAGCAGGGTTGTATAATCTGCTTAATGCAGATTGTTGATGAGTCTACCTCCAATTCTGATGCCACACTTCTCCTCTTAGCTTCCCAGATAATCTGTTCTGCATACAGATTGAAAAGATGGATATAGGACATATCCTTGACGCACAGCCTTTCCCAATTTTGAACCATGTAGTGTTTCCTTGCTCTGTTCTGATGACTGCCTCCTGGTCCAAGTATAAGTTTTGCATGAGTACAATCAAGTGTTCTGGGATTCCCATTCTTCTCTAAGTCAGCCATAGTATTTTGTGATCCACACAGTCAAATGCCTTTGCGTAGTCAATGAAACACAGATAGACACTTGTCTGGCACTCTGCTTTCAGCCAAGATCCATCTGACATTAGCTATAATATCCCTTGTGCCATGACCTCTTCTAAATCCAGCCTGCACTTCAGGCAGTTCTTTGTTGATGTGCTGTTCCAGTCGTTTTTTGGATAAACTGCAGCAGACTTTTGCTTGCTTGTGATACCACATACCACATATCACTGTTTGATAGTTTCAACAGTCTGTTGGATCACCTTTGGAATGGGAACAAATATAGATCTCTTCCAGTCAGTAGACCAGGTGGTTGTCCTCCAGATTTCTTGGCACAATTTAGTGAGCACATCCAGAGCAGCATCTGTTTGTTAACATAAGTCAATCATGTTTAGTGTTGGTTAATCAAATGTTTGTCTTAGTAGTAGTATATAGTATACAATTCTATAAGCAGAAAACCTTAAACACTTTCAAATATACAAAATAATCTTTAACTTAGTAATATAATAATAATAACAATAATAATAATGCTTTTCCCCCTTTTGTTTTGGTGGAAGTTTACTATTCATATTGGTTTTTCATTCATTCATTCCTAGGCATTTTGCTTCATAATATTAATTATAACTGATTCATATGATTAATTTATTATATCGTGTTTGATATTTACAACAGAATAATACCCATTTCTTGTTACTAGACATTGTATGTACCTTGAATTTTAAGTATATTGTCCTTAAGAGTTGTTAATTCATAAAGTGTATATAAGCCAGGCCTAAGTTGGACATTCGTAACCCAGGACTGCCTGTACATGTTATTATTTATTATTGTAGCTATTTTCTTCAGCTATGGTAGTTTAATTGGTTTATGCATGTGCATATATTTTTTTCCTTTTTAATCTCCTTAGACCAAGGCCACTCTATAAAGAACTAGAACTATACAGGACACTATGACCATCAGGATTTTATTAGGATTGAATAATATGTAATATTATCCTGCACTGGTTATGAAATATACAATAGTATAAATGTAATTAAAAAAAATTTGTTCAAATTGCACTCCAAACTTATTGTGGGTGAGTTTTCCAAAAATTTTGAGAGAGAAGAAAGAGAATACAAGTGAGAAAAGAGGACAAGAAAATGCATAACCTAGATTCCAAGAATGTTTTAATTAATTTCTTTTTTCCACTAAAATATGTTCTGGCGGTAGAATGAACAACTTGTGTTAGATTTTTTTTTCCGCCCTTTGAGTGTACATTTGCATAGAAAAGCTGGCTTTCAGAATGCCAGCCAGCAGCCAACTCAAATGCTGAAGATTTGTCTCACTTGCAGACTAGTTTTTAAGTAGAGAAGCTATCTTGGGGCAAGTAGGGAGAAACACCAGGTATCTTACTCTATAATAGGCTCTGCCCAATTTTGTCATGGTGATTTGATCCTTTTTATGGTTAGGTGCTGCTGAGTTGAGTACAACTTACAGCAACCCAATGAACAACAGACCTATCCTATCCTGTGTCATCCTCATAATGTCTGACATGGCCCATTCTTGCAGACACTGTGTCAGTTTATCTCATTGGGGATCTTCCTCTCTTTTGATGACACCCTCTACTTTTCCAAGTGTTGTATCCCTTTCCAAGAAATAGCCTCTCCTAGCAATATGTCCAGAGTATGAGAAGAAGCTTCACCATCTTTGCCTTTAAGGAGCACTCTGGTTACACTTTTTCCATGACTTATCTGATTGTTTGGTGGGGTTTTGTTTTGTTTTGTTTTGTTTTGGCAATCATGAGCTATTCAGTACTTTTCTCCAACACTGCCACTCAAAGGCATCAATTCTTCCATCATTGTTATTCATTGTCCAACTCTCACATGCATAGCAAGTGACAGAAAAAACCATGACCTGAATCAGGCATACCTTGGTCTTCAGAATGACATCATTGCTCTTCAGTATTTTGGAGAACTCCCTGAGATTGGACATGCCCAAAGCAATACAGCTCCTGATTTGACTGCTGGTAAAAAAAATGTTGATTGTTGATCCAAGTAAGATGAAATCATTGCTGGTTTGAATAATTTCTCCATCTACCATTCCTGTTGGCACAGTGGTGAGGACCTTTGTTTTCTTTTCTTTTTACTATTATTTTTTATGCTTTTTAAAGGGTTTTTTGTTGTTGTTTTTAATTTAAATTTATTATTAATTTCAGTAAAAATTCACAGAGACTTTGGATTTCCATTCATTAATTGTTGCACTTTTCTCCCCTCCCAACTGTCCCCCCTATGTAGCTGATATTGAAGGCTGTAGTCCTTGATCTTCTGCAGCAAGCATTTTAAGTCCTCCTCGCTTTTAGCAAGCAAGGTTGTGTGATTTGCATAACACAGGTTGTTGATGAGTCTGCCACTGATCCTGATGC
>NW_006399760.1:23406377-23407638 GCF_000299155.1 Elephantulus edwardii | reverse complement strand
GGAAGACCCTTGATGAGATGGATTGATTCAGTGACTGGGGTAATGGGGGTAGTTGTGTCAGAGACAATAAGGCTGGCACAAGATAGAGCAGAGTTCAAAGCTCTTGTAATAGGGTCTCTATGAGTTGCAAGCAACTCGATGGCACAAAAGAGGAACAACAATTTAGGGTTTGGAACTTAGGTTGCATGATACATCAGGCTACTGATGAGGATGGGACAGGGTAGGACAGAATTCAGTTGTGTTGTTCATGGGATCACTAGGAGTCGTACTTGATTCTATGGCACTTAAGAACAAACTAACTGAAAGATCAGCTGTTCAAATTCACCAGCTTCGTGGTAGAGGCAAGATGGACATTCTCCTTCTGTGAAGATTTTCATCCTTGGAAACCCAGTGGATGGTCCCTATGCCTTGGTGGTTTGATTAATAATTTTTAATTTCCCACTTGCTGGGAGTACACAGCCTTACCTACAAGTATTTAAACAAAGATATATGTATTTTTGAAGTTCCAGACTGCCTTCGTAGAGAAAACCTGAGGAAATTCAGCAGATTTGGCTGAAAACTATGCTAATTCATTGTAAAAATGTCCATTAAGCATTTATTTAAATTATTTCCAAGATGACTTAGCCATGCACTTTATAGTAGACTACAGAGGTTTTTCCCAGTTAACTGACCTCATGCAGTGACACTTGGCTGGTTTGTTGTGTTTCCGAGAAATTATTGGACCTCTGCAATATTGGAGGTAGAGTGCTTTCTTTGTGTCTTGTCCTAAAGATACTCTATGTCCAATCATAGAGGACTCTGTGTGTGTACATGCATGCATGTGTGTATTACTCAGTGTTTACTGTTCTGTAGGACATAGTTTTGAATCTTTGGGTTGTTTTCTCAGCTATTGTGCTTAGTGGGAAATGTGAATCCACGTGGATGTGCCTCGGAAGGAAAGCCTGGTTAAATACTTCAGAAAATCAGCTGTTGAAAACCCTGTGGAACAAAGTTGTACTAGAATGCAAAGAGTTGGAGCCAACTTGACAGCAACTAGTACTGATAGGACATATTTGGGAAAGGAATTTTAAAGAGAAAGTTGAGAACTATTAAAGGATTTTTTTAACCTAGAAAGTGTTATTCCTATTAACACTTTCTAGGTTAAAAGAAAAGTGTGTCTATACTTGACTACAGAGTGTCAAGGACTGCAGCCTACAATATGGATTGAGGCTCAATGTCAAGAAGACAAAGATTCTCACCACTGGACCAATTGGCAGCATCA
>NW_006399760.1:23384712-23405802 GCF_000299155.1 Elephantulus edwardii | reverse complement strand
CAGTGCGATTGGCACAGGACAGAGAGGAGTTTAGGGCTGTTGTACATAGGGTCGCTATGAGTTGCAGGCGACTCGACGGCACATAACAACAACAACAGCAACAACAATTATTCCAGTCATGGTGGAAGGTAGATTGGGAAAGAGGAAGAATTCAGGCAGAGAGCTCAATTAGAGAGCTGTTGAAAAAATGCAGGTGTGAGAGATATGACTTAACTAGGACAGTTGACTTAGGAGGAAGTGAACTAAGAAACAGTTAAGTGATACATGCAGTAGGTTTTATGATCAATTAGCTTAGGCAGTGGAGGTGTCTAGGATAAACCTTGCCACTTTGGCCATGGCTAACTGACTGGCAGAACAGTATATCAGTTGAACTTGGGAAATGAGGCCATCTCTTCTGCTGTGTTTTTGGCTGACCCAGGGGAGCTCAGGCTAGAGACAGGGTCTGAATTTTGAAGGCCTAAGCTGTCCAGATGCAGTTCTTTATTCCTGGTTAGGAAAGTTACAGGATTCATCCTAAGATTGCAAAATAGCTTTGCTCTGCACAGCTGGAAACCTCCAGTGTCCAAGAACTGGTGGCAGAATAATTGTGTTTCCAGCTCTACCCACTCTTGGCCCTGTACTCGTCTTTATATACCCTGTGCTATATTTGGAAGTCCTAAAGGAAACTCGCTATGCTCCTCTTAACCTCTGTCTTGGAGAACTTTTTGGCAAAGAAATCGTCAGATTAAATTTGAAAAAAAATTCCATTCCTCAGTAAAATGAGTAGTATTTCAAATGACAGTTGAACTAAACAGTATTTGGGAACAATGATTATCCGGAAGAGAGCTCTGCTGGCCTTGTGGGCAAGGAGTTGCACTGCTAACCCAAAGGCAGGCAGTTCTAATCTATCAGCTGCTCCCAGCCAGAAAGATGGATAATCTTTTTGATGGGATTTATTTTCAGCCTCTGAAAAACCACTGTAGGGTCAGCTTAGTCGGTTCTGACTCAGTAGCAATGAGTTCAGTTGAGTCAACCAGAAGGAAAACCTATTTTTAAAAAATTATTTTATGTATAGTGACTTTAACAATGCTCAAGCATTGTTAGAGATGGGAAGAATGATCCAGGATGGGGCTCAGTTTCTATCTGTTGTTTATAGGGCTGCTGTGAGTCATAGTTGACTCAACAGCACATAACAGCAACAACAGCATGTAGTTGTTGTTAGGTGGCATCAAGTTGAGTATGATTCATAGCAACCCTATGAACAACAGATCTGAACCCTGTCCTGTCCTGGGTCCTCCTCACACTTACTGACACACTAGAGACCATTGTACTGTGTCAATCCATCTGGTTGAGGGTTTTCCTCTCTTTCACTGACCACCTTTCCAAGCATGATGTCCCTCTCCAAAGTATAGCCTCTTCTAGCAACATGCCTAGAGTAATAATGTGAGATGAAGCTTTATCATCTTTGCCTCCAGGGAGCACTTTGTCTACATTGTCTCCAGGATATATTTGTTAGTTCTTTTGGCAGCCCAAGGGCTGTTCATTACTCTTCTCCAGAACCATAGCTCAGATACATCAATTATTCTTCTATCATCCTTATTCATTGTCCAGATTTTAAAAGCATAGCAAGTGATTGAAAAGACCATGGTCTGGATTAGACACACCTTAGTCCCCAAACTGATATCATTGCTCCTTAATAATTTAGAGAGATCCCTGGGCTATATATCTCCTGATCGCCTGACTGCTAGTACCAAGGATGTTGATTGTGGTTCCAACTAAGGTGAAATTGTTGACCTTTTCAGTATTTTCTCCTTCTGTCATGATGTCACCAATGCATCCAGTGGTGAGAATTTTTCTTTTTTTTTAAAACTATTATTAAATTTTATTAGTTTTAATGAACATTTACAGAGATTTTGGGTTTTCATTCATTCATTCATTGTTGCACTGGAGAATTTTTCTTGACAAAGTGCATATTCAAGGTGCAATGCATATTGAAGGCTGTATTCTTTGATCTTCTACAGCAAGTGCTTCAAGTCTTCACTTTCAGCAAGCAAGATAATTGTACCATCTGTAGAACACAGGCTATTGATGAGTCTTCCTCTGATCCTGATGCTACATTTTTCTTCATAGATTCCAGCTTCTCAAATAATTTGGTCAATATGCAGATTAAATAAGTATGGAGAGAGGATATTACCCTGAGCCCCTCCGTTCTTTATTTTAAACCATGCAGTGTTCCCTTGCTCTGTTCACAGAACAACACCTTGGTGTAGGTATAGGTTTTGCATGAGCACAGTTAAGTGTTCTGGAATTCCCATTCCTGTCAATGTTAGCCATAATTTGTTATGGTCTATGTAGTCAAATCCCTTTACATGGTTAATAAAGAATAAATAGGTATAGTTGATTGAGGCTCAGTTATTCTGTAGGATAGAGTAGAATTGTCCCATAGGATTTCCAAGGATGTAAACTTTTATGAATGCAGACTACTACATCTTCTACTCTTTGAGAAAATGTTGTTATTATGTGCTATATCAAGTCAGAACTGACTCTTAACTGACACTCCAATGGGTGTTCAGAGGCTGTAAATTGCATAAAAGGAGATTGCCCATATTTTTTCCTAAGGAGTAGTGAGTGGATTGGAACCACATGCCTTTGGGTTGAGTGTAACTCCTTACTACTAGGTCACCAGATTTTTGAGTTCATACCACCTATCCTAAGTAAGCAGCTGAGCTTTTGATCATAGCACCACTGAGGCCCCTTATTAACTACTTGAAGAAAGAACTTGTGTTCTGCAGAAGACAAGTTTAGTTTCGTTTACTTAAACTGAGTGAGTGAGTTTAGGTACTTAAACTGAGCATCATACTCGTTGCAAACCATGTTGTTTTTGTCGGGTGCCATAGAGTTGATTCTGACTCATACCCTTCCTATGTACAATTGAAATCTTATTTAAACCTGCCCCATCCTATAATCTACACTGTACTGAATGCCTTTTGTTGCAGTCACTACATCATTCCATCTCCTGGGGGGTCTTCCTCCCCTTTGATTCTCTGCCTTTCCCAGCCTAATAACCCCTACTGGTAACATGCCCAACACTTGTCACAGCTTTACGATCCTTGCCTCCAAGGTGAACCCTAGCTACATTCTTCTAACACAGATTTGTTTGTTCTTTTGCCAGTACACTTCATCAGCACTATGATTCTAAAGCGTCACTTTTTTTTTTTTTTTTGCTTGCCTTATTCATTGTCCAAGTTTCGCAAGTGTATGAAGGGGTTGGAAATACATGACTGAGTCAAGCACACATTAGTCTTTAAGTTTACATCTTTGCTCTTGAGCATTTGAAGAAGTTGTTGACTGCTGATTTTCCAAGTGCAACATGTTTTCTCATTTCTTGACTATTGCTATGCAGATACTGTTTATTGGTCCAGTTATAAGGATTTTTTTTTATTCTTGGGGTTTAACTCCTACTGAAGGCTGTGTGAATGTCGTAAGTAGATCTTATGAGATGGGATGAGGTTAACGTTATGTTTATAGCCCTTTGCCGTTGAGTAGATTCTGACTCCTGGGAAGGCTATAGGACAGTGTGAATCTGTAGCTCCTTGGGGTTTCTGAGGCTGTTTATCATTATGGAAACAAACTGCATCATATTTCCCTATAGAGCAACTAATTCAATCATGAACCTTGAGATTTGCAGCCAAGAGTTGTAACCACTCCATCACCAGGGCTCTTTCTATCATTCACATAAATACACACATGCACACGTGTATATGTGAGCTTCTGTTGTATAGTGATAAAGAACTGTGCTGCCGATGCAAAAGTACATGGTTCAAATCCACCACGTGCTCCACAGGAGAAAGATGGGCAGTCAACTCCTGTGTGATTCACTGCCTCTGAAAATCGGCTAGACGGTCAGCTGTGGGTCGGTTCTGACTCCATGACATATATTGGTTGGTACGTGTGGGTTGTTGTTGTTTTTTCCCCCTTTTTAAAAATTAGTTTATTTACAAAATTCTAACACAAATGTGAACAAATTCTTTCAATTTCCCTCACTCCCCCACCCATCAAATTGTACAATCCGATGATTAATCCTCTTGTCCCCGTGTACATTCACATCCCTCTGCTTCCAGCCTCTCCCACCCATCCTGGATCCTTATACTCCTTCTACAATAACAGTCTTATACAGGTATTTATCTTTGTGGGACTGAGTGAGTTCACTCAGCATAATGCTCTCCAGTTCCTCCCAAGTTAGGTAATAATTTACAAAGTTATTGCTCCTGCATGCAGTATAGTATTCCATTGTGTGAATGTACCATAATTTCTCAATCCATTCGTTTGTGGTTGGACATTTGGGCTATTTCCATGTTCTTGCGATGGTGAAAGGTTGGTACATGTTGTAGAGTCGGAATCATAACTGACACTCCAGGGGGTTTACAGATACTATAAACTGCGCAGGAGGAGGCTGCCCATATTACTCCTGTGGAGCAATTGGTGGATTCAAACTGCCTCCATTTGAATTGGCAGTGCCAGCTCTAGAGCTCTGTATGTATATTTATATATGTGTATGCCTTTGAGTTGTGGTGCTGGAGAAGAGTATTGAGCACACTATGGACTGACAAGAGAACAAAGAGGTCTTACCTAGAGGGGTGAAACCAAGGTGCTCTCTGGAGGCAAGTATTTTGAAGCTTTGTCTCAAATACTTAAGGTATGTTGTCAGGAGAGACCAGTCCTTGGAGAAAAACATCATGCTTGGAAGGGTGGAGGGACAACACAGGAAAGGAAGACCCTGGATGAGATGGATTGACACAGTAATTGGGATCATAGGAGCAGGTGTGTCAGAAACTGGAGACTGGCCCAGGACAGAACAGGGTTCTGAGCTATTGTACATGGGGTCACTATGATTTGCAGGTGAATCAATGGCACATAACAACAACAACATACATACATACCTCTGTATATATTTCTCACTGCTGTTGAGTAGGAACTGCCTCATAGCTGGCCCTCCAGCAAGGTTTTGGAAGGCTGTAAATTGCAGGGGAGGAGATTGCCCATCTTTCTCCCTTGGAATCACAGGTGGATTTGAACTGTCAGAGAGGTGCAGTGTGCAGCTCCCTAAGGACTACACTACACTACATACATACATACATACATACATACATACATACATACATAGTCATATGCTCGCTCGTGTGCTCTCTCTCTCTCATTCATATTCATTCTCTCACTAATTTTGACTCATTTAATCTGGGATGTTTTAGAATTTGCATTTTTGGTCAGATACCCTCACAGTGTGTTTTCATGACAGATCCTTTGAGAAATACTAGTTCAAATTATTAACCTAATCAGCTCAGAGTTTGTGCTAGCACAGCGTTCTTGCAGCTTCCTGTTTAGTTTAAGTCCCTTCGCGCTTGTCCTGTCTATGGTAGTAAGCACTTTGAAAGAAGGATGTCTTTTCTGTTCATCTCTCTGCCCTTGGTCACCTAGCTCCCCTGTATTCTTGTCCCAAGACAAACATTCAGTATAGGTTGTGGGAATGAGTTGAAATTCAATAGCCTTAACCGCCTCTAGAAATCAAGAGGAAGAGAGAAGGACCAGGAATGACTGAACATGATATACTTGTCACTAATTCCCAGGCGACAGATATGTCCATGACTAGTCCATTGTTTATGCCTTAGAAAATCAAAGTAAATTTTAAATTGCAATTACCAGACTTAAGAGATTAACAGGCTTGTGTTTTTTGTTTTGTTTTGTTTTGTTTCACACTTATGTTTTTTTAAAAGAAAATCCAGCAACTAACTAGCTTTGAGTGGTAGTCTACTCAATGACACCTAACAACAGTAACTTTTAAAACAGAATGTAAAATTTAGCCTCCTCTTCTGTTTTCACCTGAGACATACTGATAACAAAAAAAATTAGTCAACATTGTAATAACTATAAAAAATGTCAATATATACATATATATACACACATTATCCCCCAAAAAACCCACCTAGTCAGAATTATGTATATTGTAACGTATGTTGTTCACTTGTAATAGTTTATTTTAAATAGCAACTTCATTGAGCTATAATTTGCATACTGTAGAGATCACTAATTAAAGTTGTAAAATGTAGTAATTTCTCTTTTCTTTACTGTTGCACAGTCGTCAACCCAGTTAGCTTTAGAATATTTTCATTGCTCCAGGAGGAAACCACATAACCCATTCGCAGTTGTTTCTATTTCCCACCTAGCTCTCCATTCCGCATTGCTGTTGGGTTCTGTTGAATCAATACCAGTATATACCAACCCTGTGGAGAGAACCTCCCAAAAGGGTTTTCTTAGCTGGCATGTTTATGGAAGCAGATCACCATGTCTTTGTCCTATCGAGCTACTGTGTAGGTTCAAACCACTTACATTAAAAAAAAATGTTATTTTGTTTGTGTACTGTCAAATCAGATCTGACTGGTACAGGAGGAGATTGTCCCTCCTTCTTTAGCAGAGTATCTGGTGGATTTGAACTGTGCACCTCTGGATTGCAAACCACTTACCTTTTGAACTACTTCATTATTGCAACACCAGGGCTAGGCAACCGCTTTAAGTCTATGTGTATTTGCCTATTCTGGGCATTTCTTGTAGATTAAAACATAATATGTGGCCTTTTGTGACTCCTTTCTTTCACTTAGCATGTTTTTAAGGCTTATCCATGTTGTAGCATTTCTAGTATTTCTTTTCTGCAGCTAATACTATTGCTAATACTATTCTTAGATACCATACTTTTTAAAAAAATCCTTGTATCCACTGATGGCACACTGCTTTTTTTCCACGTTTGGGCTATTATAAATAATACTGCTGTTAACACTCATGTACAAGTTTTTGTGTGGAACCCAACATTTTCATTTTGCCAATTACATTCAAATGTAAATAATCCTGTATTAATTCCAGGCAATGCTAATGATATATTGAAGATTAAAAATATTTCAGAATTTTACTCCTCTGCTTATGTAATGATGTCTCATCTATTTCCATAGAGCCCTGCTCTAGGTAGTATGGGGGTTTTTACAGTTACATAAATAAATAGGCAGGGCTCAATCTCAAGTAACAAAAGTATGGACACTATTAACTACTTTGACAAAACTTTCTTCATGTCCCACAATTTATCATTACACAGGTCCAGTTTTAATTTCACTTCACACGTCCAGTTTTAATTTCACTTCCTCTGTGAAGTTTCTTCTTAACCTTTCCAAAATCTTCTTGACTGCATGCTGTAGCTTCTGCTCCTTTCACATGGCCAGTAGCTATCTGAAGCCTCCTAAGATTTCTTTATTCTTTCATGTGTTTACATCTGATAAGATATGAACAAATAAAAGGTGCTGAAGGGCAAGGACCAAGTTCTGTCCCTCTTTTGTGTTTCATTTCCCTCAGTGTTGTTCTTGTTGTGTACTGTTGAGTTGGAAGCGACGGATAATTGGCCTTCTGGCAGGTTTTCAGAGGCAGTAAATTGCACAAGAGGAGATTGCCTACAGAGCAGCTGTTGGATTCAAACCCTGTGCCTTTGCACTGGCAGTGTAACTCCTTACCACTAAACCACAAGAGCTCCTTATAGGTACAGAGGAGAATAAGGAAGACATGGAGCATTTAGAGTCCCATAAATTAATATTTATTGAATGATGAATGAATGAATGATATAATATCTCAAAGCTTCTGTAACATAGTAAAATGGGATTGGTTTGCACTAACTAGTGAGGAAATGACTAAAGTCATCAGTTAACCCAGGTGCTTTGACCATTGTGAGGTGCTTATTTAAAGAGTTGCTGACTTGTCACAGAGAACATCAAAGAACATTCTATTTATAAATACTCTTGTCTGAACATCACATATTCTCGTCATTTCTTCATACTTGTTCTCATTTGCAAGGACATGCTCAGGGACATTGTCTTGAAAATAGAATTCTTGCAACTTCCTCTCTTTTATTTCCAAGTTCAGATCATAATTTGGCAAATGTGTCATTATGAGAGCCATTATGTCTGTGATGGTCATAGCCATCTGAAAACCAAAATCAAACTCAAAATGCAAGGCTAGTTTCTTTTCTTTCTTTCTTTTTTTAAAAATTGTCATTTTAGTGGAAGTTTCCAAAGAGGTTGAATTTTCATTTGTTCCTTCATTGATCCTCATTCCCTCTGCCCCAATTCAAGGCCAGGTTTTTCATGAACCCCACACAAAGAATACTTTTTATGTGAATCTCTACTGTAAAAGGAAACAAAGTATCATGAACATTAAACAGATGGTACAGTAATTTTAAACAGAAGTAATTCATTTTTACAATTGTCCCAGGGATATTTCCATAACTTCTCCATAAAAGTTACTCTTCAAGTGTTTTTTTTCTGTGCACAAGAGTATAAAACTGACAATATTAGTTCTTTAGGAGCTCATGATGAAGAGTTCCATGGTATTACTTCTGTTTAAATTACATTATAGTTTCAAAATAAAACAGCAACCACAATAAAAAAAATTACATTATTGTTGTTGTTATGTACTTTGAGTCTCCTGAAACTCATAGTGACGCTATGTACAATATTTCTGAACCGTGCCCTATCCTGAGCCAGTTTCATAGACTCTGATACACCTAATTTCATTGCCCTAGTTACTGTGTCAATCTCATCTGAGATTCCTTAGTTTAATTTAGAGTAATTGAAGTGTGGCTAATAAAAAAAATTCTTTCAAAAAAAATTCTTTCTAGCTGTAATACTCTTTATCAGCTCCTTGGTTGTTGTTGTTGTTGAGAACAATGCAGGACTATGACTAGCTAGCCATGGATATTGGCTACCCTGATCTAAGTCAAGGAATGAGTTAGTTAGGTAGTGATATATACAAGTCATCAGTATATCACTGCAGCTGTCATCTGTTATACTAATTTATTTGGTCGCAGTTGCAAAAGGTAAAAAATGGCAGATCTCTTCAACTGGAATTTGCCTTTGTACCTCTAGGATCATTTGTGTGAAGAATGGGCCTTCTGGGTGACTTCTTCTAGTATATACTGACATGTTTATTCCCCAAATGGATGACACTCATTGTGAAGACATCTAGAGCCACTTTAAAAAAAAAACAAACCAAAACAAACTTGTTTTGTTGGATCTGACTGGCACAGGAGATTGCCCCTAAGTCTCCAGTGGAGCACCTGGTGGATTTGAACTGCTGGCTTTCGAGATTGCAGTGCAGCTTCTTGGCATTAGGCTACCATAGCGTCCCTTAGAGCCACTTTCTAAAACCAAAAAATGGAGCGGTTTGAGAAGAGAGCCTGGTAAATAGATTAAAGAACAGAGACCAAACGAAAGAAGAAGCAAGGTATTCGAACACTGAAAAAGGTAGAGACTTGCTGGTGATTAGGCATAGCTGTGAGACAACATATGGGGGCTGATACCAGAGCCAGTAATGAGTGATTGCTGTCTAGGCAAACCTCCTTTGCCATTGGTAGAGTCTCAGAAACCTTTTGTTCTCATATTTAGCGAGTGTTGTTGTTGTGGATTGCCGTCGAGTCGAGGTTGACTCATGGCGACTTTATGAACAAAAGATCTAATGCCTTTCCATAGCTATCATTGTTTCTCCAAGTTCATTGACTTTCCAGAGTCATATGGTTTAGGAAGTGTGGTTTAGATGCCACTCCTGCTTCCAAACCTGTTTTACAACTGGGAGCTCCACCAAACACTTTCCACAATGGGAAACCATTATGGTATTTGATATCCACATGGCATAAGGTTCAGCATCACAGCAAAGCAAAATTACTTTATATAGCACATTGACAAAGCGTGATGTGCAAAGTGGAAGAATATTTCTCAAGCTAAAACAGCACTAGTCTCATTTAGCAGTGGTTAAGTGTTGTCGAGTCGAATACCACTCAAAGTAAGCTTTGCCCAAAAGACCTGAATTCTGTTCTATAATTAAAATCATTTCTGTACATTTATAAGACAGTTTGTAGAGTTTTCAGAGGCATCTAGTTTAGGAATTGGATGCCACTCCTGCTTTCTAACATTAATCAATCTGGTAGCTCATCCAAACATTGTACATAATGGGTAACCATTTTGGTATTTGATACGACTGTGGAACAGTGTTCAGTGTCACAGCAACCCCAAGTTGTTCGCTATAGCAAATAGACAAATGAGTGCTGTGTCTTTTAAAGAATATTCATTCTAAAATTAACAAATTTGGCCTGAGGGCCTACAGGATTTTAGAGCCACACCTTAAATCAGGCCTCTACCCTTAGTCTAAGGGCTCAAGGGCCATCCACTTTTGAGCGGGGGGGGGGGGGGAGAACAGAAACACACAACAAACACAACCCCAGAAACTTCCCTTAAGTGACTGCCATCAAGATGAGACTACCATTGAGATGCTAGCTAGCCAGCTAACTCCTAGAGTGGAGGGAGACTCCAATGCCCCAGGCCCCAGGCCAATTTAGCCAATTAAACTCTAAATTACCACTATTCAGTCCATAACCAAGCATGAGACTGGCTTGTGGCCAGTCAACATGTGGGGGCCGATGCCATGGGCATTAATGAGTAACTGTTAGACTGACTTCATGGCAGCTAAGAACAGCTGATATGGACATGGTAATTTCCTTTGTCACAACAGAATATTTTATCTCAGCTGAGTTGACCCTAATTTTTCTTAAGCGTAGGGCAAAAAGTTCATTCTTAATACACGATTTAACAATTGTGTTTTTCCCCCTCTAAATTTACCTGACTCATTCATCTCCAGATGGCATTCATCATTCCTTCACCTATTCATTTGACCAGATCTCAGCATTGAAATATTAATGAGCAAATCCAGAAGCATTTTCATCCTTCTCACGCAATTCCCTGAAATCTACTCTTGTCTCCTAGGAATAGAAATATTTCCGATGTTTTTGTGTAACATAGTGCTAGAATATGAATCAACTACGTCACTAAGCAAACTTTTAGTTAAGCTACTATTTTTTCCCCCTGCAGCAGCAATTCTTTTTCGAGGAAGGAATCAGGGCACTGATTTGCACTATGGCTCAAGCTCTATCTCTTTCTGAGGCAGACCTTTAAGTCCTGGATTAGTTGAGTTTGAAGCCTGGGAGAAGTGGTAGATCAGTGGTAGACAAGACTTCTCCTTGTCCATGCAGGTGACCCAGGTTCGACTTTGGTCAGTGTACCTTATATCCAGCCATCATCAATCTGTCAATGGACAGAGCTGCCCTCTGACAGGCAAGATTTGTCTTGCCTGTTGCTCTGATTTGAATAAGCTTCTACAGAGCTTCCAGACTAAGACGGACTAAGAAGATAGGTAAATAATCTGCATCCTAAAATTAGTTAGGGAAAACCCTTGGACTGCAGTGATCTCAATCATGACTGACCATGGCATGGCACAGGACCCAGCAGAAGTTTTGTTCTATTGTGCATTGAGTCATTAGGAGTGAGAATAGACTCAGTGGTACCTGACAACAATAGCTGGTCATCACTTATCTGTGAGGGTGAGGGAGCAGAATGAAGAGGAGGACAAGGGAGAGCTAGACAAGGGAAGGCTTTAGAAATCTTGCCAGGCTATATTCATGTGGTCTTATATTTAGAACTATCCACAAAGGGCCTGTATTTTACAGAAACAGTACTCTCACTTTCTATTTCCAGCCTCTTCTTCCAAATAATAGCTCCTGCAGAAAACCTACTAACAGCTCTTTGGGTTGGGTTGGGGCTTAGGGTTAGGACAAAACTCAAATTCACAGCAATTGAGTCAGTTCCAACTCATAACTTCCCTCTTTCAGCTTTCCAACACTAAATCTTAACAGGAGGAGACTGCCCATCCTTCTCCCATGGAGTTTCTGGTGAGTTCAGACCTCCAGAGATGCTCAGCCTTTGAGTTAACGGGACAACTTGCTACATATTGTACAGAGACTTGTTTATATGACTCATATTATATTACTCATATTTTCACACCACTCATTAAAGTCAAAGATGAAGAAATTATGGCTATCTACAAAGACAGACGAGCAAGAAAAGACCAAAATGGATGTCAGAAGAGACTCGGAATATTGCACTAGAAGCGTCAAGAAGCCAAAGCTAAAGGAAGAAATCAAGACATTAAGAAACTGTACAGAAGATTTCAAAGGGCAACACAGGAAGAGAAAGCAAAGTTTAATAATAAAATGTGCCAAGATCTGTAGTCAGAAAATCAAAAGAGATGAACTTGTTCAGCATTTCTTAAGCTGAAGGCCCTGAAGAACAAGTTTAAGCCTCAAGTTGCAATAATTAAGGGTTCTGAGGGCAGAATGTTGAATAACCCAGGAAGCGTTAAAAGAAGATGGAAGTAGTACACAGAGTTTCTGTACCCAAAAAAATTACTGATACGGAAGAATTTCTTAATACAACTTATGATCAAGAGGCAATGGTGAGGAAGAAGGGGGTTCAAGCTGCTCTGAAAGACTTGGCAAAAAATAAGGCCCCAGGAATTGATGACATACCAATTGACATATTTCAACAAACAGATGCCTGCATTGGATGTGATCACCAGGTTGTGCTAAGAAATCTGGAGGACAACCACGTGGCCAGCTGACTGGAAGAGATCCATATTCGTTCCTATTCCAAAAATGGTGTCCTGACAGTATGGAGGTTATTGAACAGTGTCACTAATATCACACACAAGCAATATCCTGCTGAAAAAAGTATTTAAAAATGGCTTGAAGTGTACATCAGAGAACTGCGAGATGTGCAGGCTAGGTTTAGAAGAGGCGGTGGCACAAGGGACATTATAACGAATAATAGATGGATCTTGGCCGAAAGCAGAGTATACCAGAGGAATGTCTACCTGTGCTTCATTGACTATGCAAAGGCATTTGACAAAAAATCATGCCTAACCTTGAAGAGGATGGGAATCCCAGAACACTTAGTTGTGCTCATGTAAAACCCATACTTGGACCAGGTTGCAGTAGTCAGAAACGAAATTTTGCCTTTCTTTTAACCTCTGGGTGTTACAGTTATGGCTTCCTGGATTAGCTTTGGGCAACTGGCTTTTTCTTTTATAATGTTTTGTTGATATTTTATAGTAAGATTAAATACATACAATAAAGGATCTGATCTGAAAAAAAAAAGAACAAGGAAATACTGCATGGTTCAGAATCAGACATGGTGTGCATCAGGGATGTATCCTATCTCCACACCTTTTCAATTTATATGTAGAACAGATAATTCGGGAGGCTGGACTTGAGGAGGAATGTGGCATCACAATTGGAGGAAGACTCATCAACAACCTGCAATATGCAGATGATACAACCTTGCTTGCTAAAAGAGGAGGACCTGAAAAGCTTGCTGCAGAAGGTCAAAGATTACAGTCTTCAATATGCATTGAAGCTCAACATCAAGAAAATAAAACTTCTCACCACTGGGCCAGTTGGCAGAATCATGATAGATGGATAAGAGATTGAAATTGCTAACAATTATAGCTTGCTTGGTTTCACAGTCAACAGTTTTGGGACCAGCAGTCAGGAACTCAAAAGACAAATTACATTGAGAAAGTCTGCTTTCAGTGACTTCCCCAGAGTACCGAAGAACAATAACAGTCTGGAGACTAAGGTGCACCTTATCTAGGTCATGGTCTTTGCATTTACTTCCTCTGCATCATAGTGATGATCACAGTGACTAAGAATGACAGAAGAATTGATACTTTTGAGTTGTTCTGGGGAAGAGTGTTGAATATACCATCAACTACCAAGAGAACAAACAGGTCTGTCCTAGACAGGGTGAAACCAAGCTGTTCCTTGGAGGCAAGGATTTTGAAGCTCATCCTACATACTTTGGGCACATGGCCATGAAGGACCAGTCCTTGGAAAAGGACATCTTGCTTGGAAAGATGAAAGGACAGTGCAAGAGAAGAAGACCCTGGATGAGATGGATTGTTATAGTAACTGGGATAATGGGATTAGATGTAGTGGAGATGCTAAGATTGGCTCAGGATAGGACAGAGTTCAGAGCTATTGTAAATAGGGTTGCTATCAGTCTCAAACAATTCAACAGCACCTAACAACAACATCAATTTCTGTAATCAGAATTTGATGGAACATGCAAACAAAGTGAATTAATAATAATATATAAGAAATATTATTAAAATAAAATTAATAAATGGCATATTAGTAACTAGTGACTGGAATGTAAAAGTTGAAAGCAAAAAAAAAAGAAAAGAAAAGGATTGGTAGTTAGAAAATATGGCCTTGCTCATAGAAACAAGGCCAGAGGTCATATGATAGAATTTTGTACTACCAATTACTCACTGCAAATATATTTTTTTTAAAAATGTAAATGCCAATGGTGTACATGGATCTTACTGGATATAATATACAGGAATCAAATCTACTATATCTGTGCAAAGAAATAGTAGAGAAGCAGAATATCATTTATCAGAACAAGACCAGGGTCTGACTGTGGAACAGACCATCAGTTATTTGTATGTATTAAAATTGAGGAAGAAAATGAAAAAAAAGTGAACTCAAAACACAACTTAGAATATGTTATCTATATTTAGAAATCATCTCAAGGATAGAATTGAATCATTGAACACTAATGTCCAAAGACCAAATGAGTTATGACATGACATCAAGGAGATCAACATGAAGAAAGCAAAAAATGTCATTAAAAATACAGAGAAGACTAAAATGAGTGTTAGAAGGCACTGAAATTTGTTCTTGAATTGAGAGGAACTAAATCAAAAGGAGGAATTATAAAGATGACAGAAGATTTCCAAAGGGCAGCTCAAGAAGGCAAAGCAAAGTATTATAATGAAATGTTTAAAGACTTAGAGTTAAGAAACAAAAAGTAAAGACAAACTTTGGCACTTGCCAAGTTGAAAGAGCTGATGGAACAATTTAGACCTCAAGTTACAGTTCCAGTGAATTTTGTGGGCAAACTTGACACAGAAAGTATAAAAAGAAGATTAAATGAACACACAGAATCACTGTGCCACAGAACTTGATTGACACCAAACTATTTAAGGAGGTAACATGCGTATGGATCAAGAATTAAAGGCTCCAGGAATTGATGGACTGCCAATTGAAGTAGTTCAACAGACAAATACAGTGTTAGATGTTCACACTTATCAGTGTTAAGACATTTGGGAGACAGTTATCTGGTAAGTTAACTAAAAGATCTATAATTGTTCCCATTCTAAAGAAAAAATGATGCAACAGAATGTGTACATTATTTAAAATACCTTTAATCTAATATTCAAGTAACACCTTGCTGAAGATCATTGAAAAAGACAGGCTCAGTAGTTCCATAGGTAGCTGCCAGAAATTCAAAGTGAATAGACTAGAGGCCATGGAACAAGGGATATAATTTATGCCACATGGATCTTGGAGGAAAGCAGAGAATACTAGAAAGAGATTTGCTTGTGTTTTATTGATAATGAAAAGATATTCTACTGTGTGGATCATAATAAAACATGGGTAACATTGAGAAGAAGGTGAATCCAAGAACATTTAATTATGCTCATGAGGAACTGTGCACAAACCAAAGGGATGTTGTATGGTTTATAATCAAGAAAGGTGTACCTGAAGGATACTGAGTGAATAATCAGAGAAAGAAAACTCATAAAAAACTTGAAACATGCAGATAACTCAGCCTTGCTGAAAGTGAAGAGAATTTAAAGCATTTAATGGAAGAAGGTCAAGAGTCGGCTATGTACGATAGACCCAAATCTCACCTGGTCCTGTTCTGCTCTCAGGATCTGCCCTGTAATCTCCACTGTTCAGCATGGATTATACCTAAATGTAAAGAAAACAGAAATTTTCACAAACGGACCAATAGGCAACATCATGATAAATGGAAATTCACGTAGTTAGTGATTTTGCTTGGATCCACAGTAAACACTTGTAGAAGCAGCAGCAAGAAAACAACAGTACATTGAATAGATCTGTTGTAAGGATCTCTAAATGTTCTAACTAATGAAGATGCCATTTTAAAGACTTAAGACAAATACTGTATAAAACCATTCTTGTGGGATGTGTCCGAAGCTGGACAGGCAGAGGAGTAAAGGATGAGGGGTGCTTAATCATAGGCTCACATAATTTAATGGGTGGAGGGAGGGGTGGGTAAAGGAAAGATTTGGTGTGGAAAACAATGTGTATGAACTTTGTAAGTAAACTGGTATAAAAGAAAATAAAAGTAATTTAAAAAAAAATAAAATACTTAAGATGAGCCTGACCTGAGCCAGGGTGTTTTCAATGACTTCATACGCTTGTGGATTAGTAAGATGGAAAATGAACTCATGCCTTTGAGTTGTGGTGTTCTGGAAGATTATTGAGTAACCCACAGGCCCCTAAAGAACAAATAAATCCGTCCTTGAGGATGTGTTCCTTAGAAGGAAGGATGGTGAGACTGACTTCACGTATTTGGAGCATGTAGTGAAGAGGAGCCAGTCTCTGGAGAAGGACATCATAGAAGAGTAGAGGGTCTGCAAAAGGCACACCTTCAGGGAGTCGGATTGAAACAGCGGCTGCAGGTGGGTTTAATAAGAACTCAGGGATTGTGAGGGCAGCACAGGATCAGGCAGGCTTTCATTTTGTTGTGTTTTATTTTGTTGCTCTGAGTTAGAGTTAGATTGGATTGGAGCACCTAATAACAACAACCCATTAATAGTTATTCTCCCATCCCACTCCTTCAAACTCCTGGCAACCACCTATATTCTTTCTGTTTCTCTAAATTTCCCTATTGTAGATATTTTATGTAAATGGGATCATGCAATATGTGACCTGTATGTTTGCCTTCTTTTCACATAATATTTTCAGGCTTTATTAATATGGTAGTATGTGTAAGAACTTAATTTTCTATGGCTGAATAAATACTGCATTTTAGGGATACACCACATACTGTTTATCTTTTCATCTGTTGGCAGGTATTTGGATTATTTCAACTCACTTATTACTATGAATAGTAATGCTGTGAACATTCATAGTGGAAATATTTGGTTAAGTACCTATTTTCAATTCTTTGGACTATATACGTAGGTGTGGAATTACTGAGTATGTGATAATTTTGTTTAATGTTTTGAAGAACCACTAAACTTTTCCAAAATGACTGGACCATGGTTCATTACTTTTAATAGAGAAAAGATGATTATCATAAAGAAAGAACATGAAATTCTCTGTCTATACAAATTATTTGCACCTTGGAACAAAAATGAAAAAACATACATTAGGATGTCTTTTAGAGACCTATACTGAGCAATTAAAAAAATTGGTTGTATACAGTTCTTCAGTATGGACATCAAAATTGTGCTTATAGGCCTATGACCTTGAGCCTTGAGGCTTCAGGCCAGTGTTACAATTGTCCTTGAAATCCTGCTAATTAGGGCCTCTTCCCCCAGGTCCCCTACAAACTTAGGTGAAGACCCCCAAGCTCTGGCTCTGTGGGATGACAGTCTCAGTTCAGCTCTATCTCTTGTTCTCTGCTGCTACCACTGCTCTAATCTATGGCCTGGCTTTACTCACACAGGATTCCTGGACTCTCCACTTCTTTCTTGCTGGTATCAAGAACTCCATTTTCTGCCTCAAATCATGCTCAATTAAAGCTTGGCAGGCTAGAAAGACTGTCCTATCACCTTACTAGTCTATATACCTTGTTTACATATTCCCACCCAGAAAATGCTGTTCATCTTATTTAAATCATTAGCATAGTCCCTCTCAGCCATGTGATAAAAGTCAAAGCAAACAGGCTAAGAAAGCCATTTTGAAAAATTAACCCCATGCACCACAGTATTCTAGATTTTGTTAACCTAATGGGAGTGTTGAGGGAGTAAGAGGGCCAGTCTCCTCCCATGTGATTTATAGCCTATGGAAGTCCATTGAAGGGTAAGCTATGAGTCAGTTCCCACTTGATGGCACATAAAAACAACAACAACAGTTAGGACTATAGTAGTCTCAGTATTGTTTTAATTGTGAATTTTTGCTGACATAGAATGTATCTTTTCATATGTTTTTGACATCTGTAACAACGTTAGGCTGGAGACTAAGGTGCGCCTGATCCCCGGGCTATAGTCTTCGCAGTTGTGTGCTATGCATCAAAGAGCTGAGCAGTAACTAGTGGTGACAGAAAGAGAATTGATGCCTTTGAGCTGTGGTGCTGGAGAATAGTGTTGAATATACCATGGTCTGCTAGGAGAACAAACAGGTTTGTCCTGGAGAGGGTGAAGCCAGGCTGCTCCTTGGAGGCAAGGATTCGGAAGCTTCGTCTGACATACTTTGGGCATGTTGCAAGGAGGGATCAGTCCTTGGAGAGGGACATGATGTTTGGGAGAATGGAGGGACAGCACAGGAGAGGAAAACCCTCGATGAGATGGATCGATTCAGTCATTGGGATAGTGGGAGTAGGTGTGTTGGACATAGTGAGGTTGGCACAGGACAGAACAGGATTTAGGGCTCTTGTACATAGGGCCGCTATGAGTCGCAAGTGACTTGATGGCACATAACAACAAACAACATCTTCTTTAATGAGCTGTCTGTTCAAACCCTTAACCTACTTTATAATTGAGTTCCCCCTTGTTTATTTTCCTCAATTAATAAGTTTAAGGAGTTCTTTGTATAGTTGAGAAAGTTCACTACCATGTGTTTTGCAAATATTTTTCCCAGTGTAAGGTTTGTCTTTTCATCTTCTTAACAGTGTCTCGCCAAGAGTATAAATTTTTCATTTTAATGGTATCTTACATCAATCTTTTTTTTGCCTTTCTGACTGTACTTTTTGTTGTATCTAAAATCATTGCCAATCCAAGATTTTAATCTATGCTATCTTTTTAAAGTGTTAGAGTTTTGCATTTTAATTTATGTCTATTATCTATTTTAAGTTAATTTTGTCCAAAAAAATAAAGTCTGTGTATAGATTCCTCCTCTCCCCCTTTTCTTCTGTGGATGTCAACTTGCTGCATAAATTTCATTGGGAAAAAGCACACCAGACAACGACAATAGTATTCCTTCTTCTTCTTCCTTATATTATTTTACTCCTTTGTCAAAAATTGGTTGATATTACTTGTGTGGCTTGGTTTCTTTAATCTATATCTATTCCATTTATCTATTTATCTGTTCTTTTCATTACTGAAAAGATCGCCTTTTTTTTTTTTTTTTTTACTTTGGATCACTGGAGCTTTATAAATTTTGACGTTGGATAGTGCCATTCTCTTTTGTTCTTCTCAGTATTATGATATTATGACATTATGACTTTTTTTTGGCTTTTCTCTGTGGACTTTAGAATAAGTTTTCACATTTCTACAATATCATTTACCAAGGTTTGTATTCAAATTGCATTGAATTTGTAGATCAATTTGGGAAGAACTGACAACAACATTGAGTCTTCCTGTCCATAAGCATCACTCCATTAGGCCATCCTTGTTTTTTTCCCCATCAACATTTTGTGTTTTTCCTCATTTTGTCTTGTGTATATTTTCTTATATTTATATCTAAGTGTTTAATATTTTTGATGACAATCTATACTATATTTTGTTGTTGTTGTTATGTGCCGTCGAGTTGCTTGCGACTCATAGCGACCTTGTGTACAGCAACCCTAAACTCTGCTGTGTCCTGTGCCAATTGCACTCTCTCTGATACACTCATCCAGATTACCCCAGTCACTGAATCAATCCACCTCATAGAGGGGCCTTCGCCTCCTGCACTGTCCCTCCACCCTCCCAAGCATGATGTCCCTCTCCAAGGACTGGTCCCTCCTTACAACATGTCTAAAGTATGTCAGACGAAGCCTCAGAATCCTTGCCTCCAAGGAGCCGCCCAGTTTAACCCTCTCCAGAATGAATCTGTTTGTTTTCCTAGCAGTCTATGGTACCGTCAATACTCTTCTCCAGCACCACAGCTTAAAGGCATCAATTCTCCTTCTATCCTCCTTAGTCATTGTCCAACTCTCTGGTACTATGTATTTTTAATTTAAAATTAAACTTATTTATGATTACATGTTTAAAAATTTATTTTTATGTATTAACATGTTGCCACATGGGAGAGCTGGTGGCCTAGTGGTTAGAAGCTGTGCTGCAACCCCCAGCACCCCCAGTTTGAATCCACTTGTTGCTATTAGTTGCCTCTGAAAACCTGCTGGAGGTTCCGCTGTGGGTTGATTCCAACTTGATGGCACACAGCAACAACCTTGTATCCTGAAACCTTGCTGCAGCTGCTTGTCACAAAAGTTCTCTTGGTCAATTCCTTGAAATTTTCTACATAGATAATTATGTCTTCAGTGAATAAAGAAATTTTAGTATCTCTCTTTTTAATCACTATACCTTGGATTTCCCTTTTTTAAGCTAGAATTTGTAATATGTTTTGAGTAGGAGTGGTGAGAGGAGACATTCTGGTCTTAATTCTAATCCGGGGGGAATCATGATCATCTATTTTCTCACCAGTATGCTTGATGTTTGATATAGTTATTTTGGTAAATATTCAAGTTGAGGAAATTCTTCTCTAGTCTAGTTTGCTGCTAGTTTTTACCATGAAAGGGTAAGAGATTGGATCAAATGTTTTTCTTGTATCTATTGATAAAATAATGACTTTCCTATTAATAGATTGTTTTTCAAGTGCCAACTACTATACCTATATTAAACAGGTCCCATTTGATTTTTATACATTGTTGTTGTTGGATTCAGCTGTCCATATTTTCTTGAGAGTTTTTACATCTTTGTCCGTGGAGGATACTAGTCTTAGATTTACTTTTTGTAATATCTTTGTCTACTTTTGGTATGAGGATAATGGTAACCTTTTGCTTGAGTCAGGAATTGTTTTCTCTGCTTCTGTACTTGGCATGAGGTTGTAGAAAATTGTTACCATTTTTTCCTTAAATGATTGGTAATATTGATTGATAAAACCAACTGACCTAATGTTTTCTGTTTGAGAAGTTATTAATATTTTTATTACATTGTATATCTGTGTTTCATTGACTATACAAAGTCGTTTGACTGTGTGGATCATAACAAACTGTGGCTGACTCTGAGAAGAATGGGAATCCCAGAACACTTGATCGTGCTAATGCAAAACCTGTACTTGGACCAGGAGGCAGTCGTTAGAACAGAGCAAGGAAACACTGCATGGTTCAAAATTGGGAAGGGCATATGCCAGAGATATGTCCTGTCTCCATACCTTTTCAACCTGTATGC
>NW_006399760.1:23356958-23383862 GCF_000299155.1 Elephantulus edwardii | reverse complement strand
TGAGTCGCAAGCAACTCGATGGCACATAACAACAACATTAAAAAAAATAGATACAGACATACTAAGATGGCCTATACATCCTTGTGTATATTTTGGTAGATGGTATCTTTCAAGGAAATCATATATTTCTTCTGTTTTCAAATTTGTGATAATAGAGTTAGTTAATCATAGTATTCTTTTAGCTTTTTATTAAAAAAAGTAAGCTCCTCTTTCATTTCTGATCATACTAATTTGTGTCATTTATCTTTTTTTAATTGGTTAACCTAACTAGGGATTTATTGGTGTTACTGGTATTATCAAAGAAGACATCCTCATACTTTAATTATTTGTTTCTCTGTGGTTTCTAGTTAGTTTATGAAGATCTTTAACCTGCTTAGTTCATCAGGAGTTTCTGGAACAAATTCAAGAGATAAATAAGGAGCTCTCAAAATAGATACTGGCTGAATGAGTGTTAATTCTTTTAGGCAATGCTGGCATTTTTCATTTTGTATTCCTACTAACTGATATCGAATAATGAAATTCTGGAAGGGAAGAGGGACAGGCAAAAAAATGGAGGGAAAAGAAGGCGAGAAGGAAAGAAAACAGGAGGTACAGAGAAAAGACTAAAAGCAAGCAAGCAAGATAAAAACAGATGAGGGAATGGATAGATTTGAGAATAGGGGCTGGATATTAATGGTTTCTGGCTTGACAAATGTAGTCAGTCAGTCATTTCCTCTCCAAGCCTCAAGCTTACGACATTAAAGCATGCACTTCCAAATTAGAAGAATGGTGGGAGAAAGGCTAGAAGAGTGAATGATCCAAGTCTCTCAGTATGGGATGCTTGGCAGGAATAGGTAGTGTCATTATTCCACCACTGAAAGTCTGTTTTTAGGACTTCCACCTTCTTTTAAAAAAAAAATAATAATAAGAGAGTGAGAGTGCATCAAGAGATCTTCCAAGAGCAGAGTGGGAGTGGCTTCTCCTGCCTTAGCCAAGCCACTGCTGTTTGCATACATAACACACGTTATATAATTTGGACCTTTATAACCTGTTCCCAGGTGGTACCCCTACCTTCCAGTTTGACTCCAGTGTCAGATTATCCAATAAATAAGGTAAGCATTGACTTACTTGTGCTTATTTACTAATCTGTAATTAATAACTTCACAGTTTTTTCTTCTACATCAAAGATCCTGCTTCTCAGGATAACTGCTGTCTCCCAAGCCCACACAACCTTCTTGCAGAATCTTTGCAACTTTCCAAAATCTTTTCAAATTTACAGTTCCTGATACGGACAGAGTTAAGCATGGGCTTCTTTACAAACCTGTAGAAACACAAGTAAGGAAAAAGGGAAAACTCACTTAGGAAATACTAGTGTGGAACTGAGGAAACGATTTGAATTTCAGGTGTTTGTGGAGAAAATGAAACCAGGTTTGCCACTAGTCCTGTCTTGAAGAGTTTCTTTAAACAGCCAAACCAATTGCAGAAAAATTCACTCTGGTGACTCTGTCCTCCACGCCCACATTGCTTTGTGCATACTTAAAGCTGAAGACTCAGGGAAGCCTCCATGAATCATAACCTGCTGGAGGCCTGAACTCCTTCTTGGAGAATCAGAACACACTCATCTAGCTTTGGGGGGTGAGGGGGAGAAAGACAGACTTCTCAGTACCTCACTTAGACACTCGTCGATTTCTCGTTTCTTCCCTTTGTAAAGTTACTGCTGCCTGTTTGTGTAAACCAGGGACTAGTCAGCTGACAGATTCCCAGTCTCATTATAGTGATTAAAATCTGAGCTCATAGGTCTCTCTGCTGGGGGCAGGTGCCTGCAGAAAGTGCTGGGCGGGTTTGGGAAGCAACTGTAGCTTGGCGGCGTCCACTTCCAATTAGGAGCCTGCTGCCAGAACCAGAGGCCCTCCTGCCCTCTTGTATATCAAAGCAGCTTTTTCTTCCACTGAAAGTTCTGTGGCAAATGTTTCCAGAATTACCTTTCCAGGGTACAAAGACATTTCTAAGACACCATTGTTGGTGTCGTTTTGTGCTGTCAAGTTGAGTACAACTCACAGGGACCCTATGAACAATAGATCTGAACCCTGCCCAATCTTGTGCCATCCTCATTATCTGTGATATACGTGAGCTCGTTATTACAGTCACCGTGTCAGTCCATCATGCTGATGGTCTTCCTCTCTCAGACTGGCCCTGCACCTTTCCATGCATAAGGTCCTCCTCCAAGGACTGACCCCTCTTAATGACATGCCTGAAGTATATGAGAGGAGGTTTCCCCACTTTGCTTTCAAGAAGCACCGAGGCTTCACTTTCTCTAGAACAGACCTGTTTGTTCTTTTGGCAGTCCCTGGATTATTCGATACCAACACCACAAAACAAGGCATCATTTTCTTCCTCTGTCATTCTTAGAAACTGTCCAACTTTTGGATACAAAGCAAACAACTGAGAAAAGCATGGATAAAGGTGGGGAACTCTAGGGGATAAGGAGTTGTGCTTCCAACACCCCAAAAGCAGGCTGGTTTGAATCCTCCAGCTGGTCCACAGAAAAGATGGACAGTCTCCTGTTGTTGGATGTACAGCCTCTGAAAACTCGTTGGAGAGTTAGCAATGGGTTGGTTCCAACTCAGTGGCACACAACACCACATTTCAAGACACTAATAAGCCTTCATTATCTCTTCTTTTATTATTGTTATTCACTCTATATGTAATCCCCAGCAGCAGCAATGCAGAAAGCCTGGTCCTCGGGCCACTCTTCAGTAGAATCTCCCATGGGGGAGAGAGGGGAAATGCCCTTAGAAATATGTTTTCTGGAGCCTGCCTGCAGATCAGCCTAGATAGGAGGGAGCAGCCCGTAAGCACCCGTGTGATTCTTTCTGTACCGCAGGCCAGAATCATAGGCTTGTCAGCTTGCAGAGCAGATCTTGAAAGGCAAGTCCCCAGTGTCTCCTGTTTCCAGACCTGCAGAGCTCTTCCCTGCCATCTTACCTTGGTGACCCCCACCATCCAGGATAGGCATGAACCACCACACATCAGCTGCAGTCCCTGAGGCCTCACCTGGAGATCTAACTGAAGCCATTCACTTCAGCCAGACTCTTTTTTTCTGGTGCCTGATCTCTCCTGGGCTATCTCTTCTCCTGTTTTGTTTTTGTTAATGTACTGTTGAGTCAGGAATGAATCAGGCTTACCCTCGAGTGGGTTTTCAGAGACTAAATTGCGCAAGAGGAAATTTCCCATCTTTCTCCCATGGAGTAACTGATAGATTTGAACCATCTACCTTTGGGTTGACAGCTCAGCTCTTTACCACTGGGCAACCAGAATGCCCTCTTGTGTAATTTATAGCCTCAGAAACTCATTGGAGGGTCAGCTTTGAGTTGGTTCCAACTCAGTGGTAGTGAGATTTGAGGTGAACATTTCTCTCCAAGTTGGCCTTATTAAAAAATGCATTTCATCAGGTGTCTCTCCTTGGGGGATTGGACTGAAATAAAATCTCAAGCTGTGAGCACATGTCACACTAGGATTTGTGGCACAAGACACCACGATTTACTCAGATTTCCTGTCTAAAGGACTCAGAATCACCACATGCCTTCAGAGCTCTAATTTTACTCCTGTAATGATCTACAGAAGAAATCCTTGCAACTCTGGGGAGAAAAAACCTTCTGCCAGGGTGGTTTCTGGTAAAATTGTGAGGAAGAAATGGAACATCTCCGAGACTGTTTCCCTCTTCCTCCTCTCCCCATTGGGCAGGCTGCCCTCCTTCCACCACGTTCTGTCAGATTCCTAATACCCTTATGGTGTATTTGGCTAGTCAGGAAATACTCTGAAGCTCAGTTGATGGGATCTCATCTGTCATTTTCCTCGAGTTCTCAGAATTTAACTAGCTAAGCTGATGGTCTAATTGTAGCTTATTAAGGAATTCTCATAATTACAACTTCCCAACCATTTTTAGAAAATATTTGCATCCCCATAACAAACTTAAGCAGTTAACATAGGTAGGAATGTGAGACCTCTTAGGGTGACCAGCTGTCCCAATTTGGGAATATTCTGCACCTTGGGAAACTCGTCAGTTCCAGGCAAACTGGGGGCTTTTGTTGTTATTATGCTCTGTCAAGTAGAAACTGATTCAAAGCTGATCCGCCAGTGGGTTTTTAGAGGCTAAAGAACAGATGGTAGAAGATTGCCCATTTTTCTCCCACAGAACAGCTATTGGATTTGAACTGCCTACCTTTGGGATGGCAGCACAACTCCTTACCCTCTAGGCAACCAGCCATTTCAGTTGGAACTGACTCAGGGGTACCTGACAGCAACAACCACCATGTATGGCTTAATTCTTGGTACCATACTGACTTCTTTACATTGTTGTTGTTGTGTGCCATTGAGTCAGAGCTGACCCATAGCGGACACCTCAGCTTGTTTTCAGAGGCACTAATTGCATGGGAGGATATTGCCCATCCTTTTCCCACCAGCACCTGGTGGGTACAAATAGTGTGCCTTTGGCATTGAAGTACAGATTCTTACCACTAGGCCACCAGGGTCCATTTCTGAACATACATGAACTCATCTGTTTCACTCAGCAGCCTATAAGGTACATCATACCATTATCCCCACATTGTAGATGGAAAAACTGAATTACTATTACACTCACCCAAGTTCACACAGGAGAGTGTTTTTGGAATTCCTAAGTTAGCAGACCTGTGTCTGCCTGTTTTACCTTTGAGTTGGGCTGTTTTGGGACAAGTAGTCTTGGGATATCATAGTCTTCCAAAGCTGAGGATTTTCCATTAACCTGTGTGGCTTTCTTTTGATGAGCTTTCAGTTTAGTGGTAAAACTGGGAAATTACTGTAACAAACCCATTAAGGGGACATGTAGAAAATGACTTGGTGCTTGTAGTCTGAGTTTCTCTGATAGTCAAAACCTTGATTCATTCTTAACTTGACCCATACTAATGATTAGAACCCGAAAAGAAGAGAATAAATAATTCCTAAGATATTGATCACGAAGTAGAATAGATCTAAAGTAGGTCCCTGAACTGGAAGACAGGTCCTTCTGCTTCAGGGACTGTCTGGCTGTTCTCTGCCTTCTCGTAATCCTTCACTTGTTCCCAAGATTTATTTGAGACCTTCATCTATTTATCGAATTTTCTTCCTTAAGGTCACAGCTTCAGTCATCATGTGCTCTCTCTCTAGTCCTGTGTCTAAGGGCATAGCTTGAAAGGAGGAACTCGGGAGGCCTAGTCAGCAGAGTTATGCTGCCAACTCAAAAGTGGCACCTCTCTGGTGCTTTGAATCCACTCATGGCTCCATTGGGGGGGAGGCGGTGATGAGCAGTCTCCTCCGGTCATGTTTAGAGCCTCTGAAAACCAGTGAGAGGTTTCTGACTGTGAGCCCTTTTTGGTTCGATGGCATAGTTTTGTGTTTTATTCCAGTCTCTAGTAGCATGTCTCCAATTATTTCCCAGATATTTTCATTGAGTGCCTTGGTACCAAGGAGCCTGGGTTTTGCAGTGCTTAGACACTTGGCTGGTCATCAAAAGGCTGGTGGTTCGAATCCACCAGTTCTACGGAAGAAAGATGTGGCAGTGCACATCACATCCACAATTCTGCTCAGCCCTACTGGGTCACTTTTAAGTCAGAATCAACTCAACAGTAAGGAGTGAGTGGTTTGTTACTACTTCAGCTCCAGTGCCCTAAAGTAAGACTCTAAGTAGTTAATGGCTAAATCCTGACAACTTTTCCTGTCTGGTATATTAAGTATTTCCTTTTAATACCCACTAACATTGGTCCAAACCAGAACACCATTTGCCCCCCACCTGGATTCCTGGGTTCCAGTCTTTCCCCTCCTTTCTTTTTAATATTTTTCATATTTTTGCTAAACTATCTTCACGCGGAATGCTTACCATTATTTCTCGTCAGCTTACCACTGTTCAACCTTTCATCCTCTGGATCAGACCTAAAGAACTATGACTAATATTTGTCTTCTACTACATTCTCCCATGATTTTTCCCTTTTAATTAAATTATAGAAGCTTAGTACTGAAAAGGACCTTGGAAAGTCTAATCTTGTATCTGATAGTCAATGTCCCACACAAGCAATTATTCAGGAACAATTTTAACTCCTCCAGTGACAGGCAGCTTGTGGAAACTCATTCTAATTTCATATACTTTAATTCTTAGAAAGATCATTCTCAAATGGAAGTAAAATCTGAGTCTCTGTAATAATCATTCATTGGCCCAGTTCTGCCCTTTTTATCATAATGTGGTGGTGGTGGTGTTATGTGCCGTCAAGTTGCCTGCAACTCATAGAGACCCTATGTACAGCAGCTCTGAAGCCAGCCCCGTCCTGAGCTAGTCTCACTGATTCTGACACAACAACCCCTGTTGCCCTAGTTACTGAATCAGTCCATCTCATGCGCGTTCTTTCTCTCCTGTGCTGTCCCTCCATCATCCCAAGCATGATGTCTTTCTTGAAGGATTGGTCCCTCTTCACCACATGCCCAAAGTATGTAAGTCGGAGCTTCAAAATCTCAGCCTCCAAGGAGAAACTTGGTTTCACCCTCTCCAAGAGAGACCTATTTATTTTCTTGGCAGTGCATGGTATGTTCATGACTCTTCTCCAGCACCACAACTCAAAGGCATCAATTCTTCTGTCATCCTCAGTCATTGTCCAGCTCTCTGATGCATAGCAAGTAATTCTGAAGACCATGGACTGGATCAGGCGCACCTTAGTCTCTACACTGACATCATTGCTTTTCAGTACTCTGGATAGGTCCTTGACAGCAGATTTACCTAATGCAATTCATCTTTTGATTTCCTGACTGCTGGTGCCAAGTGTGTTGGTTGTGGAGCCAAGCAATCTGTAACTGTTAACAACCTCAGTGTCTTCTTCATCCATCATGATGCTGACAGTTGGCCCAGTGGTGAGAATCTTTGTCTTCTTGATGTTGCCTTTAAACATAACTACACAGCTACCACATATTATCTTTCCCAGATATCAAATAATACATAATCAGTTTCTTCAAATGATCCTCACAAATATTTCACCCTCCTGATTGTTCTCATCTAGAGGGTCTTCCAGCTGACAGTACTTCTCTTAAAGATTGATCTAGAACTGAATCTCATGGTAAGTTTGGGGAAAACTGATATAGCTAATATTAACTTTAATCTAGAACCACTTGTTCTTAATATTAACTGTGTATATTGCTTTAAAATCATGCTTGCACTTGAGTAGTTATTTTTTCCCTTACATGCCTGTATATTTATTAAGTTTCATTTGGCCATCATTTCAGCCAGAAGAGCTCTTCATAGATTTTCTGTCATCCAATGTGTGAATATTCTTTCCCAGTGTCATTGTTAACCACAAATTTGTTCATCAATACCGTTTACAGTTTGGTAACAGCAGCACAGATCCTCCCCTCCTGACTGGTGTTTGATATACTGATACAGCTTTGTTATTATTCAGACTTCAGAATCCATCTGAGCATCACACAGTCTGTATTTCTGCGTCTTGTGAAATGACTCTTAAATCTGATGAATTCCAGATAACATTTCTTGTCACTGGAGTAGAAAGGGAGATAATTGAAACCAGGGTCAATTTCTTGTTTTCCAGTCTCTATGTCATAGTGCTCAACCACTGTGGGTTTGTTTTTAAGTACTTTCTACCTAAAAATCTTTCCTTTCCACATACTCATAATACCCACATTTATACTGAGAGGAGCTGGGTGCAAACCCTCCTCTCCTCTCCATGATTCTCAGCATTAAATTCTTGGTATAGAACTCAATTTAACGCACAATTTTAAGGTAATTTGGATTGTTTGTATAAATTTCTTGGTAACTCAGTGCCCAGAATAAAACAGATCCTCAGCAAGTTATTTGCTGAATGGGTGGTTGGTCTTATCCTCATGGTCAGAGCATACTAGAAGTTTCTTGAGGGAAGGTGTTCGTTTTACATTTTTAACTCCTACACAGTGCATAGCCTAGAACTAGGCATACAGGAGATGCCCAGGTAGGCATTTGCTAACAATGACTTGATGTAATAATCTGTCGTTTTCCTTTATAAGCATGCTGTGACTAATAGCTAATTACCCAGATCCTTTGAAGTGGATCTATAAACATAGCCAGTGTTTTATTTTTGGAAACTCAAAGTTGTGGACGGAAGAAAGTCTTATTCTGAAAGTATTAGACTTTCCCATGTTATTATTTAAGAGACAAAGCATTCTTCTGGATGAGAAAATAGCACTTAGAAAGTAAATTTCCACTTAGTACTTCCAAGGAAATGTATAAAATTAACTAAGCCAGACCAGGAGGGGTTTGGACCACAGAGCTAGTGTTCCAGTTGCCTTCTTAGCCAGGTTTGCCTGCTGCCCCAAAAGGCTGTTACAGCTGTGGTGACAATAAAGAAAAGGTACAATCATGCATCTCTCAGCCAGAATCCTTTATCATATTTCACCATTACAAACATGAGTATTCAGCAAAAGTATTTTTTATCTCCGTTTTGGACAGTCAATCAGGAGCATTGGTGGTATTTTAGCACAAGTGTAGACTGCTAAATTGACAGGTCAGTAGTTTGAATCCACCAACCAGGTCAAAGGAGAAAGATGAGACAGTACCCGCTCATTAAGATTTATAGCTTCAGAAACTCGGTGGAGGGTCTTGTACTGTTGGGCAATCTCCTCCCATGTGATTAACTGCCCCTGAACACCCACCGGAGGGTCAGCTGTGGGTCGATTCCGACTCTACAGTACACAACAACAACAACAACAACAACAACAACCTATAGTATATAAGGAATCCTGGGGCTTAGTAATGTGTAGCACTACTAACCAAATGGCTGCGTGTCTCCAGGGGTTCAAATCCACCAGTGACTACATGAGAAAAGTATGTTCAGACTCCTCTTGATATGAATTGTTATAGTTATTTGCCGTCAAGTCAGAATTGATCACAGATGACCATCCAGCTGGTTTTCAGAGGCTTCGTGGGAGGTGTTTGCCTATCTTTCTCCTGTGGAGTTGCTAGTGGATTTGAACCCTGTGCTTTTGAGTTGGCTGTGTAGCTCTTTACAACCAAGCCACCAGAGCTTCCTAGCTGGTAAGAGTTACAGCTTTAGAAATCCAACAGAGTTTGTTATGGGTTGGAATCCACTCAGTGGCAGAAAGTTCCAGTTTCGCGTTTTTAAAAAAATAGTGTGTCAATGCATTATAAAATAAAAGGAACACATAAAAAAATCATTAATATAATAGTACAGTAATAATAATTTGGGTTTTTATTCAGTAATTTGTGCACATTTTCCTTTATAAGAATTATAATAGCCATCATACAATTGACTTTTTCCAACTTTCACCATATAATTCTAATTTTCATTAATTCTTCTGTCCTACCTTTTCTTACCTTAAGGGTTCTCTCCTTGGGCAAGTGCTTTTCTTTTGACCTTGCACAATAAAAATATGCATTGGACATGCATTGCATACTTTAACTTTTAATATAATAGGCTTTCCTGAGGTTGGAACCACAGATGTATAGACATTGTTGCTGTTGCCATCAAGTTGAATGACACTATGAACAAAAGGCCTGAAGCCTTTCTACAGTTTGTAGAGTTTACAGAGGCATGTTGTTTAGAAAGTGGATGGCACTCCTGCTTCCAAAGTATATACAAGGCCAGATTCTGTGCCACCTGTTTCTTGCTCCTAACTCTCAAGGTCCAGGTGGCTATCCAAGGTGTTTTTTATATTTAGGGTCTTCTGCCTTGAAGATCTCTCCTTTGATTCTCAAGGGCATATTCTTCTCTCAATGAAACCTACAATTTGGAAAAAGAAATAGCTAATGTTTTGCCTTTCAAAGCTATTCTTTCTAATATAAGCTTCAAAACCTCTTGCAAAACAAAAACTGAAGGTTGGCTTTTTCTCACATTGCATTCCTGCTCTTTGGAGTCCAGTTCTAATCCTTCTTGGAGTAACTATGGAGAAGTGTCTTCAGCGGAGTCACTCTGACGTATTGCTGTTGAGTTGGAAGTGACTCACAGGAGACCCTCCAGTGGGTTTTCAGGAAGCTACAAATCAGATGGGAGGAAATTGCTTCTTGTTCTCCCTTGGACCTGCAGTTGGATTTGAGAGGCACCTATGTTGAGTTAGTAGCATATCTCTCAACAGCCTACGTTAGCAGAACTCACTACTTCGAGAGAGGACAAATGATTCGTATTTTATAATGCTATATAGTAGCTTACTTTGTATTTCATTGGTTTAATTCTTAGAAATATAGAAAATAATGTCTTTTTTTGATGGAGAAATGAGATGTGAGGGCATTTGACAATAGTCCCAGATTGAGTGTTGCTGAACCGTGATAGCATCTGTTTTCTCACTGCCAAGTTAACTCTTTTTCACTGGAAAATGCTGCTAGTTTTACTCTTTGGCTGCTTTGGTATTTCTCACGGTCTCAGACACCTGAGGCTGTCTTTGCAATGGTGTTGCTGCCCCTTCTGCTATGTGCTTCAAATACAAGAGTATTCCAGATCATCATTATTTTTAGATGTGGCGATGGGAAGGGGAAGAGTGAGGGTTCTACCTTGTGCATGCTTCTATTGTTGTTGTTGTTGATTGCCTTCAAGTCGACCACAACTCTTAGCGACCCTGTGAACAAAAGGCCTGAAGCCCTTCTACAACCATCGGCATTTATGAAAGTTCATAGGGTTTCTGGAGGCATGCTGTTTAGGAAGTGGATGCTACTCCTGTTTCCAAACCTGTCATAGAATGGTACTGGTTGGGTCACCTGTGATGCATAGCAACCCTATGTACAGCAGCTCTGAACTTTTCCCTGTCCTGAGCTGGTCTTGTATGTACAGCAGAGCTTCAAATGTGTGTGTTTAAAATAAAAACAACAAAAAAAACCTTGCTTTTTCCTCTTGGAATTATGATTTCTATATAAATTCCGAAATTATAGGAAACGTCTTCTAGAAGTCCAACTTAAATTGCAAGTAAAAATGGATGAAAATTCCAAGCATCAGTTATATTCCAAGTCTGGCCAAACCCAAGTATAATAAATTCCATTCTTTCCTATTCCCACTTCTGCACTCAGATACAGGGACACTCTGGAAAGTCACAGATAATAATGGAAGTTTTGATTGGAGAGAAGCTTGCTGTTAGGTGTCATTAAGTCAACTACAACTCATAGCTACCCTATGAATAACAGATCTGAAACCTTTCTTATCCTGTGCCATCCTCAAAATCTCTGACATACCCTGACCCATTGCTGCAGCCTCTTGTAACAAGCTGCTTGTTGAGGGTCTTCCTCTTGATGTCTATCTCCAAGGAATGGGCCCTCCTAACAATATGTCCAAAGTGTGTGAGATGAATCTCCACCATCCCTGCCTCTCGGGAGCACTCCAGCTGTACTTTCTCCAAGACACATCTGTTTGTTTGGCAGTCCATGAGACCTTCCGTATCCTTCTACAACATCACGACTCAAAGGCATCAATTCTTCTCTTATCCTTAAATTGGATCCACAAACTAAAAGTTTACCTTTTTTTAAAAAAAAAAAAACAAACAAAACACCAAAAACCAGAAATCTTTCTGAAAAGCAGATGCAACACTGTAGCTCAGTCACTGCTGTGAAGTCAGTCTGACTCATAGAGACCCTTCGTCAGGCTTACGAAGCTGTAAATTGCATCAATAGGAGACTGCCCAACTTTTATTCTCTGTCACAAGTGGATTTGAATTGCTGGAAACACCAGACCTTTGAGATAGCAGTGTAGCTCACTAGATACTATACAAACAGCACTACCTTATCTACATTAACTGTTGTTGTTGTTGTTGCATACTGTCAAGTAGGAACTGACTCACAGCTCACCCTCCAGCAGATTTTCAGAGGCAGTTAATCGCATGGGAGGACACTGCCCATCTTTGTCCTATGGAGCAACTGATGGATTTGAACCATGTGTCTTTGATATTGCAGTACAGCTTTTTACCACTAGGCCATCAGAGCTCCCTCAGCTAAATCCTAGGTATATTAACTAGTACACGATTTGAGTAACCTCCTAAAACTTTTCAGATAGGCAGATCCATTGCACAAATATCTCTTTGGGGAAAATTTGGCAAAGTTGTCCCAAGTGGCCGTATTAGCATGTGAGTATCAACAATATCAACAGTTGTTGTTGTTGTTGTTGTTGTTATGTGCCATCGAGTCACTAGCGACTCATAGTGACCCTATGTACAACAGCCCTAAACTCTTCTCTGTCCTGTGCCAATCGCACCGTCTCCCATACACCCATCCCAATTACCCCAGTCACTGAATCAATCACCTCAAAGAGGACCTTCCACCACCACATTTTGCAAGAGGACTTCTAACATAAATGTTGCTGTCTTTATTAAATCACATTTCTGAATATGTACAAGGATTTCATGAAAACAAAGGCCTTAAGAAAGCAAATGAACCACAGCAAAAACAAATTGACGTCAAGGCCTCCCTACTTGTGGAACTCTGTGTGTGCCAGAGTAGAACTGTGCTCTATCATGTTTTCAGTGGATGAGTTTTTGGATATAGATTTCCAGACTTTTCTTCCCAGGTGCCTCTAGGTAGATTTAAACTACCAGCCTTTTCTTTAGCAGCGAATATACTAACCATTTTCACCATTCAGAGACTCCTAAGATTATGCATTTATTATTCACCCAGGATGCTCCTTCTAGGCAAGGATGGTGAAGTTTCATCTCAAAAACTTAGGGCATATTGTTAGGAGGGTCTAGTCTTTGGAGAAGGACATCATGTAAAAGGTGGATAGTCAGTGTAAGAGAGGAAAACTCTCAACAAGGTGGATTAACATGGTGACTATAACAATGAGCTCAACTGTGTCAAAAGATGGTGAGGGTGGCACAGGATAGGACAGCGTTCAGACCCATTGCTCATAAAGTTGCTGTTAGTCACAATTGACTTGACAGAATGTAACAACAACAACTCTGGGGACATAACAGTCATTTTCATATATTTGAATGGCAGGTGTAAATGGTGTTTAGTTGTTCTGTGGGAATTTAAGGTACTTGAATAAGACCAGTGGATTGTTGTTGTTATGTGCCGTCACATCAGAAGTGACTCATAACTGAGCTTCCTGAGGGTTTTCAGAGACTCGAAATTGTATGGAAGCAACTGACCCATTTTTCTCTGATAGATCACCTGGTGGTTTTGAATCAGCTGGCTTTGGATTGGCAGTGAAACTCCTTACTCACTAGGCCAGCAGCGGTATGTGTTACTAAAAGGAAGGTTTTTAAAATGATAAGTATTACATTTTATAGCTTTCTAAAAATTCAGTGGGTGAGTTTTCCCAGTACTGCAGATATCTAAGCAAAGACAAAGAGGCCAATGAGAATTTCTTATGTAGAGGAAATTAAATTATTTAACTGCCAAATGACCAAATGCTCTCTAATGTGCCTTTAACCTTGAAATTGGTTGACTCAATGTATCTGTCATGAGTCAGACTTTGGAGTTTGACCACAATAACAGTGGCCATTGAGCAGTTGTCAAATATGGCAGCATGACACGAAGTTCCTCTTTCCCATCACAAGTTCTAAAAACTATGTATTTACTGTGTTTAGAAAAGAAGTCTATGAAGGAACACTAGCAGAACATTCATCAGACTATAGACACAGAAATAAGACATTGCGTCCTTAGAAGACCTTCTATGTGAATGGAAAAAATTTTCACAGAGGAAGATATTAAAATGGCAAACAGACACATGAAGAAATGCTCCAAATCAAGGCAATAAGAGAGATGCAAATCAAAACCACAATGAGGTACTACCTCACTCCAGTAAGAGTGGCAAAGTTTAACAGGGCAGCGAGTAATAGATGTTGGAGAGGAGGTGGTGAGAAAGGAACTCTTACACATTGTTGGTGGGATTGTAAAATTGTGCAACCATTCTGGAAGGCAGTTTGGCACTTCCTCAAAAAGCTGAAAGTAGAAATTCCATATGATCCAGCTACTACTTGGAATATACCCTGAGAATATGAGAACTGAGATGCAAATTGAGATTTGTACACCAGTGTTCATAGCAGCATTATTCACCAGCACAAGAACATGGAAACAGCCCAAATGTTCAACCACAAATGAATGGATTGAGAAATTATGGTAAATTCACACAATGGAATACTATGCTGCACGCAGAAACAATAACTTTGTAGTATTTTTTTTTAATTACCTAACTTGGGAGGGACTGGAGAGCATTATGCTGAGTGAACTAACTCAGTCCCATAAGGATAAATATTGTATAAAACTGTAATTGTAGAATGAGTATAAGGATCCAGGAGGGGTGGGAGAGGCTGGAAGCAGAGAGATGTGGATGTGCAGGACCAAGGGGGGCATTAATCATTGGGTTGTACAATTTGATGGAGAGTGAGGAGGGGTGAGGGAAATTGAAAGAATTTGTTCAATTTTGTATTTGAATTTTGCAAATAAACTAGTAGAAAAATAAAAAAAGACCTTCTATGTGAAGCTTTTCTGTGACTTCTGAACCTGTACCATTCCAGAATATTCTGTGTTCCTTCTCTGTACTTTGCACATGGCAAGAAGTCACAGTTCAACTGAGAAAAGCTACCTTCCTTTTGAGGTGGAAGACCTGGCATCTCACACCCTACTCATTGCCCTCTTCTTTCATCCATCCCTTTGCTCCTGATTAACATTCTCCTAGTCAAGCTGGAGTACAGTTCTGAACATTCCATGGGCTGTCAAAAGAATAAATAGATAAGTCTTGGAAAAGGTGTGGCCAGAATGCTCCTTGGAAGCAAGGATGATGAAGCATCATTTTCATACTTTGGGCATATAGCTAGGCACGGCTATTCCTTGGAAAAGAACATTATGCATGGAAAGGTGGAGGGTTGACGAAGGAGAAGATGGCCCCAATGAGATGGATTGACCCTGTGGCTTCATCAGAGGGCTCTAGTGTCTCACAGTGATGACAATGGCACAGATTAGGGCAGGTTTCAGGTTGGCTGTTCATAGGGTCGTGATGAATCATACTCAACAGCACCTGACTACAACAGGTTGTTAATTTAGTAGTAATCCAGTTGTCTTGGTGTTTTCATAGAGAATTGGGGATGATTAAAACAAAATGGAGCAAGTCAAAACTCTTAACACTTAAAATAATAACTTACTAGTAATAGAACTTGACGGCACATAACAACAACAGCAGCAGCAGAACTTGACCTTGAAACTGGCAGAAAGAGATTGGAGTGTGGAGAGAGAGAACTGCAAGAACTAAAAGTAAGGTGAACTTTTCTGGCTTTTTAAAATCATACCATGTAGGTTGTTATCCAATCTAGCCACTTACAAGTTCGGCTTTGATAGGGATTTACAAAAAATGTGTTAATTACTTAACCAGGGAAATGTGGTTTCCAATTTGAAAGCATTGCGTGTGGGCTGGAGCTGGTTTGTTGTTGAGAGGTAGCTTGTGCCTTTCTCATGACTACCACACGTCTCCTCCGAGAAGGCCTCCTTCCATCCTTACAAAGAAAACTTTATTCAGTGTCACGTATAAAGATACCAAATGCGCTCTCACAAAATGACCTCCATAAATCAACCATGGTGTTTCCAGTGATTTATGCTTTGAGAACCCAGAGGACATTTATAATCTTGAAACTTGGGATAGCTTTTCAAGGTGCTTAGTGGCAGCTCGTCTAGTTCAGAGTAGACCAAATCATATTAGTCTGCAGGGAGACCAAATTGCATTATTGTGATTTACACCTGGTGCAGCAGTAAGCATCTTGCTTCTCTAATGATGGGTGATCCAGGCCTCAAGGGTTTCCCACTGTATTATATTGGGAGAGAATGATGGAAATGGAGTAGGGGGCTGTCATCTCATGTTTCAGTATCATATCTGTTCCTAGGACACATGGTTTTCATCCCTTGAAGAAGAAAACTTAATCTATAAAGAACTTTTTTTATAACAGAACTCAGAGCTATTGCTGCTTTTCAGTTTCGGGGTGGTGGTGGTGGTGTTGGATTTGTTTTGTTTGGGTTGGTTTTTTTCCCCCCTTTATATTTTAACACTTTTGAAGTGGAACCTGTTTAAGCAAAGTTATTTACAAAAAGCTTCTTTGGAAATCTGACTGGGATTTTTTTCCCCTTCATGCTTTTATTTTCTGTTTTAGTTTTTTTAAATCTTGAATTGATTGAAAGTTAACAGAGGATCAGTTTTCAATTCTTCAGTCCTTACACATATTTCATGTCAAAGATTGCAATCCCAGCATCACAGCTAAATTCATCCCATTTCCTCCTTGGATTTTCTATTTCCATTCTTTCTCTTCTCCTAATCCTTCTTGCCTTATGAAATTTGTCCTTGGGCAAATGCTGCTCTTTGGATCTTAAATGTTTGGTTGATGCAAGGAGTGTGTACTTCCTTATTGTTGTTCTCCTTATAGACCTGTGGTGGCCTGGTGGGTAAGGAGTTGCACTGACAAACAAAAGACAAGTGCTTTGAATCCACCAGCTACTCCTCAGGAAAAAGATTCACAGCTACTCCTCAGGAGAAAGATCCACAGCTACTCCTCAGGAGAAAGATCCAACAGCTGCTCCTCAGGAGAAAGATTGACCAGCTACTCCTCAGGAGAAAGATTCACCAGCTGCTCCTCAGGAGAACGACCCACCAGCCACTCCTCAGGAGAGGATTCACTAGCTACTCCTCAGGAGAAAGATCCACCAGCTGCTCCTCAGGAGAAAGATCCACCAGCTACTCCTCAGGAGAAAGATCCACCAGCTGCTCCTCAGGAGAAAGATCCATAACTACTCCTCAGGAGAAAGATCCACCAGCTACTCCTCAGGAGAAAGATCCACGCTACTCCTCAGGAGAAAGATCCACAGCTACTCCTCAGGAGAAAGATCCACAGCTGCTCCTCAGGAGAAAGATCCATCAGCTACTCCTCTGAGAAAGATTCACCAGCTGCTCCTCAGAGAAAGATCCACCAGCCACTCCTCAGGAGAAGGATTCACTAGCTACTCCTCAGGAGAAAGATGAGCAATCTCCTTTCATGAAGTTTATAGCCTCTGAAAATCTGCTGCATGGCCAGCTACCAGTTGGGTCCAACTTGATGGCTTGAACAAACACTAACATTATTTAGCTGAAAATTGAGCCAGAGGGATGAGTTCTGTTCCATGCTCTAAAGGTTAACTAGGTCCATAGTCTTAAGAGCCCCACCAGTATATCCTCGACCACTAGCCTGGTCTTTTGTAGAATTTTGAGGTTTGTTCTACATTTTGCTCCACTTTAACCAGAATCTTGTAATGTAATCCTTTCTTTCAGAGCAGTCTATAACCACCAGTCCCAACTAGTCTACTGGTCCCACAATCATAGAGGCTGAAGTGTGCATGGTCCACTAGTCAACCGACTAACTACTTCCCTGCCTCTTTCCTTTTTTCTTCACTTTGCTTTGGACAGCAGTCAGGATTTGAGGCTAAAATTATAAGAGTGGTGAGAACAGAAGATATTAAAATCCTTCAGTGTTCATTGTTGTTTTGTGCTGTTGAGTCAGCGTGACCCATAGTGACCCTATATATAACAGCTCTGAAGCCTGCCCTATTCCATGCCAGTCTCACTGACTCTGACACACCTACACCCATTGCCCCAGTTACTATGTCAATCTGTTTCATCTGGGGTCTTCCTCTCATGAGCTATCCACTCTTCCAAGCATGATGTCCTTCTCCAAGGATCGATACCTTCTGGCCATGTGCCCAAAGTATGTGAGATGGAGCTTCAAAATCCCAGCCTCCAACGAGAAATTTGGTTTCACCCTCTCCAAGACAGACCTATTTCTTTTCTTGGCAGTTCATGGTATGTTCAAGAGTCTTCTCAGCACCACAACTCGGACACATTGATTCTCCTTCTGTCATCTTCATTATTGTCCAGCTCTGATGCATAGCAAGTAATTGCAAAGACCAAAGCCTGGGTTAGACTCACCTGAGTGTCTAGACTGACATCGTGGCATTTCAGTACTCTGAAAAGGTCCCTGACAGCACATTTTCCCAATGCAATTCATCTTGACGTGGTTTTTGCTTGCCAGAAAGTAAAATTTATCTGTGTAATAAACAGCACTGACAGCTCCCCAGAATTCTTCAGTCAAGGATGACTAACTGCATGCTATTTGAACTTATTTTCTAGGAGAGTTAACAGAGGATCTCTGGAATATTTTCCTTTTGTAGAAAATTCATGAATTGTATTTTACTCCACAACTTCAATTTGTTATAAATCAGATTATACAGTTGACCAAATATTGGGATTATCGAAGTTGATGCAGATTTTTGTTGTCAGTTTATTTTTGCCATGTAACTTTTTAAAAAACTCTGTGAAAACAATGTATTTGAACTTTGTAAAAATATCAATATAAAATAAAAAACAAAACAAAGAACTCACTTAAGAGTTCCTCTATGCACTAACACCTGAAATCATGTTTTACACTAGTTTGAAAACTAGAAAATGCATAGATTCCCTTACGTGAGAATCCATTAGCAGAAATATCATCATCATCTTTGAAAAAGTAATCTAGATACTCCTTTTTTTAATTATTCATTTTAATAGACATTTACAGAGGTTTTGGATTTCCATTCATTCATTGCCACACTTTTCTCCCTGCCCACCCCTCCCCACCATAGATATTCCTTTTATAGACATTTTCTTTGAAGGAAAGCCTGGTTAAAAAGTTATTATTCCTGTTGAATAAAGCTACATATTCTAACATGAAGAACATAACAGCCTAATAAATTCCACTTCTTCAATTCATGTAACAACTTTCATGCTCATACTGATACCATGTATTTTGATAATTTATAATAAAATATAGGATAAATCTGGAAGACAGCTATTTTGCCAACTCACTGGAAATTTTTGTCCCCATTCCCAAACAAAAGATGATTTTAAAAATGTGGAAATTATCTAAAAATGTCATTAATGTCACATGCAAGCAAAATATTTGCTGAAGATTGTCCAAAAATAGTGGGAACAGTGCATCAAGAGAGAACAACTAGAAATTTAAGCTGGATTTAGAAGAGGTTGGGCACCAGATATGTCACTGCTGATGTCCAGTGGATCTTGGGCTGAAAGCACAGAATAATAGAAAGATGTTTGTCTGTGTTTAATTAATGATACAAAGGCATTTGGTTCTGTGGATCACAACAAATTATGGCCAACATTGAGAAGAATGGGAATCCCAGAACACGTAATTATACTCTTGTGAAACCTATACCTAGACCAAGAGGTGGTTGTCCAAATGCAGCAGAACACTGGATGCTTTTAAATCAAGAAAGGTGTGAATCAGGGCAATATTTTCTCTCTATGCCTATTCATTCTGTGTGCTGAACAAATCTGACTTATGAAAAAGAATGTAGTATCAGGGTCGAAGAAGGATTCACCAACAACCTGCATTCTGCAGATGACACAATATTGCTTTCTGAGATTGGGGGAAACTTGAAGCACTTGCTATAGAAGTTCTAATACTACAGACTTCAATATGGCTTACATCTCAATATGAAAAAAGTCTCACTATTCGACCAATAGGCAACATCATGATGGATGAAAGATTGAAATTGTCAACAGTTTCGCCTTACTTGGAACCACAAGCAACACTCTAGGGTCTAGAGGCAAGAAACCGCACTTCAATCCTGAAGATGTGCCGTTTGAATCCACCAGATGCTCTACTGTAAAAGGAGGGGCAATCTCTTCCTGTGCAAGTCAGATCCAATTCAATGATACAAAACAGGAAAGAGAGGGGCCAGGAATACACACACAGACGCGTGCGCGCGTGTGCGCGCGTGCGCACACACACACACACACACACACACACACGTAACACTCTTTGTACCAGTAGTCAAGAAATCAAAAGATGTGTTGCACTGGGAAAATCTGCTGTCACAGACCATCTGCCCATAGTGCTAAAGAGCAAGGCCATCACTTTGAAGACTAAGATATGCTTGATCCAAGCAATGATCATTTCAAGTATTTGCTACACATCTGAAAGTTGTACAGTGACTAAGAATGACAGAAGAATTGATGTCTTTGACTTGTGTTGGGGAGGAGTACTAAATATCCTGTGGTTTGGCAAAAAAACCCAAGTAAGTCTGTCTTGGCAAGCGTGCAGCTAAGGGTGTTCCTTCAAGGCAAAGACGGTGAAGCTTTGTCTCACAGACTTTGGGCATGTTGTTAGGAGGGGCTTGTCCTTGGTGAAGGATATTGTTGTTGTAAAAGTGGAGGAGGGGCAGCATAAGAGAGGAAGGCTTTCAGTAAGATGATTGACATGTTGACTGTATCAGTGGACTCAAAGTATATAGGTGGTGATGAGGATGACAAAGGATAGAGCTGGGTTCGGATGTGTTGTTGATAGGATCGCTATGAGTTACAGTCAACTTGACAGCACAGATAACAACGTAATAAAATGTTATTAATACACAATAGCTTGAATTTTCTTAAGCAAGTTCAATGACTGCTTTCAAGTAAAGGGGGTTTATACCTACAGATGGATTAATCTATAGTGATATGCTGCAACTACTGTAATGATTGTTTCCAGAAGATTATTAATAATAGCACAGCTTGGCATTATTTAGGCTATTCTCTTATTTAAGTAAGAAAGTCTATGTAAACAAAAAAAAACATAACTCTCACATGTTTAGAGATTTTTGCACTTGGTAATGTCCATGCCACTTGGTAATTTCCATGATTATGGCCATAATAAGTGCTTTGGTGCATCATCACACTTTAACCCCAGAAATAATTTGTGGTAGATATTGTAACAAGTGAAGAAATTGAGGTGAAGATGATTCGCTTCTTATCCAAGGGCTGGTAAATAAGAGCCGTAGGATTCTAAAACCAGTCTCTTAGATACTTTGTTATAAGAGCCCATCTTCTATCTGCACATGAAAATCTTTTTTCAGACTATAATCGTTGTAAGACTTCTGCTTTAGTTAGTCATCCAGTCAACAGAATACTTCTTCTTCACACACCCACAATGTTCCAGGTTAGTTTGGGGATGACACAGAGATCTCTGTTAATTGCGTAGAAAGCATCATTGTACTTCTGCTTTGAAAGCATGAAGCACAAAGTCTCTGTAAACTTTCATTAAAATTAATTAAAACGTGTGCACACACACAAAAGAAAGCATGAAGCAAGTATGTGTGTGTATATTTATTTGACATGTGAGTAGTTGATGCGTAAATTTAATCATATCTCTGGCATCATTCAGCAAATGCTATTGAATTTATATAGGTAATATTTTTCTTTTATTATTATTATTAATTTTAATGAAAATGTAGAGATTTTGGATTTCCATTCATTCATTGTTGCACTTTTCTCCCTGCCCACCCCTCCCTCCAGTTCGCTTTTCTCTTTGAAAAGCAAAAGAAAAATTCTTTCATTGTTATACATTCCCTTCCCCCAAATCCACTCCACTATGCAGACTTCAGGTAATATTTTTTTAAAGAAAGATCACATATGGACTTTATTTGAGTTCCAGATCTACCACTGTTCCGTTCTGCACCTTGACTAAGATACTCATGTCTTTGACTCTTTGTAAGCAGCAGTAGTAATATCTGTCTTGTATTAAATGCTACACTGCTCGTTAAACGCCTGGCATAGTCACTGATAAGTGATTGGTTGAGAAACAGACTGTTGTTCTGTGCTTGTTTCACTCTTCCAGAAACCTGTGCATGTGGCTGGATGTCTATGTACCTACAGTCTCCTGCACAGTCTTGGGCCTCCAAATCTATCCATGTTAATTTCTTTGACTGTTTTTACACTCTCCAAATTGAGGGTTTACACAAGTTAGGAAGAGTGTACAATGTTCTTACTTCCATAAGGGAAACACTCACACACACCCGCCCCCATGTTTCTCTTATTATTATTGCCCTGGTGATGCCAGTGATATCAAATTCCAGTTGTTCGACCAAAAAGTAACTCTGGAGGTATAATGGGTAAGAAGTTGCACTGCTAACTCAAATGCAAGTGGTTTGAATCCACTAGTTGCCTTTAAGAATAAAAATAGACAGTCCTCCCATGCAGTTTACAGGCTCGGAAAACCCACTGGAGGGTTAGCTATGAGTTGATTCTGGCTTGACTGAGCATAACAACCTCCCTGAAGGGCAGAAGTGAGTTTCCCCCCCTTTCTGCCTCTGACATCATTCACGTAATTAAGCTCTTACTTTCTCCTCATCACCTAATTTTACTCAGAGTTGTTTCAGAGTTGTTTTAGATGCTGTGGAATCGAATACAGCTTATAGGTACCCATGAACAGCAGACTTGAACCCTGTCCTATCCTGTGCCATCCTCATCATCACTGACACACTTGAGCCCATTGCTGTAGTCACTGTGTCAGTGCATCTCACTAAGGGTCTTGCTCTCTTTCAGTGACTCTCCACTTTTTAAACATCATATCCCTCTCCAAGAAATAGCCTCACCTAGGAATATGCCCAAAGTATATGAGATGAAAGTGTACGTGTTTGAGTTGTGGTGCTGGAGAAGAGTAGTGAATATACCATGGACTGCCAAGAAAACAAATAAGTCTGTTTTGGAGAGGGTGAAACCACATTTCTCCTTGGAGGTTAGGCTTTTGAAGCTCTGTCTTACATACTTTGGGCAGGTGGCCAGGAGAGACCGGTCCTTGGGGAAGGGCATCAAGCTCAGAAGGGTGGAAGGACAGTGCAGGAGAGGAAGACCCCTTATGAGATGGATTGACACAGTAACTGGAGTAATGTGGGTAGGTGTGTCAGTCAGTGAGGCTGGCTCAGGACAGGGTCGTCTACAGAGCTGTTATACATAGGGTCACTGTGATTTGCAACAGCAACATGCGAGATGAAACTTCATCATCTTTGTCTCCAAGGAGGACTCTGGCTGCACTATCATTAAGACATATCTGCTTGTTCATTTGGCAGTCCATAAGGTATTCAGTCCTTTTCTCCAACACCACAAATCAAAGCCATCAGTTATTCCTGTCTTCCTTATTCATTGTCCAGCTCTCAGATGGCTAACATATTATTGAAAAGACCATGATCTGATTCAAGCACACTTTAGTCTTCAGACTGGCATTATTATTACTCTTTGGTAATTTGTAGAGGGCCTTGACAACAGACTTGCCAAGTACATTACATCTCCTGATCTCCTGACTATTGGTAACAAGGGTGTTGATTGTAGACCCAAATAAGATGAAATCATTGACAACTTAAATCTTTTCTCTATCATAATGTTGATTATCGGTCCAGTAGTAAGGAGTTTTGTCTTCTTGATGTTGAGGGCAAATCAATATCCCTCAGAATATTGTCCTCCTTAGAACTTAAGGTTCAGTGTCAAAGTCTGTAGTTGGTTAAAAATTGTAGAGTTTTATAGCCTATTTCATCTCCCACTTCAGCAGATCTGATTGCTGACATTTTTTGGTGTTGGGTTGCTACTGACTAAGGATAACTGCTTAGAAAATCTTCTCCATAAATGATAGATTTTTTTAAAAAAATCCCTCTATGTAAAGTAATTGCTTGAGTGAGGAACCTTTTATTTTAAAAATACTCTAACAATATATTGTTTTATTTTGGCTGTCATCACAGCTTAACTAAAGAGTCAACAGGTGGCGAGCCAGTCCATTATTCACCCTCATACCACATCCGATGGGGAAACCTGAATAGAAGCTCTAGGGATTAGTGCTCACACAGTGTGCTGGTGGGTGTTCCCCAAACTCAGCCTTGAGGCCAAGCTCCTGACTGTGGTCTTGAGTACACTTTTTAACTTTCTTTTTAGATGTGAGTAGAATAACAACATAAACACTTATATACTATGTTAAATATTGCATATCAAAACACATTGTTTAAAAGTTTATAAGCAAGAAAAATGTTAACTATAATAATAAAAGGAGCTATGGTAAGAGTGTCTTCTTATCTTGAGAACATATTTCTGCAAAGCAGGCAGAGAATAGAATATAATCCTGTAACCTCATTGCTGTCAAGTAGAGCCAACTCGTATCCGACCTTTCAGTGAGTTTTCAGGAGCAGTTTAATTGCAAGGGGTGGAGACTTTTTAATATATTTTTAATATTTTTTATTTGTATATTTTTCTTCAAGGAGAGGCTGATAGACTCTTACTGTGAGCCTTTGAGTTGGGAGTGCAACTCTCTACTCACTGGGCCACCAGAGCTCCCTAGTTTTGCAATAGCACACTCAATTGTATTGATGTACACTGTATTGAGTCCATTGATGTGTCTAGAGTATCTTACCTGTTGTTAGCAGTAGTCATCAAGTGCTTTCTAACTCATGGTGACCTTGTGTGCCAAGGAGAACTACTCCATAAGATTTTCAACACAGGTACCCTTCAGAAGGTCTTCCTCTTGAGATGGTCCTGAGTAGGTTTGAACTTATAACCTTCTCTTAGTAGTCCAATAATTAAGTATTTGCACTATGCAGGGACTTCCAGCAGTATCTGGAGAAGCTTCCTCTTATGGTGTTTCTCAGATACCATTAATTGGATATTTCACCTGTATGTTTCAAGCCTGGAAGAATTTGTTAACTTGCCATGAGTTATTTCTTGTATACGTTTGTATTCTTTCGTGTATACTTTTTCCAGTTGTCCATTTTGCTGACAAGGTAACATGTGCTTACTGTGAAAATAGAAGTAAAAGTTAATTCTTTCTCCTCAGTTAAACCATTTTCACCTTTTCCAAAAATTAAGGTTAATATTAGCAGCCTGTTAATTTGTCCTTCCATATATTTCTTCATGTTTATGTGCAGATATATCCTTGTTATTTTTGAGGTGGTTTATTTTTACAGAAAAATGGGATTGTGCTGTATTTCATTACTTACTTCTAGGTCAATGGAGAGCTGTCTTTTTAATAGTTTCATAATGTATCAGTGCAGTACAATTTTTTTAACAGTTATCCACCTACTGATGGTTAAAGCTACAGAAATGTTTCCACTTTGAGCTACAGAAATTGTTGAGGAAGGATAGAAATTCCCCTTTGTCTACCTCTTGGGCAACTTGAAAAATGATTTTTAAAGATTAGTTCTTAACAGGTCCAGCTATGTCTGGAAAAGTTTCACAGAGTGATGACATAGGAAGCTCATCCATTGACACTTTGTTGCCTGTGCTTCCATTTGGGAAAATGACAGAGCATATCTAAAACCAAACAGAAGCAGAATACACGTAGAAGAATCTTTGAACCTCTTCATTTAAAAATGATGCCTGACTCTTGACTAATTTGGTGTTACCACATTCCTTTTGTGAGCCTGAAAATTAGCCTTTATGTGTCATGTGTAACACCTGTTCTTACGAGTTAGACTAGGAAACAGGCCCTTTGGAGAAATTCACTGGAAAAAGACATCATGCTGGGGAAGGTAAAGAGAGAAAGTCCCCAACAAGATGAATTGACAGTTACTGTAACAATAGGCTTGAACATAACAGAGTTCATAAGGATAGTGGATAGGGCATGGTTCAGATCTGTTGTTCGTCAGAGCACTATGAGTCATAGTTGACTCCATGGCACCTAACAACAATCTAAATTTTGTAAACCAAATCCATTACTATCCAGTTAGTTCTCACTCTTAGAGACACTTTACAGCAGAGTGGTACTGGCTAATAGGATTTCCAAAGCTTTCATCTTTATGGAAAGGAGCCTTGGTAGTACAGTGATTAATCACTCAGGTGTTGAGAGGCCAGCAGTTCAAACCCATTAGCCACTGAGCTAAGAAGATAAGGCAGTCAGCTTCAGGGAAGAGTCCAGCCTTGGAAACTCTGTGAAGTTTCTCCTCTGTCTATAAGGTCACCATGAATCAGAATCCGTTTACAGCATCGGGTTCTCTTAAATATTTAATGAGGCCAGGGGGACCACTACCGACTCTTGCTTATGCAGTTTGAACACATTGTAATCCATACATGTAATAAAAATTACATGTAAAAAACGGCTATGAAATATCATCTCACCCCAGTAAGAATAGCAAAATTTAACAGAGCAGCAAACAACAAATGTTGGCAAGGTTGTGGAGAAACTGGAACCCTTATCCACTGTTGGTGGGACTGTAAAATGTTGCAACCACTATGGAAGGCGGTATGATGATGGCGCTTTCTCAAAAAGTTGCAAAAAAAAAATACCATTTGACCCAGCAATTCCACTACTTGGAATATACCCCAAAGAAACCATAACTGCCACCCAAGCAGATATCTACACACCCATGTTTAATGCTGCTTTGTTCACAATAGCAAAGAGTTGGAAACAAGCCAAGTGCCCATCAACAACGGATGGATAGAGAAGCTGTGGTATATTTACACAATGAGATTATTATGCAGCACTGAAAAACAAAGAATTAATGAAATATTATACATAATGGAGGACTTTATGCTGAGTGAAACATCTCAGTCATAAAAACAAAAATACTGTATAATGCTACTGTTAATAGAAAAAGACTGATATGGGAGTTGGGGGGAAACCTAAGAAAAGAGAGGATAAATAATGTACATGGCATTGAAATAGACGGGGGAGAAAACTTCATAAAAGGAATATGTGATTAGGTATTATTGGCATAACAAGAGTCCAGAATAAGAGTTGCATAGTCAAGTGGTCAGGATGGGGCTGGGGGGGGGGATGTATAACAATAAAAGAAGTTTTCCCTCAAAGACAAAAGCAAACTGGGGTTGAGTGGGGACAAGGAGGAAAATGTGCAACAATGAATGAATGGAAATCCAAGTTCTTTATAAACTTTCACTAAAATCTAAAATAAAAAATTTCATGTAAAGAAAAATAAGTTATCTCACATACTTCCAGTCAGACAGACAGAATCACCAGATACAGCATTGTGGAGATCACTTTGCTAAGAGCAGTTTCAGCATTCTGAACACAGGGGGTTAGGAATTACTGACAATGAGTAAGTACAAGGTTTGCTGGTTGTTTTGGTTTTTTTACAAGTTGTTGATTCCCTTCGAGTCGAGCACAACTCATAGAGACCCTATGAAC
>NW_006399760.1:23334682-23355366 GCF_000299155.1 Elephantulus edwardii | reverse complement strand
GTCTATTCCGGGGGCCTTATTTTTTGCTATTTCCTTCAAAGCAGCTTGAACTTCTTCCTTCATCACCATAGGCTCCTGCTCAAATGTTTCACTAAATTCTCCTGTGTCTGCCAATTCCTTTTGATACAATGACTCAGTATATTCCTTCCATCTTCTTTTGATACCTCCTGGATCATTTACTATTCTGCCTAAAGCATCCTTGATTATAGCAACTCAAGGTTTGAATTTGTTCTTCAGTTCCTTGAGCTTAAGAAATGCTGTCTGGGGGAGGGAGGGAAGAAAAAAAAAAAAGAAATGCTGTCTAGATAGTTTAATTTATTTATTATATAAGCACATTTTGCTACTTGTTGTTTTTACCTATAATAAATGAGGCCTCTCTAAATATATTTAGATTATAATTTTTCTCTTTAAATAAAACAAACAGTTTTGTAAAGCACATGTATGAGGATGATCATATGAAACACAATGTGAAGAGAGGAATGTGTGAAAAACAGAGTATATAAATGAAACACAAAGTATATGAATTTTGTATGCAAACCAATATAAAATAAAAATAAAAACAAACAAAATCCTCATTATTGTTGCTGGTAAATGCCACTGGGTCCACTAAAACCCCCAGCAACACTATGCAAAACAGATCTGAGCCTTGGCCTATCTGCTACCATCCGCACCACCCAACTTCCACATACAACTGCCTACTCAGTATTTCCACTGTTTTACCTAGCAGACAAACACATTTATCACAGCTAGCTTTTAGTTCTAAGTTTCTCATCAAACCTACTTTTCTTGTCATCCTTCTTACCTAAGCAAGTGACAGCTCCATTCTCTTACTTGTTCAGACCAAACACCTTAAAGATAGGAGATATGACATAGGCTTAATTCTTCTTTTTTTTGAAATGCATGCCTAATCTTTATGCAAATCTTGTCAGTTATAGCTTTAAAATATATCCTGGATGTTACCATCTTCCACCAACTTTATTGCAGCTGATCTGCTCCTTCAAGACTCTTATGTAGTTAATCCTATAGCTCCATCTCCACTTCCTTACTTTTTTTTTTCATTATTAAAGATGGACACTTACAGAACTTTAGAATTACCAATACAGTCTGTTCCTTTGAACTGAGAGGTATTAGATAATTTTTTTCCAAATGCCAAGTATTACCAATTCATATGACTCCGAAATAATGAATGTTTTCCCTTGAGTGATTTAGGAATTAATTAATCATTACCTGATCTGATTTTAGAAGTAGCTCTATGAGTCTGGTACCTATATAAAGACCATTTAAAAAACATAGTACCTTGGCATGGTGATGGTTGCACAACACAGTCAATGTCATTAATGTTACTGAATTGTGTCTGTAAAAATAGTTGAAAAGGCAAATGCGAGGTGTATAATTTACCATAATAAAAAATCTTAAGGAAAAAGCAAAGTGCTTTAATTTTAAGGACTTATTTTAGAAAAGTGCTCCAAAAGTGCTTAAAATGTTCAAAGGATGTTGTGGCCTATGTCTCCAAAATATTAATTATGCTATTTTGAGTGTGTGAAGGTCAAGCACACAAAAATATATTTATTATTACCCATAGCCTTCTCCTTTTCATTCCTTGTTATAGAACCAGAAAATAAAAATGCACCAGGTAGCTTAGAGTGCAGGTAACTTTTACTATCAATTAGCTCATTTACTCAGAAACACTGTTGAATGACTTTTATGTTCCAGGTACTTTACTGAGTATGGGGTAAGAAGATGACTAAAAACCCTGTGACTGTCCTCCAAGACCTTCTAGGAAAATGAGAGAGACATATCCATAAGCAAATAGGTACAATACAGTCTGATATGCACCATAATAGAAAGTAGGTACTAGGAACAACACCATTAAAATTGATGGAATGATCACCTTTCTCCACATGGAGCAGGAAGTTTCAACCTGGGGGATTACCCAGCATTCCTTGAAAAAAAAAATGATTGTGGGCACCTTGTGGAAAGGACACCTATCCTTATCACACCTCAACTCTGTTCCAAGGGTTGAAATTCCCAAGGTGAAAAACAGATAGCATACAGATAGCAGATGCTCTGGGTTGGAAAAATACTATCTGGAAACATTCCAGAAATGGGATCTCTTCTGAAATATCCTAAAAAGATATATTCTAGAATGTTTCTTAATTAGGAAGGCTTTCAGGAACTCCAATTCTGTCACCTTCTAATTTCTCTTAGAGGTGATATGATAGAAATGATGATGATGATGATGAAGATTACGAGTGTCTAAAAGTCATCTTCAAAAACTATCCCCCCCTTAGTGAACGTGAGATGAAACTTGTGGAGTATCTTTCTAAAGTTTAAATTAGACTGCCTGAATTTGTTGAAATATAACCCTTCTCACCTATTGCTTTACCAAGACTAGTGTGCACGGAACCTTGAAATGATCTTTCCCCTTATTTTACTGAGAAACATTGTGACCTACGTTGAGCTAAAATGCACAAAAAACTTCCTCAAATTATCTAGCTGACCTGCAAGAGGACTGTAAATAGATCCCAAGTTTCCTACTTCAGTCCAGTGTTCCTTATTGGGGTTTTTAAATTGTGATTATTTGGAAAACATCCAGAAACAACTTCCTCATCAAGATTCTGTGCTTACACAGCCAAGAATAAATTTTTTCGTATTTGGAGAATGGAATGACAGCTAAATGCCCTCCTTTGCCCTCTAACCAGGATCCCTTCCCATTAGAGGCTCTGGTGGAAAGGCCACATAAATGGCTCTTGCAGTTCACAAGCAGGGGCCCTCACTGAGTAATGGGCTTCATGCCAAGCCCAGGACCAAAGCAGAGGAGAGGTTCAGGGTCTGATAACAGTCATCAAAAGCCACATTAGTGTAGAAGATATTTATCAGACTGATGTTAAGATTGCTGCAAAGACTCTGCCTAGACTTACAAAGTGAAAAAGAAGTATTTTTGCAATTGTCGTATCTCCGTTAATTAGCATTTACAAAGAAAAACCACATTCCCATCCCTAATAATTTCTAAATTGGCGTCACCCCTAATGGATTGCCAAAATAAGATTACCAAGGAAATAGAAGAAACTAATTAGAAGATATTTCATTTAGAAATCACAGCTAACAACAACTACAAAAATGCTTTTAATCTGGATTTTTTTTTAAAATATCATTTGTCATGGACAGGAAGAAAATGAGTTAGAAGTACATTTTTACTTGCCTCCCATGGTATATTCAGAGTTTTAGTTAGTTGAAAGGGAAAAATTGTTTTGGTAGTATTTTCTCAAATGTCTTCACCTAAGAAATGCCTATTTTATGATGCATCTGGTTTTAATGTTTTACTTAGGAACAGTTAGATTATGGTTCCTTTAAAAGTGTATATGAAGAGCTGGTGTATACATTAAAAGGGGCAGTAAGATAAGGGGAAATGAAAAGGGGAGAAGTAAGTAGGGCTGGTGCTAGGATAGACCAGGGAGGTGCTTAGGGCACAAGAGCTAAGAAGCACTGACTCTCAAAGCTGTGCATGTGCACGGTCAGTGTTGCCCTGTCCAGCTGGCACCTCAGTTCCTCTCCTTCATCCTAGTCTGGTGATGAGGGCATGGCACATGATGGTTATAATAAAAGGTGGATTGTAGATCTTGTGTGCCATCAAGTTCGAGCCAATTCATCGTTAATCCTCCAACATATTTTCGGAGGCAGTAAGCCACATGATGGAAGATTGCCCATTCTTCTGCGGATTTGGACCACATGCTTTTGGGATTGCAGTATAGTTTCCTATCCCTAGGTCACCCAGAGGTCCTTAATAACAGATAATATGCTTGTCTTTAGCTTCAAAAAGGCTCAAATTCACTGGCATCATGTCATTTCTAATAGCGATCTTCCATGGGGTTTCTGAGACTGTAGATAGTAAGTAACAGGAAGAGACTATTCCTTTCTCTAGTAGAGCAACTGGTGGATTTGAACCACTGGAAATACGACCTTTTGTTTAGCAGCACACCACACTACAGGCAACTCTATGAGAGCTCCCAGTTTAGAATTCAGTCAGTTTTTGTCCTGGAACCCGCTATGCATTCTAGACCACCCATCCTTGGCCAGGGCTGGACCACTGAAGAGAATTCATAGAAGCCCTAAATTGGTATAGCCACAGGTCAATCCAATTAGGAACATGATCCCTCCTTTGAAACATACCTCCCGTGACTACCTGGTCAAGTGTCTAAGCATCTCCCTCAAGAGAACTTGACTCCATGCGCTCTGATGTAAACCAGACCTTCAACTTGTTACAGAATTGAAAGGAACAGTGATCTGTTCAGCCTTGCTCTGTACCTTTGGATTGCAGAAAACTCTTTCCGTTCAACAATCATTTGAATCTATTTTGTACAAAGGGAAGCATTTGAACGTTGATAAAACCTTCATGAAGTTGGAATGGTAAACTGTACATATAGTTAATGTGATATTTGCATCACTAATATAGTGCTCTGGTCAAGCCGGGCATCTGGACAAGGGTGTCACTGGTACTAAATGCTCATGCTATGTGGTGAAGATTTAGTGTAAGTTTCATTAGAAAGAAATGTATGTAAGTAGAAGCATACCAGTGTGTATGCAATTGCTTACCTCTCATCCAGGCATAGTTGTTTGTGGGCACCATGGCCATGACTCTGGATCCATGTTCTATGTGTTTATAGGGTCAAGGCCCCGGGAACCTCCGTGTAATTATGTAACTGTGGAGGCTCTGTAGTCCAGTCCTTACTTGGAAAAGCCTTGGGAGCCCCGTGGCTGGTATCAGCCTATTTTCTCATTGAGCTGAGCCAGCTGTCTGCTAAGCTAGCAAAATAGAGAAGGAAATGAGTCTCCAGTGCCGTCCAGACTTGGCTCTTGCAGACCACAGGGTTGCTTTCCTCTTTGTCTGATTGGAAGCAATTTATGAGGAAAGACCATGTCTTCTGGATCTTCGCAGCTCCCATAGTGCCCAGCTTGTGCTTAATACACACTCCGGTGCCCAAGTGGCACCTAGTGACAGTTGTGCGGTCAACCCAAAGGCAGGCAGTTTGAGTCCATGAGGGAAAATGAGCAGTCACTGTCCATATGATTTCCAGCTTCTGAAAACCTGCTCTGAAGGTCATAGCAGGTTTTCAGAGGGTCAGCTAGGAGTTTAGTTGTTGTTGTGTTCTGTACATACTTGTTGGCTCAGCAAGTGAAATAATAGCCTCCATTCAATGCTTAATGAATGCTGGGGTGGTGTTTTTTTGTTTGTTTGTTTTGTTTATATATATATATATATATATATATATACTTTCATGGCAATTTGCAAACACAGGCTATGTTTCCACAATAGCAAGCCACATATTTTGGCAGAGAGTAAGCCAGTGCATATGGCTGAGGGTGGCTGCTGTATTATCTTAATGTGAAAATTAGTAGCACCCTTTCCCCTCAGCCCTTTTCTCTTTTTGTTTCAAAACATTTGCTTCTGCCATATTGAGAGGAGGAGTTAAGACAAAAGACCTCTCGTCGTCGGTGCGCTGGGGTTTTCAGCCAGCTTTCTCTTTAATGCTTTCCTAGTTGTGCATCGACAGAGCAGATGGAGGGGAGAAGACGTTTGGGGATAAGTGTTTGTTTTAGAAATATTTTCCTTGTATAAATGTGGCATTTATAGTAAAATGATAATCATAATCACTTTCCATTATGGCTGATGTTGTGGAGATTATGTACGGTGGAGTCAGTGCGAGTCATAGCAGCTCTATAGGCAAGAACCAAGCAGTCTGTTAGGATTTCCTCGAGTGGCCTCATCCACAGGGAGTTGGCTGCACTGCGCGCCCAGAGGCCACGTCTCCCTGGTGGGTCAGATCCACTAACTGGGCCCCGGCTCACCACAAAGAGGCTTTGAGTTCTAATTTTAATGAGCAAGCGCTCCTAGAAGTCTGTTATCCATTTGTGCTGCAACCACAAGGCTATGCAGTTCAAACCCACCAGTGGCTCTGCAGAGGGGAGAGGGACCAGCATCCTCCCTTTATCATTTACAGCCTTGGCAAAGCATCAGGGGGTCACTGGGAATCAGAACTGGGCCAGAACCTTCTAGACAGAGTGAATATGAGTTTGAGTCTTCTTTACTGAAACAGTTCTCCAGGTCTTTGCTCCCAGCAAGCCACTGCTGAGTTTCTACCGCTGAGCAGTAACTTAACTGTCACATGCTCAAGATTCCTAGTAGTTAATATTCTATTGAGCATCTCCTGCTTGTCCTATCCTATGCTGTGTTCTCTATGTGGATTACCTCATTTAGTCTTCAAGGCGGTGGGGCAGTTACTCTGTTATACTGATTACATAGACCAGAGTTCATCTCTCAGTCCTCCCAGGCCGTTACTTGATGGTTATATTCCCTACATTCCAGAGCTCAGATCCAGTCAAACCAGTTTTACTTTAGGCTTTCAGGACTCCACTCTTCTTTAACTACTCATTCTTTATAGCAGGGAGATACAGCATACTCTGGATACTCAGAGTGTATGACCTAAACTCCAGCTTTCTAAATATTGGGTGACATTGTAATAATATTTGTACGTCTTCTGATGGAAGCATTTTTCTAAAAGGAAAGCTGTAATTGGTGAAGTGGTGAGTAATTTTCCTGTTAACCAGAACAGTACAAAATACAAACATGTTTATAAATGTATTAATTTCAATTTAGAAAAACAAACTGCCCCTTATGGAGCCCTGGTGATGCTATGCTAGGGTTTCAAAATCTTGGCTGGAAATTTTTTATTATTATTAATTAATTTCAATGAACATTTACAGAGATTTTAGATTTCCATTCATTCATTGTTGCACTTTGTGCTTCGGTTCCCCCCACCCCCAGTTCGCTCTTGTCTTTGAAAAGTTAAAGAAAATTTCCTTCATTGGTATACTCCACTCTGCAACCTTCATTCCAGACTCTTATGATAATCATATTGTCCTATAATATATTGCTTTTAAACTGTTCTCTCCCTCATCCGTTTCAATGCAGTATACATAATTTATCCAGTTTTTCTCATTCTTACCTCAACCCTGATGTCAGTCCCATTCTACAGCAGTGGCACTATACAGTGTTTGTCCTTTTGTGACTGGGAAATTGTTTGTGGGTCTCCCCGTGTTTACTAGCATTGTTGGCCTCTGTCCACTAGATGTCAGTAGCAGCAGCACCCTCCCACTGTCCTCGTCCCAGTCCTGCCAAACCAAAATGTCTCAGGACATTGCCATATGTCCTCTTGGGGACTAAAAGTTGGTAACTACCTTATTGCTCCAATGGTTAAGTGCTCAACTGCTAACTGGCTCAAACCTACCTGCTTCTTGGTCAGAGAAAGCTATGTTGCTGCCCTTCCATACGGTCTGTGACCTGGAACTTTCTGTGGTGGTTCTACTTTGTCCTGTAGGGTTGCTTTGGATTGGAATTGACTCAGTTGCAACAAATTTTTTGGTTCTAAGCCCATGGTTTCATATGCCTTCTGTTGCACCAGAAAGAAATCTGATGTTTCCGTTTGTGCATCTGCAGTTAAATTTTATGCCGTTTCAATATTTTGCTTTCTTTGTTAACTATGAACACAATATCATTAAGTACTTTTTTAGGTCTTTACATAAATATTAATACTTGAAGTTCCTTCCCTTCAGCAGTTTATAATCAAGAAAAGATTTAAGATCTTTTAAGTCAACCATTTTAATACCAGTCCTTTTGCTGAATATTTTATTCCATAGTACATTTTTCCCAACTTGAAAATTTTTAACATAGTCATAAATATTTCTATGCTTTAAAGACTTTTATCCTTCTAAGTGCTCATGTAAATGAAACTGGTCTGATTTACATCTTCCCTCATCTCTTGTGTACTCTTTCACTATTTCTTTTCCTGTATAAATAGATGGAGTGTTCAGGAAATCATGTGGAAAGAGAACCTTAAATCTCGTAATTGATGCTTTAAGAAGGAGATAGGGGAATATAATCCCAAAAAATGTCAAAGTTGCTGTTACTGAGTTAGAACCGACTTACAGCTAACTCTCCAATGAATCTTCAGAGGCTATAAATCACGTCAGAGGACATTGCCCATCTTTCTCCAGTGGAACAGCTAGTGGATTTGAACTGCCAGAGAAATGTGGCTTTTGGCTAGCAGTGTAGTTCTCTACAAACTATGCCCAGGACTCCCTAACCCAGAAAGAGATCTGAAAATTGTACACAAATATTTGTTGTTGTTGTTGTTAGTGCCATCGAGTCGTTTCCGACTCATAGCGACCCTGTGCACCACAGCTCTAAACCCTGCCCTATCCTGCACCAACCGCACCGCCTCTGACACACCCATCCCGATTACCCCAGTCACCGAATCAATCCATCTCATAGAGGGTCTTCCCCTCCTGCGACCCGTCCCTCCTAGCAACATGTCCAAAGTATGTCAGACGAAGCCCCAGAATCCTTGCCTCCAAGGAGCAGCTTGGTTTAATCCTCTGCAAGATGAATCTGTTTGTTTTCCTGGCAGTCCATGGTACATTCAGTACCCTTCTCCAGCACCACAGCTCAAAAGCATCCACTCTCCTTCTGTCCTCCCTAGTCATTGTCCAACTCTCTGATGCATAACAAGCGATTGCAAATACCATGACCTGTATCAGGTGCACCTTAGTCTCCAGAGAGACACTGTTGCTCCTGAGTACCTTTGAGAGGTCCCTAACGGCAGACTTTCCCATCGCGATACGCTTTTTGATTTCCTGACTGCTGGTACCAAGAGTGTTGACTGTGGAGCCGAGCAAAGTGAAGCTGTGAACACTCTCAATCTCTTCGTCATCCATCCTGATGCTGCCAATTGGTCCAGTGGCGAGAATCTTTGTCTTCTTGACGTTGAGCCTTAGTCCATACTGAAGGCTGCAATCCTTGACCCTTCGCAGCAAGTGCATGAGGTCCTCCTCAGTTTCAGCAAGCAGGGTTGTGTCATCTGCATAACGCAGATTGTTAATAGATCTTCCACCAATCCTGATGCCACAATTCTCCATTTAGGAAGAAATAAATATGCTGGTGCTAAGAAATGTTCTTGGTATGTACCGTTAATTCAGAGCTGACTCATTGCTGACCCTCCAGCCAGTTTACAGCAGGTCTTAATCCACAGGAAGAAATTGTCCATCTTTCTCCCATGGAGCAGCTGGTGGATTTGAACCACGTGTCTTTGAGGTCACAGCAACTCCTTCACTAAGCCATTACAGCTCCAACAGCAAACAAAAAACCTTATCTTATGCTTATTGTGTTTTTTTCCCCACTTTTCTAAATTTGTCTGGTTATCATTGTTCAGTTATAACACCTGTTCCTTTCCTTTTAAACAAAATTAAGCATAAATTAGTAAATCCTTTGGGTTGGCCCCTTTGTTCCTTCTTTAAAGAAAATGAGAAAACATTTGTCAACATCATGATAGATGGAGAAGAGATTGAGATTGTTAACAATGTCAGCTTGCTCAGATTCGTCATCAATACTATTGGTACTAGCAGTCAGGAAATCAAAAGATGAGTTGCATTGGAAAAGTCTGCTGTCAGGGACCTCTCCAGACTGCTAAAGAGCAACGCTATCAGTCTGGAGACTAAAGTGGGCTTGATAAAGGTCTTCTCAGCTACTTACTATGCATCAGAGAGCTGGACGATGACCACAGATGACAGAAGAAGAATTAATGTCTTTGAGTAATAGTGCTGGAGAAGAGTTTTGAACATTCCATGCCAAGAGAACAAACAGCTCTGTCCTGGATAGGGTGAAGCCAGGTTGCTCCTGGGAGGCAAAGGTTTTGAAACTCTGTATCACATTATTTTGGGCATGTAGCCAAGAGGGACCAGTCTCTGGAGAAGGACATCATGTTTGTAAGGGTCAGCACAAAAGAGGAAGACCCTGGATGAGATGGATTGATTCAGTGACTGGGGTAAGGGGGGAGGTGTGTCAGAGAGAGTGAGATTGGCTCAGGATAGGTTCAGAGCTACTGTTCATAGGGTCGTTATGAGTCTCCATCGACTCAGCACATAACCACAGCAAACCCATTGAAGTAAACTCTCAGAATGGCAAGAAAACTTGACTTATAACCTCCTTCAGAAACCATGTCTAGTGTTGTTTAAGTCTTTTCATGTTTGATTAGAAAATGTAGTCCTCTCACATCGGGGAGAAGTGTTTGTTTTCTTTTCACTTGGCTTTACTGCAAAAATGGCTCTTCCCTAGTCCTTGAGATTGAAGACTCTCCATAAGTGTTCTTGGAAATGTTTCCTTAACTTTCTAGATCTTGAACCATATTTTCCGTGATTTTTCATAACTCTTGCATCGCTTACAACCCTCCTTATGCTTCCTTCAAGTTCTTCACTGTCCTGTACAGGGCAGATCCGTAAAACCAAGCAGGGCTGAGCCTGCCAGGGGGAACCAAGCATGCCTCTTCTCTATTGTTGTGGCCCGTCAAATTGGAACCAACTCATAGCTGACCTTCCTGCTTGTTTTCAAAGGCTGTAAATTGCATGAGAGGAAATTGCCCATCCTTCTCTCTTGGAGTAGCTGATAGATTCGAACCACCGATCTTTGGGATGGCAGTACAATTCCTTACCCCCAGTAGGCCACCAGAGCTCTCTGCCCTCCTTTCTATATGCATGTATTAAATTAAGATATCCTGGTCGACCTTACATTACTGTTCTAACCAGAATAACATTCTCTCTTTTTATAATCCTTGAGCAGAAAGTTCAGCTTCTCTTTGCTTTAAAAATGGGCTCTGCATGGTATCTGCTTTCAAACTTTGTAAAGTGCTTAGTTTCACCACCTCTTTCTAAATACACCTTTCTCGATGTTAAAAGGCCAGAAATTAGCAGCAAATGAGCTCCTTCTTTTCTGTTTTCAGCGCACTCTGGGCCCTGAAAGGCCCCTTTGCTGAAACCAGTGCCTTTGTTCCTTTTCTGTCTGTGTCCTTCCTCTCAGCCTCCAGCCTGTGTGGCAGCAGTGGCAGATGCCCTCCCATCCTGTCATCCTGTCGTCTCTTCCTGCGGTTCTTTTTTCTAAGACAGACAAAAGCCTCTTGAAAAAATATTTGAGAACTTTTTATCCCTATGGGATACCTTTGAAGAAAGAACTCGGGATGTTCTTTGTTGCCAGTTACCTTCTTTGGTAATCATTTCTACCTCAGTTTTCTTTTATTTAGACACTGTGTACTGACCTGATTGAAATATTCTTAGTCCATGTGTGTGGACGTCTGGGCCCTGTGGTGGAAACAGGAGGATGCCTGCCACACCCTTCCTGACTGAGAACAGGGAGGGAGCTGCTCGCTGGTCCATGTGTGAGGCAGAGGAAATAGGGGGACTGGCGGAGGTGTCTAATCAACGGTAATGAGTTTCCTTCTTCCAAGTTAACACAATGTGTATTGATAAAAGCCTGTGCTAAATACAGTATAGTATCCTGACAGAACACTATTCGTCAGAGAGCTGGATAGTGACTAGGAACAACAGAAGGAGAATTGATGCCTTTGAGTTGTGGTGCTGGAGAAGAGTATTGAATATATTGTGGACTGCTAGGAGAACAAGCAAGTTTGTCCTAGAGAGGGTGAAACCAGGCTACTCCTTGGAGGCAAGGATTCTGAAGCTTCATCTGACATACTTTGGACATGTTGTAAGGAGGGAACAGTCCTTGGAGAGGGACGTCATGCTTGGGAGGGTGGAAAGAAAGCGCAGGAGAGGAATACCCTTGATGAGATGGATTGATACAGTGACTGGGGGAATGGGGCTAGGTGTGTCAGAGACAGTAAGATTGGCACAGGATAGAGCAGGTTTTAGGGCTCTTGTCCATAGCATCACTATGAGTCACAAGAGACTCAACGGCACATAACAACAACATCCTGACAGAAAAAGGACAACATGAAATTTTATAGTCTGGCTTCTTATTAATAATGTACCAGAGTTAGTAAGTGCTACTAACTTAAAAGTTCACAGTTCGAACCCATTCAGAGGCGCTTCAGGGGGGAAAAAAAGCCTAGAATCTACTTTGGAAAGATTACATGATTACAGACAATATTGAAAGTCACTGAAACATATGTATGGGGTGACCATGAGTCAGAAAGGAAATGATGGCATCTGAGGCTTTTTTTAATGTTTGTTTACTGTATGTATGGTAAACAAATGTTAATAAGAAGACATTTAGTGAAGGGCATGTGGGAGTGCTCTACTATCTTTGTAGTAGTTCTGCTAAAATTTCTCCAAAAAAAAAGTTTATTTTAAAAAATTGCAGATATTTAGGTGATATGTAATTCAGGTTAATAATTTCTCTTTTTCTAATAGTCAGAATATTAAGAGCTTGGTTCAAAGGGGAAGAAATGGCTTTAATTTGCAGAAAAGAATTGTTAAGGCTTATTTCCCTAATGAAAAGACCTGATCATATTATTAGTTTCCACACTTGTGCCACTTTCCCTCCACTCTGTTACACTTTCAGGGAGCTCTGAAATGTAGTTTTTTTGAGGCTGTGTTGCTTACCCAAAGGTGGCCCTTTTCTGGTGATTTGCATCCACTAGCGGCTCTGCAGGAGAAAGGTGGGAGTCTCTTCTGGTGCCATTGGCAACCCAGGAGACAGTCAGCTTTGAATCCTTTCCAGCTTGATACAGTGAGAGAGTTTAATTATCTGTTCATCTAGGAGAAAAGTCTTGAACATACCATCAACTGCCCAGGTAACAAACAGGTCTTTCTTGAAGAGGTTGAAACCAAGTTTCTCCTTGGAGGCTAGGATTTTGAAGCTCCGTTTCACACATACTTTGAGCATGTGGCCAGGAGGGACTGTTGTTGTTATGTGCCGCCGAGTCACTTGCGACTCATAGCGACCCTATGTACAACAGCTCTAAACTCTGCTCTGTCCTGTGCCAATCTCATTGCCTCTGACACACTCATCCTGATTGCCCCAGTCACCGAATCGATCCATCTCCCAGAGGGCCTTCCCCTCCTGTGCCTGCCCTCCACCCTCCCAAGCATGGTGTCCCTCTCCAAAGACCAGTCTCTCCTTACAACATGACCAAAGTATGTCAGACGAAGCCTCAGAATCCTTGCCTCCAAGGAGCAGCCTGGTTTAACCCTCTCCAGGATGAATCTGTTTGTTTTCCTAGCAGTCCATGGCACCTTCAGCACTCTTCTCCAACACCAAAGCTCAAAAGCATCAATTCTCCTTCTATCCTCCTTGGTCATTGTCCAGTTCTCTGATGCATAACAAGTGATTGCAAAGACCATGACCTCTACCAGACGCACCTTTGTCTCCAGAGACACACCGTTGTTCTTGAGTACTTTAGTGAGGTCCCTAACAGCAGACTTTCCCCTGGCAATACGTCTTTTAATTTCCTGGCTGTTGGTGCCAGGAGTGTTGATTGTGGAGCCAAGCAAACTGAAGCTGTGAACAATCTCAATCTCTTCACCATCCATCCTCATGCTGCCAATTGGTCCAGTGGTGGGAATTTTTGTCTTCTTGATATTGAGCCTCAAGCCATATTGAAGGCTACAGTCCCTGACCCTCAGCAGCAAGTGCTTCAGGTCCTCCTCAGTTTCAGCAAGCAGGGTTGTGTCATCTACATAACGCAGACTGTTTATGGATCTTCCACCAATCCTGATGCCACATCTCTCCTCATAGAGTCCAGCCTCCCGGATGATCTGTTCTGCATAGAGGTTGAAAAGGTATGGAGACAGGACACATCCCTGGCATACGCCCTTCCCAATTTTGAACCATGCAGTGTTTCCTTGCTCTGTTCTGACAACTGCCTCTTGGTTCAAGTATAAGTTTCACATTGACATGATCAAGTGTTCTGGGATTCCCATTCTTCTCAGAGTCAGCCACAGTTTGTTATGATCCACACAGTCAGATGCCTTTGCATAATCAATGAAGCACAGATAGACATTCCTCTGGTACTCCCTGCTTTCTGCCAAGATCCATCTAACATTAGCTACAATATCCCTAGTACCACGACCCCTTCTAAACCCAGCCTGGACTTCTGGCAGTTCTCTGCTGATGTGCTGTTCCAGTCGTTTTTGGATAATCTTCAGCAGAATCTTGCTTGCATGTGAAATCAATGCTATTGTTCTGTAGTTTCCACACTCTGTTGGGTCACCTTTCTTTGGAATGGGAACAAATACAGATCTTTTCCAGTCAGTCGGCCAAGTGGTTGTTCTCCAGATTTCTTGGCACAACTTGGTGAGCACGTCCAGGGCAGCATCTGTTAGCTGAATTATGTCTAGTCCTTGAAAAAGGACATTATACTCGGAAGGGCGAGCAGTGTAGGAGAGGAAGACTCTGTATGAGATGGATTATAAATAGGGTTACTATGAGTCTCAGGCCACTCAACAGCACATAACAGCAACAACAATAGCAATTTTTCTTCATTCAGTAAACATTTATAAAGCCAGATACTGAGCCTATTCTAGAGTGGGTGGTTAAAGCATCGATAAAGCATAATTTCTGCCTTTACAGAGCAATCTATATAATGGCAAGTAAACCTACAGAGAAAAAGTTAACTGAACAGTGTAAATGTACATAAATATGTTAATGAAACTAAGATAACATCTTCCATGCAGGGGACCTGAGTTCGATTCCAGATGGTGTATCTCATAGGCAGCCATCACCTGTCTGTCAGTGGAGGCTTGAGTGGTATCACAATGCTAAACAAGTTTCAGCAGATCTCCCAGACTAACACAAACTAGGAGGAAAGCCCTGGTGATCTGTTTAGGAAGATCAGACAGCGAAAACTCTATGGATTGCAATGTTCTGATCCATAGCTCATGATGGGAATGGTGCGGGCGTGGGTGGCATCTGCATGCATTATGCATAGAGTGACCGTGAGTCAGCGGCAAGCTTGATGGCAACATCAAGATGCAAGCTTCCTAGAGGCTCAGAGAAAATGCCCCTGGAGATGGAACAAGCTCTTGTTTCAAGATGAGTGGAACAGAGAATGAAAATACTGAAGAGATTCATCAGGGTGGCAGTGTACATGATGGAGAGCTTGAGCTTCCAAGGTAGCATTGGGAGAAGTTGTTAAATAGCAGGGAATAGTGAAAGATGAAGAAATTGCCAGCCTCATTGTTGTTAGGTGTCAGCAAGTCAAGTAGGACTCAGAGGCACCCTGTGAACCACAGATCGGAGTCTTGCCCTATCCTGTACCATCCTCCTCCTCTTCCACACAGTTGGGCCCATTGCCACAGTTATTGTATCTATCCATCTCATTGAGAGTCTTTCTTTTGCTGACCTTCTCCCTCCCCAAGTAAGGTGTCCCTTTCCACGAAATAGCCTCCCCTAAAAACATGCCCAAAGTATGTACGTGAGATGAAGCTTCGTCATCCTTGTCTCTAAGGAGCACACTGGTGGTGCTTTTTCCAGGACATAGCTGTTTGCTCTTTTGAAAGTCCGTAGGATATTCAGTACTTTTCTTCAACACCGCAACTCTAAGGCATCAATTCTTCTATTATCATTCTTATTCATTGTCCAGCTCTTAAGGCCCTCAAAATAAAACAGAGCCTTTTGTTTGAAAAGCCCATAGTTTTTACTCTTTACAACATCATCATTGTCATCAGATACAAAGAATAGGATGGGAAAGGTAAAGACCAGTGAATTTCATCCTTGCTCTAGTGGCTGAGACAGTTTCTGAGAAGTGTGGCTAACTTTAAAGGAGTTGTCTATCTCTTAGAACAAGAATCAGTGTCTTTGTTTTGTCTGTATAAAGAGCAGTTGCTCTTAGTCTCCAGCCTTTTGACACAGTGGGCGAGAAGAGTGGTTAATTTCCAGAATTTAAATAAGTATTACCCACTGCCATCAAGTTGATTCTGACTCGTAACAACCCCTCTAGCAGATTTCTGAAGCTGTAAATCTTTATGTGAGCTTAAATCCTATTTCCCCAGAGGAGCAGCTAGTGGATTCCAGCCACCAACCTGTCAGTCGGCAACCTGTCATGTTACATGCTGCATCCAGCATTGCTCATGCCCATTGCTATCGCGTGGAAAGCAACTCCTAGCAGATGCCCTAGCAAGCTTTTGGAGGCTGTAAATCACATGGGACATTGCCCTTTTTTCTCCCATGGAGCTGCTGAGAGATTAGAACCTCCGGAGAGCTGCCACCTTTGGGTTAACAGTGCAGCTTCCTACAGAATACGCCACTTGTTGTTGCTAGGTGCTGTTGAGTACAACTCATAGCGACCCTATGAACAAGAATCGGAGCATTGTTAGGATCCGCACCCTTTGAGTTGAATGTTAACTTGATGTAAAAAGTAGTTTGATTATTATTTCAGAGTTTTTAACAAGTTTTATTAGGAACTTAGTCCAGATTGAAAGTGACATGTTCCCATCTCTGTTTAGTGAATGCTTCTTTGACATCTAGCCCTGGCTTTGTGCCTATGTAACTCAGGAAGTGGACGCTACTCCTGCTTCCAGTTTGAGGAAAGGAAATTACAACTGCAGGAATTCTAAGCATGGCTGTTGTTTGTTCTGTTTTTCTCATCTTTGGTGAATGGGTTGAAGATTTCAGGTTCATTTACAGATTTGTTTTGTATTTTATAGCACAGTTTCCTGGCATGGTCTTGAACCATGCTGAGAGACTGTCAGCCAAGATGAGTTGGGATATGTTTTCACTTTATTATTTGATTGCAGAATATGAGAGGGAATGAGAGTGTTATGGTTCTTTTTTTTGGAGAAAGTCTGCATTGCATTTCAGAATGTTCAACTGCCAGATACTGCAATTCCTTTCTCCCTACCCAACTAACTAAACCTGGAAGCCAATTCAAGCATTTACTTCTGTTTCTGTCATTAGAGATGCCTCTAATTGTTACTGTCTTCGTGTTGAGTAGCTCAGTATTCACTAATTTATGGACAATATCTGGATCCCCCTCCATCTCTGTGCCTGCCATCTTGTTAGTGCAAGAATGTCAGGGGTTGAATGGTTTTGCATTTATTATGACAGCAACCAGCTGCACAGCTGGAGTTAGCATACTGGTAGCTTTTGTAAATTATTTCATTACTAGTCAATAGTGGGACAGTTCCTTATTTGACTGCAATGGGCAGAGGAGTAACAGAGGCTCCATGTATGCAGATGGATACTGAAGATTTGAATCTTTGGTAAAATTAATGACAACTGGAGGAATTCCCAGCTGCACATGTAACTGGAAATGCTTAACTACCCTATTAATCTTGAATGGAGAGCTTCAGTGAAACACAGAATTCAATCTGCTTTTGGAAGATTGAAGGCAAGTATTTTTCTCTGTTGAATGCAACTCTGAGTGGATAGTGAAATGCCAAGCATTCTAATTTTAGATTCATGCAAACACTGAGCTTTCCTTTCTTCCTTCCTTCCCTCCCTTCTGACAAATATATACATGCCATGTGACCAGCCTGTGTTGAGGACATAAAAATGAAAAAGGTATACTAACTACCCTCCAGAAGTTATTATAAAAAAGCTTTTTTTTTTCCGGGGGGAGGTAATGATGGGCAAGGTCCAATGGTGATTGATTTTTATGAATCATGATGCATGAAAATGATTGTATGAAACACGGTGTGAATGAAGAATAGTGTGAAACACAATGTATACAAAACTTTATAAGCAAACCAATTAAAAAAAAAAAAAGACAAAGCAACACTACCAAACATTAGAACACAGTGGATAAATGAAATAACATTTTCTAGCTGAATAGGAGGCAGGCACGGGGAAGATATTTTAAGTACGAGTCAGTAGCCTGTAAATGAATGGAGTCATTAGAGCATTTCCTCCCTTATTCAACAAGTATTTGTCAAGTATCTATTAAGTGCCACACACTGGAACCAAAGTTTGCTTGGGAAAGTGTGAGAGCATATTATGATTGCAGTATGATGGTGACAAATAAAGAGGAGAGAAGGATCAGTGTGCATTAAAATGTAGTTTGAATAATATAATTGAGTTCTGCTTTTCAAAGAAATAACCAGTTTCCTTTTTTTTAGTTTTTAAAAATTATTTTATTTAGAGTCCTATTTGCTAATAATTTTGAGTATAGAAAAAACATTAAAATGGAAAATAGTTCACATACTACACATTTTAAAAAATTTATGTAGAAGACACTTATGAAAATACTTCATAGTCTTTTTCATTAATAACTTTTGAAAACTTTTCTGTTATGGTACAGTGTTTATCATAGGTTTTTTTTAATTGAATTTTTAATGAAAATTTGTAGAGACTTTGGATTTCCATTCATTCATTGTTGCACATTTTCCTCATTGCCCACCCCTTCCCAGTTGGTTTTTCTCTTTGAAAAGTAAAAAACAAAAACCAAACTTTCATTATTATACAGCTTCCCCCCACAGTCCATTCCCCCCATGAGGCTCTCATTCTGGACTCTAGTTATGAAAATAATTCCTAATCATATATTCTTTTCAAACAGTTCTCTCCCTCATCTGTTTCAATGCAGTATACATTATTTGAACCCTCTTTTCTTAGATTCCCCCTAACCCCAAAGTCAGTCCTCTTTTATGAATGTAGCATTATGCAGTGTTTGTCCCTTTGTGACTAACATATTTCACTCAGCTTAATGTCTTCTGGGGTCACTCATTTTGTATAGTATTTCATGAGTTCCTTGTTTTTCAGTGCTGCATGGTATTCTATTGTGTGAATATACCACAGCTTCTCTATCCATTCGTTTGTTGATGGGCACATGGGTGGTTTCCAACTCTTTGCTACTGTGAACAAAGCCACTGTGAGCATGGGTGTGCATATATCACTTGGGTGGCGGTTCTGGTTTCTTTAGGGTGTATTCCTGGTATTTCTATTTCTGACTTTTTGAGAAAGTACCACACTTCCTTCCATAGTGGTTGCACCATTTTATACACTTTCAACAACAGTATATAGGGGTTTCAAATTCTCCACAACCTCACCAGCATTTGTTGCTTGCTGTTCTTTTCACTTTGCTATTCTGACTGGGGTGAGATGATATCTCATAGTTGTTTTGATTTGCATCTCTCTTAGAGCTAAGGATTTTGAGCATTTCTTCATATTTTTGTTGGCCATCTGAATGTCTTCTTTGGTGAAGTACCTGTTCATATCCTGTGCCCATGTTCCTGTTGAGTTGTTTACCTTGTTGTGGTGCTCGAGTATTCTGTAAATTCTGGATACAAGTCCCTTATCAGACATGTCATCACCAAATATTTTTTTCTGGTCTGTGGCTTTCCTTTTTACCCTGTTGGAGAATTTTTTGGATGTGCATAGGGATTTTATTCTTAGAAGGTCCCATTCATTTACTTTATTTTCTCCTGGTTGTAAGTTTTTCAGGATCCTTGGAAGGCTGTTAATGCTATGGATTAGGGCTTCTAAAGTTCTTCCAAGCTCTTCTCTAATGAAGTTTATAGTCCTTGGTTTTAGTCCTAGGTCCTTGGTCCACTTTGAGTTGGTTTTTGTGTATGGAGTGAGGTGTGAATCTTCCTTGAGTTCTCTGCAGGTAGTTTTCCAATTTTGCCAACACCATTTGTTAAAAAGGCTGTCGTTTATTCACTTAACTGATTTTGTCTCCTTATCAGTTGTCCATAGATAGATGGACTAATTTCTGGGTTCTCAATTCTATTCCATTGATCTGTGTGTCTGTCTTTATACAAGTACTACACTGTCTTGACCACCACGGAAGTGTAGTAGGCTTTGAAATCAGGGAGTGAGGTGCCTCCTACATTGCTTCTCTTTTTAAGGAGTGCTTTGCTTATTCAGGGCCTCTTTCTATGCCAAAGGAAATTGAAGATTGCGTTTTCCACCTCGTTGAAGAATGGAATTGTTATTTGTATTAGGATTGCATTGAATGTGTAAATTGCCTTTGGTTGTCTTGTAATTTTCACAATAATGAATCTTCCTGTCCATGAGCAAGGAATATTCTTTTACTTCTCCAGGTCTCTTTTTGTTTCTTGTACTAATGTTGTGTAATTTTCTTTGAATCAATTCTTGTGCTTCTGATTATATTTACTTCCAAGTATTTAATCTTGTGACTAACTATTGTGATGGGTATTGTTTTTCTCAGCTCCAGTTCTGTATTCTCTTTGTCACTGTAGAGAAATCCAATTGATTTTTGTATGTTGATCTTATATCCTTCCACTTTGCTGAATTGGTCAACTATGTCCGGTAGTTTTCTTGCTGAATCTTTAGGGTTTTGTAAGTATGCTATTATATCATTGGCATATAGAGATACTTTCACCTCCTCTTTGCCAATTTGAATAGCACTTAATTCCTTCTCTTGTCTTATTGGTATTGCTAAGACTTTCAATACAATAATGAACAAGAGAGGTGATAGTGGGCATCCTTTCCTAGTTTCTGTTCTCAAAGCAAATGCCTTTAGTCTCTCTCCATTGAGAACAATGTTGGCTCTCAGGTTTGTGTATATACTTTTTGCTATAGTATGTAAGTTTCTCTCTAATCGTATTTTGTTGAGTGTTTTGTCAAAGGCCTTTTCTGCATCAATTGATAGGATCATGTGGTTCTTGTTCTTTGCTTTGTTAATGTGATGAATTATACATTGATTGATTTTCTTACTGTGAACCATCCTTGCCTACCTGTTATGGATCCCACTTGGCCATGGTGAATTTTTTTTTAATGTATCTTATTTTATTCAGGATTTTTGCATCTATGTTCATGAGAGATATTGGCCTATAGTTTTCTATTTTGATGGTGTTTTTACCTGGCTTCGGTATCAAGGATATATTTGCTTCATAGAATGAGTCTTGGAGAATTCCATCTTTTTCTATTTTCTGACATA
>NW_006399760.1:23317577-23333847 GCF_000299155.1 Elephantulus edwardii | reverse complement strand
GTACCCAGTCATGTTCAAGCAAGGTGTTGTTCAGTTTCCAAATGTATGGGGTTGTTTGTTGTTGTTGTTTTTATCCTTTATCCTCTTGTTAGTAATTTCTAATTTTGTTGCATTGTGATCTGAGAAGATACTTTGTAGTATTCTTATGTTTTTTAATTTATTGATGCTTGTTTTGTGACCTAAAATGTGACCTATTCTGTAGAATGGTTCCGTGCACATTGGAGAAGAAGTTATACTGTGTTTTATTTTGATGCATCCTATAAATATATATGAGTTCAAGTTGATTTATTGTATTGTTTAATTATTGAGCATATTTGTTGAATGTCGTTCTGGTAGTTCTATCTTTTCTTGAGAGGGGTGTGTTGAAGCCTTCAACTATTATAGTAGTATTGTCTGTTTCCTTTTTCAGTTTTGTTAACATTTATTTTATATATTTTGCAGGTCTTTCATTTGATGCATAGATATTTATTAGTGTTATGTCCTCTTGTTCTATTGACCCTTTAAGCATTATGTAGTGACCTATCTTGTCCTTTGTGATGGTTTTTGCATTGAAATTTACTTTATCAGAGATTAATATTGCTACTCCTGCTTTTTTCTGGTTGCCATTTGGTTGGTATATTTTCCCCCATTCTTTTATTTTGTCTTTCTTTATCTTCATTTTTCAGGTGTGTCTCTTGTAGACAACATATTGATGGATTTTGGCTTTTTAATCCAACCTCCTACTCCTTTTTCTCTTTGGTGGTACATTTTAACCATTAGCATTCAGTGTACTTATTGAGAGGCAAGGTTTCATTGCTATCAATTTGATAAATTCTTTTTGGTCTTGTTGATAGTTACTTTGGTCCATACTGCTTTCTGTGGGACCTCTTTAAGGAAGATATCATATCCTTCAGTGTTTTAATGCTGGTCTTATTTTTACAAACCTCCTTAGGTTCTGTTTTTCTGGGAATATCTTGATCTCTTCTTCATATCTGATGGACAGTTTTGCTAGGTATAGTATTCTTGGTTGACAGTTGTGTTCTTTGAGTGTTTGATATATGTCCTTCCACTCTCTTCTTGCTCGCATGGTTTCTGCTGAGAAATTGGCATTTAATTTTGTTTGCTCTCTCTTATAGATTACTCTTTGTTCTCCCTCTCTGCTTTCAGAATTCTTTCCTTATCTTTGGTTATGGCAAATTTGACTATGATATGCCTTGGTGATTTTGTTCTGAGGTTGATTCTATATGGAGTTCTCTCAGCTTCTTGGATATATATTCTCTCATTCTTCAGTATGCCTGGGAAGTTTTCTTCTAGTAATGCTTTTTAAAAATTTTTTTAAGCTCTTTCTGGTTTTTGCTTGTAGTGTCCTGTAATTCTTCAAGTTTGTTTTTCACCCATTGAAAATATTCAATCATCTTTTTTTTTTAAATTCTTTTTCAGAAAGTTCCATCATCTTTTCTATCTTCAGGAAATCCATTGATACTTTGTCACTTTTTGGGGCTGACATCTTGCTTTGCACTTGTGTAGAGTGTGATGTAGCCTGCTTCCTACCTGACACTGCTGCAGTAGTGTTTTTCATGCCTGAGATGATGATAGGTTCTTGATCGGAAGTCACTGCTACAGAGGAAGGTGTGGCAGATAATGCTGCCTGTGTTTCTCTCTGAACTTCTGAACCAAGGGAATTGTCTGTGCAGGCCCTGTGAAAGTGGCCTCTTCTTTCGGATAATTGTTACAGCTAAGTCAGACCAAGGTGCTCCAGATTAAAGGCAGTTAGTTGACTGGAAGTGAGGAGAAGCGAGGCTGAGGGGAGCGGGTTGCCACAGGTGGGGCAGGCACATGCACAGGTGTATGCCAGGTGGGCGTGTGCTCAAATACCAGTCACGTGGGAACACTTGGGGACCTCATTCAGATTCTAGCTGTCCAGGTGGGCAAACGTGGGGACCTCACTCAGGCTGCAGCTGTCTGGCTCATGCCCAGTGGGACTAGCTGTTCAGGTGGGCACACGTGGGGCCCTCACTCAGGTTGCAGATGTCCGGCTCGCACGGGGCTGGCACCCAGCAGTACTGGTGGTTCCTGCGGGGCTGGCAGTTCCAGTGGGCTCAAAATAAGCAGTTTCTTATTTTTGTTCCAGTTTGATGCTAATAGAAGAAAGAATAATAAGAAAGATTTTTCATTTATTTAATACACATTTATACCCAATCTTAGTAAATATGTAAATAAATATGAAATAATGAGACTCAGTGGTCCAAGGCAGAACACAGCTAGCTTGGCTCTTGACACAATAAATTAATTAATAAGAATTAATAAAAAACTTAATTTCTTGTCTGGAAACTGCCAACTCCATGGCAGGGATTTGAGCAGGAAGCAAAAGGATTGAAACCTGAATTAAGTATGAAAAAAAAATCTTTTACTATTTAATTCTTAAGTCGGTTTGATTACTTTAATACTTTTTCAATACTATTTAAAAATATATGTGTTGTTGTTGTTGTTTGTTGTTAGGTGCCGTCAAGTCATAGATGACTCATAGTGACCCTATGAACGAAAGGCCTGAGCACTGTTCATAGAGTTTCCGGAGGCAAGCCATTTCAGAAGTGGATGCCACTCCTGCTTCCAGGCTTGTTTTAATCAGGAAGCTCCAGCAAACACTGTCCACCATGGGTAACCATTATCACATTTGGCACATCAGTGTCACAGTGTTCAGCATCACAGCAACCACAAGTTACCTCAGTGCAGCAATGCACAGACCAGTGCTATAACACCTAGAAGAATGTTTGACAGAAAAACAATTTGAACCAGGCCTGAGGATCGCAGATTAAAATCACTCACCTTGGGCTATGCTCAGCCAAAGATTTGTTATCTTAATCACCTCTAAGTGTACAGTTCAGTAAAATTACATTCACCATATTGCTATCATCACTGCTCCATATTTCTAAAAGTTTTGCATTGTCCCAAACAAACTCAGTTTTCTCATTTTTCAAAGATAATATTGTTTGACATGTGTGGCCATTGAATTTCTAGTTCCTCTAATTTGTGTCAGTAATTAATTTCTTAGACAGAGCTCTGGTGGCCTAATGGATGGGGAGTTGTGTGGCTAACCCTCTCTGACACTCCAAACCCACTAGCTGCTCCATGGGAGAAAGAGGACCAGTCTCCTCTGCAGTGATTCACGGCCTCTGAAAATCTACCAGAGGGTCAGCTATGAGTCAGTTCTGACTTGACAGCAATGAGTGTAGTCTTTTATAGCGATTTCCTTGAATGCTTGTTTTTAAATGCCATTGAGCCCACTGTGACTCATAGTGGCCCTGTGTCCAACAGAACAAAGCTCTTTGCAGCACCATCCACAATCTTTGCTGTGCTTAAGCCTATTGTTGCAGACACCATGACAGTTGATCTTGGGGGGAAACCCCTTTTTTTTTTCCACAGACCTTTTGCTTTACCAAGCATGATGTCTTTTTCCAGGGACTTGCCCTTCTTGATAACATGTCCAAAATATGTGAAATAAAATCTTATCCCATCTTCCTTCGTTTCTAGACATTCTGATGTCACTTCTTCTGAGACAGATTTGTTTGCTCTTTTGGCAGTCTGTGGTATGATCAGTATTCTTTGCCAGCACCACAGTTCAAAAGGAATGAGATCTTCTTTGATTTTCTTAATTTTTGTACAATTTCCACATGCATATGATGGCATTGAAGATTGTTGTTGTTGTTGTTGTTATGTGCTGTTGAGTTGCTTGAAACACAGAGATGCTATGTACAACATTGCCTTAAGCCCTGCTCTATCCTGTGTCAACCTTATTGTCTCTGAAACACCCCATTACTGAATTAATCCATCTCATTGAGGATCTTCCTCTCTCGCTCTATCACTCCACCCTCCCAAGCATGATGGTCACTCCTAGCAACATGCCCAAAGTATGTGAGATGAAGCCTCAGAATCCTTGACTACAAGGAGCAACCTGGTTTCACTCTCTCTACGATAGACCTCTTTGTTCTCCTAGAAGTCCGTGGTATATTCAATACTCCAGCACCACAGCTCAAAGGTATTGATTCTCTTTCAATCATCCCTAGTCATTTTCCAGCTTTCTGACACATAGCAAGTAATTGTGAAAACTATGGCCTGGATCAGGCACTCCTTAGTCTCCAGCCCGATGTTGTCGCTCTTCCATACTCTGGAGAGGTCCCTGACTGCAAACTTTCCCAATACAGTTCATCTTTTGATTTCCTGGCTGTTGGTACCAAGAGTGTTGATTGTGGAGCCAAGCAAACTAAAACTGTTAACAATCTCAATCTCTTCACCATCTGTCTTAATGCTGCCAATGGCCCAGTGGTGAGAATCTTTGTTTTCTTGAGTTGAACGTTAATACGTATTGAAGGCTGCAGTCTTTGACCTTCTGCAACAAGTGCTTTAGGTCCTCCTCAGTTTTCACAAGCAGGGTTGTGTCATCCACATAACGCAGGTTGTTGATGAGTCTTTCTCCAATCCTAATGCCACACTTCTCTTCATAGACTCCAGTCCCCTAGATGATTTATTGTGCATATAGATTGAAAAGGTATGGAGATAAGATACATCCCTGGCATATACTCTTCTGAGTTTGAAACATATAGTTTCTCATTGCTCTGTTCTGATGACTGCCTCCTGGTTCAAGCATAGGTTTTGCATAAGCACTATCATATGTTTAGGATTCCTATTCTTCACAGAGTTAGCCATAGTTTGTTGTGATCAACATAGTAAAATGCCTTTGCATAGTCAATGAAACATGGATAGACTTTCCTCTGGTATTCTCTGCTTTCAGCCAAGATCCATACCTTAATTTTAATTAAAAGCACGTTAGTCCTCAGAATGACATCCTTTCTCTTTAGCACATTAAAGAGGTACTTTGCAGCAGATTTTCCCAATGAAAAAATATAATTTCCTTTCTAGACTCCTGATTCCAAAGATGTTTATTGTAGATCCAAGTAAAAGGAGATCCTTGATAACCTCAAAATTTTTGTCTCCGTTTGTCTTGATGTAATTTTTAAAGGTAATAAGCAAAAATGACTCATAGATTAGTTCAGGGTTGGACCACTCCATAGCACTTAGCCAGGCTTACAATGAAAATGGAAATTAGTCCAGGGAGTTTAGGATTTTGCAGAACTTTTCTGAGCATGCATCCTGCCCATACTTCTTTTATGAATACCACACTCACACACAAACACTTTTGAACACCCCTATGTCCCAAAGAAACCTTCCTCTCACACTTTTCTTGCAGACTTTAGGTGAATCATTGCCTGTTTTAGTCATATTATTTTGCCCAAGTGACTACAGCTTGGTCTTTGGCCTGACTGTGTTTCCAGTCATGCATGGTTTTTTTCCCCCCATTTTTAACAACTTCCAACATAGATAAACCAGAGGCAAGAGCTGTAAGCCAATCCTTTCAGAAGTCACCAGACAGGTTAGAACTGGCAAACTCACTAATTTGCAAATAAATTCTACTTTGTTCCCTCTTTTCACTTACATTATAGTCAAGTCAGAACTGACTCAGTGGACCCTCCAGTGGGTTTCCTGAGCTGTAAGTCACAGGAGAGGAGATTGCCCATCTTTTTTGTGTGGAGCGGATGGTGGGTTTGAACTGTTTGCCTTTGGCAGCCCAGGTCCTTACCGACGAGGCCACTCGATCTCCCTCGCTTTGTTAACTAGAGTTCCACAAATGGGAATATGTGGGTTTCTGTCTTTAAGCGCTGGTAGCATAGTCGGTTATGTGTTGGGCTGCTAAGCAAAAGGTGAAAGATTCAAGTCCACCAGCTGCGCCTCAGGGGGATAATAAGACCACCTGCTCCCATTAAGTTTTCTAGCCTTGAAAACTCACTGGAGAATCCCTGTGGTTCAAGAATCCAGTCATGAATTTAGGTAGGAGGTGGCAGAGCACAGCCACGGGAAAAAGTCAGCTAAGCATTTCTAATGTTTTGAAGTTTCCTCTTTCCTGAGTCTGTATTTGCTTGGTTGCTATAAACTTTTGACTCTTTTCCAGAGTTCTGACAAAGTTGATTCTGACAAAGTTGATTCTGACAATTTCTGCTTGTTTTCAGTGTTTCTTTGGGGGCAGGGGAGCTAGGAGGCACTCACTCTGTCATCTTGCTGATGCTACTCCCAGCAGGCAGAGTTCTCACATGAGCCTGAATTGGCACTCGACGAGAAGATAACTGATGGTGTTATCCGCTAGGAAGAATGTTGCCAACTTCAGCTGCAGCCACTTCATTCTCATGAGGGCTGCTCTTTGACGATAATGCATCACTGTTTATTCAGTGATGAAGTTTGTGTATTCTGCGAGTGTGTGCTTCATTTTTCTTTCATACTCAGCATCTTTACAGCATTTCATGCTAAATGGCACTATGCTCTGTTGCAGAAACAATTCTGTAATGGATTAATAGAATTTGCAGTAAAACCAAGTTTCTTGGAATTGTTGGCAACACAGTGATCATTGTATTAAGAAATTTGTGATCTTCTTGGTCTTAGCCTTAAATTTAACAGAAACTGTAACCTCCAGCAATGAGGTGTTTTGTGTGTCCATCAATGTCAATTTTTTTCTATCTGTAGTTATGAGTAACTTTCTGGAACAGCACCAGTTCATAGTAGCAATTTTTGAAACAATCTACATTTCTTTTTATATCTTTGATGATATTTTCCTACTAAGAAGGACTTAGTACTAATTTTACTTTGGTGAAAAACTTCTCACAAGATACTGAAGTTAATAACGAGGATTTTTACTAGACTTGACGGATGGAAGATTCACTATTTTCAAACTTTCCAACAACATAACTGTTAGCTAATAGTTTGTTGATGAATGCCAACATAATTTTTTTAAATAAATTTTTTATTTTATACTGGTTTACCTACAAAGTTTGTATACATTGTTTTCCACACCAGATCTTTCCCGTTTCCTTTACTCACCCTTCCATCCACCCATCAAATTGTGTGAACCTATGATTATCTCACCGCATCCATCCTCACACCCCTTCTCCCGCCCTCCCCACCTTAGATCCTCATCCATATTTTACTATTTATCTATTTCTACAATATTGGTCTTATACAGTATTTGTCCTTATGGGACTGAGTTAATTCACTTAACATAATACTCTCCAGTCCCTCTCAAGTTAGGTAGTAATGTCAAAATCATTGCTCCTGAGTGCTGTATAGTATTCCATCGAGTAAATGTATCTTAATTTCTCAATCCACTTGATTGTGGTTGGACATTTGGGTTATTTGTATGTTCTTGGTATGATGAATAGCACTGCTTTGAACACTGATGTACAATCTCCATTTGTGTCTCAGTTCTAATTTTCTCAGGGTATATTCTGAGCAGTGGAATAACTGGGTCGTACAGAATTTCTCTGTTCACCTTTTTGAGGAAATGCCAAACTGCCTTCCAGAGTGGTTGTACCATTTTACAATCCCACCAACAGTGTGTAAGAGTTCTTATCTTGCCATATCCTCTCCAACATTTATTACTTGCTGTCCTGTTAAACTTTGCCACTGCTACTGGAGTGAGATAGTATCTCATTGTGGTTTTGGTTTGGATTTCTTTTATTGCCAGTGATTTTGAGCATTTCTTCATGTGTCTGTTGGCCATCTGAATATCTTCCTTTGTGACAATTCTTTCCATGTCTTTTGCCCATTTTCTAATTGTGTTATCAGTCTCTTTCTTGTGGAGGTCCTGTAAGATTCTGTAAACTTTTGATATTATAAAAACATATGAGACTCTTGTCTGAAATGGTATTGACAAATGTTTTCCCCCAGTAATTTTTTAAAAATACTTTACATATTTAAAAATATTGAAATATTTTTTTATTTGAAAAGCAAAAATATATTTTAATCTTCTTTATCACCTTTAGAATCCATGGTGACATAGTGCATTATTTGTTGAGATGCTAACCAAAAGATCAGTGATTCAAATCCACCAGACACTCAGTGGAAGAGAGATGGGTACTCTCATCTCATAAAGATTTTCCATCTCAAACCCCAATGGAGAGTCAGTATGAGAAGGAATTGACTTGCTGGCACTGTGTTTAGTTTCATTACCTTTAAGTAGCACTAGGAAGCTCTGGTGACTGAGTGGTAAGGAGTTGCACTGCTCACACAAAGGCATGTTTGTGTCCGTCTGTTGCTCCGCAGTCAAAGATGGGCAGTCTCCTCCTGTCAGATTAACTGCCCCTGAAAACCCACTAGAGGGTTGGTTCTGACTCAGCCTGTATGTAAACACAGTGATCTAGTAATGAAAGAATTTGGCTGCTAATAAAAAAGTTAGAACCCAGCAGCCGCTCACCAAAGAAAGATATAAAGCAATCTGCTTATGTAAATATTTACAGCCTAAGGTACAGTATAGGGATAGTTGTACACTCTGCTGTAGGTAGCTGTAAATAGAATTGACTGTATGTGATAGTAAGTGTGTTTAACACTTTGTTGTTCTCATGGCCATTAAGTTGACGTTGACCCTCGGGTACCTTGTGTGTAACAGAGCACAGAACAAAACATGACCCATTCCTGAGCCATCCATACAATCATTTGTGTGTCTGAGACCATCCACCTTACCAGCTCATCTTATAGAAAGCTTCTCTTGTTTTCTCTAAGCCATTGCTTTCTCGAACATGATGTCCTCTCCTAATGACTGACCTTTTCTGATGACATACTCTCACCATTAGCCAGCATCTAATGCAGTAGTATCTCACACATACTGAAGAGAAAAGTGTATGTATCCCCTGGATCCTGTCAACTCTTCTTACAGTATGTTCTTAGAAAGCTTTGTCTCTGGTTGACATTGGCCTTGGCTTTCCCACTGCTGCAATCCTACCAGTCTCTCAGTCAGTCTCTTTAGCTTCATATTTTCTAATGCTTCCATTTCCATCTGAAAGTCTCCTAGTTAGGTGTAGCATCAGCCATTTACTCTCAACACATGTCCGCAGGCAGTTCCTCCTGCCTTCTACACTATGATCTGCACTCATTTTACTCCAAAATTTTATTTCCAGATGCTCCTCAGCGTGACCTTCTGTTTACTCCACACATAGGCAGGCACTGCTATCGTATTTTTGCTCACTCTGCCTCCATCTTTTTTTGAAATGGTTTGGCAGGATTTTCCTGACTCCGGCGAATTATTAATACGCAGTTCAAGCTCTGCTCTCTCTCGGTGCCTTCATTGGCTTGACCCTTTGGACTAACCTCTGATTTCTTGCAGCTCCAAAGTCAGTAACCCCAGTTGTTTTTTGTTTTACTTTTTTAAAGAACATAGTCTGTACTGAATAGCTTTGATTTGTGAGCACATACCTCATCTTCTCAACTTGATTGTAAACGAGTGAAAAGCATGGCCCAGGCCCTTTGCTTCTTTAGTCATACTGTGGTTCCTAACCCAGTGCTGGTGCAGAGTTCCAGAAATCCATCATACTTAAGCTTTTCCTTTCTCTTCACACCCTTTGCATTTGTTGCCCTGCATTTATTGCATCTGCAGTGCTATGTGCTGACGTCTTTCCTTGCAAGATGCTCTTCCTGACACCCCTGCCTAAAGGTTTCTCTGCTAAAGCTAGCTCTCTGAGATCTTCTTCTCCCCAGACAGAATCCATCTCTTCCTCTTCTGCTCACTAATTAGATTTGTGATTTTGCCATAAGTTGTTAATTCTAACTGCATAGTATACAGTTGGAAACCAGACATGAATTAAGTGTTGCTGGGGCACCAGTGATGATACCTGGGAAGGCCATGTGCTTGCTCTGTCTTTTTGAGGAATCCAGGAGCTGACAGTGGTTGTTGGTTAGGTTCACCTGGTTCACATACACACTTTTTGCAAAAGTGGAAGGACATTTTCATTTGAAACTTATTAAAAAACAAGAAAATATTTAAAAAACTATTAGACTGCAGGTGAGAAACTATTAAGCATAATTCCACTGCTATGTTACTGTGTATACAGCATGCTACAGAGACTGAGAGGATGTTTGGTACCAACTTCTGGTTCCTGAGAAGTTAGCACCATGAGTCACCTTGGTGACTGAAAACTCATTGTCTTCAATTCAGAATTTACTCATAGCAGACCCTCTAGCAAGCTTTCAGGTGCTTTATATCACATTGGCGGAGACTGCCCATCTTTCTCCCATGAAACAACTGGTCAGTTTGAACCACCTGCCTCTAGGCTGGCAGCGTAACTCTTGACCCACTAAGCCACCAGATCTCCGTCATCCCAGAGGAAACTGTCTCTGTGACCCCTTCTTCGGTGCTCGCTGGCCCAGTGTTAATCTGTTTCTCAGACCTCTTCCACTGACATGTCCTTCCTTGTCCTCCACTTCTGCCTGCCAAATGATGACTGTGGTTCTGTTTTTCTCTTTTGCACTGCGTCTTTGTAAGCTTTGTTGTGGCAACATGGAAGGGGTGTTTATGTTTCCTGGAACACTGAGAGATTGCATTCAAGATTAACCAATGAAGGAAATTTTTTCTTATTGGATGTCCCTTGTCTTTTGATATCAGACCCCCTACTTGGCAGCTTGGTATTAATGAGCTGTGTTGCCAACTTAAAGGTAGGTAGTTTGCTCTACTGGTTGTTGTGAGGGGGGAAGGATGGATTGTCTCCTCCTGGGCTGTTTACTGCCTCTGAAAAGCACTGGAGGGTCGGCTAAGAGTTGATTCTGATTCGATGGTACAAACAAAAACTTTGCTTGTCAGGATTGCCTAGGTAGTGCCGAGGCTAAAGGTACTCACTCAGCTGCTGACTGAATGGTTGGAAACTCAAGTTTCAGAAGATGGACTTGGTGATGTTATTAAAGGGGCAAAAATCAGCCATTAAAAAAGCTGCACTGCAATTCTGAAGGCATGCAGTTCAAGGCCACCAGTTGCTCCGAGGGAGAAAGATGAACATTCTCCTCCCCTGTGATTAACTGCCTCTGAAAACCCACCAGAGGGTCAGCTGTAGCTCAGTTCAGACCCTGTGGTACTCAGCACACACAGGGGTTTCCTGAGCTGTAAGTCTTAACAAAAGCAGACTGTCTCATCGTTATGTATACAAGCTTTGTAAGCAAACCAGTTTAAAATAAAAATTCATTTAATTAAAAAAAATGTGTTATACACACTAAAAATTCAGCTTTACTCTGACACATTTAGGGTTGCATGAGTCAGAATCGACCTGAAAACAAGTCGTTGAGGTTGAGTCTTTTTTCAGTACCTTATATAACTTTGCCTGTACTTTGGGTTTAATCTGGAGGTATTGCTACACCTAATAATAAAACTATATTGTTGTAGAGTTACTTTCTACTTATATTGAGTGAACTCCATTTACAACCGATCAAAACACAGCTCAGTCCTGCATTATCCTTACAATAGTTGCTGGGTTTGAGCCCGTTGTTGCAGCCACTGTGTTGATGAATTTCATTGAGGGTCTGCCTCTTTTTCGTCAGTGCTTGTGACTGATCCAGGCCATGGTCTTTGCAATTATTTGCATCAGAGAGCTGGACAATGACCAAAGATGACAGAAGAATCATTAATGCCTTTGAGTTGTGGTGCTGGAGAAGAGTCTTGAACATACCATGGACCGCCCAGAGAACAAACAGGTCTTTCCTGGAAAGGGTGAAATGTAGCTGCTCCTTGGAGGGAAGAATTTTAAGACTCTGTCTAACATGCTTTGAGCTATATAGCCCGGAGGGACCAGTCTTTGGAGAAAGACTTCATGCTTTGAATGGTCAAGGGACAGCACAGGAGGGGAAGAGACCACAGCTGAGATGGATTGACACAATAATTTGGGTAATGATTGTTGGTGTGTTAAGAGTCGATGAGACTGGCTCAGGACAGAGCAGGATGTGCATAGGGTCGTAGTTGACTCAATGGTACATACAATGACAACAACAATTTTTATTTTATTTTTATTCATTTTAATGAACATTTACAAATGTGGTCAGTGTGATCCTTGTATTTTCTATCTTATGAGATGGGAATTTTCTATTGTAGTGTCTCTTAAGTCACTGCTTTTGGGTCAGTCTCAACTCAAAGCAGCCATAAATAGCAGAGCAGAACTGCTCTCAAGAGTTTCCAGCACGACAAGGCTTCATGGACCCAGACGGCCACATCTTTCTCCTTCAGGGCACTTGGTGGATTTGGACTCCTTTCCATGTATATTATCACCATTTATGTTGTAAAAACAAAAAAAAATATTTACAATGAATACTTCATTGATCTTTCAAAATTTTGCCATGCATCTCATGTCCTTTCTATCACCAAGCCATATTTTCCATGACTCATCCTTCTTTGTTTCCAGCTTTTGCATTTTAGTCACCAGTATTTGGCAATATATCCTCATTGCATGTTTGGTCAATTTGAAATTGCAGAAGTGGATGAAGATTCTCTAGTTTCTGCATCTTTGGCTTGGTACATTAATTTCAATAATGTCATATTAACGTATCTTGTAGGTGTGTGGATACTATCCTATTTCCTACAGCATTATGTTGCTGTTAGGTGCCATTGAGTTGAGCATGACTCATAGCGACCTTATGAACCAAACTTCTGAACCCTGTTCTATCCTGCACTAGCCTCACACTTCCTGACACACAAGAGCCCATTGCAGCCGTCACCGTGTCAGACCACCTGGTTGAGGGTCTTTCTCTTCTTCATCAACCCTCAACCCTTCCCAGCTTCATGTCCTTCTCCAAGGAATAGCACCTCCTAGGAACATGTCCCAAGTATGTGAGGCAAGGCCTCATCATTATTGCTTCCAAAGAGCACTCCCCTATGAAATAAAGTGGATGGTTGCAGTATTAAACTCCAGGGTATATATTGAAATGCTCCTTTTTATAAGGAATACAAAATCATTCTTTTTCAGCTTGTCTTTATCCAATTCACATTGGCCAGTAGCAGTACATATACCACCTTGCCAGCTCCCTACTTAATACTAGCTCCATTTCCATGCCTAGGATGTCAATCTTTATACATTCCATTCCATTTTTTTATTACTTCCAATTTTCTTGCATTTATGCTTCTTTCATTCTACATTTCATTTATTAACAGGTGTTTTCAGCTGTTTCTTTTCAGCTGTGTCACATCAGCAGATGAAGGTTGCAAAAGCTTTACTCTCTCACTAAGGTTGATTATACTTTAAGGAAAGAGCTCTTCTCTAGTCATATTTTGAATGTTTTCCAACGTGATGGGTCCATCTTCCAGGACTGTATCAGACAATAATTTGCTAGTATTTATAAGCTTTTCACTTTTTTTTTTTTAAAATGAAGTAGATCACCAGATTCTTCCTTCTAGTTTGTCTTAGTCTGGAAGGGTTGCTTAAAACTGTCCACCATAGGTGACCCTGCTGGTATTTGAAATATCGCTATTATAACTTCGAGCATTGTAGCAACAGGTCAGTCACATTCAACAAACTGATAGCTGTATGTTACTCAAACATTTCTTTCAATTATACATATAGACAGTTCGTGATGTTTTTCTTACCTACCAGGATACCAAGTGAGAGTGATAACAAAATGCCTAATAATAAATTGAGTACAACTTTAAAATGGGAGACATCTTTCATCTTCCAAGTACATATTTAAAGAAAGAAAATGCAAAGAAAGCAAACAATGGCTTGCTTGTCTCCCTGGTGTTCAAGGTTCCCTGTATCATATGTTAATTTATAATATGTGGAAATTGATTTGTAAATGCTGTTGTTTCATTGATGCGGGCCAGTACTTTTCTGTGTAGTTTTGCAATATGTGTAAGTATCTGTTAAAAAGACTGGTTCTTCTCTGAAAAACATTTCTGGACAATATTTTGACAGCGTTTTTCAGCTTTAATATAATTTTTGTCATGTTAGAATTGATTTTGTTTTTCACTGTCTCTCTGACATGATTTCTAGCAGCCTTTGTGTCAGACAGTGTGAGATCACTTTAGATGAAGTCCAGGCATTATTTGGCACCCCATTTGAGGCTCTCTCTGCTCCTTGTGCTTTCCTGCATTGCTTTTTAACACATTGCCACACACCTTTAAATTGACGACCCTGCTTAGAAACACTTTTTTTTTCTCTCTCGATGTATTAAACCGTCATTTGCAGCAACGTGTTAATCAGTAAACTTGTTCTGAGCATGAGGCACATTCTTCCATTGTAGTTTACTCCCTCCCCCTCCTCCAGTTCACTTTGTAATACATACCTTCCCCAGGTTGTTAGTTACCATGCATACATTCCAGTGTTCATTATCTGTCCATTCTTTTCCTGCTCTCCCCTTGTGTCCATTCTATTTTTTATAAAACAGTGCAGTATTTGTCCTTTTGTGACTGAGATATTTCACTCAGCATAATGTCTTCCAGATTCATGCATGCTGAGTGGTGTTTTAGAGTTCATTGTTTTTTCACTGCCTTGTAATATTCCATGTGTGGATGAACCTCAGTTTTTCTGTCCATTCATTTATTGATAGGTGCTTGAGCTCCTTGTATCTCTTTCCTATCATCAGTAATACTTCAGTAAGTGTGGATATGCATACATGTTTGTGCCATGGCTCTGATTTCTTTAGGGTAGATTTCTAGCAATATGATAACTTAGTCAAACTAAAAAAGTTTCCAACTTTTTGAGGAAACACTGCTTCCATAGTAGTTGTACCATTTTACATTCCCACCATCAGTGTATGAGAGTTCCAACCTCTCTGCATTCTCGCCACCATTTGTTGTTTGCTGTCCTGTTGATCTTTGTTGCTGGGATGGGATGACATCATTGGTGTTTTGATTTGCCTCTATCTAATAGCTAGTGATTTTAAGATCATTTCTTTCATGTATTTTTTTGGCCGTCTGCTTTCTTCTTTGGTGAAGTTTCTATTTATAATATCTGCCCATTTTATGATTGAATTTTTTGCCTTTTTCTTCTTGAAGTGTTGGTTGTTGTTTTGTTGTTATGTGCCGTAAATTTACTTGTGACTCATAGCAACCCTATGTACAATAGCCCTGAAACCTGTTCTGTCCTGTGCTAACCTTATTGTCTCTGGCACACCTACTCCCATTACCCCAGTCACTGCACTGTCCCTTCACCCCTCCAAGCATGAAGTCTCTGTCCAAGGACCGGCCTCTTCTTGCAACATGCCCGAGGTATGTCAGACAAAGCCTAAGAATCTTTGCCTCCAAGGAACATCCTGGTTTTACCCTCTCCAGGGCAAAACGGTTCTTCTGGTATATTCAATATTATTTTCCAGCACCACAAATCAAAGGCATCAATTCTTTTTATTATCCCTAGTCATTGCCAAGCTTTCTGATGCATAGCAAGTAATTGTGAAGACTGTGGCCTGAATCAGGTGCATCTTAGTCTCCAGACTGACATCATTGCTCTTTTATACTCTGGAGAGCAAACTTTCCTAATACAGTTTTTCTTTTGACTTCCTGGCTGCTGGTATCAAGAGTGTTGATTGTGGAGCCAAGCAAACCAAAGCTGTTATCAGTCAGTTAAGGAAACATCTTCAACATCTGTCATGCTGCTGCCAGTCAGCCCAGTGGTGAGAATCTTTGTTTTCTTGATGTTGAGCTTCAATCCATATTGAAGGCTGCAGTTCTTGACCTTCTGCCGCAAGTGCTTAAGGTCCTCCTTAGTTTCAGCAAGCAGGGTGTGTCATCTGCATAATGCAGGTTGTTAATGAGTCTTCCTCCAACCCTGATGCCACACTCCTCCTCACAGAGCCCAGCCTCTCTGATGATCTGTTCTACATAGTTTGAAAATGAAGTGCTGAATTATTATATAAATTTTATATATCAGTCCCTTATCCGATATGTCATTGCCAAATATTTTTTTATGTGCATAGGGATTTTAATTTTTAGAAGGTCCCATTAATTTTAAAAAAAAAAGAGAGAGATAATAGTGACTGCCTGATTAGAGACTAAAGTGCACTTGATTCAGGCTATGGTCTTCTCAGTTACTTGCTATGCATCTGAGAGGTGGGAAGTTATTAAGGATGTCAGAAGAAGAATCTATACCTTGGAGTTGTGCTGGAGAAGAATATTGAATATATCATGACTGCCAGAAGAATAAACAGGTCTGCCCTAGAAAGGGTGAAACCAGTTTTCTCCTGGGAAGCAAGGATTTTGAAACTCCATCTCACATACTCTAGGCATGTTACCAGGAGGGACCAGTCCTTGGAGAAGGACATCATACTCGGAAGGAAGAGTAAAGAGACAGCACAAGAGAGAAAAACCCTGGTGGAGATGAGTTGGCACAGTGACTATGGCACTGGGGGCAGACAGTAAGATTGGCTCAGAATAGGGCAGGGCTCAGAACTGTTGTTCATAGAGTCGTTATGAGTCATAGTCAACTAAACAACAACAACAGCTGGGGGAGGG
>NW_006399760.1:23311119-23315432 GCF_000299155.1 Elephantulus edwardii | reverse complement strand
ATCGAGAAAATAGCCTAGAATGTGAGAGAACCATTTTCTTAGTCCATAAGGAATTGCACTGCTAACCCAAAGACCACATTGCTCTGGGATTTCAAATCCCCCAGTGGCTCTGAGGGATAAAGATGAGTAATCTCCCAGGTGATTTACAGCCTCAGAAACCTTAAGGAGTGTCATCTATGTGACAGCTCTAACTTGATGACAGTTTGAGAGTTGTAAATCACTGAGGGACTGAGTGGGAGCCATGGATAGGAAACATTTCTCAGATAATCACTTTCCACATTTGCAAGGAACTTTCAGCTACCTCATTAGTATACAGCTCTGCACCTGCATTCAGGATTTCCTGACTAATATTGTCATTCCCATTTTAAAACCTCTGGCCTGAAACGAAGTACAGCTTGAACTGCTGCCCTTGTGCTGTGTCTAATGCTTTCTGGTACCAGTGCTGGAAATGGTCAAATGTTGCCTGTCGCATAAATTGGTCAGACAATATCACTAAGTGCTGACCAGGTAAGGCTGATTCCTGGTGTCCTGGTGGCTTCTGGTCCTGTGGTGTTATTCTGTAGCCTGTAAATAATAAAGCTTGATTGCTTAAGGCCATCTTCCCAGCAAGTGATGACTTCCTTTTCCCAGAAGAAAAAGGGGCACCACACCTCAGCATCCATACCATTGAGATAAACTGATGTCTTGGAATGATATCACTGTAAAGGTGAAGGTGTACCAGATCCAAGCCATGGTATTTCCAGTTGTTTTCTATGCATCTGAAAGTTGGACCAGGAATAGGGATGACAGAAGAATTGATGTCTTTGAATTGTGGAATTGGAGAAGAGTACCAAATCTCCCCTGGAGATTATCCAAAATTTATCTTGGAGGAAGTACAACTTGTGTGCTCCTTACAGACAAAGATGGTGAAACTTCATCTCACATACTTGGGACTGTTTTCAGTAGGGGCCAGTCTGTGGAAAAAGACATGCTGGGAGAGGTGGAGAGTCAGAGAAAGAGGAGAAGACCCTCACCAAGATGGATTGACAGTAGAGCCTGTTAGCAATGGACTGAAGCATACTGGAGATCTTGTAGAGACGCAGGATAGGGCCAGATTCCAATCTGTTGTTTCTAAAGTCTCTGTGAGTTGTAGTCAGTGTGACTACGTGTGCCAGGAGTGTGCTTTTGGCTTTTTTCAACATCTGCTGCCCTTTTGTTTCAAAAAAAATTTTTGTTAATTGTTAATAGTACCTCAGAAAAAATTGCATGTTCGATCGATTTCTGATTGCAAAAGTTGGTAGAAATCTTCTATTTCCTCCTCTTTGGCTCTAGTTGTTGATGCATATATTTGACTGACAATGGTATCCACTGGACTTCCTTGTATGCATATGGATATTATCCTGTCACTCACCACATTGAATTTCATGATGGATCTAGAAATGACTTTTTAAATTCTTTTTCCTCACCTTTTCATTCCCAGCATAGTAGATCATATGATCATCTGATTCAAAATGTCCCATGCCAAGTCATCTCACTTTGCTAATACCTAGTATGTCAATATTTATGTGTTCCGTTTCTTTCTAAACAACGTCCATTTTTCTTACATTCATGCTTCTCACATTCCATGTTCCAATTACTAGTTTCTGCTTACAGCTGTTCCTCCTCCTTTGTGTTTCCATATCTGAGATCTCAGCCTCATTAAGATCATAAAGTTAGGACTTCTGGCACCTAGAATCATTTCTTAGTAGTGAGAATCATGCCCTCATCAAATTGACACATATATTGGAAGGACACATTTAAATCTATGAAACCTTCTTTATCCATTTAGCCTTTTTTATAATTTCTCTGTTGGCAATTTTTAGGTAAATTTAAAATTTCTACTCTTGTTATTACATTTCTAGTAATGGGTCCCTTCCTCAGATGGGTAATCTAAAGAAATGCTTGTTGGAAATTGGGCAGTTATATGGGGATACCAAAGTAGTCAACCAAATAAGAAGGGTAAAGTGGGCTGGATTTTCTAACTGAATATCCACTCTCTTACTGCTGTGGAGTTGAAACTGACTCAGAAGAGACCTTCCAGCAAGTTTTCAAAGGCTATAAATTACACAGGAGAAGATTTTCTGTCTTACTTCCACAGAGCAGCTAGTGGATTCGAACTGCCTGTCTGTGTTTTGGCAGTGTAGCTCCTTACCCAGTGGGCCACCACTTTCTTTAAATTAAATTATGTAACATGTTTATAACCAAACCAGAGCCATTGCCACCCAGACTATTCCAAGGCAGTAAAACTTCATTAATTTGGAGTTCAGAAATGAAATTATTTTATTCTAATAAAGCTTATGTTAAAGCCTGTCATTGATTTTATTTATTTGAAACAATCGGCAAAGCTTTGTGAACACAGTCTAAGAAGTTCTCACTTAATTGAAAACAAAAATCTGGCTTCTCTCAATGTGGAGTAAAATCCTGTTAAAGTTGAAGCTCAAGAAAATTTTCAAGTCAAAATGCTAGTAGTCTAGAGAACTTGGATAAATTTAGAAATATCCAATCCCACGTTTCTCTGACTGGTGTTGCTCTACCAGCATCTATTGTTCTGTATTAGGGAGATTTTGGTATATGATAAACTAATAAAATGTTATATACTATTGTTTGATCATACTGAATATGATTAAAATAGCCATTTTCCTGTAGGTTTCCTGCCAAATTTTACAGATTAAATGTAAAGAAAAAGAAAGTTTTTGCCTATATCTCTGAACCCAAACTATAGAAAGAGTGATAGTTGTTGTTGTTAGGTGCCATCAACTTAATGACCTATAGGGACCCTATGAACTGCAGATCTGAAACTGGCTTTATCTTGCCCCACCCTCACAATCTCTTTTATGCTTGAACCCATGATTAGAGTCACTCTGTCAATCTGTCTTATTGACGGTCTCCTCTATTTCTCTGACCCTGGCAAAGGTGGAGTGATAGTAGTTGTTACATGCTCTTCAGTCAAGTATGACTCACAGTGACCCAGTGTACAAAGGATCTGAACCCTGTGCTGTCCTGTACCAGCCTCATTATCTCAGATACACGTGAGCCCATTGTTGCAGTCACTGTGTCAATCCATTTCACTGATGTTCTTCCTCTCCTTCACTGACCCTCCACCTTGCCAAGCATGATATTCCTTTGTAAGAAACAACCTTTTCTAGCAACATGCCCAAAGTATGTGATATGAAGCCTCTCCGTCCTTGTCACCAAGAAGCACTCTGGCTGCATTTTCTCCAAGACTTGTCTGTTTGTTCTTTTAGAAATGTATGGGCTATTCAACACTCTTCTCCAAAGACATCAGTTCTTCTTCAGTCATCCTTAGTCATTGTCCACCTCTCAGATGCATAGCAAGTGATTGAAAAGACCATGGCCTGAATCAGGCACACCTGTGCAAGCCTTAGAGGTCTTATCTGCAGAATGGAAGGGTGGATAGCTGTAGTTTACTTCATGGGATTACTCTGATAAGATAAACTCTTTAATGACTCACATACAGAAGGTAACAGCAAACATCCACTAGCTTCCAGACCTTTCTTGGTGTTCTGTGTACCTTTGTTACTACTGCTGCTGCTCTTTGAAGCCTGATGTGAAGCTTAATCAGCTGAACTTTTTCAGTGAGGTTGGCTCAGGATAGAGCAGGGTTCAGAACTGTTGTACGTAGGGTCGCTATGACTCGATAGCACATAACAACAACAACATCTAATATGGAGCTCTGGTGGCCTAGTGGGTAAAGAATTCCTCTGCCAACCCAAAGACAATAGGTTCAAATCCACCAGCTGCTCCATGAGAGAAAGATGGGCAGTCTTGTCCGTCACAATTTAGCACCTCTGAAAACCTGCTGGAAGGTTTTGAGTCAACTCAGAACGCAATAGCAACAGTCTTAATAAGGGTGGCCTGCAATTGTTGAAAAACAAAGTTTATCTTATTTTGCAACCAGTATATTTTAAGGACCTTTTATTTATGATTTTAGTAAAAATTCACAAAACAATTCAGGAAAAACTGAGTAAATTAATATCTCTGAGGTAAAAATTTAAGAATCCTTTACTTATGCCAATGCATCAAATATACCTGTGATCTAGTGCTCTGAATGAGGACTTAAAAAACATTTTTTAAAAACAAAACAAAGCTCATATGGTGGTAGGTGCGCCTGATTCAGACCATGATCTTCTCAGTTACTTGCTACACATCACAGAGTTGGACAACGAATAAGGATGACAGAAGAATTGATGCCTTTGAGTTGTGGTGCTGGAGAAGAGTACTGAATGTCCCATGGACAGCCAAAAGAACAAACAACTATGTCTTGGGGTGGTGGT
>NW_006399760.1:23258514-23310870 GCF_000299155.1 Elephantulus edwardii | reverse complement strand
CCCCCCCCCCCCGAGTCATTTACACAATGACTTCAGCAGTGGGCTCTAGTGTGTCAGAGATATTGAGGATGGTACAGGATAATAAAGGGTGCAGTTTGGCTGTTCATATTCACTGCTATGAGTTGTACTTGACCCAACAGCACCTAACAGTAACAAAAGAACTTGAAAGCATGGAACAAAAATGGATTGATTGATTTTGATTAGAGAGTATCTTTGTTTCTCTCAGTGAACTGGAGGTCCTGCTTTGTGCCAGACACATAGGCCACCTGGAAACACAGCCTGGGCCCTGCTACATTGGCTAACCTTAGTGGGAACTCTGGACATGTTTGGTGGAAGAAGAGGATTGGCCTGTATGTGAAAGGCACCAGGGGACCTTCAGTCTAAGGGCAGCCTCAGATGAGTAGGCAACTCTTCTGCCTTGAGAAGTCCAGGAAAGCAATTGAGAAAGGACTTTGTTCCTTCTGCGACGTGGAGAAGAGCGTAATTCCTGCAAGCTCAGGGGAGAGAAACCAGCTGGAGACTGTTGGAAGTGATGTGTTTCTTTGGACATTGTATTGCCTGTCTATCTGTTCATTTAATACAACTACTATAAGGTCAAATTTAGGCCAACTTGAATGTTCAATTTTCAGATCTGGGAGCAAAACTAACATTTTCAGTGTCAGTTCTGAAGGTCAAGGAGCTCTGGTGGTGTAATAGGTAATTAGTTGTACTGCCACCCTCAAGGTGGCACCTCGCAGGCAGTTCAAATCTACCAGCAGTTCTCCCAGAAAGAGATGAGCATTCTCCTCCAGTGCCATTTACAGCTTCTCAGACACTCACTGCAGGGTCAGCTGGAGTCAGTTCTGACTTGACAGCAGTGAGTTTTTAGGTTAGTTGCTGAAGGGAGTTCTGAAGGGGTGGCCTGCTCTGCAGAGAGTTACACCGATAACCCAAAGGCTGAGCCTCTCTGGCAGTTTGAACTTGTTCTGTGGGAGAAAGATGAAAAATCTCCTGTGCAATTTACAGCCTTAGCAAACCTGCTGGAGGGTCAGCTCTGAGTTGACTCCAACCAGTTGGCAATGAATGAGAAAGTATTACTCAGTAATCCCATCTGGTAGCCACTAACCATAGGTGGCTTACTTAAATGAAACAAAATGAAATAAAATTTAAGATGAGAGAACAGATATAAAAAAATTATCTCTTCAGGTTCATTAGCCATCTTTAAGTTCTCAGTAGCCGTGTGTGACTACTGAAATATAGACAGAAAATTCTCTTAGCAAAGGTTAAGTATCCATATTAAGCCGGTACACTATATTGTATTTATATTATATTTACTGTATTATATTCTTTATTTTACAAAATAAACCTAGAAAGGGGTTTCTTTAGCATTTTTCAGATGAGGAAGCAAGCTTGGGAAAATAAAGCACTTCGCCACCTCTTGCATAAAATTTCCTGGCAGATGGTAGATGATGAGTGAGTGAGAGACCCAGGGACTGTTCAACTGTCATGCCAGACAGATCCAACAATAATGATTTTGTTTCCGAACAGTGCTAATGCATTTTAAGATCAAACATTTGTAAGCATTTCCTTCACCTTACTGTAATTTAATGACTGATCTCCATACACGAGAAGAGAGTGTCCATCTTTCTCCTGTGGTGTTACTGGTGGGTTCGAATCCCTGGAGAGGGACAGCCCTTGGATTAACAGTGCAGCTCCCTACACACTAGACCACCAGAGCTCCCTTTGGGGAAGGATGAGAGAGAGAGAAGTAACTGCGGAAGTATACAACTAGATGGAGGGTGTATCGATAAACAGTAGCTTACATTTTGATATTTTTGTTTAATAAATGTTTCTATGATGTTGTAGCAGGACTTTTTAACTTAACCCTTTTATATATACACATATATACACACACACATTGTTGTTGTTATGTGCCGTCGAGTCGTTTGTGACTCATAGCGACCCCATGTGCAACAGCCCTAAACCCTGCTCTATCCTGTGCCAATCGCATTGCCTCTGACACACCCATCCCGATTACCCCACTCACTGAATCAATCCACCTCATAGAGGGTCTTCCCCTCCTGAATATACACATATATATATTTATACCCGCATACATATATATGAAGAGATTTGCAGCCAGTTAATGAATTTTGTTTGTTTTTTATTCTCTCCAACTTAATTGGTTCATTAGAGACTCTGAGACATGACCAGCAATGACGTCTACACTTTTGAGGATTTAGCTGCTGTCAGGCCTCTTGCATGTAGGTTAATGGCCTACTTTGGGAGTACTTGATAAGACAAGAAACTCCTCAGAGTGTTCAACAGAATGCTGATGGGCCTGCAGTTTTCAGTTTGGGCTGGGATTGTGTCATTTCATTCTTTGGTCTTGTTGTGTTAGCATTTTGAGCATTTAGCATTTTTTCCTTCTTGCCATGTCACTGTTTCTGTTTATAAATTGTTCGACCAGACCTCTGGGTAACCCCTGTCCACTTTGTCCCAGTCTTAGCAGGCCCACCTGTAATCTTGGCATCTCCCTTCTCACTAGTCCAGGGCCATTGCTTCCCACACTCACTATCGCTTGCTTCTTCTATCTTCTATCGCTTCACTATCTCCGTCTGCAAATAAGCTAGATCCCTTTTTCCTTGTCCATCTTTTTCTCTGGGACTTGTTTACCATTTATTCAACTAGATAAGTTAAAACAAAGTGAAGCGAAATAAAATCCAGAGACCAGTTCTGTGTTGTGCAAACAGAACCTGGACTAAACTTGGATTCTTGATGTTAGACCTCTGCCTTCCCCAGGAACTTGGGAGGCAGAAAAAGTGATGTTTATAAAAGAAAAAAAGGTAGCACTGGAAAAATACTCAGAGTCAATGTTGTGATGATGTAACGCTGTAATTATAAAAATGGGTGTCATATTGCTTTCTTTTCCTTCTGCCGATATTCTTAGAAACAGAGAAGTAAACAGAAGCCGCTGCTTCTGCATAGTTGGCAATAGTGGAGCTTATTAAGTCATTTTTAAATTCTTACAATCCTGTTCACATTTCAAAGTGAAGTTCATTTGCAAGAGTCCTCGACTCACTTCTTTGTGTGCTCACGGATGATTGAATGCCAGGATTTGGAAAGTCATAAAGGTAGTTTTGGGAAATTAGCCATCTCCTCGTGTCAACAGTGGGTTGTGTGTTTTAGCAGTTTGCCTCTGCTCTAGGGGAATCTTGCTTTCCTGTGACGTCCAGTTGTTAGCCTTCACCTGCACGTGTTAGCAAAACAAGGTGACTAACTGCCTCCCTCCTCACATCCTAATCACATCATGGTCCAAAATGTCTTCAACACCTTGTCATGGTCCACCGTGTGCTTCACAATCCGGCAAAGCATCCTCTAGGACTAAGTCGAAATTATTCCCATACACAGTTTAGAAACATTCATCCCATTCTCTCTTAATCTGGATTTTATACGTCTGAATCTAGACAACAGATATGTCCTGGGAGAACTCTGTTTTAATGGATTTCAAGCTAGCTTTTTAACATCAAACATAGAATATTATAGGTTCAAAACTGCAAGCTCTAAAGCCAAATTACTTAGGTTTGAATGGTAATTCTCCCACTTGCCCAGCACCAATGAGGAAAATGAAGACTCAGTAGCTGTTTATTGTATTTTATGCTATTTACTCCTCAGAGCTACCCTAGGAAGTAGATATATTAACCCTTTTTATAGGTAAGAAGACTGAGTCTTAGAGGGAATCCAGCAACTTCCATGTATTTTTCAGGGTCTTTTCAAGGGAGGCCTGGTGGCCTAGTGGTAAGAAGCTGTGCTGCAATCTCAAAGGCACACAGTTTTAATCCACTAGCCTCTCTGTGGGAAAAGGTCTTTTCCTGTACAGTTTACTGCCTCTGAAAACCTATTGGACTATCAGCTATGGGTTGGTTCCGACTCGATGGCACTCAACAACAGTAACAGTTGCAATAACAAAACTCGGGACCAGGCCTAAAACGTAATAGCAATCCCCCTGGTATAACATCTAACCTTTTAGGAATTCTAGAACCTCTTCTATGACAGGAAAGACCCTCTCAAATACAAAGGTGGCCTCAACAGAGACAAAGTTGCCCTGTATATCCCCCCAATTCACAAATAATGTATAAACAAACAAATCCCAACAGCTCAAAGTTTAGAAAGACATTCCACAGACCAATTTCAGCGGTTATCCATTCGTTTTGTGCTAGATAGCAGGCACTCAGTTATCTGTGTATGCCTCCACCTTTCAGAACCTGTGCATGATTTAGAAAATGTTCCAAGTACAGCAGTCAGTACCTCTGTTGTATAAATGTCAGCAGCTATGCAAACAGCAACTTTTGATACCATCAAATGTAAATTGCAAGGATGAAGTTCCTTTTGCAGCCAGAAGACAAGCTTCCAGCTTTTGGGGAGTTTTCTTTTTTTAGCTAGCTGTTCTGGTTTTCGTCTCTCCTTAAAGCCGGACCACCAAGTGATGTCAGGCCTCCACAATACCGCAGCCCGTCAGTCAGGCTGGACTCGGCATCATCCAGATGGCCTTTCTGGCTGTGGGCTTCAATACAGGACAACTTTGTTTTCATCCTCAGGGTGGTTGGTTTATTCCCTTCTGTGACCACAGTGACCAAGTTAATTGTGGATTACTGTAGAATAATGACTGAAGTTCTACTCAGTAGTGTTGACATTGAAACCGGGAAATCACTTGGCTAATGTCAGCCACTGCTCCTGCATTTCACCACTGAAGAATGTTAAAATACTCGTGAAATGCCCCAAACTAAACCCACTGCCAGCTAGTCAGTTCCACTCACAGTGATTCACATAGGACAGATAAGAACTGCCTCATCTTTCTCCTATGAAGAGGCTCGTGGGTTTGAACAGATGGCATTTGGGGTTAGGAGCCCAGTACCTAACCTACTACATGCATCACCAAGGTTCCTTATAGATAAATGAATGACCTCTAATCCAGGACAGAGGTATATAGACTGAGTCTCTTTTTCTTTAGAAGTATACACAAAATGGAGAGTGGAATGAAATGTAAGTTTCACAAATGAATGAGGGCTTAATATAAAGATAGTACAAAACAAGGATAATTGAGAGTGAATAGTGCATGATTTTCATCGCAGTTTACTTTTCTAGCACTTCATCTAGTCAAAATATTTTCTTTGCAACATTGCTACCTTCAGATGCTTAACTATATTCTGCCATCCAAATGTATATCTGTAATAAGGCACATAGTGTCTGCATCGAATTCCTTGCACATGAAAAGAACACAGCCCAGGATGCTGGTATGGATGTGACAGTTACGAAGCTACACGTCACCTCATATTAACTGTTCTGTGTTTGCCTTTCCAGGGTTCAGCGGATTCCTACACAAGCAGGCCGTCCGACTCCGATGTCTCTTTGGAGGAGGACCGGGAAGCCATCCGGCAGGAGAGAGAACAGCAAGCAGCGATCCAGCTTGAGAGAGCAAAGGTGACTTCCTTCCCCACCTTTGGTTCCAAAGTGGCATGTTGCTCAGCAGGTATCATGCTTGCCCCGCCTAAAATTTCTCTGGAAATAATAATTTTATGGCCATCCTGATAAGCCAACAGATTAGAAAGCTCCCAGATCCATGTCCCCTCAGAGAGGAAAATGCTGCTTCTCAGGGCCATTTCCCAAGCCAGCAACACTTCATTCTTTTGTGTTTGGTTTTATGGAGGACTAGTCATCATCCAGTTTAGCAGTTGTGGTTGATACCGGGCTTGCCATGTGTTGGTAGGGAGCCCCATAGGACAGTATCTTGGCCCCATTTCTCCACTGCATCAGCCTTTATATATAAATCACTGGCTGCCTGTGCACTGTGGTTTGGTGGACCACTCTGTTGATCTCTTCTTTGCTTTTCACTTTTGGTTTCAATCTCCAAACTCAAATTCAGTGCAAAGTTTTGAACTCTGACCAACTCTTGAGAAGTGCCACGGACATAAATAATAAAAGCCGTTGTTAAAGTCAACCTTTTGGTAGTCTTCAGGGAGGGACCTCTGTGGAAATCTGGAAGATAGTAAGTGGCAAATTAACACGTTCGAATGTCAGGACCAGAAAAGACACTAGAGATCTCTTATCCTGTATCTTTCCAACTATTTTTTCAGAGCACAGTCATCACTGTTAAAGTGTAATTTTATACATAATAAAACTCACTGCCCTTGAGTTTGAACTGATGCACAGCAGATTCTCTAGCAGGTTTTCAGAAGCTGTGAATTACATGAGATGAGAGTGTCCATTTGTCTTCCGTAGAGCAGCTGGTAGATTTGAACCACCTGCCTTTGGACTGGCAGCACAGCTCCTTGCCACTAGGCAACCAGTAGCCAGATGTAAAGAAGGGATCGTGACTCGCTTTTCCTCCTTGTATCCAAAGAGGCATCGAAAGCATATTGATCAATTATTTTTTTTTTAAGAAAAATAATTGAAGCAAAAAAAAAAGTGACTTGAATTAATTTCTTCCCTTTCCTATTTTATAGTGTATCTTTTTAAAAAAATGTAGAGGAAATGGGTGCAGGTAACCAAAGGGGGGATCCTTGCATTTCCTGTGGGAGGGCAACCAAGGGATTCTCAACTCGGATCCTGCTTAGTTTCTGCATCCAAGTCCTGTTCCCAGGGATGATGTATGAGCCAGACACACAGCAGCCATGACCTGCAGGAAACCTTTCTTCTCTTCTGTGGCTAATTTTGTTTTGAAACTTTCTTCTTGAGCCTGTTTGGCAGCCTCTGTGTTCCCCCAAATATTGGCAGCAGCACCGTTAGCTAAGGGTTGTGGTTTGCTGCATCCTTGTGAGGTTGCCTCAGCCCCAGAGGACTTTGCTGGGCAAGGGTTTGTGTAAATTAATTTCAGAACCTTATTTTGTTAGCTGGAAAGATGATGTGTGAAGAGACTGTTCTTTTGATTTAAGCCTGATCTACATTTCTTTGCCAGCCTTCTAGAGAGTAAGATCCCACAGCTTTTCAGATTCAAGATTATTTTAAAGTACTCTCTCCTCTCCCTCTTCTTCTTCTTCTTCTTCTTCTTTTTTTTAAAAAGTCTAGTGCATAGTTGTTTTGTCCCCAGGGGAATCTGTTATAATTTAAAATAAAAGCATAGCTTTTATAACCAGAAGACAGATTAGACAACTCCCACCTTTCTAACCCCACCCCACTCTACCCCCTATATGTCAGACAGAGTTGGAGATTTAGTAACACAGCAAAGAAAAATTATTTAACTAATAGGCCTGAATTGTTTTCAGGTTCTTCCCCGCAGATTTCTTGATGCTGCCTAGAAATATAAAACCCCTTTGAGATCCCTCTTTGGAAAATGCTTACCCTTAGTGCTTCCTACTATTACCTTACCTACATTTCAGTATGAAAATCCTCTCTCTCCCCCTCCCTCCCTCCCTCCATCCTTTTTTCACGGTTTTGTCTCCAGTCCAAACCTGTAGCATTTGCTGTGAAGACGAACGTGAGCTACTGTGGTGCCCTGGATGAGGATGTGCCTGTACCAAGCACGGCCATCTCCTTTGATGCCAAGGACTTTCTACACATTAAAGAGGTAAATGTAGGACACACTGAATCCTTCAGTCTGCCAGAAAGCCAATGCCTGGAACTAGCTCTGAGCCAAACTAAACAAAACAGCCGCCTGAGGAGCGGACAGTGTGGTACCCTCTTTAATTTACTGTACCTTCCAAATCCATTCGTTCTCCCTAAGGTTTAGAAGCCTGAGATCATTGTTTGCATTGTCACTAACTTGAAACATTGGGCCAAGGCTGAGCATTAACATCACAGGATGTAAACGTTCAGGACAGATGTGTAGTCCTCTTTTAATCACCTTGAATGACTACAGAGTCATTGATCTGTGGATCCAATATAAGTATGTGTTTGGTGGCATTTAACACACCCCAAAAGGGGTATTTATAAGGATCTTATAAGTATAGACATCTAGGCTATCTAGTTTAAGAAAAGTGCCAAAACTGAGAAGATGATAAAAGGCTTTGGGAAACAAAATGTAAGGGGTTGAAGAATTTAAGGATTTGAGTTCCTGCCTCTTGATAGGTAGCACAGTGAAATAAGTACTTTATTTAAGCTGGATATATCAACCATGGTCAGCTCAATGGCACCTAACAATAACAACAGCAGCATATTGAAGTCTTACTTCATCTTGGACTCTGTGCTTGGCACTTGGAGGGCAGGCTAGAGCTTTGACTATAGTGGGAAATACATACAAGTATATAGCGTCATCCCAAGATGACAAATTCTATTGCAAAAGAACTGAATGAGTGTTGTAGGAACATAAAAATTGCACCAAGAGACCATATAACTGGAGAGGAAGAAGACCAGGGTGTGGGGAAATCTATATGAAATTATGGAACTGAAGAGGCTTAGAATGCAGAAAAACTGGCACACCTTTGATGGAGCAAGTAGCACTTCCTTGTAGTAACAGAAAGGAAAAAATATGAGTGCAGGCATAGAGAGGTCAGAGGGTTGAGATGGGAAACTAAGGTAGCATCAGCTTAGCGACCATTACCTTCTTCATGCTGTAAAACTTAAGGATACCAGGTGAGTGGATTTGAGGAAAAGCACATTTAAGAAACTATAAACAGGTGAGAACGAGTTTTTAAGCCATATGCAAGAACTAGCATACTCCCATCTGTCCAATGCTATGATTTTTTTTTTCTTCTTGACTCTGAGGTTCATATGCAAGAATTCATAGACAGAAAGGCTGAGAACATAATAGGCAGCCTTTCCAGATATTTTACACAGAATACATTCTTTCAGGAGAAGTGTTTCTCTTTGATTATTGTTATTGTCAGGTGCCATCGAATCGAGTACTTCCCATAGCAACTCTATGAAGAGCAGAGCTGAATTCTTCTGTCCTGTGCCAAACTCACTCTTCCTGAAATACTACAGCCCATTGCAGCAGCCCCTGTGTCTCTTTGACTAGCATGGTTTAGTTACATTAATTAACAGACTGCTTATTACCATAGATACTACAAGAATTCTGAGGTGACTTGTAATTGGGCACCAGATGATCCTCTGCACAGATTGTGTTATTTTATTGGCCTACCAATAACATTGCGTTAGCCATCAGAGCCATGTTGGTTTCAAGGATGATTCATCAGTTCACAGGATGTGGTCCTAACAACATCATGCCAGCTCCTAAAAATATATATAGGCCATTTCATGAGAAGTTACTGATGTCATTATATTTTAAATTCTGTGAGGCTTGAAAAGATTTCTTTCTTTTTTAAATAAACCATCTATTTTTTTCTGAGATGTAGAAAAGCTCCTTTTTTTGAGAAAAGACATTGAAAGAAATAATTTAAAATGACCAAGAGGAGAAATTCATAAGCAAAAATAAACCAAATAGCATAAAGAGTTGTAATTTTCCATACACTGTTTCTATATAGATATAAATATATAGAGAGAAAGATGCTAGGACAACGTGGGCAAGGCCAAGTCTAATCATAATTAACTTCATAAAGGAGAGCTGTCCCCATCAATGACATCCACTATGTAAAACCATGTCCATTGGTCAGACATGGCGCCCCACCCCATGCTGCTGCACCTATTCTGCTAATCAATGGATCTGATATTTGCTGCAAATTGAGACACAGACTTGACATTATTCACAGTTGTGGGGTTTATTAAAGAAATAGTTTGCGGGTGGGGAGGAAAAGTCCATCACTCTGTGAAAGTCTGGTTTTAGTAAAAAGATGTTCCAAGCAAGATTAAGAACAAACCACAATTGCTCAAATAGTTCAAACAGCTTCTCAGTCAACAAGTGAAAGTCCAGGTTCAGTCCAGCAGCCTCTGGTTTTCTTCAGTCACCCAGCAAGCTTTGTCTTATAGCAGTCATAAATCAACTCATACTTGAATTGTCTAGCAAGCAGAACCTTTAACTCTGGCTCCATCTCCAGGGCTCCATCAGACTACACCTTGCCACAGTCTCCTTGCAGTCGGGTTAGCTTGCTGTCTTATGTTGGCCTAGCAGCAGTTGATGATGTTGAAGATGCTAATCAATGGGTGAACCATGTATCTGCAGTTGAGGCAGCTGTTGTTGGATGCTGTCAAGCCATGAAATCAGAACTGACACATAATTGACCCTCCAGTATATTTTCTTAGGCTGTAAATCATACAGGTGGAGATTGCCCTTCTTTTGTCTTTGGGTTGGCAGCACAATTCCTGACCACTAAAGCTTGCTTTCTCTCTGTGTGTATATATAATATTGGTGCTCTGGTGGCCCAGTAGGTAGGGAGTTGCACTGCCAACCCAAGAGTGGAAAGTTCAAATCCACCACCTACTCTGAGGGAAAATAATGGGCAGTCTCCTCCTGTGCAACTTACTGTATCTGAAACCCCCCTGGAGCATCAGATACGAGTTGATTCCAACTAGATAGAAATAAATTAGATAGGTATATGGGTAGAATTCCTGTATCAACTGTATCAGTATCAACTATCAAAACTACGCCAGGTGCTAATTGTGGAATACACCTTCAACTACTTATATCCATGTTCATGCTAAAGCTAAAGAAAATTAAATCCACAAGAACCAAAATTTGACCTTGAGTCTATCCAACCTGTGTTTAAAATATACCTCAGTAATAGGTTTGAGGTCTTGAACACTAATGAACCAGATGAGTTTTGGGAGGATATCAAGAATATCATTCATGAATAAAGTAAGAGGTCATTCCAAAGAGAGATGGGTGAGAAAAGACCAAGATGGATGTCAGTAGAAGCTCTGAATATTGCACTAGAGCACCGAGAAGCCAAAGCAGAGAGAAGGAATCAGGAAGTTAAGGAGCTACATATATAGATATAATGTGCAAAGAGCTGGAGTCAGAAAACCAAAAGGCCCAAACTTGCTAGGCAATTCTTAAGCCAAAAGAACTGAAGAACAAAGTTAAATCTGGAGTTGGAATACTTAAGAATACTCTGAGCAGAATGTTGAATGGTCCAGGAAACATCAAGAGAATATACAGAATATACAGAGTCACTGTACCAAAAAGAATTGGCCTACGAAAGAAGAATTTTATGAAAGAGCATATGATCAAGTGATGAAGGAGGAAATTCAAGCTGCTCTGAAGGAGTTAGCAAGGCCCCAGGAGCTGATGGAATACCAGTTGACATATTTCAACAGACAAATGCTGCCTTGACCTCCTCACTAAATTGTGCCAAGAAATATGGAGGACTACCCCCTGGACAAGTGACTGGAAGACATCCATATTTCTTCCCAATCCAAAAAAATGGTGACCCATCAGAGTGTGAAAATTATCGACATCACTGATTATGACACACAAGCAAAAATCCTGCTGATTATCCCCAAACGACTGGAACAGTACATCGGTATAGAACTATCAGAAATATAGGCCAGCTTTCAAAGAGGCTATGGCACTAGAGACATGATGACAACTTGAAATGGGTCTTGGCCAAAAGCAAAGAGTACAAGAGGAATATCTGTGTTTCAGTAACTATGCAAAGGCATTTGACTGTGTGAATCACAACAAATTGTGGCTAACTTTGACAAGGATGGGATTCCCAGAACACTTGCTTATGTGAAACCTTTACTTGGACGAGGAAGCAGTCCTCAGAATAGAGCAAGGAGATATTGAATGGTTGAAAATCAGAAAAGGAGTGCATCAGGGATATATCCTATCTCCATACCTTTTCTGTCGATGTGCAGAACAGATCATTCAGGAGGCTGGATTTTATGAAGAGGGCAGTGGCATCAGGATTGGAGGAAGGCTCATGAACAGCCTACTTATGCAGATGCCAACATTACTTGCAGAAACTGAGGAGGACCTGAAGCATTTACTGCAGAAGGTCAAGGGCTGCAGCCTTCAGTATGGATTGAAGCTCAGCATCAAGAAGACAGACATTCTTGGCACTGGGCCAATTGGCAGCACCATGATAGATGGAGAAGAGATTGAGGTTATTAACAATTTCAACTTCCTGGGCTCCATAGTCAACACTTTCGGCACCAGCAGTCAAGAAATCAAAAGGCCAACTGCTCTTGGGAACGCTGCTTTCAGGGATCTCTCAAAAATGCTGATGAGCAACAGTGTCAGTCTGGAGACTAATATATGCCTGATTCAGGCCATGGTCTTTGTAATTAATTGCCATGTATCAGAGAGCTGGACAATCACCAAAGACAACAGAAGATGAATTGTTGTCTCTGAGTTGTGGTGCTGGAGAAGATTATTGAATATATACCATGAACTGCCAAGATAACAAACATATTTGTCCTTGAGAGGGTGAAACCAGGCTGCTCCCTGGAGGCAAGGATTTTGAAGCTCTGTCTCACACACTTTGGACATGCGGCCAGGAGGGACGAGTCCCTGGAGAAGCACATCTGCTTGGAAGATTGGAGAGACAGCGCAGGAGAGGAAGACCTTGGATGAGATGGACTGACACACTAACTGGGATTATGATGGGGAGGTGTGTCAGAGACAGTGAGACTGGTTCAGGATACAGCAGTTTTTAGAGCTATTGTCACTATGAATTGCAGGTGACTGATAGCACATGACAACAACTAATATCTTTCTTTCTCTATGTCAAGCCCTCATTGCTGTCAAGTTGGAACTGATTCATAACTAACTGACACTCCAGTGGGTTTCCAGAGGCTGTAAATTGTATGGGAGAGAAATTGCCAATTGAATTGCCTATATTTCTCCTGGAAATAAAATATGTACATATATAGATTTTTAAAGTATAGTACAGAGTAGCCCTAAGAGATAGGATGATTTGTCTGCAAGATACGGGCTATTCAAATTCTTTACTCTCATTGTTACAGTGGATATGATTCTATATTTACAAGAACTACTAACATTTTTAAATGTTTGTTTAAAATGCCTTTCCTCTTCCTACCTACCCTGTCTTCCATAAGTGGTTTAAATCAATCTGCCTTTTTTAATATATTAGCACGTGATCTTTCTTTGTAACTAACCTATCAATAGTTCTACTTATTCTCTCCTAACTAGAACTTCAAAAGAACTCCTTAAGAGAATTTAAGACTTAATATAGTCTAGCACTTCACTATTTTAGACTCCTCCTCCTCCTCCTCATGAATAATTTTTTGTGGTGTCCAATGGCCACTTTTGCCTAGAAGACAGGGGTCCTTCATCAGAAACATGTGCCCTTGCATCTGAATAGTTAACTGTCTTCCCATCCCATAAAATACTGTCTAAGCCATATTCATTACTCACAAACACCCACAGTTTCCAAGGAGATGCAGCATTTGAAGAAGAAAAAGCTCTTCCATAGTGCATGCACACTCACTCACAGGAGCGTCCCCACCTTGTATGGGATTGCTTGCCCCCATTCTACCAATATTTGTCCTATTAATTGTTTTTGATCTATGTGCTTGTTAACTCTGTGACTTTTCCTTCAGTACGCCAGCTTGATGTATGATGTGGAGCTTGTAATCTTTTTGTGAATAAAGCCACTGGCTTTCAGATCTTGAAATATCAGAGAAAAAAATGTCTTAGAAATAAAGAGAAAGCTCTAAGCATTTTAGGGACATGAGAATGAGAAAGATGTTGTTGTTGTTGTTGTTGTTATGTGCCGTCGAGTCGTTTGCGACTCATAGCGACCCTATGTACAACAGCCCTAAACCCTGCTCTATCCTGTGCCAATCTCATTGCCTCCGACACACCCATCCCGATTACCCCAGTCACTGAATCAATTCACCTCATAGAGGGTCTTCCCCTCCTGCGCTGTCCCTCCGCTCTGCCCAGCATGATGTCCCTCTCCAAAGACCTGTCTCTCCTTACAACATGTCCAAAGTATGTCAGGCGAAGCCCCAGAATCCTTGCCTCCAAGGAGCAGCCTGGTTTAACCCTCTTTAGGATGAATCTGTTTGTTTTCTTGGCAGTCCATGGTACATTCAGTACTCTTCTCCAGCACCACAGCTCAAAGGCGTCAATTCTCCTTCTATCCTCCCTAGTCATTGTCCAACTCTCTGATGCATAACAAGTGATTGCAAAAACCATGGCCTGTATCAGGCGCATCTTAGGAACAATATTAAGGTGGTCTTGCCATGAAGCTGACACACGAGTTTGGAACACCGATGTGCCTTTCTCCATTCCTACAATCAGATTGTGGCCTTGTTTCTCATCTGTCACCTGGAAGACCTTTCATGTGTCATTTTAAAATAATTTTTCAATAATGAAAATGCTTAAAGACTGATGAGAGCTGTAGTGAGTCTTGTCATGTCAGCCAGATGATTAGAGAATGAAGCTCTCACATGTGCATAGCAGCTTTCTCCCAAAGTGCTGGAAGTACTTTCATTCACATTGAGTCATTTTAGCTGCTTCTGTGAACTAAGTTAAAGCCTATGGGAAAGTTGCATTGAGCATTTCGGGAGGCCCTTTGAGGTCACTTGAAAGGACAGTGACTGTGGCATGGAGTGGATTCTGACTTGTGGTGACCCCATGCATGCTAGAGTAGATCTTTTGTTCAACTGCACCTGTAAAGGTGGTCACTTGGCTGCCTTTTTATAAATGAGTGTTCCAGTGGGCTAACTCAATTTCAGAGAATGACTTAAGCCCTAGGAAACCGTTGCTCATGAGCTGTTTTGTCTCCACAACTGAAAAATCTAAATTCCAGACCTGTGCACCAAAGATCTTAAAAGGGTTTCTTTCTCTTTTGTTAATTCCAAAATAAACAGACCGGTGATTTTAAGCCTCTCTACTGGCTGCTCCTTGAGAGAAAAATGGGCAATCTCCTCCCGTGCAGTTTACAGCCTTTGAAAACCTGCAGGAGGGTCAGCTCTGAGTCAGTTCTGACTCAGCCACACCTGTCAGTAACTAAAATCCCGAAATAAAAAAAAATGCTTCAGAACAGCAAAGGATGGAATTCACTCCCCAAATGTTCCCCACAGCAGGGCTGGGGAGGGCTGGAGATGCGACAGGAAGCCTGCTATATTTCCAGTCATTTAGGTCTAGGACTTAACTGAGGGATTCTTTTGTTACCTGTGGCACTTGGATTAGCCAGGCCAAGGAAGAGCAGGATGGGGAGACAGCAGGGCGAGAGCAACCGGCCTGTGCCACTGGCTGGATTCTCGGGTCTTGAGATCTCCGTACTGGGGTGGGTGTAGAGGGCGGGGGCAATGACACTTCTATAGAGGCAGGTTTTGGTTCTTGATGAATGTTCTACACAGTTTGCCTGGGCAACCAGAGGAGCGTGTGTCTTAGCGGACAGGGGTCTGAAGTACACTGGAATTTACTGAGAAACTAGTTTGTCAAAACTAGATAATTATTATTACATTTCCTTACAAGAAAATATATTTTGGAAAACTGCACACTGTCAATTAAAGTACTTTTGTGTGGAAAGAGAAAAAATGCAAAAGTGGATGAAAACTAAGACCTAAATAAATGTTTGAAGACATTGTATTTGCTCAGTTTGCAGTTCTCCAATATTTTCTCCATTAACACTCCCTGTATGCCTTGTTTAAGGTTAAGGCCTCTCAAAAGAGTCCCACTGAAGCCATCAGTTACGTCAGATCAGATTGGGTCAGACATGGGAGGCTGTGGTCACCTGCCTCTGATCCCAGAGCTGTAGTGGATAAGAAATCCCATTCGACAAACTGCATCCTGTAGAAATTTCAGCTTTCCCTGCCTGGCCAGACTGCCAACACAGCCAGGCAGGCTGCCAGCACCACCCTAACTCCTCTTATCCAATTGCAGTTTATCTGTTACTTAGACTTTCTATTGTATGCCGTTTTCTTTTCCTTGTTGTGTACTGTCGAGTTGGATGCAGCTGACACCAGAAGAGATTGCCTCTCCTTCTCCAGCAGAGCATCTGGTGGATTTGAACTGTGTGCCTTCAGGATTGCAGTGCAGCTTCTTGCCACTAGGCCATCAGAGCTCCCTAAAATATATACATACACATATATAAAATCAGAGAAATCTAACCCACATTGATAAAACAAAAAAAAAGACAGGGACGTTTTGGAGATACTCCCTGGAGGATTTAAACAATAAGACTGATAACCTCTTTTCTAGAACTGACCTATCTGACCCTTGAGAGATGGCATGACTTGGAATCCACTTGCTTTCTGTAGACAGGTTCAGCAGATCTGGAATTACAAATGCCGTTTTGCTGACCCTTCCAGGAAGGCCACACTAATAGTTTCAGGCACAGTTACCTGAAGCCTTTGTGGGACCTGTATCCCGAAGTTATGTCGTGGAACTTAGAATGGAAATCATCTTGGAGTTGCTTTTGGGCTTTAGCCATATGGAGATTATCTCAGGAATTGCACAAATAAATACGCAATATGCTTAGACTTTTTAAGAACAGGCTGCTGTTGCTTCTTTCAGTAGTAATATCAACTCTAATTAGCAAAACTCTTAAAACAAATCATATATAAGCACGTGTTCCTTATGACAGATCGTATCATGGAGTTGTTCCTTGAAGTCTTTGTACAGATGATCATATAAATGTATTTCATCTGAGATATTCTGAGACTTATTTTCATCTAAGTATCTGTTTGTTCTTATAAAATCTGCTCCTAAAGAACTGCCTAGGACTTCTTGACAAAGACCAAGGAATCCAAAGTTTAGGACTTGAGTGTAGCTTAGAAGTTAATGAACTATATCCCACAGGTGAGATCTACCCTGTCATGTTTCTTTTGTTAAAAAAAAAAAGTTTTATTGAAACACAGCCACATTTGTTTACATGATTTGGGGCTGCTTCTGCAGTACACAGGCAGGTTTGAGTAACTGCGAAGGAAACAATATGACTCATAAAGACTCAAATACTTGCTTCTGGACCTTTCTAGAAAAAGTTTATAAACCTCTGCTTTAGTCTACTAATTCCTCCCTCCGCCCCTAGAAAAATGTGAAAATATAGAATACAATATCGTTGTTATCTAAAATATATAAGATATTAGTTTCCAATAATCTTTTCTCCTGAAATCAATAAAATGGAAAGGTAAGTGAATCACTATTGATGGGTATTTTACTTCTGTAATCTGGAAATTTAACAATGATTATATCACATGAGAAGAGATTGCTCATCTTTCCCCCATGGAACAGCTGGTAGATTCAAACCACATGCCTTTGGTTTAGTAGTTAGTGCGACTCCTTTTCACTAAGCCAGTAGAGCTCCCTATGGTATGATATCATATAATATCATATACAATATACTATATCATGAAACAGTGTTTGGATCATCTGTTCCCCTGAAATTTATTACTAGAATATGAAGGTAAGCTAATCACTATTGATGGCTGTTTTGTTTCTGCAATCCAGAAATACAACAATGATTGGTGGATAGGAAGGCTGGTGAAAGAGGGCTGTGAGATTGGCTTCATCCCAAGTCCACTAAGATTGGAGAACATTCGGATTCAGCAAGAACAAAAAAGAGGACGTTTTCATGGAGGGTAAGATTTCTTTTTACCCATAACCTCTTCCTTCTCCTTCCAACCCTCCAGGAAAATGAAATTATATTTTTAAGTTTACGTCTCAAGAAAAAAAAAAAAAAGGATACTTTGAAACAAAAAGATAATTTGCTGAATCCATAGAGTTTCTGAACTCTACACAAATAGGCTTCAGATATTTCACTCTGTCTATCTGCATGCTGAAGTCTAACCCCCTCCAGTCTACAGGAATTCTGCAGTTGGGATTGTTTGCTGTGGGAACCAAGCTTTTCTTGAACATGAGAGCCAGATAGAGCATTGTTTCCTGAAACAATAATTGGAAGTGTGAGCTAACCAGACATCCTGCTCCTCTTGATTAGCTTTCTAATCTCTATGAAGTGGCCCCACCGTGTGATGGTGAGTTCTGGCCCCTGTAGGCCAGCATCACCTTCCTTGCCCTGGGCTTTTTACGGCACACACCATTTCCTGGCAATGAAATGACAGTTCTTCTCATCTTAAAATAAACTCATCGCTGGTGAACTGATAAAGCCGCTACAGAAACCCCCATCATAGGAGCAGTTAAAGGTCACAAGAATATAAGCAAAGCTCAGGAGAAGAGAAATGAGCATTATTCTAACCCTGTATCTAGTCTCTTTCAGCCTGAGCTGCAGTCTTTGAATTATGATTTGTTATAATTTTGGAAAGCCCTAAAAATAAAAGTAGTCATTTCTCTCTAACCTTAACTTACTTTTTTTCATGTGACCCTTTTCTCTTTCAAAAGTTCTCTATTTTAAGGGTCCATTTGCCTTTGTCATGATGAGAAACTTTTTAACATACATGGTAACAAAAATATTACCTGTAGTTAGCCCTGCTGTGAATTATCAATCTTTGTTTAGTGTATTACTTGCCTGTGACATTATTGCTATTGCTGGTTGCAGTTGATTTCAACTCATAGCGACCCTGTGTGACAGAAGAACTGTCCTATAAGGTTTTTCTGGCTGTGATCTTTATGGAAGCAAACCACCAAGGGTGGTTGTGGTTATTGTTTTCCCCTATAAAACTGTTGGGTAGGTTCAAACCTCCACCCTTTCGTTTAGCAGTTGCGCACCTTAACCATTGTGCTGTTGTTCTGTGCCATCAAGTCATCTGTGATCCATAGTGACCCAATGTACGGTCCTGTCCTGAGCCAGTCTCACTAATTCTGACACATCAACCCCCATAGCTCCAGTTACTGTGTCAATCCATCTCATGTGGGGTCTTCCTCTCCTGCGCTATCTGTCTACCCTTCCAAGCATGATGTCCTTCTCCAAGGACCAGTCTTTCCTGGCCACATGCCCAAAATATAACCTGTACCATTACTAATTGTTACTCTCTCTTGTTTCCTGTTCTTTAGACTGTCTTCTAGACTACTGGTCCTTGAATATATTGGGAGCACAATTCCTTGCCTCTTGCCACTTCCTCTTCCTGGAACTCTCTCTCAACACATCCACCATCTCTATCAAGTCAATGTGCCATCTATTTAATACTTTCTTAAGCATCACCTTATTTAAAAGATTGCTTGCTCACCCTCACCACTACTATCTATCCTTTTTCTGACTTTGTTTTCTCCATTGCACTAATTATTATCAGAAATACTGTATATCTACCCATGTGCTTTCTTGGGTCTTGATATCTCCTATTTGAATGTGACTCTGTAAGAGAAAGCATTTTGTCTTACCCTCCCCCCATTTCCAGTACCTTAGTATGTGAAAACAGTGGGTCCTGAGCAGATATCCACTGAGAGAATAAGTAAATTATTACCAATATTGCAAAAATTCTTGTTTTTTTATTATTGCTTAATACTATTGTGTACATTTGAACTAAAAGCTCAGTGTGACAGACGTGAAATGAAGACATTCTCTTTTCTCTTTAGAGCAACCTTGTTAGATATGTATTCTGTGTACTTGTACAGATAGACACTAAGGCTTAAAGACATTTTACTGTGCTGGGGTCCCACTGTTCCTAAGTGACAAGGTCACGGACTCTAGGGCCCAAATTCTCAAACTATAGAGGGTGTTGGGCACTGGGGAAGTAAGATAATGGGCTTTCAAAGCAGGTCAGATTCTAAAGCGCAAAGGAAACCACCACAGAGAATCTTCCATTTCAGGACAGATTCTTTGTAGCCAGTCATGACTGTTGATTCTTCATTCTGACCTTCACAGAATGACTTTTAAGAAGAAATGGTTCTTGTAGGTCTCACTGTTTGTTCTAAATTCTATTTGACATCTGTTTGGCATGTTGGTGACTGGTGTTAACTAAACAAACAGTTCCTGGCCATATTCCTGTCATTTCTTGTGCCTGATTTCTGCATTGGATGCTGAAAAGAGACTTTTGCAAACTATTTCCACGTCTCACTTAATTTGCCACTTTTTTCTGAGAAATGAGGTCCAGGAAAGCGTTTGGACAGATTCTTGAAAATTCTGTATAACAAACTCATTGTGTTTTGAATTATTTAGTAGGATTAGAGCCAAAGAAAGCTTTGTACTCTCAAGGTCTATTCTGAAAGAATCTGAGGAATGAGCCCTACGTTCCTTTTCTATATCCCAGGAAATCAAGTGGAAATTCTTCTTCAAGTCTTGGAGAAATGGTATCAGGCACATTCAGAGCAACTCCTACGTCAACAGGTGAGGAGTGTTGCTAACCTCTTTTTAATGAGTTCTATTACTTTCTTAATTTTACAGCATAAAATAAACCAGTTTTTCTAATTTAGATGCCATTTAAAGGCTTGATTTGAAGATCCTCCTATTTAATATTTTATTGCTCATTTGCTTTCAATATTAATTTGATTTGATTTAAATGGTACTAAAATTCAGATGATTGCAACGCAATTTTGAAACTATTTTTACCCCTCAATGGCTTCTTCCTACTGTGCAAGCCAATTTAACACAGGCTCATTATTTAACCCAAGAACTCAACAGACTTGAATGTAAGGGCAAGTATGATAAAAGAAATAAAAGTTGTACTCACTCATGAAAATGCTCTATTTTAGTCTTTATATGAATATTGAGCATATGGCCCATGCAGAGTGGGAGGGTTAAGGCAGAGTTGAGGTGCAGCCCATATGACCTCTTCAGTATCTTGACCACAGGCACCCAAGCCCAGAAATTAGCGAAAACGAGGAACAGTGAAATACAATAGGAAAAGCTTGGGTCAGCTTCGAAGCTACGAAGGTATTCAAGCAGGATTTTTTTTCTATCACATTTCCTGACTGCCATAGACAAACTCTCTGTCCCAGAGTTGATGTTGGAATAGGGCACCCAGCATTACCCACTTAGAATGAGAAGTTCAAGAATTCATTTTGGCTATCCACATCTGCAGGAAATGGAATTGGTTCCAGAAGAGTTCTGAGTATCTGGTACTTTGTTCACATGAATCCCTCCTAATCCCTGGTGCTCTGAACCATGCTAGACTTCTGGATTGCCCAAATTGACTAGATCTATTTGGTTGGCCACAAAACCACCTTCATTGGATATTTAGAATATTTTGCCTAACCTCCATTCACTAGACATCGAGGTTATTCCAGTTTTTCACTATAAGCAGGATAATTACAAGACCAGTTGGTTATAAATGTATTTGAAATTTAAAATTAATTTGAAAATGTTTTGGAAAAATGGAAAACATACATACATAAAGGAATGAAAAATTACCTAATGGATCACTAATACTACAAATCCAAAAATAACCGGTGTATAGGATTATAACCACTTTTGCCCTAATTCTTACTCTGTTTCATTTTACCAGATTGGTCTTGTTCAGGTTCTTTTCAGATGCATTGTATTCTGTGTCTAGAAACCCTTAACTAAGTGACTATTCCCAGATTTCCAATTTCATTATGAATTCATGTTTACTAATCCTACCAGACAAGAGGTCAATACTGTAAATGTATGCATAGAGGGGGAGGGTAGTGTAGTCTCCTCTTCAAATGCCTTCCACATTGACAAACAAAGCAGAAATAATACAGAGTGTATGATAGTGAAATAACTGGAGAATTATAGGGACCCACTGGTACAGTCTTCCATCTTTTAAGATCATGTACTGTCTTACTGAGATTACATATTTTGATATGGCTCTCGTTGTTGTCTTTTAGCAAAACAGAAGCAAAAAGTGGTAAGTTGTGTTTCCTTTTTTTCCTCTACTGTTCAGGTGTCTGTACATACTTGCCTGCAATGCTCATTTCATCACTCAAATGATAATAAGATATGGGCTGAGCCTCCTCGTTGAGGACACCTGGTAATCATCCGTTGCTTGACTTAGGAACTAGGAGTGTTGTGGCTGATGAGGAGGCACTGATCCCCGCCTTGTCATGCATGTTGAATCCTCTTTTTCAGACGGAGCACATTCCTCCTTACGATGTTGTGCCATCCATGCGTCCAGTGGTGTTAGTGGGGCCGTCACTCAAGGGTTATGAGGTACAACTATCAGACTGTTTATAGTTCTTGGTTAAGAGTTCAGGAGCACTTGCTCCTGTGGGATCAGTTTACATGTTATAATTACCAGCTGTCAAGGATGTGTGTGTGGGGTGGGGGGATTGCAGATGCTACTCTCTTCACTCTCTTGCACACATTTCATCTTTTTTTGAGAGAAAAATAACCTCTCTCAAAACATAAGTGTCCTGGGCAAAGATTTATTCCACATTAAATTGGGGGGGGGGAAAGGTCTTTATATTTGTCTCAACTGTCCCAATATTATTAGGAATAATAGAAAATAACACACCAAAAAAATGCGCCAGCAAACATAAACCTTCTCAAAGCCCCGTCAAAGTTCACCTTACTGGATATTCCTTACTACAGCATGTTTCTCCGTGTTTGTTTTAAAGTTCACACAGAAAACACAGACAGTAAAAGTGTTAGTGAACTTCTCAGGAGATTAATTCCATAATACCACATAACAGAGAAGAGTTGAGACCTACGTGTCCTGTAGTTGTTGCCATTTTGCCTTTGTATCAGCATAGATCAAAATAATGGAAGGGGGGCTATGTTAAAATCTGAAAGTGGCAACTTCCAGAGTGTCAACTGCGCTAGGAAAGTGCCATGGCACTTAGTAGACACTTGGTACACATTTGTTGAATTAATTAGCAGAATTCTTTGAAGAGGCAGATCTAAAACTGTCTCTCTCTCTTTCTCATTCATATATATATTTGTTTCTATATATATATACTCATATATCTGAGTTGCGGATACCAGAGAACTTGACCTTAGTGTGGTTTACAAATATACAGCCCTGGGCATGAGGAATTTCTGCTCATCTGTGTGGACTGACAGGTCTGCTGAGTTCACAGCTGGGAAGCTTCTCAATGGACACAAATAAAACTCAGGCATGCCAGGGATACCAGCATCTGAGTACAAAGCTGGTCTATTGTTGTCTCCTGGCAGTAATCTATCCTCTAATAACTAAAAAGGAAAAGAGTTTACCTTGTGTCTGGTGAACACTGCTGGTTCATTCCTTGGCACTCTAGAGGGGGACCAAGCTGGGGCGGGGGTGGGTGTGGGTGGGGGAGATCTAATAACTCCAAGTGGTTAAGCATGAAAAATACCTTCTATGGTAACCTGTCTCTAGCGGCCAGATGCTTATATAGATCTGAGCCCTGGCATGATGTCTATATCTTGTACTCTCTTGCTTTTTACTTCTTTCTCTCTCTGCTGTTTTTGCCTCATTCTGTTTTTTTTTTTTCTTCTTACCTCTGCAAAGGTAACAGACATGATGCAGAAAGCCCTCTTTGATTTCCTGAAGCACAGGTTTGATGGGAGGTGAGATGAATAGATTTTTATAGTTTCATTTTCCTATAACTGAACATGCATGTTAAATGGATCGCTGTCTTTGTGACTGCAGAAGTTTTCTACTGAAGGAATGATGTAGTGTTCAGAGAAGAATAAAACATAATACCTCTGAAAAGATGACATATAGAACTGAATTCTAAGGAAAATAGACCTTGAAAAGGAAAATAATCCATTTGTTTTATATAATGTATGCTTTTGTTTTCTTTTCTTAGGTGTTATGTTGATTAATTTATATCAAATCTTTAAATTAAAACTATTCATTGTTGTTGTTGTTGTTATGTGCTGTCAAGTCGCTTACAATTCATAGCGACCCTGTATATAACAGCCCTAAACTCTGCTCTGTCCTGTGCCAATTGCACTGTCTCTGACACACCCAACCTGATTACTTCAGTCACTGAATCAATCCACCGCATAGAGGGCCTTCTCCTCCTGCGCTGTCCCTCCACCCTCCCAAGCATGATGTCCTTCTCCAAGGACCGTTCTCCCTTACAACATGTCCAGAGTATGTTAGACGGAGCCTCAGAATCCTTGCCTCCAAGGAGCCACCAGGTTTAACCCTTTCCAGGATGAATCTGTTTGTTTTCCTAGCAGTCCATTGTACTCTCAATACTCTTCTCCAGCACCACAGCTCAAAGGCATCAATTCTCCTTCTATCCTCCTTGGTCTTTGTCCAGCTCTCTGGTGCATAACAAGTGATTGAGAAGACCATGGCCTGTATCAGATGCACCTTAGTCTCCAGAGAGACACCATTGCTCTTCAGTACTTTGGCGATGTCCCTAACAGCAGACTTTCCCATTGCAGTACACCTTTTCCTTTCCTGGCTACTGGTGCCAAGAGTGTTGACTGTGGAGCCAAGCAAACTAAAGCTGTGAACAATCTCAATCTCTTCACCATCCATCCTGATTTAGAATACATCTGGTTAAATATTCTTGATTTCCAACTTCTGTCATCAAGCTAGATGATGCTATTTAAAAATTTTATGTATATCTATTAAATTTCTTCTTTAAGAATATGTTGTTGTTTTCAGCAGGAAGTAGCTAAGAGAATATGCCACCCCCTTTTCCTTATGAATCAGGGTGAAGTCTCTCTCAGGGAGGAGTGATAGGGAATGGCAAAGGACACACTGACAAAGGAGATTAATCAGAACTGGCTTTGACAAGCACTGTGGCAATTGGACAATTAAAACAGACATTCGGTGGGGGCGGGGGAAGAAGAATGAACTGGGGAGGAGGGTAGAGAAAACAGTGGAATAGTGAATGAATGAGAACCCAAAATCTCTGTAAATGTTCATCAAAACTAATAAAATTTAATAATAATTTTTAAAAAAGAATATGTTGTTGTTATGTGCTATATGGAGCCAGAAACAGCTCACAGCTGACCCTCTGGTGGATTTTCAGAGGATGTAAATCTCATGGGAAGAGATTACCCATCTTCCTCCCACAGAACAGCTGGTGGATTTGAACTGCTTGCCTTTAGGTTGGCAGCACAACTCTGTACAACCAGACTACCAGAGCTACTTGAGAGAATCTAAGAAATGTTTTTATAAGCCTCTCAAGAGGAATATTTTGTAGATATGTAAGTAATAGTTCTTATTTAAACACTTAATTTGAAATAGATTTTCATCTAAGTAATGTTATTTTGTTAGCATGTTTTGTGTATCTGCCATGCCTCTTCATCAATATGGCTCAGTTGTTAGCCATCACATAATTTTATCATTTAAGTTTTGTGGAAAAAATACATAGAAAGTTTCTACGTTTTTCAGAGAAATAGAAAAAAAGTCTCTACTTATAAAATACCAGTGCTAAGGTCTTCAAAATCCAGAAAGTACTCCATTTAAAAACAATTACATAAGACTATCTGAAGACTTAACAGAAATAGAGATGAAAATAGTATGTACTCAGACTATGTATAAATGCATCTTATTTATTCCCTTGAAAAAGACTAAATAATTGTAAAATTAAACAATCTTCAAATACATTTTAATGAGTATAGTTATCTTAAGGGGGAAAGGCAAACACAATGATGCTTTAAATTCAAATTGTGCATTTTCTGAGAAGAGGAAAAAACCTTCTGAATAATTGTATAAGAACATGTAGTAATATGCAAGATTGCACATAAATGAATTGAGATTTGAGTTTAAATAATCCAGATTTTTATTCAAGATATTAGAATGCTTTATTACCATTATGTGTAACAACTTTCACATAGACCAGGATACCTTAAAAAAAAGTATATAATGACTCATACACAATAGATGGTTATTGTTGTTCATTTAAAATCACAAGACAACGTATTCCTGGGCTGCAGGGGGAGGTGGAATGGGACGATGGCCAGGAAGTGTGTTCCATCTGTCATTTGGGCTCCTTGCCCAGTGCTAGTCAACTTATAAGGGAAGGTGTGTGTCAGGACTACAAGTGTCATACATCATTTCTCACAGTTCATTGACTAGCACTAGGTCCCGTGGTTGCCCCTAATTACAAAAGAGATTGGGAAATGCGTGGACTCAGTGTCATTTTTATGAACCATTGAGTTAGAATTGCCATTGCTGTTATAGTTACAATTGAGTTAGTTAGCATTGCTGACCTTCCAGCATATTTTCAGAGGCAAGTAAATCACACAGGATGAGACGCCCATCTTTCTCCTCTAGAGCATGGTGGATTCGAACCATGTCCTCAGTATAGAAGGAAGAAATTAATTGTATTGAATATCAGTCTTTGCCTTATTCATCTAGTAGGCTCAAAAGGGCTTAAGCGGAAAACTGTGTATTAATATTCCACTTTCAAGGAGTAGGCAAAATTTAAATTGTTCAAAGACAAAAGAAGAACCTTGAATACAAAAATGTTGACGTTGAAAGGAAATATAAATTTTCTTTTCATCTCTCTCTCCTCCAACACTATAATCAGCTGGGTGGCATACTTCTGTTTGAAAACTGGTTAGTGGGATTTCACTTCCTAAAAAAGCATTATAATCAAACAGCTAAACTTGCTCATAGTCTGGGTCTTGGTCCTGGCCTGGACTGCAGCCTTCATTCTCATGCAACCTCTCATGGACTGGAGGCAGCTCATAGGCACTGCACTTGTTGGTTGCATCTTCAGCTGGCTGTGGAAACTCATGGTTTCTACCCTCTTATAATCTCAGCTAAGTTGTTATTGTTGTTGAGTGCCTTTGAGTCAGAACCAACTCATAGCTGACTCTCCAGCGGGTTTCCAGAAGCAGTAAATCCCATAGGAGGAGATTGCCCGTTTTTCTCACTTGGAGCAGCTGGTGGATTCAACCTATGTACTTTTGGGTTGGCAGTGCAGCTTTGACCTTATTGTACCATGGACTCTAAACAGCCATAGAATCTGAACAGAATCCATCCGTAACATACCTTCCATTTGTTCTAAATTCTTCAGCCCTAAATAACCTGCTTATAAACAATAGAGTATAATATTTGAGAGAACCTATGAGAAAGAAGGAAGGAATTATGAAAATTTGGCAAAGAGAAACAATGTGACTTAATTATTATCTTAAAGAATGAAGAATCTGGCATTCTTCTTCAATGTGAAGCCTTGAAAGAGGAAGTGCATTCCATTACAGCCACGAAGATTTCGCTGCTATCAGGGGAAATTGACAGCTTTAAAACCTTCTGTACACTATTCAAGGTGAATTCCAGTGCTAAGTGTTCCATGGCAAGAGGGCAAGGCTGAGATGCTGAAGATGAGAGAAGGGATCCAGCAACAGCAAAAGGAAAAGTTGGGTAAAGATTTAACTTTGCAGAGGTCTCATGTACAGCAGAGGTAGAGGACAGAAGAGGAGATGATATGAGAGAAACACAGACAGAGAGAGAGAGAAACTTACTTTCAAATAATGAAAAGCCAGTGCAACAGAAAAAGCTGTAATGAATTAAAGTGGAAAACTGGAAAAGAAAAAGAAATTTGCTGGTACTTGAACTCTGACCTGTGTCTCTGTGTATAGTAGCCTTAAATTTTGATCTATGATAATCTGCTACATTGTTGCTGCTGTTATTGCCAGGTGCCACCAACTTGGTTCTGACTCATAGTGACCCTGTGTTGAACAGAGGACTCACTTCCTGTGCTATCCTACAATTGCTGCAGTGTTTATGTACTTTAAAAACAAGAAAACAACCCCAAACCCATATTGTTTCATTTTTAGCAACCTTGTTTCCACTTTTTAAAAGACTCAAAAGAGGACTAGAGACCACTTGGTAGTGGTTCTGACCCACTCAGTGGCCTGAGCATTGGGGGCTGCAGGCCAGTGTTCAGCTGTGGGCTGAGCACTCCAGTCAGTAGGGAACTGCTGAAGAGGGACAGAGGGCGCCTGAGGGCACGCCTTCGGGCCAGTCTGCCACCTCAGGCTGAGCAGCAGTAAATTCAGGGGCAGGGGACGGCCCATTCTTCCTGCAGCTTCTCCTTGGTCACAGCCTTTTCAGCAGCAGCCTGCTCTTTCTTTTCAGTCTCTTCCAGATATCTGCAGAAATACAGATTGGGCATGACCTCCCACGGGTATTCCCAGGAGATTGCACCACACATGTGCAAGACCTCTTGGTGTGCACACTTTGGGCAGACATTGGGTCTGTCGTTCTCATTGAGGGTCTTCTATTTTCCTGACCTTCTACTTTACCAAACATGATGTCTTTAGTGACTGATCCATTCTAATAACACATCCAGAGTAAAGGTGAACCATTCTCTCTTCTAAAGGATATTCTGGCTGCATATCTTCCAAGATAGATTTATCTGTACTTCTGGGAATCCACAACATTCATTCTTAACTAGACTTATAATCCAGATATATCAATTCTTCTAATGTCTTCCTTATTCATTTTCCAGCGTTTGTGTGTATAGGGGGCAGTGATAAATACCTTGTCTTGGATTAGGCACCCCTTAGTCCCAACAGTGACATTTTTTCTTTTCAAAACTTAAAAGAAGTCACGGATTTCTTTTGTGACATATTTGCCCAATGTGACACATCGTTTGACCTAATGACTATTGCTTCTATAGACATTGATTATGTTTAGCCAACTAATAAAAAGCAAGAAGACAATAGAAATTCTTTAACTGAAACCAGACAAGAGACCAATTACACAAAAGGTTTTAGCATGGCAAAACAGCCAATGTGCTGTAATAGAAGTCTGCCCATGTTTCATTGGCTTCGCATGCAGTTGGTTAGAGCAAGGGAAAGGTCTATTATTATTTTCCACAAGGAATAAAGAAGATGTCAGTTGGCTAACGGCTTTATTGCTTTTCAGACTTTGGCTAGGAAAATAATTTCACAAACTGGATTAAAGCCAAATAGCTTGTCTCTTCCAGAATGAAGTGCTTCGTGCTTAGTTTATCTGATACCTCAGAAATGATTTGAGTTAGTTTAGAGCTATTTGCTATATCATTTCATTGCAATAGCTACTACTATGGGGACTCATTGTAAAATATGTAAGAAAAAATGAAAAGCACAATATTAAATAGTGCTCGAGGGGCTCTTGTAAACATAGATATTCACAGGTAGTGATGGTTCCTGTGCACGCGATCATAGATTCTGCCTGGCAAGCTGCAGCAATGGCACCAGACAGACAGAGACACAGTGATACGCAGTTCATGAAACTTCCCTGTTCATTTAACACCATAGACACATATTTGAATCATCCTTTCAGATGGGATTTATTCAACAGTTGAATCTATCATTTATAGACTGAGGAATAGACTCTCGAACCATTGTAATATGGTCACCTGCGTTAATCATTTAAAATCCCATTATAGTTGTTACTTTAGGCTTTCTGACAATTGGATTAGATCGCTCTGTGTGACATTTCTTGGATGCTTTGTAGCTGAAAAATTATGGCCAGAAGCGCTACATCATAGAACCTATACAGATAAATTTTAATTTATAACAAACTGTTAGCTGAGGAACATTTAAGGGGGTGTCAGAGGCTTTAGAAAGAATCTGAGAAAGAAAATTGATAACGCAGCTGGAGAGGAAATGGAAAAAGCTGATGTTCTTACGAAGCAGTGCCTGTTAAGGGTGAAAGGAGTTAGTAATTGCAGTCAACAGACCAAAAAAGAATAATTGTCTTCTGTTTTATAATCAATATCATCCTCCTATCATCTCCTCTTACTATTCTCTACTCAAGTGCAGCCTCAAATACTAGAGATAGCTAATTAAATACTTTGTCATCTTTAAAATACTGGGTTTTGATTGCACCATATTGTATCTGGTTCTCCATCCTCAAAGTGTAGTTTGTGGGCTCTGGGAATGGGAGAATTCATGGCGGAGCAGATTGCTAAATTTCAAGGATTAGGCTGTAAGGAAACAGCATCCTCCAAGACTTTAATCAACTCCAATGATTGCTTGTCTTGTATGCGTGTGCCTATCAACATATCACACAGGGTAATTATTAGGAGCACCGTTTTATGCATTGCCTTGTTGGTTTCCAGTGTTGTTCTCGTTACATACACAGCAAAGCCATTATCTCCTTTTTATTGTTTAGGAAACTGAGATTCAAAGAGTTTGCCTGACCTTTCTGTGGTCATGCAGCAGCAAGAGAATGATCCAGGAAGGAAACTCAAGTCTCCTTATAACTTCCTTCCCTGATCTCCTGACACTGTGCTGTTATCTTCTTTGGAACACTTTCTCCTCTGAATGCTGGGAGCTTTCAAAGTATAGTAACGGTGATAGATATTAGATGTGGCAAGAATAGAGTCTAAGAAGACCTTGAGAGTTATATTGCCAGTGTGGAAATACTGATTACTTCCAAATGAACGTGTCATGACTGAAAGTATCTTTTCATAGAAAACTACTACAGCAGATACTGGACTATGATGATTATAATTAATGCAAAACAGAAAAAAGTAAGGGGCTCAGATGTACTGGATTTAGAGTAAGATTGTTGCACATTTTCAGTAACATTTGCTGCTACGGTCTGTCATCTGTCTGCTGAGGTGCTGCAGACTTACTGGTCTTTCCTCTATCAGCGAGTAACTATAGTCACTATCCAAAGGGTTTGCTATGAACACATGCAAACACTGAGGCCCTGTGAGGAACAGGAGTGAATGTAGCACAGAAAGACATCACTTTAATATGGGAGGAGGACACATGTAAGTTATATGGCATTCGATGGTGAATATTGTAGCCACATTACAGAGGGGCTTTTTATGAAAAAGGAAGATAGGGTTTAAGGTCTACTTTTGATAACAGAAACGTCTTTCTTAGAAAAGAGAAATTCCTACTTTGTCCTGAGCTATTTTCCATGCAGTCGTATTCTTATTAATAAATAACTCAGATTAACAAATTAATTAGTACTTAATTAGTAAATAAAACAAGAAAAACTTTCATTGCCCACATCTTTCTCTGTCTTATTTCTTACTTTTGTAGAACCTTGGTTGCATTTATGAAATGCCTTTGTAAAGTATTTTTAATGGAAAAAATTAAACAAAAAGAACCAACAGTCATTATTTTGCTTAATAGAAAGATAAAATCTGATTTTCACTTAAGTAGAATGGATTCTTTGAGCCCTCTAAAACTCATTACCGTAGAATACCAAATCTTGTTCCTAAGCCAATCTGCTTGTCTCTAGTTATATATCTTTCTATCCAGCAATTCTGTACAAAAATGAAAGAAAAGAAATAAGAAACAAACATGAACAAAAACTAAATGTGAACAAAAATAAACTAATACCTTTCTGTAAAGAAAAGAAACTATGAACAGAGGACGCATCTATAAGATTTTTATGTCTCTTTATATCCTGTGCCCATTTTTCAATTGGATTTTTTTCCCTTATCTTGTTGTGGTGCACAAGTATTTTATAAATTCTAGATATAAGTCCCTTATCGGACATGTCATTACCCAGTCTGTAGCTTCCCTTTTTACTCTGTTTTGGAAGTTTTTGGATGTGCATAGGAATTTGATTCTTAGAAGGTCCCATTCATCTATTTTATCCTCTCCTGGTTGAAGATTTTTCAGGGTACTTGGAAGACTGTTTATGTTGTGGATTAGGACTTCTAGAGTTCTTCCAAGCTTTTCTCTAATGAAGTTTATCGTCCTTGGTTTTAGTCCCAGGTCCATGATCCACCTAGAATTTTTCTTTTACTTTTCAAAGAGAAGAGTATACTGGGGGCAGGGGAGAAGGGGTGGGCAGGGAGAAAAGTGTAACAATGAATGAATGGAAATCCAGTCTCTGTAAATTTTCCTTAAAATTAATAATAATAAAAAAATTTTAGAAAAAAGGTTTTATGTCTCAAAGCTGTAATGGCCAAGATATGGGATTTGCCTGTCCATACATGGTTTCAATCCTGACTATTTCAGGCCACAGCCATCACTGACTGTACATCTGTCCTTGACAATGTTGCTTATACTGGAGAAGCTGAGATTCCTGGAGAAGAAATCAGAAGCTCTTAGAGGTAGATTTTCTCCAGTAACAAGCTCTGTTCTGGGACTCAAGAGTCTTTTTCAAGACTTTTGAACCAATAATCAGACATACTGTGTTTCCTTCTGTTTCTTCATTTTCTTCTCTAAATGAAGAGGTTATATCAGATTGGAGTTGTTTGTTGGTTTATTTTTCAGATTGGAGTTTTATATGTCTTTTAGCAATAGCACAGTTTTTTTCCCATGGTGTCATATCACAAAATGTACACCAGAATCTAGGACCATGTGTTTCTCCAACACAGGTAGGACAGCTGGAGCCCCACCAACTAGACCTCCTGTCAATGCTCTGAGTGGCTTTGGGGGTATATCTACAGGGCTCTTGGTTTCTGTAGATGATAATTTTAAGATCCATCAAATAATTGATTATGGCCTCAAAATTATAAAAATCGGAAACTTCTGACAACCTATAGCTTTTAACTATGAGTCAAACAGTGCTTTTTTCCAAGTGGCACCAGAACTTCTGCATGTCCAGTAACTTTAAGGAAATTATTTCCAACCACTTGAATAAACCAGTTCATTGCTACTGAGTGAGTTTTGACTTGTAAGGACCCTGCAAGACAGAGCAGAACACCTCCTGGGGTATCCAGTCTCTACAGGAGCAGACTGCCATTTCTTCCTCCCAGCTGATGGCTTAGAAACAGCCTACTTTGGGGTTAGCAGCCTGTGCTGCATACTATACAGCCAGGGCTTCTGTTTGTAGAAAAAAGAATCCAAGCCCATTGTCATCGAGTTTAGGCCAACCTAATAAAATGGCCCTTCATCAGCATTCCAGGGATGTAAATCTTTGCAGGAGTAGAGTGACCTTCTGGTCAGCAGCTGAATATATGTTATCACCATTCCACTGGGACTTCCTTGCTTCTGTAAAGGCTATTTTAAATTTTCCACAAGGAGTCCTCAAGATTCCTAAAATCAGGGGAAGAATCTTCTGACAGTACTAGTAGCATACCCAAACAGTTGAGACTCGAAAACAATTCAGTGATTATTAACGCTACCCTCCTGTGTAGTGCAGGAGAGGAAGACCCTGGATGAGATGGATTGACAAAGTAACTGGGGTAATGAGGGTAGGTGTGTCAGAGACAGTGAGACTGGCTCAGGACAGAGCAGGGTTCAGAGCTATTATGCATAGGGTCGCTATGAGTCATAGTCGACTCAACAACACAGAACAACAATAACCACCCTCTTGCATAGTCCACTCTCCAAAGGAATTTTACAATGGAAGCAAGTGGGTGCACCAGCTGAGTATATAAGAAGGACGCTGCTTTGTTTGTGTCCTTTCTGAGAAGCCTGTCAGCCTGTAAAGCTACGGATGGAGGAAAGTCCAAGGTGACATTAAATGACTTAGAGAGTCAAACTTTGAATTTCTTAGGTATGAAGCTGAACAATCCCACGTGAAATAAAAGACCAACATGTTGAAAGCCTGAAGGCTTTATTTTTTTTTTCTTGTGTAACCGATTGCAGGATACTTTCAAAACTCTTCAAAGTCCTAGTACAAAATTTATCATTGTTTTCCACTATGGGTCTTATCTCTGCCTAACATAGGCATGAAGATTAAGTGTCCAAATTCATATGCAGATATTCTGAAGACTTTTATTCTTGAAGAAAAGGCACCATATTTTCTAACATTTGAAACACTCCGGTGGGTTGCTAGAGAAATGCTGTCACATTCCATGATTTCATTTTTACTGTTGAGCATGTTGTCAGGAATGAGCAGTCCCTTGGAAAAGAACATCATCATTGGAAAAGTCAAGGGTTGGTGAAGGAGAGGGAGGCCCTCAACTAGGTGGACTGACACAATGATTGCAACAAATGGACTTAAGCACAGTAGAGGTTGTGAAGATGGCACAGGATCAGGCAGGGTTTTGATCTGTTGTACACAGGTTCACCGTGAGTCCTTGCTGACTAGATAACGCTAACAATAACACCACAAGTGAACAAAGGGAATGTAGTTTTAACCACTACCTAGTCTTTGCTGATCACAATGAAGAGGTCTCCTTTTCACCTTCTGTGTTGATCAGTAAAGGTAGGAAGGACGTTTGTGGTTTCTGAAACTCTTATTCGAGCATAAATCTGGATGGTAAGTACATTATACTGCTGTTTCATAGAAAGAACATGGTTTATTCATATGCCTTGATGATGATATGATATGGTATGAATAAAAGAGGAAAGACTATCAATGCAGGCGATCGGAGGAAGGACTTAATTTTTTGCTGAATTAACTTTTTGTTAACTAGCCAAAAATCTTCCTCCATTTGATTCCGTTTGTATTTTAATACTAGCAAAGCTTGTTTCAGATTCTTGGGGCCAGTGTTTATCCTCTTGTGGTTGTACTGGAGTATGCAAAGTGCTGGCTAAGTGCTGTGGTTAGAAATCACTTGGAGAGCCCCATTAAGTTTTCCCTGATTTCTTCTCTTCTGTGTTCCCGTTCACAGGATATCAATCACCAGAGTGACCGCTGACATTTCTCTCGCTAAGAGGTCCGTCTTAAATAACCCCAGCAAGAGAGCAATAATTGAACGTTCCAACACTCGATCCAGTTTAGGTAAGATGTTCACACGGGGTACTCCTCCAAGCCTCGCTTTCAGACTGTTGCTTTTATGAATGCCTTTTCCAACTTGCCTCCCATCCGAATGGAATGGGGAAGAGCTGAACAGCTGAAGAGAATGCGAGCCGTGACACATGGGTGGGGGTGGCAAGCAGAATCCTATGGCAGCCAGAACCCACTTGCTCTCAGCTCCAGTCATTTAACTGATTAGTAGTCTAGTAGGAATCCTCAGTGGGTCCCCTGATATGTCACTGTTGGAACCCTGAGAAACTACTCATCTCCACTTTGCCCCAGCTTCTCAGTGAGTCTAATGATACCTGTCATACCTGAGTCACAGCTGACATGAAAGGAAAGCCCATATTGGTGCGTTCTTACTGATGCTTCTGCTACCAGCTAGTGGTACCAGAAGAGTCTTTCAATCGAAATAGAAATCACATTCAGGGAGTCTGAACATGTCTTTCCTAGGGTCTTAGTCAGAAAGCACCGTACAGTTCACCCTAACAGAGAAGAGAAGGCCACGTGTGAGTAGTTTCCGCAAAGCGTAGATGTGCAGGGGCGAGGAGGAAGGTACCACCGTGCGAAGCAGGCCTGTGTGCCTGGTGAATCACCAGCCCCGTCTCCAAAGCCTGTTGTGATCTCTGCAGTTGCCAGGAGTGGTGCAGCCCACTCAACTTTCTAAGATTCTCTTTTGCATTCTTCTGTATCTGAGGGAAACTTTGTTTTAACTGTCCTCTTCCTCATGAAGGTCTCATTGCTGCTGAGGAAGAACTAACTCAGATTTTCAGAACCACAGCAGATTCTTCAGTGGGTTTCTGAGATAGTAAATCACATGGGAGGAGAGAACCCACCTTTCTGCCTTGGAGCAACTGAGGGATTTGAACTCTGAGAGATGGGTAGCCTTTGGGTTAGCAGCAAGGCTCCGTGTGGACTAGAACTTTCCTGAACTCTTCTTCTATGCAACTACTTTTTTTTAAAATACCAAACTACTGCAATTATCTCTGCACTTGATTTTTTTAAAAAAATTAAAATTGGGGTTTCTGATATAGATTGCATGTTTAAACATCCCACCAATGATCCCTTGAAAGCCTTGACACTGAGTATGCAAGGTTAGAATGAGGATACAGAGAATCCTCTCTGTATTCCTAGCACACGGCAGGCACAAGGTAATTCCTCAGTAAATATGTACAGAGTGATTGCTTTGTGAAAGAAATGAAGCACAGTAGCTGTCAGAGTTTATAGGAGGAAAATTTCCAAGCCCTCCTTTAGCCCTGCATTTAGCACTTTTCACATAGAGATTACAGCATTCTTATAGCACTCTTAAAATCATAGTATTTCGACCTTGAGGAGGTGGCCGTGGCAGTATTGATGGTGAATTAATTTAGAGAGCTCACTTAAGTCAAACATCACAAGTGACAAGAGCATCGAATTAGGCTGAAGTTTTCTCCAACCTGTTCTTTGTTCTCATGTCTTCTTCCCTCCTACACACTCCTCACATTGCCTTTTAACCACACCTTCCTCTGATGAATCATAAGACGTTAAAAGCATAAACCAGGTTTCCTGACTCATTTAGCCATCTGCATCAGCCAACAGGTTCGTGGGGATTCACTAAAGTGATTTTCTGTGATCTTAGTGACCTAACACCAGAGTCAGTGGTGTAGGAGATGAGGTGATGGGTATAGTGAGGTTAATGTAAATCTTGAATAACAAACAATGTACATTTCAGTTCATGAATGTTTATTTTGTAAAACCATGTACCCACAACCTTTGGAGTTAATTTAATGGTAACATAAAAACCTTACATACCTTAAGTATTATTTTAATTGATTCAGGAGGCACCATTCCTTAGAAAAAGGCTTGGAAAAGTAGGGGATCAGTGCAATCTCATTGTGATGTATTAGCCCAGTGACTGCAACAATGGGCTTACGCATGGCGAATATTGGAGGATGGCAGAGTTGGGCAAGGTTTGCATCTATTAACCGTAGGACTACCAAGAGTTGTAGTATACTCAATGGCACCTAACAACCATGTGATAATAATCACCATGTGAGCTTTTTATGCTCATTCGTCTACTTGTTAAGGTGCATTTGTAGCTTTTCATCATCAAATGTTTATTTAACTCTTTATGTACTATGCATTATGTTAGACATAGGCAAGAAGACACAGTACTTTATCCATTCTAAGACAGAAGAGGCAGCTGTGTGATAAGGAAATGATCAGTAACAAGCTATGTGTAGAAAGAAAGAAAGGTAAGTGATAAAAGCTCTCTGAGAAGACATCATAGAAATTACACTTGGACTCTTCAGGGCAGACAAGAATGTACAAAAGCATGATCATGTGAAAACAACCTTGTGCCGCTGAGCGCCATGGTTCTTTGCCTGACTAGCTTAGAAAGTGGAGATAAGGAGAGATTTGATCACAACAGTGGAAGAGACAGATAAAGTAAGTTTGTTAGCACGCTATTGTGCCTCGATAAGGAGATCTCCAGACTAGATTTCACAAAATGACAGTTTTACAAGCCACTAATAGGTGTTACACTCTTTTTTTTTTTTCTGTGACTAAATAAATTTAGACATGATTGGTTGAACAGTTGACAGATTTCTTTATGGCAAGACTTCTTAGAGCCTTTAAAGTACTATTCATGATGTGCCTTTGAAATTCCAAGAGTCTATTCTTGCTGTTAGGTGCCTCAAGTTGATTCTCACTCATAACAACATGTACAGCACCTTCTAGTCTTTGTTATGTTCGAGCTTCTTCTTGCTTCAGCTATATCAATCCCTCTCATTGAGGAGCCTCCTCTGCTTCACTTTCTACTTCACCATGAATGATTGCCTTCTCCTGGAAGTGGTTCAGAATGAGATAAAGTTTCACTATCCTCACTTAAGATCGCCTAAATATAACAATAAAAAAAGCAAAAACAAGACCATCCCTGAAAAATGAAATATAATCTTGAGAAATGAGCCAACATATCAGGTATAAACACACACACACACACATACACACACACACACTCACACACACACACTCACACACACACACTCACACACACACACATACATTATATTTTAATAGATAAGCTGTTTTAAATAGATGGATTACTTCAGTATTTGGTATTAACTAGATATTTTATTTGACCACATTTGCCTGGTTGTTATATCTGGCCAAATAGATTTGCATCTGTATGCGTTGCAGGATTTTAATATTGCTGGTCTTAGATTTTTGTTCATACATGTTGTTGTGTTGATGAGTACTGTCAAGTCAAAACCCGCTCATAGCTGACCCCGTAGCAGGGTTTCAGAGGCAGTAAATTGTACTGGAGGAGATTGCCCATCTTTCTCTCATGGAGCATCTAGTGGATTTGAACTGCATACCTTTGGGTTGGCAGTACAATTTATTATCACTGAACCACCAAAGCCCCTTGGTTTATATATATATGTGGTGTGTAGAGAGGGAATATATATAGAGAGGGGGAGGGAAGGAGAGTATATAAATATGTGTGTGTATTCTAAAAATAATCATGACTTAGAACAAATCTACCGGCCTTAAAACTTGTATCTAGCCACATTTGGTATTATGTTTATTATTACTATAGAATAAATTACCCAGGAGTGAAAAAATGTACTATTAGTCTAAACACATGAGCTGTGTTTTTAAATAAAATATGTCCACAGAATGTTAATGTTTAACTCCCTGATTGACAAAAATATTTCAGTGTCATTTCTTTTAATACAGGATTGCTGTGTATATGATGTTTCCTGAGTGTGATTTCAGCTTCTGAGTTAAAGCTGTTGAGAATTAAGTGCTAATTAACAGCAACATAATAGAATCTTCTTTAAATACATGATTAAAGAGTATGGTGAATGTAAGAAGCAAATTAAGGGATTCATCTTAATTTCTTCCACAACTGCCTAGCTTTATATAATAGCCAACACTTCTCAGTCTGTCTTTAGATAAAATCTTGAGCTAGAGCTATGAAAATGCAATATATTTACTTTTTTTGGCATGATAGGCAACTTATGTGAAAGTTTTTACATAAAAAAACAAAGTGCTCTGACCTCCTCCCCCTTGAGAACAGAACTAGATGGTCTCAGTTTACCACTACCAAGTGTTCTAATCAAAGCATGATAGAAAAATGTAGAACAGAATTTCAAATTAATTTTTTTAATTTAATTTTTTTTTACTCATTGGATCAGCTGAAACTAGATGAATCCCTGAAACATACTATTCCCCCAACATACTATTACTCTTACAACCAGAACTCAGCCCTGATAATCACTTTTAGCTAAATATCAAATTGTTTTATAAAGTAAAGAATACAACCTTTGAATACTGAATTGAATTCTTTTAAAAATCATCTGTTTGAGATACAATGGTCAACAATCACTCTAAAGAATAAATGAGGAGTTTGAAGGCAACATCTTTGTCCATTGTCCAGCTCTCATTGTCCAGCCAGAGAGAATGTAACAATGACAATGATAATTAATACTGATACAATGTAGAGGAAATAACCAATATCATTGAACAATGTGTAGAAATTGTTGACTAGAAATCTGTCTTGCTGTGTATGTACACTTGCTCCAAAAAAACCTAATACATTTTTTTCAACTATAACTAACCTTGACTTGTTATTTGATATTTCTCCTTTTAGCTGAAGTACAGAGTGAAATTGAAAGAATCTTTGAATTGGCAAGATCTTTGCAACTGGTTGTTCTTGATGCAGACACCATTAATCACCCCGCACAGCTTATAAAGACTTCCTTAGCACCAATTATCGTCCATGTAAAAGTCTCATCTCCAAAGGTAATTCACTCATCTCCTAAAAAGAAGAATTAGAAGCTCATTTCTTTTTGAAATATTCTTTGCGCTGTGCTTTTCCACTGGTGAGCAAGGAAAATGTCTTGTTGAAATCCAGTTAAGGTGCACATTATTGAATTCCTATGGTGTGTGGACAGGTTCTAGCAAACCAGGAATAAAATAAAAAAATAAAAAGGGAGGGAGGGAGGGAAGGAAGAAAAGAAGGAAGGAGGGAAATCACTGTGGTGAGGGGAAGAAAGACAAATATGTAGTAGAAACAGCTTATTTAAGGACAGTGAGGGAAAGTGGACATACTTTTCCATAGACTTTAAGGTCTAGATACATTTCTTAAATAATATTGATACTTATATGATGTATATTTCCCCCTAGTTGATAAGGTGCATAATTTAACAAGACTATGTCTATCATATATACCAATCCTCTGCTGTTGGTTGAGTAGATTTCCAACATAACAAGCCCATAAGACAGGGTTGTTTATGTTAGGTACCTTCGGGTCGAGTACTCATGGGTTGTTACTTCCAAATGACCGATCTGAACCCTGCCCTTTGCAGTGCCATCCTCATCATTTCTGACATGTCCGAGCCCATTGCAGTGGTGACTGTGTCAGTCCATTGGGTTGACGTTTTTCCTCTCTTTCCCTGATCCTCCACCTTTCTGAGTATGATGATCCAAGGAATAGCCTCTCCTAAAACTATGTGAGATGAAGCTCTGTCATCTTTGTGTCCAAGAGGCACTCTGGCTGCAGTTCGTCCAAGACATGTTTGTTTGGGTTTTTTTTTTGTCAGTCCATGAACAGCTCAAAGGCATCAATTCTTTTTTCTACATCTTTGTCCATTGTCCAGCTCTCAAATGCTTAGCAAGAGATTGAAAAGACCACTTAGTCCTCAAATTGGCATTGTTTGCTCCTCAGTAATTTGGAAAGGTCTCTGATTGCAGACTTGCCCAGTGCAATGCGTTTCCTGATCTCCTGACTGCTAGTACCAAGTGTGTTAACAGTAACTGTAAGTAAGATGAGTTCCCTGACAGTTTTGATCTTTTTCCCATCTCTCATGTTGTTGCCTATTGGTCCAGTGGTAAGAATTTTTTTTATTTCTTGATGTTGAGATGTAATCAGATTGAAGGCTGTATTATTTTATCTTCTGCAACAAATGTTTCAAGTCTTCCTCACCTTCAGCAGGCAAAGTTGTGGAATCTATATAACACAGGTTGTTGATGTGTCTTCCTCTAATCCCAATGCCATATTCTTCTTCATTGAGTCCAGTTTCTCAAACTATTTTTTCTGCAAACAGATTAAATGGCTCTATAGAGAGAACACAACCCTAAAACACATCTTTCCTGATTTTAAACCACACAGTGTTCCCTTGCTCCATTCGGACAACTACCTCTTGGTCTAGGTATAGGTTTTATATGAGCATAAATAAATGTTTTGGGATTCCTTTCGTTCTCAATGTTCGCCATAATTTATTATGATCCACACAGGCAAATGCCTTTGCAGAGACAATAAAGCATAAATATACATTCTCCTGATACTCTCTTTCAGCTAGGGTGCATCTGACATCAGCATGATAGCCCTATTGTCACAGCCTCCTCTAAACCCAGCCTGAACTTCTGGCAGTTCTCTGTCAATGTACTATCCCAGCCATTTTGGGGGGATCTTCAGCAATATTTTAATTGCATGTGATAGCAGTCAATAATTTGCACATTCTATTGGATCACCTTTCTTGGGACTGAGAACAAATATGGACCTCTTCCAGTCAGTCTTCCAAATTTCCTGGCATACACTGGTTGAGCACGTCCAGGACTGCACCTGTTAGTTGAAACATGTCAATTGGTATTCCATCAATTCCTGGGACTTAATTTTTTTGCAAGTGCCTTCAGGGAAGCTTGAACTTCTTTCTTCAGTGCAGTTGGCTCTTGATCTTATGGTATTTCCTGAAATATTTCAATGTTGGCTAATTTCTTTTGTACAATGACTCTTGTGTATTCCCTCTATCTTCTTCTAGTGCTTCCTGGATCATTCAAGATTTTCCCCATAAAATCTCTAAGTATTGTAACTCAACCACTGCATTTGTTTTTTAATTCCCTATATTTGAGAATGCAGAGTGAGTTCTTCCTTTTTTATTCTCCAATTCCAACTTTCTACACATTCCATTATAATACTTTGCTTTGTCTTCTCAAACTGCCCTTTAAAATCTTCTGTTCAGCTCTTTTACTGCAGCATCTCTTCCCTTTGTTTTGGTTTCTTGACCCTCTAGTGCAGTTTTCAAAGATTCTTCTTACATTAATTTTGATTTTTTCTTTCCCTTCTGTCTTGATAATTACCTTCTGCTCTCTCCATGGATGATATCCTTGGCATTATCCTACATCACATCTGGTCATCAATAATTAGTGTTCAACACCTCAGGCCTATTAAGATGATTTTTAAATTCTAGCGAGATAGATTCAAGGTAATATTTTGGTTCCTTCTTCAATTTGAACTTGTACATGAGTAATTGATGGTCTCCTCCACGGTCAGCCCTTGGTCTTGCTAGGTCAGGCAAGGGTAGAACTGTGGTATAGGATTCCTAAATCTGTAAATCTTACAGAAGAATCCAGGTATCACAGTGGTTAAAGGAGTCATCTGCAAACTGAAAGTTCAGCAATTCAAACCCACTAGCTGTACAACAGGAGAAATATTTGACAGTCTGTTTCCTTAAAGATGTAGCCTTAGAAGCACCATCAGGTTGCTCTAAGTAAGAATGTACTCAGTGGTAATGGGCTATGGATTAAACCTTTCTAGAACCAGACTCACTCCTATGAAATGGCTAGTGAGTTTAAACTGCTGGCCTTTTGACTGGGAACTAACTGATCACACTAACAGCTGTGCTGCTGGGTCTCCTTATTTTTCCTGTAAAAAGAAGGTAAAATTGTTGTGTAAGCGTGTGTTATGTAAACATTACAGATGCTAGAATTTGTGTTGAGATTGAGTTCTTTGAGAATTCTAGTCGTCCCATCACTAAGAGTCAGCCTTTCTTCTCGTGTTATGGAAACATTACGGATGCTAGAATTTGTGTTGAGATTGAGTTCTTTGAGAATTCTGGTCGTCCCATCACTAAGAGTCAGCCTTTCTTCTTGATGCATTTGTTCAGTGTCAGGTGATCTTGTGGGTCATTACAGTGAGTTGAAATCACCTTGACGATCTGCAGGACGCTTTGATTCAGAGCTCATGGGCAGTTCAAGCAGCCCTCACTGCAGTGGAATAGATTTCAATCCCTCCTGATTTCCTGCCCCAGTCACCATAAGTATAGGAAGGAGGCTTCACATGGACATATGTGCAACAATATCACAGAGCTTCATAAACTAGGACTGTTTAGGAGGATTCTGGTTTCAGGTCAAATCGTTAAGAGAGAGAAGAGTACATGGTATTTACACCAGCGCTCCCTGGCATAGCTAGACCACTGGTTTATGTATCAACAACTCAACTCAATGCCCTCAAGTCAGAACTGACTCATAACTGGCCCTCCAGTGGATTTTCATAGGCTATAAATCGTAAGGGAGGAGCCTGCCCATGCTTCTCCCATGAAGCATCTAGTGGATTTAAACCACCTGCCTTTGGGTTGGCAGCACAACTCCTTACCTCTAAGCCACCAGAGCTCCATGACTTTCAGAGAGTGAACCAAAATTATTACTCAGCTAAATTTGGATAGAAATGTTCCAGTGCAAATCAGTTTCTCCCCATCAGCAGAGCTCTGTCTGAAATATCTGGTTAAAATTTAGAGTAGGAACTCAAGATCTCACCAGTATTTTGTACCAAATTAGAGTAAAATGAACATGTCAAATTCCGTATACTTAAAACTAGTGTGGGAGAATGATTTTCAACTATAGAGTTTTGTCAAGGCTGGTAACTAGACTATTAAAAGGGTCTGAGTTCATTTTACTTTCTTTTCATTCATTGACAACACCTCCCTTTCCTATTTTCCATCAGGTTTTACAGCGGTTAATTAAATCTAGAGGAAAATCCCAAAGTAAACACTTAAACGTTCAACTGGTGGCAGCTGATAAACTTGCACAATGTCCTCCAGTAAGTACAATATTTGTCTTAATCATTCCTGACTAGTTAGGAGAGAGAAATGTGTTCCTTTGTGTTAGCGTTGTAATTTTTTGTTCCAGAAAGCTGATGTTGTCGTAAATTTCAAGTATTTCTTAGAAAAAGCTGCTGCTATCGCTTTTGGTTACACTCAGGCATCCAGAACTAGGTAGCGTTCACAGTGAAATAAGTAATGATCATAGAATGTGGTTTCCCATGGTCCTGGCTGCTACATGTATTACCTGTCAAAAACTTAGCCAACCACTTCATCAGGTTAGAAGGAGATTTTTGAGAAAAGAAAAGAACCAAATAAAATGTACTTATGTGACTTTGCTTTCATTGTTTCATAAGAAGATTCCTGCAGGCATAAAAAACATCATGATGTTGAAGACTGAGAATTTATTGGAGCTAAAAGAGCCTCGTGGCCATAGCAGATGAAGGAGTCAAGTTTGAGTAAGATGAAAACCCACATTACAGAAACTGTTTTCCTGGTGCCTTTGCCAGAAACAGCCGCTGGGTAGGAAGGCAAGCAGATGGGTGGGGAGCTGATACCTGCTGCCACGTAGCACTGGGTCACCAGCAGCCGGTGTCTCCACCTGCATAACTGGCTTGATATCTCTCTGCTTCTGTTTCTCTACAGGAAGTCTTTCTTAATTGGTTTGATTCACTAGATTTTTTTCAAAAAAAAATACATGCTTGTGTAAGGATCACTTCTGTTCTGTGCAAGCATAAAATCTACTTCAAATGTTTAGAAAGACAACAAAAGCAAACAACTTAAATGTGCCAACTCTGGAGCCCAACTGCCTGGGTTCAAATCCACACTAACTTGTTTTGTAATCCTGTGCAAGTATCTGTTTTATGGGGATGGAGTAGGGATAGTTATAGTTATATCCATTTGAGTCCTCTGCAGGGTTTTTAACGAGCCTTGGTACATAAAGTGCAGGGCTGCTAGCTGAGAAAATAATTCAAATTCTCCAGCTGCTCTGCAGATGAAAGATCTCCTTCCATAAGAGTCGACAGCCTTGGAAACCCAACAGAGGATCACTGTGGGACAGAATCAACTCAGTGGCACTGGGTCTGTGTGGCCAAGGGTTCAATGGAGCAGACCAAGGTGAACTTTAGGCCAATTTTTGATGTTATTTTTAGCTTCCATTAAGTTAGTTGCTGACTTATAACCAACCCATGCACAATAAGAATGAGTAACAGTCAACCTCAGAGATTTCACTGGCTTTTTAAAAACTCTTAAGTAGACCCTCAGACCTTTCTTCCTAGTCATTCTTTATCTGGAAGCTCTATTGAAACTTGCTCAGCATACAAACCACATGCAAACCTCCACTGATAGCTAGGTGGTAGCTGTGCTTGAGGTTCAATGGCAGGGAGGTAAGAAATCTTCCTTACCCACCAGTGAACCACCACTGTTCCTATCAGCCACCCATAAACCAAACCAGTTGCTGTTGAATTTTGATTCTTAGAGACCCTGTGTGAGCAGAACAGAACTTCTCCATGGGGCTTTAAAAGCTGTGGCCAAGTTTTCTGCATGAGAGGGTTCCAAATGCTAATTACTGATCTATTACTACCACATAGTAGTAATGTTTTGTTTAGCAGTTGAGGGACCGGCAAATGACCATTGTTGTTACATGCCATTGAGCTGGCTCTGACCCACAGTGACCCTGTCAGTGAGTTGCTGCCAGATCCTCCACCAGCCTCAGCCTCTGCTGACCTTGAGCCCGCTGTTATAGTCGCTGGTGTCTGTCCATCTTCCTCTGTTTTGCTGACCATATACTTTTCCAAGCATGATGACCTTCCCCAAGAATGGCCCTTCATGATAACATACCCGAAGTTGATGAGGTGAGGTCTCACCATCCTTGCTGCTGAGGAGTACACTGACTGTAGTTGCTCTAAGATTTGTTTGTATCTATAAGGCTCCTGAAAAGGACAGGCTTAGACCTGTCGTCATTTCATTTGACAAAGTGGTTGAGGCATTTCACAGTCTGTTCAAAGATCCAAAGGACTAGTAGATCCCTAGTGAGCTCCTGCTCTCTAAAGGCCTTAACTTAGGTCAAGGGTGGGCATAGAGTGGATTCTATGAACACATGTGAGAGATACTATATAGAAGGAGTCTGCTGTGGTGAAGTCTACAGAACATGGTATCTCAGCTCTCTTCCAAGCTCTGATTAAGCATTTTAGGTCAGAGTTTCTCTACCTCAGCACTACTGACGCTTGAACTGGGTAATTTTTTATTGCGGGAGGCTGTCTTATGCCTTGTGGGATATTTAGCAGCAACCTGAATCAATAACAGTTGACTCTCAAAATATTGTAGCCTACCAAAATATCTACAAGCATTGCCCAGTGGCCCCTAGGAAACAAAATTGCTGCTAGTTTGAACCACCAGTTTATATTAATTTATATGTAAATTTGGGGCAGTGTTGTTATGAGCTGTCGCATCAGAGTCAACACATAGCTGACCTTCCAGCAGGTTTTCAGAGACTATAAATCACACAGAAGAGATCGCCCATCCTCCTCCTGTGGAGCAGCAGGTGGATTCGAACCACATGCCTTTGGGATTGCAACATAGCTCCTTAGCACCATGTTACCAGAAAGCACGTAAAAATAGAAAGGATAATTCCTTTTTTATATTATAAGTGGTATTCATGAACGCAGGGAGTACCAGAAGAATGTATATCTGTGTTTCATTGATTATGCAAAGGCGCTTGACTGTGTGGATCATAACAAACTGTGGCTGACTCTGAGAAGAATGGGAATCCCAGAACACTTGATCGTTCTAATGCGAAACCTATACCTGGACCAGGAGGCAGTCGTCAGGACAGAGCAAGGGAACACTGCATGGCTCAAAATTGGGAAGGGCGTATGCCAGGGATGTGCCCTATCTCCATACCTTTTCAACCTGTATGCAGAACAGATTATCCGAAAGGTTGGGCTCTATGAGGTAAAGTGTGGTGTCAGGATTGGTGGAAGATTCATCAACAATCTGCGTTATGCAGATGACACAACCCTGCTTACTGAAACTGAGGAGGACCTGAAATGTTTGCTGCAGACGGTCAAGGATTGCAGCCTCCAATATGGATTGAGGCTCAATATCAAGAAGACAAAGATTCTCACCACTGGACCAATTGGCAGCATCCGGAGAGATGGTGAAGAGATTGAGATTGTTAACAACTTTAGTCTGCCTGGCTCCACAGTCAACACTCTCGGCACCAGTAGCCAGGAATTAAAAGATGTATTATGATGGCAAAGTCTGCTGTTAGGGACCTCTCCAAAGTACTGAAGAGCAATGGTGTCTCCCTGGAGACTAAGGTGCATCTGATACAGGCCATGGTCTTTGCAATCACTTGTTATGCATCAGAGAGTTGGACAATGACTACGGAGGATAGAAGGAGAATTGATGCCTTTGAGCTGTGGTGCTGGAGAAGAGTATTGAGAATACTATGGACTGATAGGAAAACAAACAGATTCATCCTGGAAAGGGTTAAAGTGGGTGGCTCCTTGGAGGTGAGGATTCTGGGGCTTCGTCTGTCATACTTTGGACATGTTGTAAGGAGGGACAAGGTCCTTGGAGAGGGACATCATGCTTGAGAGCGTGGAGGAACAGCGCAAGAGGGAAAGACCCTCTATGAGGTGGATTGATTCAGTGACTGGGGTAATCAGGGTGGGTCTGTCAGAGGCAGTGCGATTGGCACAGGATAGAGCAGGATGTAGGGCTGTTGTACATAGGGTCTATGTGAGTCGCAATGGCACATAACAACAACAGCATTCATGTAATCAAATTAACATGTTAAATAATGTAAACAGAGTTTAGAAAATACTGAATATAAAGTGAGGGAGAAGGGTGGGCAGTCTCCTCCTGTGCTATTAACTGCCTCTTAAAACCCACTGGAGGGTCAGCTATAGATCAGTTCCCACTCAACAGTACACAGTAACAACAAATATAAAGCAATATTTATTTTCTGATTTGCTTGCTTAAAAATCCAGATTGTGTTTCCAGTCATATAAAATAAGAAAGTGTTTCTCCCAAGGCAGTCTTCCAATTATCTGGCGAGCTTAGAGTTTCCTGATTTGGGAACAGATTCTAAGTTCACATTATTATTTAAGACCTCTTTGGGTTATAAAGCTTAATAATAATCTAAAAATGTGTGTCTGCACTTGTCTGTGTTTTACTTTAAGGCCATAATTATAATTGCCACCCCAAGCTTTGTGATCACGGTGTCATCTTCGTTCCTTTGGGAGAATCTGCAGCTTGCTTATTAAGCTGCTGCATCTCCCTATCTTAAAAAGTCAGCAAATTACACTAGCAATCTCTTGTTGCTGAGACATTAAAGGCAGCCGTCTTTGGGAAAGGCATTCTCAAACAGCACTAGGGAAAAAAGTTAACTCTGTAGTCGAAAGAGAGAGTCCTAGATTCAGGAATGAAAAGGGCCCTCACATACTCAGATCTTTTCATAGCAACTCATAGGGAGCTCTGGTGGCCTAGTGGTAAGAATCTGTGCTGCAATCCCAAAGGCTCATAATTCAAATCCACCAGATTCTCTGCTGGAGAAGGATGGACAGTCTCCTCCTGTGCCAGCTGGATCTGGCACAAAACAAAACAAAAGCTGTAAATGGAGAATTTTTTTTAAAGCATTCAGAACTCTGCAGCAATTACCACACCAACTCCCTCAGCCTCTTCTTCAGATTCCAGAGCTTTTCCCTTTGTCCCTGCTGTCTTCTTTTCCACCCAAAGGCCTGCATGCTCCCCAGAATATGTGGCCCTACACCGTGAGAGATGTGCCCTTTGGAAATTTCCTAATGCCCATGAGCTTCAACTTGACCCAATCCGTCAGTTTCAACCAATGACAACCATTTGCTCCACTTCATAAGCCTGTTGCTAATTGACTACAATTGGAAACAGGATGTTTTTTCCTTGTATCATGTTACCAAAAGTGAATCTACATGAAAAAAGAAAAATTTTACTTCTTTATTTATTTTGTGTATTATATGGGATTAAGTGATTTTAATTTTATTCATACATTTTTTACACATTTCAAATTTTGTTTCAATTACTGCCTTGGAAGTTAAATTTTTATTTGGCCACAGTATAAACCTCAAATAGTTTTGAATATTGTGCTTATTATAATTTCTTTAAACTGTATTTCTTTCCTAATCATTTTAATAAATCAATCCTGTTTTAGGCAGTGTTTAAATTACAATAGGTTGTTTTATTTACTGAATAGTCCTTAATATGCTTGTGTATATTTTACATTTCCAGTAGGACAGATAGAAGGCAATTCTACCTCCACCCCTGATTTTGACTACAAAACCCTTTTTCCACAGAGCATCTCATGCGACTAGTGTTCCACGGAACAATTACAGGGAAAGAGTAGGCCAGTCTAACCTCCTCATTTTACAATTGACAGAACTGAGACCGAGAGAGGTGAGCTGGATCTGCAGAAGTGATAAGCTTTGTCTGAAAGCTCTAGGAAAGTTGCAGTTAGGGATCTCTCAAAATTACTGAGAAGCAGCAATCCCACTTTGAAGACTAAGGTGCTCCTGATACAGGTCATGGTCTTTTCAGTCACTTCTTAGGCATCTGAGAGCTGGATCCTGAGTAAGGATGATAGAAGAATTGATGTCTTTGGGTTGTGGTGTTGGAGAAACAGCACTGAACATCCCATGGACTGCCATGCCAAAAGAACTAATATGCCTTGGGAAAAATGCATCCAGAATGCTTTTTGGAAGCAAAGATGGCAAAGCTTCTTCTCTCGTAATTTGGGCATGATGCTGGAAGAGGCTTTTTCTGGAAGAAAGCCATCATGCTTGGTGGAGGGTCAGCGCAAAAGAGACCCCTGAATTGACATGGTGACTGCGCCAGTGGGATCAAGTGTGTCAGAGATGACAAGGATAGCATAGGACAGGCCTGTCGTTCATAGAGTCACTATCAGTCCTACTCATCTCAATGGCACCTCAAACCAACAATAATTACCAACATCAGGAGCACACAGAGTTATGCTGCTTACTGAAGGGCATGTCTTTCTTGTGGTTCGATGCTGCTCACCTGAAGGCCATGCCTCTCTGGTGGTTCGATTCCACTAACGCCTCCACAGGTGGTGGTGCAATTTACAGCCTTGGAAACACAATGCATGGTCCGCTATGAGTCCGTTCTGCCTCTGGAAATGAATAAGTAAATGATACAAATGATTGAGTAATCTCAGAAGGAAGCTGCCCGTCCTTTTCCTGAGGAGCAGCTGGTGGATTCAAACCACCAATCTTTTGGTTACCAGTCCAACATATACTAGACTGTGCTACTAGGGATCCTTAAGAAGCCAGAGACAGACCCGAATGAGTCAGCAGGCCCATGTTGGTATCCCAGTTCTAGGGTAATGTTCTGTCTCTCTAGCTCCATCTCTAATTGTTGTTGAGACTGATTATAGCTGACATTGCCCATCTTTCTCTCGAAGCCACTGAAGAATATGAACTGCCAGAGAGCTGTAGCCCTTGGATTAACTGCACAACTCCCTTGAGACTATGCTACCAGAGCTCTCAGGACAATGCTGTAGTTACAATGATGTCATATGCTACCTTAAAACTAAATGACCTAAAACAATGATTGCTCATTGGCATTCACCTGGTGGCTGACTTAGAGAGTCTGGGACTTTCCCAGCCTGAGCAAGAATGGCTGGAAGATGGCACAGCTGAGCTCCCGTCTGCCTGCCGCTTGCTCTTCCTGTCTGGGTTGTCTCGAGGCCTCTCATGGGCTTTGTCAGACAGGGGATGAAACTTGTTAAGTGACAGTTTCCAGAGCTCCAGAAGCAAGTGTTCTAATATCTTAAGGCTGATATGGGCTTGGCATCCTGCCATCACATCCACTGGTCAGAAGTGTCAGGAAACTTCCCAGATTGAATCGGAGGGTGGGGTCATAGCCCCTCCATCTCAATGCAAGGAGTGTCAGAAAACTAGCCAGTTTTCATCTATCACACACAAAGAGATGTCCTCAGAGGATGGTCTACGGGATAGTTGAACTCTGAGAGAGAAAACCTTCCTCTTTTTTACCCCTAGTCTCTGGGAAAAGATGGGATTCAGATAGAAAAGGAGCCTGTAGGTCTAGGACCTGAAATCTACAAATACCTTTTTTTTTTCTTTTCTTTTATGTGATCAGCCTAAATTTTTACTTGGAAACATACCTACTTTTAGGTTTGATTTTGCTTTTACTAGTCATTAGTATTATTTTCTTTTTTGGCAAAGTTGAAAATAGTTTAAGGCGGCCAAGTTCAAATCACCCCAGTAGCTGCTAAGACGAGCTGCATAATGTATGGTGAGAAAAGCAGATAGTAGGACAATTGGATATATAAATGAAATGCAATCCTTTAATCCTGCTTAGTTACAAGCCAGCTTGCATTGCCAAATGCTGACCTGGTGGCCCTTTGAGCGGTGATCTTTTGTGTGTGTAAAATGACAGTAGTCACTATCTATGCAAGGGGGGAGCTCAGCTCCTCTAGAGAGTCTTCTAATATTACAGTAACCATAGCAGTTCTCTTCCCTCACCCTTTCTTTTCCATTGTTGAATGGACTCAGATTTATTCTATTAAACACAAAGAACTCTGCAGTTATTGATAATGTCCAGTATCAGACTGCCTTCATGGTAGTAATTTTCCACTGCCGTTTCCAGTAATTTTATTTCAGTTGTTTACAGTTTTTGTTGGCGCACTCATCTACTTGAAATGCTCCCCCCATTAGTGTGTTCATTATCAGGGTCCCTAGATGTCTACAGTTTTAATTCTTAACGCAGGTTTTGTCAAAGGGGAGTGATTGATTTTGCATATTTACTTCACAGAACAAGGCCTTATAGAATTCCGTTTCTCTCACCATGAAGTAGACTATTTCTGTTAAAGGGGAGCTCAAGTGGCCTGGTTGTAAGAAGCTGCACTACAATTCCAAAGGAATGCGGTTCTAATCCACCAGCTGCTCTGTGGGAGGAAAAATAGGCATTCTCCTCCCATTTGATTTTCTGCCTCTGAAAATCACCAAAGGATCAGTTATGGCTTGGTTTTTTACTCTACAGGACACAATGACAGCAATAGCATCTTCTATTAAAGGAAGCTCTGGTGTCCTATTGATAAGAAGCTGAGCTGCAATGCAAAAGGCATGCGGTTTGGATCCATAAGCTGCCATGCAGGAGGAGGATGGGGAATCTTCTCCCATGTGATTAAATGCCCCTGAAGAATGCTGGAGGGTCAGCGATGGGTTGGTTCTGACTCTGCAGCACACAACAACAACAACTTGTGTTACAAGGATTTTTCAGGCACCTAGCAAGAACGTAAAGAATTAGGGACTAATCACTACCTCCATGATGCTAAACAAGTTTCAGTGCAGCTTCTAGACTAAGATTAGCAAGAAAGGTCTGGTGAAGTACTTCTGAAAAATTGGCCAGTAAAACCTGGTCCATCCCAGCTATCCAATCCCACTGGACATGGCACCTCTCTGAGTTATGGCCAACACAACAGCAGCAGGCAACATTATATCATTAAACAGTTTTATTTTATTAAATCTTATTTGCTAGCATTTTTTCTTTATTTTAAGTGATGTCTCATGATATCTATATTTCAGTTGCAAAGAAATGAAGGTAATCTCATTACGATTACTTTTATTTTTCCACTAAACAACAGTTATTAGAAAAATGCCCTCATGAGGTTTTACTATGCACAGCAAATAAATGCAAAACAGTGCATGAGAGAGCATGTATATATTTAATCCTCTGGAGTAGTTAATATTCAGTAATACTAGGCTTAAAAAATTAACATTAAGTATAAAAACAATCTCTAAGTTTTAGAAACTTTTATTTAAAAATACTGAATAGCAACTTCCTAGATAAAAGTATTAGTCAAGTGTTTGTTTTCTTTCATGAGATTTTTTTTTTCTGTGCTAGGAAATATATGAATAATGGAAAAGAAAATGTGCCCACCTCGCCCTCTATATTCTCTTCCAGAAGAATTTACAAGCAGTAAATGAAGGCAGTAGTTCACATGGGCAACTACCTCCTTTGTTATGATACCAGACGAACTGTATGCAGCCCAGCTACCATTACTGATTTTTTTTTTTTGCCCGGGACTCTAGATGAATCCTTATCAAAAGGGGGAAATAGGGAACAAAATGTTCAATTTTTACAAAACCCAGAATTTCTAGGCCCACTGATGCTGGAGGAACCCCTAAACCTTGGAAAATTTTTGAGTCTTGAAATCTTGAAGTAAAACTCCCCAGAAATCATCTTCAAGATAAACAGTCTGATTGAATTAATAAAAAAATGTGCACACTCTTAGAGGATTTTTTACATGAGATCAAAATGAAAACTCATTTTCATTTTTTTTTTA
>NW_006399760.1:23255456-23257794 GCF_000299155.1 Elephantulus edwardii | reverse complement strand
TCTACAACAGTGGCATCATGTAATATTTGTCCTTTTGTGACTGGGATATTTCACTCAGCATAATGTTCTCCAGAGTCAACCATTTTGAATAATATTGCATACTGTCTAGTCAGAACTGAGTCATAGCTGACCTTCTAGTGGGTTTTCCCCACTAAAAGATGAGGCAATGCGGTTGTAAATCACATGAGAAGAGTTTACCCATCTTTCTACACAGAGCTGCTGGGGATTTGAACGCCCAGAAAACCCTGGTCTTTGGTTTAGCAGCTCAGCACCCTGTATACTGTGCCACCGCGTAGAGGAGTTGTTTATGGGGCAGCAAGTCTAAAGCGGTGGTAATGAGTAGGGAGAGAGAGAATGGGGTCACAATGTTAAGAATGTAACCAATGTTGTTGAACTGTAATTATAAAAAGTGTTGAATGAGCTGGTAATATGCTGTGTATTGTTTTCTCAAAATATTTAAAATGAACAAATGGAAGTTAGACCAATCCTGTGTGTAGGAATGAAAAAACACTGAAATCTCCAGGCAAATGAGAAAACCAGTCACTCCAGTTGGCCCAGGGCTTCTCCAGTTTTGAATGTCCCTGGCCAATGTAAATGCTTGATTGCTAACGTGAAAGTTGGAGGTTTACGTCTTCAATGACATAAAGGTGGTGGTGGTGGATGGGGGAATTGTCATCTACCTCTGGAGAAGCCGTCAGTGAAACCCTAGAGCACAGGCTTACGGTACACACATTGGGTTGTTTGGGAGCAAAATCAGTGAGATGACAACTATACAGGTTTGCCAGCCAGAGTCTCCACCCTACACCTGTCCCCTGTCAGTTTCTTGCTGAAACCTCAACTTCAGTTAACCTAGGATTATTGGTCATCCCGATTCAGTAGTTTGTGGCATCTTATTCTAAATGAAGAGCAAGACATATTTCAGATAATTCTAGTGAGATTATATATATATCCCTCTTTCATTGCCATCAACTTGGAATCAATTCATGGTGACCCTTCATCAGATTTTCAGAGGCTATAAATCACCTTAAATGAGATTGCCTTTCTTCTTAGGAACAGCTGGCGGATTTGAACCACTTGCCTTTTGATTGGCAGTGCAACTCCCTATTCACTAGGCCACCATTGCTCCCCATCTGGTATCGCTGATAATGTGCAAAAGACCTCCAGTCTCCTGAGAGGTTCCAGATCCACTAGTGGCTCCAAGGGGGAAAGATGGGCAATATCCTGTCGTTAAGATTTACAGCCTCAAAAATCTGATGGAGGGTGTCTGGAAGTCTGAAATGACTTGCTGACAATGAGTTTTGAGTAGAAGAGATTGCAAATCTCCTTTATATGCATGTTAATTAGCTTCCCTCTTCCCCTTTTTTACTTCTCAGTCATTTTACTTTCATTCCCAGAACTGAAGGCATTTTTTCCCTCTTGTTTACACATGGTTTAATTTTTAATATTCTAGAAAGCATTTAGCTAGAAAAGGGGCCTATTTTACTTGATTTTCTGATGGTTTGTATTGACTCTTCTTACTTGAGCAGTTACCCTAGTTTTGCTGCTTCTGCTGAAGAAAATATCCCATCATCAGATGTCAGAGGTGTGCATTTGGGCAATATTTTGAAAAGCAGCTCAACATTACTCATATTCTCTTACTAAAAACTGTCCCCTGGGGCATGGTATCATGGGGAGAGAAACTGTCCCCTCTCCCTGCGATTGTCCCAGTAGCCATCCCTCCTCTGCTAGCTCTCTGACTTCATATCTCATGTTGGGGCCATCACATATTGTACAGTTGGGAACAGAATCGATTTGAACCTTTAAATTTAAAGTGGCAAGACTGGCTTACATAATTCATTGGGTTGCTTTTCTTTGAATCTTTGCATAAGTAAAAGGTTTGTTGTTTGGGTTTTTATTTAACATCATACTGACTAGAATTTTGGTCTACTCAGCTCTATTTCCTAAACAATTTGAAAGGAAAATTGTCACAGATACAGGCTGTGAAATTCTTCCTAGTTGAAAATAAGCTGCATATGTCAGTGTTCATTCAGAAGCTGAAATTTGCGTCTCTCTGTGCTTTTGAAAGCCTAAAAGGAGTTTCAAATCATCATGTATCATATAGCTGCCTTTTAGGAATGCAGAAGTATAGTTTTCTAGAAATGATGGCGGCTTAAGCAAACAGCCATATGCTGATATATACAAATCTATTGGCAAAGAGAAATACTCTTTTTCTTACTCTTTTTACTTGTATTTAAATATGTGCATAATTGTGTCTATGTTGTTGTTGTGTTGTTATGTGCCGTTGAGTCGTTTTCGACTCATAGCGACCCTATGCACAATAGCCCTAAACCCTGCTCTA
>NW_006399760.1:23226205-23252616 GCF_000299155.1 Elephantulus edwardii | reverse complement strand
CCCATGATCTGACAGCTTGTATCTTAAGCTTTCTTGGCTTCTGTGATTCCAAACACGTCAACTGCTGACATTTTTTTTCTTTTGACCAGTGTCTCTTAAGTTTAGTTGTACTGTCTCCAAGGGAAGGTGACGTGTCCTGTAGAACTCCTGTGTAGATTATGTTTTCCTTTCTGCGGCCCTCGGCCCGCCGGTTTTTCCTGGGTACCTGAAAGATGCCTCTTTGCTATTATCCGAGGTGACCTTCCCCAGTGCACAGCTTCCCAGCTTCCCTTCCGCCCAGGAGCACGTTTTTCCCACCAGTTTTTCCTGGGTACCTGAAAGATGCCTCTTTACCTCGTTTACATAAATGTTGGCAACAGGTTCTGCTTACCTGAGCTTTGTGGCCCTATCATAGGCAACACTACTCAATCTAGGTCTCTCTGAGGGATTCATTGTTTGGAATTTTGTGGAAACAGGATAATGACTTGTTAAGACAAGCCAGACCCATAATATAGAATGAGAACTGTGAAATTGTGTTATACAGTTCAAATACGTAGAATTATATAAGCAACAGACACCACGTCACAAAGCTGTGGAAGTCTTATGTGTTCACCAGGAGCAGCTGCAAGAGCATCCTGGGTCCCAGTTTCCTCTTTCTTCCTGTATCATCTTAGTCTGTGGATACTGCTTGAGACAGGGGCAATTCTTGTCCCACTCAAGTCACCAGTGCCCTGCCACTTTTATGTCAGATCATTGCGGGTTATATTACAGTTAGTATCTTAATGACCTTGTAATGGTGACTTTAAAGAACAGAAGTTTGGGGTGTTTTTTTTTTCTTCTCACAGTTCTGGAGGCTAATAGCCCAAATCAGAGTCTTGGTTATGTTGATCCCTTCCTTGCTGGTAGCCCCAAAAGTGATCCTTGGCTCCTTGCCTTCCTAAACTTACAGATAATCCTCCTACAGTGTCTGTCTTCCCCTATCTTTATGTCTCTCTCTCTCTTCTTTTTATAACTTACAAATAGTTGGGCTTAGGATCCTTTCTGCTTCTGTAACCTCATTAACAGAATAAAAAAAAAAAAAAGCTCCATATCTAAACAGGATCCGATCCCCACATAAAAGATTTCAGTGCTTGTTTTGAGAGGATGCTGGTCAATTAATAACAGTAGGGAGGAGCACTTAATTGCAGAAGAAATTCTTACTATACTTTAATAGAGAAAAATGGGATTTACTGTTTAAAGTGGACATTGATACAGTCTTTCATTTACATTGTGTTTCATACAATCATTCATATATTCTATTTTACATTATTTTGAATTGCTTAGTTTACAAAGTTTATATACATTGTGTTTCACACTATTCTTCATTCACACTGTGGTATGAATGAAACATGATGTAACGGACTTATTATTTGAAAACTAATAAAAATATTTAAAAAAACAAAAAACAATGGACGTTGACTAAACATCTAGAAATTAGCATTTTCCCTCTCTCTTAGGGTAACAAAGTCACTCTCTTCCATTGTGTCTGTCTGCTTCTCTTCATCTTTGTTATTCTTCCCCCTTCTACAGATAGAAATGGACGTTGACTAAACATCTAGAAATTAGCATTTTCCCTCTCTCTTAGGGTAACAAAGTCACTCTCTTCCATTGTGTCTGTCTGCTTCTTTTCATCTTTGTTATTCTTCCCCCTTCTACAGATAGAATTATTTGGTTTATGCTTAATTCTTGCTCTCTCATGTCTTCTGCTTTCACACATCTCTCTAGCCTCCATCAAAATCCAGACCTTTAAGCTTCACTTCTGAATGTTCACCAGCTCAGTCTCTTCATTGCTCTGAGTTAAAGTTCCACTGTGATATGGGTAATTGTGGATTTTAATAAGTCTCTGACTTCACTGTAATGTGCCCCTTGAAAATAGGGATGATGTTCGTTTGCTCTGCCACTGTAAACCCACAATGCCTGGCACAAAATGAAATTCAGGTAAATATATTATGCAAAGCAAAATAATCAAAATCTGCTAATATGTGTGGATAGGGTGGTAATAGAGTTTTCTACAAGAATTGAGCTGATTGAGTCTTCTTAAATATCAGTTAAAAGAGTGCTCCTTGGAGAAAAAAATAGCAAGGATTCGACTCTCCTACTTTGGGTGTTTAGGTAGCAAGGCTATTCCTTAGAAAGGGGTGTCGTGCTTGTAAAGATGGAAAGTCATTGAAGGTGAGGAGGACTTTAATCCTAGTGAGATGGTTTGACAAAGTGACTAAAGCAGTGGGCTCTACTGTGGTACAGATGATGAGGATAGTACAGGACAGGGCAGGGTCCAGGTTGGCTGATCACAGGATTGCCATGAGTGGTACTAAACTCCATGGCACCTAACAATACAACAATAACTACTTTTCCCTTCCTAATTGATAAGGGAGCTCTGGTGGCCTAGTGGCGAGAAGCTGCATGCAATCCTGAAGGTTTGAGGTTTCATTAGTGACTTCTCTTTCAATGCAAGAGTTTCTCCTTGTTCTAAACATTTAACAGAATGAGTCAGCTTTATCGCCACCAACTCAGTATCAACCAGTTGTCATTAACCTAAATCCAGACAGCTGTCTCAGTGCTTATGGTTGTAACTTTGAGTCACTACTAGGAAGTTCTTATTTTGCTAAGATAAAGTCAGAAAAGCAGGGAAAAGCAGGTGGACAGGTATATTTGTTTCCTAGAACTGGCATAACAAACTACATCGACAAACTGTATGACTTAAAAACCAGCTTACACACACACACACAGAGAGAGAGAGAGAGAGTTGGAGACCAGAAATCTGAAATCAGGGTGTTGACAGGGCCAAGTCCCTTCCACAGTCCCTGGGAGAGACTCCTTCCTCACCTCTTCCAATTTCTGGTGTCTCTATGCACTCTTTAGTTTGAAGGTGTATAATTCCAAGCTCTGCTTCCATCTTTTTACTTTGTCCATCTCTTTATAAGGATACTTGGATTTTTGGCTCACCCTAATCCAGGATGATCTCATCTTGCAACCCTTACCTTAATTATATCTAAAAAGATCCTTTTTCCAAATAAGGTTGCATTCACTGGTTTCAGGTTGACATGACTTTTGGAGTCATTATTCAGTCCTCTACAGTGGGGGTGGAGGTGGTGAGAAAAGGAAGAAACCTAGCAGGCGAACTTTTTTTCTTGACGGAAGTTTTGGAAACTGTCAGTATAGATTTTAAGATTTTAACTCTGAGATGTTAGAATCCCTGGAGTCACCAGGAGTCAGAATGGGCTCCACCGTAATTGCTTCAGTGTGGTTGTTCTTTTAAGAGATAATAAATATGACTAAGCAGAATTTTAAGCCTCACAGTCTAGAATTCAAACAGAAATAAAGTAGATTTTCTTGTCATTTGCAGGAAATGTTTGATGTCATATTGGATGAAAATCAGCTTGAGGATGCGTGTGAACATCTGGGAGAGTACCTTGAGGCGTACTGGCGTGCTACCCACACAACCAGTAGCACCCCAATGACCCCTCTGCTTGGAAGGAATTTAGGCTCAACAGCACTCTCACCATATCCTACAGCAATTTCTGGGTTACAGGTATTGCCACTTTCTTACTGAGCGTTTTACAACCTTGTATTTAGATTCTGTGGTGAATGTGATTAGGTCACAGACCGAGATTGCCCTCAATCTGAAAAGGGAATCATGGTGAGTGAGCATCATTTTCAAAGTCTAATGTCATGTCTAGTCACAGTCTATCGAGATCTAAACAAAGCTGTTGGCTGGGATCCTGTCCTGAGGATTATTATCATGTGATTTACTTGTTTAAATTAATCCCTCCTTTGTCTAAAACAACATTCGAAATCATTCAAACTAAAGGTTAATCTATGTAACACTTCTTAAGAGTTAAACCAAACCCTAACTAGTCTGTCTTAGAACAGGTATGATACAGAATGCCAACACAATACACTCTGCTCAGAAACAGTGACACATCCCTCACCAAGTCTGAGTTTTCTTGGAAGTATGCAGCATCAGTGACCCTGAGCATTCCCTAGGGCCAGCTTGGTTCAGCAGCTATAAGAGGTGTCCTTAAGGGCCAAGGGTGAGCACCAGAGAAGCAGGTTCTCTTCTTCACTGTGCCTCAGAAACTCTTCACTGTGCCTCAGAACTAAATGTGGGGAGCCAGAGGCATTGGGATACAAAATGAATCTTGTCTTCCTGCATTAATTATTATTTACCATTATCAAGCAGCTGCTGGAATGTGGCCAGATCCCCAGCTGACTGACTGACTGAGCCCTCTCGCATCATCACTAGTTTTGTTTTAATGGGTTATAATGATACTCATAATTGTAGATCATGTAGAGTTAACTTTGAGATAAATGGCACTCTCTGAAATGCTATTATAACTGTATTATCCTGCTGGAAAACTGCATCTTTGTAAGTGGGTAAAAAACCCTGCCATATAAATGAATAGCCTTTGAAGCTAGAAATGAACATGGAAAAATATACTGTTATAATGTACAATACATATGAATGCACCCAGACGATTCCTTGTCTTGTTTCACTTCCAGTAGGCAGATCTGTGCGTGGCGTTCCATTGACTAGTTTGGGTTGGTTCTGAAATGTTCATTTTAATGAGAAATGGATGCATGAAATAGTATGTCTCTGTAACATAGGCAGAAATGAAATGTGTTTATGAATGCCACACTCTTGACTCCTCATCTCTAACATCACCCTGAATGCTTCTCCTACACTTATTAATAGTTAATATGGTGCTCTTGATCCTATGACCTACTTCTCCCAGTGCCCACAGCTACTTATCTGTTAGATACCTGACTGGGGCTAAGGGTACGGTCCATGGTCATCAAATGAGTTTCATTATGTGTGGAGCTTGGTATCCTTTAGAGGATGTGCATCAGAGCTCTTGGTTTTATCAGAATTCTGTTCATGTTATCCACAGTGTGGGGGAAGAAAAATTGAGTAACAATCCCTGTGCCATCAAATACGATTCTGAAGATCCTAATTTCAGTTAGTAGCATTAGAGAAAATTAGTTCATCACTGAAGAGTATTTTGTAGGACATTTCCATTAATAAAGCAGGATTTAGAAACGTTTGTAGTGCTACTTTCGAAAGAATATTGTAGATTCTTAAATTTACGTAGGATGTAGAAAGAACCACATTATGAGCAGGAAAGATCATACTCTCATTAAAACAGCTTTTGAGGGAAAGGGTATAAGTAACTTTTGACTTAGTGAGTCTGCCAACTCAAAGGTATGTAGTTCAAGTCCACCAGCAGCTCTGTGGGGGAGAAAAGTACAGTCTCCACCCAAGCAACTTTTAGCCTCTGAAAACCCACTGGAAGGTCAGCCCTGGATTGATTCTGACTCAATGGCATTGACAGTACAACAATGCCAACAGTTGATTAGATGAGTGTGAAATGTGTTACTCTCTAGGAGCAAAAAGATGTTAATAGTTCAAGAAAGAAACAGAACAATAGGCAAGTTCTGGTGGCCTAGTGGCAAGAAGCTGCACTGCAATCCCAGAGGTGGATGGTTTGAATCCACTAGATGCTTTGCTGGAGAAGGAGGGACAATCTCCTCATGTACCAGTCAGATCCGACTTGACAGTACACACACACAAAACTAATAAAAGAAAGAAAGAAAAAAGAAATAGAACAATAGATGTTATTCTTAATTTTACATCCATGTGGTAAAGTAATTGTCATTCTTCCAGTAAAACTGGAATTATTGGACTTTCCTCAATGCAGTAAATACCATCAACAGTTAATTTTCAATCCTGTATTTTAATAGGAATTGGTACAATACTCATGCAGTGCTATGCTATGTAATTAAATTAATAAACTATTTGCATTTTTTCATTTTGTGCCCCAAATAAATGAGATTAGGTATGTTGGCCATTTGGCCATCAGATATAATGGCCATCTGTGCATCAGGATACTTTTATTACGCCTGAAAGATATGTCTTCTTGTATTGATCCTACAAGTGTACTTTCATCTACATGCTCAAGATTAATAAGGCTGGTGTTATTTAATCAATGAACTGTCTGGTATTTTCAGAGTCAGCGTATGAGGCACAGCAACCACTCCACAGAGAACTCTCCAATTGAAAGACGAAGTTTAATGACCTCTGATGAAAATTATCACAATGAAAGGGCTCAGAAGAGTAGGAACCGCTTGTCTTCCAGTTCCCAACATAGCCGAGATCATTATCCACTTGTGGAAGAAGATTACCCTGACTCATACCAGGACACTTACAAACCCCATCGGAACCGAGGATCACCTGGAGGATACAGCCATGACTCCCGGCATAGGCTTTGAGTCTGCAGAAACAAACAAAAATATTCATCTGTTGACAATTTGCCATTGCACTGCTAGGATAAACCAATCATCTTAACTTAGCAGGTACAGCACAGTGCCTCCTGTGCTCTGGGCTGCTGTCATTTGATGCTAAGTAGGGGGCAAAACAAAATGTACATTATGCCCTTCTGGCTAGATGGATATTAGATGCCCAATCATATAGATATTTTAAGTGCAACATTTACATAACAGTACCTTTTATTTTCTTCATTAGATTTAGACACATCAATTTGTAATTTTGGGTACTGATCAAGGCACATATAAAATAATTTCCCATGCTGGAAATTCCAAATGACCAGTTCCAGTTGGAACCAATTTATAAACCAATTCCTGTTGGAATTTGGGTGATTTGACTAGAAAGTCTACTCGAGCATGTTGCAATCAATTGGAAAATCTGAGAAAAAAAAAAGAAGAAAATCGGAATACCAGTAAAAGCTAAAACCAGCTATGGTATTTATTTGCTGGAATAAAAATTTACACTTCAAAGTTGGAATGTATAAACATTTTAATATAGGTTGACTTTACCAATGGCTTTTTCAGACTTACCAAATGTATTGATAGTGCCAAAAGAAAAATCTCAAATTAATGCAGCAATTAAATAGTTTCTTCAGATTTTAATATTTTTAATTTCTTTCCTGGCACAGTTCTTGTACTCCAAGTGTTTTTGCTTTTTTTTTTTTTTTTTTGTTTAGTCACTACTGTTTGGTTTGTTTGAAGTTGGCAGTTAAATTGAAAATTTGTTGAGCAAAGAATAATAAGTGAATATCCAGGCTTAGCTGGCTTTATGGAATGGAAAATGGGGTGTTACTTCCCCTTTAATCAATTGAGCACAACTACATATGCCCAGGAATCTAAACTAAGCTAATAAAATGTAGCATAGATCCTCCTGTGTGAAAAGCTAAACAACTCAAGATGGGAAGTCACCCCCGTGTCTTAACCATAAACAAGGGTTCAGGAATTCTTGCCAGCACAATTGAGCACCTTTTCATTGCTTCACTCAGTCTGTCTGTGAATATCTGAATGTTCTAGCCCTTCACAAAACTTTTTATATAATCGCACAAAGGATTTTTGTTTTGCACAGACATATCCAATTTAAATGTTGGAAGCTGTAGCTCTGCAAAATGATTATTAGAAAAAGTTAAAACAAATGTTTGGAATTTAAAAAAACAACAATAAAACACAACCCACAAACCCTTGTATCCAGAATGAACTTGTTCACTAAATTACAGCATTTTTACTGCATAGACTTGTAAAGAATTTGGAGATTGAGCTGCCTTATTTCTAATGAGCACTCCTCCTCTTTACTCATTAAGTCTTCAGTTTTTCAATGGCTATATTTATGAAATCGGAGACATGTCTTGCCTCAAGGAAGCCTTCGATTCACCATGGTCCCAAGAAATTGCTGAAATTGAACTTTTTATACACCACACAGATCTCTTTAAGAAAAGATTCTTGTTTCTAAAACACTACAATGCATGCATTTTCTAAAATGCCCAAAGCACTGGCCATAAAAATCCTTTTCTACTGGTTCATGTGATGAAGCCTATTTTTTGAAATTAATAATTTTATATTCGCTTATTTTTCCCCTAGCCTTTCAATATTTAGGCTTTCAACACGTGTACCAGTGACATAATTTTCCTGACCATGAGTCTCAGTTCCATGTTCTTGATTAATGACACGTGTCTTTAGCCATATTAATGAGCTCAGCCCATACCCTGTCCTCAGGTTCACTGCTCTTATCCCATTTTGAACCTGTTTAGCTGATAATGAGGATGCCTATAATTACCTAAGTCATCTTAACCATTTCATACAATTAAGGAATATGGGCTCAGTAAATTTTAAAAGTTAACATGTGATACAGGCTTGCAAGATCCTTTTGTCATCTAGAGAAGCTTACAGAACTCTCAGTTAAAACATTAAAAAGAGCTATATCCATTAGGCACCTTAATAAACATATAACCTGCCATTACTGAATACTTTGTTAGAGCACAGAAGAGCATTTTCCAGCAAACAAAACTATATTTATTACATGTACAGCACATATTTGCATGAGAAAGAAAACATTAGCCAAAAAAAAAAAAACCCCAATCATTTTTTTCTATATGCTTTACTGGTTTCTTGTTTGTGCGCATTATTTAATTGCGGAGTGCACACCAAGGTGTATAAATTTAGACTAGACAGCTGTTCGGCTTTTTCTGTAGTAGCATTAGCAACCTGATCATTTAACTACTTTTAAGATATCTACATTTTATGGCAGGTAGCTGCAACAGCATTTACATATATTTCATAGTTAACAAGATTACCATCTGCTTTCAAATTTTTAAAAAGTCACTTGTTTTTAAAGGCCTGTCAAAGTCTCTTTTCTAAGTCTTCCATGTTATACTGACCAAGAGAGAGGCTCATTCAATATCTGTGCACAAAAGTAATCTATCATTTACCATCAAATGTCCATACCTCTTTTACTTTACATGCTTATTCAAAAGCTAACAATCTTGGAAAGGGTATAATGTATATTTTCTTGAGGGATATACTAAAATTTTTACTATAATTTGGCATATCCTTTCCCCTTCCTTTTATAGTTATCTTCTCCAAGTGAACAAGAGATATGCATCTTCCTTTTTTTCTTTTTAAGCCTTAGAGTTCTATTGTGTAAATGATAGCAGAATACAGATATATACTAAATGAAAAGTTTTATTTTTGCCAAGCACACCCTAGCACCTTTGGAAAATAAGTATTCCATAAATACTTCATTTTTTAATGATTTTAAAGATAGCAAATTATTATTATAAGCAGGGGAAATAAGTCTTACAGTATTTTGAAGCTATTTTAATTCATAGCATAATACAATTCTATCATTTCAGTCAAGTGACTTGTAACAAGATAGACTTGTGACAATGTGGAACTGTAGTTCTGGAACAAAAGGATGCAGTTTGTCTATCCTGATGTTAATTCTCACAGCATAATCAACAGTGTTATCTTGTTCCTTGCTATATGTAAAGCAGCACTTAGAAATGTTTATAAATGACTTGATGATTCTTTATGATCTTGATGATCTTTATGCAGTTCTATTGTAAAGAAAATGTAAAGTGTTAACAATATAGACTGATTTAACAAGAGTCTTAAAGGTGTGATTTACATACGTGATGTAAGTCACGGCATCTAAGTCCTTAATGAAATGAATTTTTAAAATAGAAATCAAATTATGAGAAAAGTCTTTGTTCCCCTTATTTGCTGTTTACTTTGATTTTTACTGTTGTTCTCTGCAAATGTATTTTTGGAATGTTAGCCTCTTTTCATTCCTGCATACTTGAACTTGTCTTTTGTGTGGGGGCCTTAAAATTCCTTATAGGAGGTAGGGGTACTGAAAGGGAGGGAGAAAAGGAAAATTATGCCAAAAGGTGGTTTGCAAATTGAAACTCTTTAAAATGAACATATCATAAAATGTTGTTGAGACCCTAGATGTCAGTTAAGAATGTTCTAGGCAATCTTAATTAGCATGCCAGTGTATTTTCTTAGTTATACTATTTCATTTTTGTGTTGTTGTTTTTTTCTCCAAAACCAACATATTACACTACAGAAGTTGCTCTGTATATTGATGTATGTACTACCTCTTCTCTAGGAAGACAGTTTGTCTTTTAAGGGAAAAACACTTTATCAATAAATAGTGATCAAATTAGTGATCAAATGTATTCTTATTCTGCTACCCTTGCTGCAAAACTAAGTGCATAAAATGTTAAAGGGTATCTTCCCTTTAAATTGTTTGCAAAATATTCATCACCCTTTCATTTCTTCCTTTTAGTGATGTTTCTGTTAAAACAATGAGTTAATGGTTTATCATGAGACAAAGTTTAACCAAGTCCTAATAGGAAGAAAAGAAACCTCCAAGGGGCTTGTGTTCCACGTGCCACTTGTTATAATGTCTAGCGTTAAGTCTAAAAGAAAATAGATCCAAAAATGTGAAGTTTAAGTGCAGTTTGTCATTCAAATTGTTGATTCTTAATTTTTTTTGCAGACACCCAGAGCATTTATTATGTGAGAATATTGTCTTAGAATTCTCTCCCATGAAAATCCAACAGTTCCTAGAAATGTTTCAAGATGCACCCCTTACTATGTTTATGTTTCTTCTGCCTTTCTTCTTTTATGAGAGTGCTGCATACTGTTTTCTTTTTTTTTTATTACATAAAACTCCCCCTTAAATGGATTGATAGGAAATTATGCAATACAATTTCTTTCTTTATTTCCTAATTATTTTTAACACTATAAAACTGTTACGGTTCACTCAAGTTGTAGCTAAATGTAAGAGAACAGTCCTCTTCTTCATGGTAATCATGATAAAACCAGTCAGTACAGTAATTCAGACAAACTTTTTAAGAAGTAGTCAAGCTAAATTTGGCTTACATGGTCAGAAGAAGCTGAAGAATTCAAAAGTTTCTTTTTAAACATTTCTTCTTTCATTCTGTTATTGTTGTGTACCACTGAGTCCTATCTGACCATTAGCTGGCCCTCGACTGGGTTTTCATAGGCAGTAATTGCATGGGAGGAGATAAATGAAATATGTCTTCTCATAGCAATTACCTGTGGATATAGCAATTATTGCAGATTATTTCATTTCAGCGCTTCATGTATTTGAGGGACATAAGAATTGACAATATGTCATCAGACAAACCTGACTAAGGGCTGTACCTCCCACATGTCATGACAAAAATGTATAAATAAAAGTGAATTTTCCAGAAGTGAACAGCAGTGAGTTTAGAGGAGTCCCATATGAAATATTCTTTCATTTCTCATTGTTTGTGTGTATAAAATGTTTCTAGAAAGATGGTAGAAAATGTTACTAATGAGTGTAGAGTGCTTTGAGGAATACACTGACAATTCCTCATTTTGAAAAGTCTAAAGAATCAAAGATTCTCTAAAATCCCACAGTGACTGGCCTTTAGTTTTTCCAATATGTTTTAAGTGTTCTTGGTTATGTTTTGAACACTTCTGTTTCTCAACAAAAGACTCTGTCTACATTTATGTAGGGACCACTCTTGCTCTACCTGCATGCCACTTTCACACACTTTTAACTGAAATCAGTGTGAACTCTGTACGCATAAGAGATGTATTAAAGATTCAGGATCATTAACGCTGTATTGTTGCATACTATTTTTCATATGCCTTACAAATATTTTCTGGGATGTTATTAAAATGAAAGCATTTTATTGCCAAAATAAATCTATGTTGTTACTTCTAATCTGCATTAGCAGTAGAAAAATAATGTAGCAAAACCATATTGTACAGTACAAAATATATATATATTTTGCCAATAATATGAAAATAGTGAGGAGAAAGAAGCACATTTGTTATAGCACAAACTTACAACAAAATCCACTGTTAAATTTGGCAGTTGTATTTTTTAAAAGGAAAGATATTTAGTTCTATGTTTTATCAGAGTTATTTCATCTACCATCTTTTTAACTTGCTGCTTGAAAATTTTCCAACAATTTATTTCATAGCCTTGCAATCTGTGGATGTGATTTATTTTCTTTATTCTCTCCTTAAAAACTTATTAAATTTTATTTTTTAATAAGACTCATACTATATTTACTGTTCTTATTTATTCTTCAGTCACAACTACCAACAGTTAACGGCAGGTGAGCTCATGAGTAGGGCTCTTCTGAATTTTGGACATGTTAGAGATATTTTCTATTTTTCACAGCCTAAAATCAAAATGATCAAAAGCTGTCCCAACAATAAAATAATGTTTAGGGATTCTTTGTTTTATACTGAATACTATTTTGAAACATAAATCTTTTAGTTTTTGTTTTTTTAAGGGGTGGTGGGAGGGGAGTAAAAGTAAACAAATATACTAAAAAAGAAATAGGGCAAAATTATGTAAAAAAGAGTTTCCCAACTATCCTGAGGGCTGTTTACCTCCAAGGTTACAAAATGGCAAAAAAGAAAAAGCCTTTGTCAAAAGAATTTTTCCTTTGATTTTATTTCTTTTGATAGCTGACCCCCCTTTTGTTTTTCTTATCTAGATCTGTGTAGCATTCTACAAGGCATGCTGGGTAACATATACTATGCAACTGTGTACAGTGCTGCATGTTTTGTTCTCCCTCTGCTTTAGTGGCTTTAAAGGAAAAAAAACCCGAACCATGTGTTGTTATTTTTGTGAACAAAAACATTTAGCAAAGAAAATGCAGAGTGCATGCATATAGTATCCTAATTTCTATGGATTTGTTTTATGGAATTCAGATGTGTACAAAACAACTGCATTAATTTTTTTCTTTTATATAATAAATTTAAAAAATCTATTCAAACCAGCGTTTACCTCTCTTTTATGCTATTCTGGAGATATAATGAGGAAAACAGTAATAATAAGTACATTCCTATACCTCTGTCACTCTGGAAGGGGGAGAATCTGAACATGAACCCTCAAAATCATTGCTGTTGTGTTAAAACTGACTGATAACTGACCTTCCAGTAGGTTTTCAAAGGCTGTAAATCACACAGTAGGCGACTGCCCATCTTTGTCTTGTTGAGCACCTGCTGGAGTCGAACCACCAGAGAAGCATGGCCTTTAGCTAGTAACACAGCTCTCCAGGCCACCAGAGCAAAATGTTGGCGGTGTCTTTAGGTGCCATGGACTTGATATGGGATTCATAGTGACCCTGTGAATCTTGTCCTATCCTACGCTGCCCTTGTCATCTCTGATATACTTCACAGCCCATTGTTAACGGTCATTACGCCAACCCAGAGTCAACTAAATTACGATTTCTTGAATATTGTACTAGGTGTTATGTGTAATCACAAAAGCAGCACAATATAAAGAAAGAATTTGTAAGTTAAAACACACACACCCCTTCACATTATATGTGATTTAGGATTTAATGTACTTAAAAAATTATATGGGAGGCAAACTTTATTGTTCACACTTCTCCTCTTATTGCTATTGTTGTTCCTGTTAGGGGCTGTCAAGTTCAACTCACAGCAGCCCTATGAACAACAGCTGGGAGCCCTGCCCTGTCCTGTGCCATCCTCATCATCTCTCAGAGACTTGAGCCAGCTGCTGCAGTCACTATGTCGCTCCATCTGGTTGAGGGTCTTCCTCCTGAACTGACCTTTCCAAGCATGGTGTCCCTTTCCAAGGAATACCACCTCCTAGCAACATGTCCAAAGTGTGAGAGGCAGAGCTTTACCATCCTTGCCTTTAAAGAGCACTCTGGATGCACTTTTAGTTGAAACGTGTCAATTGGTATTCCACTGATACACACACACACACAGACAGAGACACATGCTGCTCAGGCTCCAGACCTAAAGTTAAGATCAACACCACAAGACAGCCATTTCAGTATTGCTACTGACTTGGTTCCAACTCACAGGTGACCCCACAGGGAGTTTCCAAGGCTATAAATAGCATAGAAGAAGACTGTCCATCTTTCTCCTGCAGAGCAGCAGGTAGATGCAAACCACAGGTAAGTGTGGCTTTGGAGTTAGTAGTGCAGCTCTTTATGGGCTATGCCTCCTGAAATCCCCCAACACCATGCTCACAAAATGAGCCTAAATAATTAATACAACAGTTATCAGAAGTTTCCAAAATCTTGTACCAGTATGAGTTCAATGGATCATTAACGTGCTCAGGATCAGAGTATACGTTATAGCTTGATCATCCTTTGACTTTCCTCGTATTACAGTGTGCAGGAATTTTAAAAAGAAATATATAATATGTATACTTCTGTGTACAATAATATCTTAGAAAGTTGCAGAGTCAGCAAAAGAGAGGAAGACTCAAGGAGACTCTTAAAACAGTGACTGCAGCAGTGGGCTCAAGTTTGTCAAGAGAGGGTCAGGATGGTCAGGATGATGAGGATAGGACAGGGTACAGACCTGTTGTTGACAGTGTTGCTGAGTTGTACTTGACAGCACTGTACAACAACACATGTCTAATATGATGATGTCAATCACTGTAATAATGCCAGATTGTTTCACAGATATTACCCATTCAATCCATCTAACTACCCTGGAAAGTAGGCAGTATGATCTAGTGGTAAGGGGTTGCACTGCCAACACAAAGCAAGCTGTTTGAATCCACCAGCCATTGTGCAAAGGAAAGATGTGCAGTCTCCTGGTATGTGATTTATAGCCTTTGAAAACCCACTGGTGGGTTGGTTCCAACTCAATGGCACATAACAATGGAATGGGAAGACAGCAAAGCTTGTTGTAGCCTTCCAAGGCATTTTAAAAGAAAGACTATATAATACTTTAAAGCTAGATATTACTAGGAAGCATACACAGTGATACCTGAAATATACTATAAATGCAGACAGAATGAGTATCAGTTATTGGAGTGGTACTATACAAGGCTGTCCCATCTGTCAACATATTTCAGTCAACAGTCTGAAACTCCCAACTGGAAGAACTCACTTCTTTCACCACATCAAACTGGCTATCTGCCTCAAACCACCTCTACTGTCATCAGCAGATTTTCACTAATAAAATGGATTATGGAGGAAAACATCATGTTTGTTCTTTCCTACAACATACAGATTGCCATACTGGTTAGACTATGGATTAAGGCATCTGAATGTCTGCATTCAAAGCTAGATATAGTGCTTACCAAGCTTTGACCAGTCAGTCTCCCTGTGCTTGGCTCTACTTCTGTAACAATTTTCCTTCTGGTTTGTTGTTAAGTACTGTTGTGTTGGTGTTGACTACTGGACACTCGGTGTACAACAGAATGGCACCCTGTCCAATCCTTTGCCAGCCTCAGAAATCTCTGCTGTCTTCAAACCTATTACTGCAGTCACTGCATCAATCCATATCATTTAGGGTCTTGCTCTTCTTCAGCAACCCTCCATTTTTTTATATTTCTAGGAGTAGGGCTTGTCCAGTAATAACTTACGTGAGTTAACAGTAAAAAGTTGTGCTGACAACCTAAAAGTACATGATGCTACCAGCATGAGAGAAAAGCAGGCAATCTCTTCCCATGCAATTTATAGCCTCTGAAAACACACTGGAGGGTCAGCTGTGAGTTGGTTCTTAACAGCACATAGCGATAAGAAAACAATTTCTTACTGGATGCAAGATACTGTTCATTAATTAATCTTGTATTCTTTAAAGAATGTTGGACTTAAAGTTTTGACACAATTGTGGAACAGTTTGATGTTCTGCAAAATATGACTAGAGTAAGATTTTTTCTTATGCTGTTTAGGTCTATGGCATTAGTATCAGAAGATGACTCATCGGCAACCTGACACAGATACCACCACCTTGCTTGCAGAAAGTGAGGTCTTGAAACACATGCTGCAGAGGATCAACAACTACAGCCTTCAGTATGAATTACATCTCAACATCAAGAAAACAAAAAGCTCCAACAATGGGCGAACAGACACCACCAAAATAAATGGAGAAAAGGCAAATTCAACAATTTCATCCTAATTGGATCCACAATCAACCCCCTTGACACCAGCAGTCAGGAAACCACAAGATATATTGCATTGGGAAAGTCGGCTGCCAGGGAACTCTAGTGCTGAAAAGCAATTATGTCAATGTGAAGACTAAGGTACACCTGACCATCATTTTTTCAGTTATTTGCTATGCAGATGAAAGTTGGAACCATGAATAAAGATGATAGAATTGATGTATATGAGCAGTGGTTTTGGAAAAGAGTGCTGACCAGATGATAGATTCAAACCACCAGAGAGGGAATGCTTTAGGTTTGCAGCACAACTGTAGGCCTATACTACCAGAGCTTCCTCTAGGACTTAGTTATGGTTGTTAAGTACCCTCGAATCGACTATGACTCACAGTGACCTTATGAACAGTGTACCTTGTTCCCTTCTGAACCAGCTGACATACTTGAGCCCGCTGTTAGTGTGTTAATCCATGTCATTGAGGATTCCTCCTTTGCTGGCCCTCTACCTTTCCGTCACATACAGTATTATTCCTGACAGCCAGCAGAGCACTTTATCATGTAAACATAGAGTTGTTTCAAGGTCATAATTTTCTTTTCCTTTCCTTTCTATATAAATTTCCTTTAAACCTTTGCTTTTAAGGTATAGGGGAGCTCTGGTGGCCTAGTCTGTAGGGAGTTCCTAAACCAAAATCCCATACCTCCCTGGCAGTTCATATCCACCAACTTTTCCAAGGAAGAAAAATGGGCAAACTCCTGTGCTATTTACAGCCTCAGAGAACCCAGGGGGAGATGTGCTCTGAGTCCTCTAACTGGACAGCAATGAGTAAATGAGTTATAGCCATAAGCTTAGAAACAAGTAATTTTGTGTATGTTAAGATAAAATTGTGCATAGATAAAAGTGAAGTAGAAAATTTTAACTTCATTCTGCTCTTGAGGCATGCACCAAGCATTTCAAATGCCTTTCACAATTTTCTTTTTTTCCCCCTCTTCTGAAGTTAAGGAGAAAAAGATCAACCATGTTTTTGGTTTTTTTGTGAAAGTAGTAAACTTGAGGTTCTTCCCAACAAGAGTTCTGGACTAATTATCAGATAACCTAGAATAAAGAAAAACAGTTTCAGAAATCAATCTTTTGCTTGTACGTAAGTGCCAATTAAAAACGATATAGTTTGTATGTAACAACACAAGGAACAAAACCACTAGTATCGGGTTATCTAATGACTCAAGCATACTGCAGTTTTCAGCCAGATATTCTATAAAATAGTGTGACATTTCAATAGCATCTATCAATTCATTGCTTCAAGTCCTGAACTGACTCATAGCGGCCCTTCCATTGAGTTTCCAGAATGTAAATTGCATGGGAGAAGGAGGCTGCTGGTAGATTTAAACCACCAAAGAAATGCAACCTTTGGTCTAGCAGCCTAATTCTCTATGGACTAAGCCACCAGATTATATGGTATAAAGACAAGATTATATATTTATTCAAGTTGTACAGACAAGGGCGTGGAAGAGCAAAGAACATCGGACCACTTGCATAATGAGAACGCAACTCTTGAAGATCTTATCTACAAGATTTATCTATTATATCTAGGAGATATAATTACAAAGGACAAATTGGGGTGATGCTGTGGAGGACAATGAGTCTAAACTATTTGGAGTCGCTTGATAAAACAGCTTCAGTGGTTAAACATGGGGCGAAATGATGAAACCATTTAGACAGGAATGACATGAAAAATGAAGGAACAAAAATATTAACCATAAACGCGCCACCAGCCAATCTGTGGTAGAAAAAATGCGGCAGTCTACTTCCCTAAAAATCAAAGCTTGGACACCTTAAGGGACAGTTCTGCTTCGCCCTTCAGGATTGCTTAGAGCTGGTTTGGTTTGGGTACGTGAAAAGGCGCTGGACATTCCGGACATGTTTATTTACATTTCGGCTCTATGGCGGAAATGTAGAAGGGGGAACCCTTCGTAAAAAAACATACAAATTCAGCGAGGACGCTACAGTAAGCCATCCATCAGGAGCCACTTCTCCAACCGCAGGCCGCGTTAAGTGGAAACCAAGCTCACCACAGTCCTCAGGTCACCTCGTTATGCAAATAAGTGAGGCCCCGCCCACCCGCGGCGCGCCTGCGCCCTGCACCACGCCGTGCCCCGCCCGTGCGGTTGCTGCCGCCGCAGCCGCCCAAAAGGAGCTTGGGGAGGACGGTGGCCCGCGAGGCTCGTCGCAGACAACGCGGCGGCGATGTCCGCGAGCCAGGCGAGTGCCGGGAAGGCAGCGGTGGGGCCTCGCGCGCGGCAGGGCGGCCTGAGCTGCGGCCTCCCTCCAGTTCCCGGGAAGCAGGCTGGCGGCAAGCGCGGGAGCAGCAGCAGCAGAGGCGGAGGCTCTGGCGCGTCTTTCTCCTCCGCCTCAGCCTGAGCCTGGAGCGGACAGGAGGCCCGGGTGGCTGGAGGGGGTTCCGCTGCCCGAGAATGGGAATTCTCTTCACCAGGATATGGAGACTGTTCAATCACCAGGGTGAGGGGCTCTGGCCAAGGGCGTACGGATAGGGGAGAGGGTCAGTCCCGGCCGGGTCGGGGGGCGGGTGGGGGTGGAGGGTGTCTCCGACTGCTTCCGGAGCGTGGGCGGCGTGGTCGGGCGTCCCTCAACGCTGCGGCCGCGGTGGCGGGGGCCCTTCGCCCAGCGCTCCTCGGCTTGGGCCTGGGTCCTTTTGTCTTACGGGGCCTCGATAGGAAACCCATTCTGCAGATACACCCATTGCTCCGATTTCGATTGCGAGTAGGAAAGGTTTCTTGCTCCACCAAGTCGCGAGGCGGCACAGCCCCTCCTGTCGTATAGCCGAGCCTTTTCCTCCGGTAACTGTGTTTGAGCTACGCCAAAAAGCTGGACTGATCAGCGAAGAAGGTTGTACCCTAGCCGCAACGCTGAGCCACCAAGGCCGCATAATGCGGAAAACGTGAGGAATGGCCCTTGACTTGTCCGATGCGCTCAGAGGGCCCTGCTCTCCACCCCAGCTCTCTTTCTAGGGAGAGCTCTTCTACATCCTGATTAGGGATGGTCTTCTCTTCTTTTTCCTTAGTAAATTTGTTGGAGTTTAAGTGAGATCAGGACATTTTTCTCGTGTAGTTTATTGACATTTTTTAATCTGGAATGATCAGGTGTTTCATTAAAAACCAAACCAGGTGGAACATTGGCTAACTAGATAACTAGAAAGTTATCAAGGCTAGATTGTATGATATACAGATGCTTAGGTTCGTCCTAATTAAGCATGGCCTCGAAGTGCAAGTTCTTTATTGAAACATGCTGAGAATCCGGGGTTAAATGGCAAAAAGGGTACAAGTTAAATAATATTTCTTAGTTATTAAGTTACAATATAGTGGTGGTGTGCCTTTGTTTATTTTGAACGCAGATTAGGTGATTCATCATTCCTGCTGTCAGTAACTTCGTTTGTGTTTTTGTCTTGTGCAAGCTGGTGTCACAACCCAAAGTTTTCCACTTATGAATGGTGGCTTCTGTTGCATACACCTACTGCCCCCACCTCCTTTATGATTCAGCTTTTGATTAGAGTCACATCATTGCTGTACACCTGTAACTCACCCTCCAGTGAGTTTTCAGAAACTAGAAATCCAAGGGAGGTGATTGCCCATCTTTCTCCAATGGAGCAGCTCGTGAATTTGAACCACTTTACCTGGGTTGGCAGCAGGGAGGAAATAGAACTGATCTTGTAATCCCTGTGTGCCTTTTAAGAAATTAAAAAAGAAACGGTACTGTTGATGACATGGCACTAAATGGAAAGAAGTATTTTAAATAATTTTTCTTTAACTGAGATTCTTCGTAAAGTGGAGAACTCAAGTTCTAATCCACTCTAGCAGGTTGTCAGTGTTGACAGTGCATGGGAAGCACACACTTAACTTCCCCAGAGCCAGCTGTTTGTTCTAAGCCTGTGTGATTGTGGAGCCCCCAAAGCTTGAAAACTCAGTCACTAGATCACAGATGTCTGTAAACTGAATTTAAGAACTTAACCTCTGTCAGGCTGGTCGTGCTTATAAAGTAGACTGTAATTTTGACATCCATAATTTTGTGTCAGTTCTAGCAAAGCTAATGTTAATCACCTTGCTTAAGTATTTCTAGTGAGTTTGAAAAGAAACGTCATTAGTTAAGCTTTAGGATCACCAGAAAAGTAAGTCTCTTCATTTTCTATTTTGAATCATTGATAAAATTGTTACCCTAAGTTAAGAATGAATTAGAACTTTGCCCACAGCTGTTTACCAATAGTAAATCATTTTATGTGCATTGTCACTGTTCACATTCACTAGTAGTGAACACTTAGTGTTGCTGGTACTTGTATTTTGTGATATATTTGATAAGTCATTTACTTCAGTGCTGGGAAATGCTTAACTGAAAGGAAGAGTTCATGAAGTCAGGTTGGATATCACTATTATAAAGATGTAAGTGATGTGATTGTCTTAGCGGCAATTTTCAAAATATTTATTAACGTTAATGTTAGGTGCTTATTTGTCTAGTTGGTTCTGTGTTAAATTAGATATGAATGCTTTTATTATACCTTCAGAAGGAACTGGACAATCTATATTCTTTTTCACTGAAACTCTTTAGAAGTAGGTTTTAGGGTATTGCGTAATTTGCCCTGCTGAAAGTTAGATAAAGTGTACAGTGGAAGCCACTGGGGCACTGCTCAAACAAGAAAAACCAGAGATTGCACTAGGGGATATTTAGATTGAATAGAATATAAACTTTGTCCTAGTTATTGTCATATGTATACATATTTTTTTCCTTGTGTCAAAAATCCTTTGATGTAATGTTCTTAGCCCTTGATAAAAAAAAAGAGGCCCAAATGGAGTGAGTGGTTTTCCAGGTCCAACTGTATGTATATGCAGAGCCAGACAAGTTGAAACATTTGAGGAATGTGCTGCTGAGTGTTGGTCTTTTAAAAGAAAGAATTGATACCACTTTTTTTCTTAGTCAGGGTTTTGTGGGGTTTTTTTTGTTTGTGTGTTGGTTTTTTTTAACTCCCTAGCCTTGTTAACTGATCCTCAGTCATTAAATAATAAATCCTTAACATTTTAAAAATTTGAATTTTTATTAGGTACTGTAAATTTCAGCTCAGCAAACTACTTGATAAAGAATTGCTCCACTAGGTGTTCTAGGCTTGTACATTTTTTAGGAACAAGTTTCTAGATCTTTCAGAACTGCTGAATGGGTTCAGACCACCAACTTCTTAGTTAGCAGTGAAGTTCTTATCTTTTGTGTCACCAGGTCTCCTTAGGGGTTTGAATAGTAGCTATTAAATACATTTTAGTAAAGAAAGACTTACTTATTGTCAGTACACTGTTTAAGTGATTATTGGGGTGTTTTTTTTTTAAATACCTGCTTTGTGTAGGAAATTTTCCAAGTGGGGATAAGGCAAGTAATAAAGTTCTTTAGCTTTACGGAACTTTTTCTGTTGTTATAGGGTGACAAAATAACTAATTCCATCTTTACAGATAAAATAATAGTAGCTTACATTTCTTGACTTATGCAAGGTTAGATTCTAAATGTTTTACACAGATCCCTTTAATCTTCTCTTAATAATTTCACAATAACCTAATGAGGTGGATATTGTTTCCCCTGTTTAGCAAGGACAACAAAATACTAGTTAACTTGCCTAAGGTTTTAGGTTTAAAAATGGTAGACCTGTAGTTCCAGCTAAGATTATCTGGTGTCAGCCAATACTCTTAAAAACACTTTTTTTACATAAGAATGATTCATGTTAGATAAAATGAAAATTCCTAATACTAACCTGAACAAGCTGTGGAGTTTCCCAGTTGATAAGTTTATGTTTGTTCTTTAGATTGGTGCTTTATATCACTTACCTCATTAGCTCTTAGGAAAGAAACTCTAAGTTACAAATGAATGACTGCTAGAAAAGCCACCCATGTCTCAGGAATCTGGTACTGGGGGGTTGGCTAACACTGTCTGGTTTTTTTTGTTTGTTTTAATTGCGTGAGAATTCAAAGATGTGTAGAACACTGTGTAGGGAAGCTGAGTAGCCAAGGTGCAGGCTGTATCAGCTATCAGTTCATTGGCTAGCTGTCAAATTAATCATATTTCCTGGTCTATTAAAATGGAGATAGAGCCCTTTGGGTTTTGGGGTTGGTGGTTTTTTGTGGGTTTTTTGTTTTTTTTTTTTTTACTTCTTGACACAATGTTAAGCGTTATTGACATAGTGGATAACACTGAATAGAGCCATTGCAAGGATAAAAGGGTTTTTCTTGCTTACCATGTGCTCCCTCACTGGGGTTTGCCCTACCCCTGTGTCTAAGAAACTTCTCTAGTGCCTGGAGCTGTGTAGGAGTCAGCAGCAGCCAGTAGTATAGCTTTCTCCGTCCACCTCATGTGATTTTGTATGGGAGAGTCTCCATTAAAACAGTCCCATTAAACAACTTTCTCTAGTACTCTAGAGGGAGATGTTCAGCTGGCCTCCAATACAGCAACTTCTCTGCCATTCATTATTGAGCCAAGGCCATGCCCTCTGAGGAGGTCTGGAACGTGCTCTGCCTTGGGTGTCCTATCACAGTCCTAGAGGTTGTGGATATTCCTTATATTTGTCATTCTTAGAATTTTACACTTATTTGTGGTGTTAGATGCCATCACATTAACTCTTATTCACAGCAGAGCTCCATACTTTGCCTGGTCCTACACCAGTCTCACAATATCCATTGTGCTGCATTGCTGCAGCCACTGTGTTGGTCTAGCTCATTGAGAATCTTCTCTCCTTTGCTATCATTTTGCATTTCGAAGCATAATAAATATCAGGCTGGTCCCGTCTGAAAGCGTGCCCAAAGTAAGTGAGATGAAGTTTCTTGCAGCCAAGGAGAATCATGGCTGCACCTCTTCCAAAACAGATTTGTTTGGGTTTTTTTTTTTTTTTTAAATCATGACATATTTAGTACTCTTTGTGAACACCACAGTTCGAACACACCAGTTCTTCCTTGTTCTTATTGAGTTAGAATTGACTCCTAGCTGATCCTCCAGGGGGTTTGCAGAGGCTGTAAATCGCACAAGAGGAGATTGCTCATCTTTCTACCTTGGAGCAGCTGGTGGATTTTAGTTGCCTGTCTTTGGATTGGCAGCCCATCTCCTTATCACCACTAGACCACCAGAACACTCTGTGAGGCAATTGAAAATAGCATGGCCTCAGTAAGACCCACCTTAGTCATCAAAGTGACGTCCTTTTTCTTGAGCACTTTAAAGAGATCACTGACAGCAGATTTGTCTACCTCAAATTATGGGTAGGTAGCATTTGAGAAGAATGGGAATCTCAGAACTTGTAATTGTGCTCAAGAAAAACTTAACCATAGGACAAGAAGCAATTGTCTGAACACTACATGGTTTACAATCAGGGAAGACGTGTGTCAGGGTTGCATCTTTTCCCCATCTCTACTTAATCTATGTGCTGAGCAGGTAATTTGAGAAGCTGGGCTGTGAGAAGAGTGTGGCAATAGGATTGGAGGACAAGTCTTCAATGTGCATTATGCAGATGATGCAACTATGTTTGCTGAAAGCCAGGAGGGCTTGAGAAACTTGCTGTAGAAGATGAAAGAGTACAGTCTTCAATGTGGGTTACATTTCAACATCAAGAAAATAAAAATCCTCACTACTGGATCGGTAGACAACATCATAATGTTGTTGAATGCCATCGAGTCAGAACCAACCCCTAGCTGACTCTCCAGTAGGTTTTTAGAGGCAGTTAATCACGTCAGAGGAGATTACTTACCCTTCTTCTGCAGAGCAGCTGATGAATTCAAACTATGTGTCTTTGTGATTGAAGTGCAGTTTCTTATCACTAGGCCATCAGAGCTCCCTGCCATCATGATAAATGAAGAAAAGATTGAAGTTTGTCATTGATTTCCTTTTTCTTGGATCCATATGCTGCAGTTCCCATGATAGCAGCTGTAAAGAAAACAAACGACTTGTTGCATTAAGAAAATCTACTGCTGTCAAGGACCTCTCTAAAGTTCTAAAGAGCAAGAATGTCATTTTAAAGACCAGTGTGTGTCTCATCTAAGCCATGGTCTTTTCAGTTGTTTTCTATGCATCTGAATGTTGGGCAGTGGATTAGGAAGACTGGAGAAGAATCAGTGCCTTTGAATTATGGTATTGGAGAAGAGTAGTGAAGATCTCATGGATTGAGAAAAGAGCAAGTCTGCCTCAGAGGAAGTACAACCAGAATGCTCCTTAGAGACAAGAATGGTGAAATTGTCTCACATTCTTTGGGCATTGTGTCAGGAGGGGTCAGTCCTTGGTAAAAGACATCATGCTGGTAAAAAGATCAGAGAAAGAAAAGGCAGCTCTCAACAAGATGATCGACAGAATAACCCAAACAATGTGTTCAGGTACATTAGCAGTCATGAGTATGGCACAGAAAGAGGGTAAGGTTCAGATCTCTTGCTCGTAGGGTCACTGTGAGTCAAAGTTGACTTGAGAGCACCTAACAACAGCCACCTAAACTATAAGAGAATAGATTTCTCTTTGTTAACCCCATTCGTTTTTTTAATATCTGTTAGATGAGCACTATATAAGATTCTATAACAAACATGAATTTTGTAACTTAAAATTTGTCTCTCATTCTGAGTTGGCTGACTTTAGCAGGAAGTTGTAGCTTAGGGACTTTGGTTGTGGTCAGTGACAAAAAAAAGACTAAAATGCCTTAAAGGTTCCACTAGGCCGTGTATCCAAGATGACTTTTTCTCCTTGGGTCCGATTTTGCAGCTAGAATGGCTGACAGGTAGCGGCCAAGGATACATCTCTCTGTGAGCCCTCTCCACACAGTTCGCCTCTGTGCTTCCTCACTCTGCATAGATGGCATTTTTAGGGTAGTTGAACTCACTGGTGGATGGCTTCCCTAAGGCCAGTATTCCAAGGGAGCCAGTGAGCAGCTGCAGGTGGTTTGATGAGATAACTTTTTGCCTCAAAGTCATAGATCACCATGTCTACTATCTTATTAAAATAAAGTTAAAGAGCTTGCTCAGATTAAAGGGACCACACAAGGGTATTGATACCCAGAGTCTGTCTTTGGAGGACATTCTTTACCACACAACTTCTCTGTCTTTGGAAATGGATAATAGTGTGGAAATGAATGGATTGCTGACAAGTAAACAGGGTGAATGTTTCAAGAAAGAGGAGTCAGTTTGGTCTAGGTTGGTGGAGAATAATATCAAAATGACAGAGGAAAAAAAATGAGAAAGTATGCCACAGAAAGGAGCAGTCACTGCTACTATACATAGGCCCCTGGGAACTCCTATACTAGACCTGACCTTTGTTTTTCTTTTCCAGTCACAATACACATACACACACTCTCACTCTCCCCCTCCCTCCCTCTGTGTGTAAATAATTAAAATGAAAGGTTTAGTATATCATTAAGCATTGACGCTTAACATCATTTATAAGTTGTTGTGATTATGGTTGACCTGTTTCACTGAGTAGAATCTTCCAAGAGGGCAAGAGTGCCTTTGGGTTCTTAGAGGATTGGAAGGGTGAGTTTTCTGTGTACAATTGAAGTGGAGGACTTGGTGAGACAAATGCCACAAGTTTGCTAGCCTTGCTAAGATGCTGTTTGGAATTTTAAGAATGTATTAAGTGCTATACACACAATTGTACCATAGACAAAATAACGAATCTTTAATTTTTATCTATAATAAGTCACCTCCTCCCCACCCCGTTTTTTCAGAGCACAAAGTTATCATTGTTGGGCTGGATAATGCAGGGAAAACTACCATCCTTTACCAATTGTAAGTATTGATTAATTTTTGAAAGTTACTTTGTTTCTGTTTATGTTTTCTATATGGAAAATTCTTTGATAAGAAAGACAGTAAAAGAGTATACAGAGCCTTAAGCTCCTCTGTAAGACAGCTGGCTGTAAATCAGAAACCAAATTTAAGCAACTGTTTCAGAGAGCTAGACATTTATACAATGTTGAGCATGTTTTTAAGTTGTAGGCAAAATTCTCTTGTTGAGTTGGTGGGAAAGGATATTTGGGTACAAAATCTGAAAGGAAGTAATGCTGATATGTCCCTTGATTGAAAATTTGTTCATCTAAGTTAGCCTCCTTTCTAATAATAATAATAATATATGTGAACTTTTTACCTTTTCCAGTTCTATGAATGAAGTTGTACATACATCCCCTACAATTGGAAGTAATGTAGAAGAGATAGTAGTTAATAATACACGTTTCCTAATGTGGGATATTGGTGGCCAAGAATCTCTTCGTTCTTCCTGGAACACTTACTATACTAACACTGAGGTAATGTTTCACAATACACTAAAACTGAACAAGAGGCTTGGGAAACACCTAGATTTGTACCCTAATGGCAGGTTAATGTAAGTAGAGTTTAAGTGTGGTAGAAGCTTCTGGTTTCCTTTTTCAGAGTCCTTGTTTTGTGTTTTCACTTTCATTGATCCTCTAAAAGGAGAATTGATGATTTATTATTTTGATTGTATGTTGATTCTAAAACTTACTTAGAGAATTGTTTTATAAGATTCCTATCTTACTCAGGCAAGCTCTGGTGGCCTAGTGGCAAGAAGCTGCGCTGCAATCCCAGAGCTGCGCAGTTCAAATCCGCCAGATGTTCTACTGGAGAAGGAGGGACAATCTCCTGTACCTGTCAGATCCAATTTGACGGTACACACACA
>NW_006399760.1:23208849-23226052 GCF_000299155.1 Elephantulus edwardii | reverse complement strand
TTGTTAAGTGATAGTGTGCTGGTGGCTTAGTCCATAGCAAGTTGTACTGCTAACTCAAAGGCCCTACAACTCCAGCAGTCCAAATCCACTTGTGACTCCGAGGAAAAGCACTGGGACAGTGTCTTTGTTATGATTTATAGCTTTGGAAACCTCATGGAAGGTCATTATGAATTGGAACAGACTCAATGGCAGTGAATTTTTTTGGTGATTTGAATCATGCCAAAATTTTATTGTGCATTTTCTTTTATGTAACACAAATACTCATTAAAGAATTTTTTTATTTGGATTATAAAGCAGTGTAGAACAGTAAGCTATTAAATAAGAGAGGAACTAGAAAAGTGATTCTCTTATCCATAGCTTATTGTTGATGGAATCTGGAAAAAAAAAAAACCCAACCTGAAAATCATGCTACTTTAACTGTTGTTATGAGCTGTCGAGTTGAAAACAACTCATAGTTGATAATCCAGGGGATTTTTCAGAGCCTGTAGATTGCATGGGAAGAAAATGCCCATATTTCTCCTGTCAAGAAGTTGGTGAGGGATTTGAACTATTTGCCTTTGGGTTGGTAGTGCAACTCCTTACCACAAAACAACCAATTATAGGCACAGTGTTGTAAAATTTAAAGCAGAACCTAGTTTATCTGAATCCCCTGAGAGAATTACAGTCCGCACCCTTGGGGAGGAAGGGAAGGCCTCTTCTGTAACTTCTTCAAGCTGAAGGAGGACAGAGAAACCCTGCTACTTAGAGGAGTGACATTATCTCCCTACTTAATCTAGCTATTTTACTTCCCATAGCGTTTCAGGTTATCACTTATTTGGAGCTAATTTCCCAAGGAGATTAAATAGGCATGATCAAGGACATTTAGCCTTCCACTCTTCACTGGAACAGGTGTGACCTGAGCTGTGGTGTTGTGAGCTGTACTCACCTTAAACCTTATACCATCCTGGGGTCGGTAGTTGCTGAACCATTGCCCATATGTTATGTTAATAGTAATTGAATTTGTTCAAGATGTTTCATGTTCAATAGACACACACATACAAAAAAGCTTTCCTGGGGAATCACTTTGCCATAATACACACAGAACTAAAGCAAGATTTTACAAGCAGAGATGATAGCGTCCTCACTAACATGATATCGTAACTAGTCTTTCAAACCAAGTTGAAGTACTTGAAGTGGCCTAGTCAAGTACTTTTACTGGGATTGAAAAACAACACATGCTTAAGTGGGTAGTAAGGATAAACTTGAACAGATATCATAAAATGAGTTCATTAACTCTATAGATACTTTCTTTGTCCTTGGGTTTTTTGGTGCATAAAGTTAAAAGTGAAGGAGTAGGATGGCTATACATGTTCTTTGCATATTTATTTTCACATCTTCTGATACGAGTCATTGTCATTTCAGGAAAGGGTGTTCTTGCAGGTCATTCATGCATATAAGGAAAACAAGTTTAAATACAGACTTGATCTTTTTAATTTACTCAGTTTTGAAAATTGAGTTATTTTACTATCACATTAATTTATTCCTATACACGTGCCTTTTAGGTTTTGAAATTAATATTTATAAATATCTCCTAGAAATTACTTGGATTTATGATTATAATGTATTTTTACAGTAATTCAACCAGATGATTATAAGCTTGTTAATATTTGAAATATTAATTTAGAAAATTGAACTCTGTTCTATATAAGTTAAAATTTGAGCATCAGATTTTTTTTATTATTATTATTTTTTGTGTGTCTGTACCGTCCACTCAGATCTGACTAGTACAGGAGGAGATTGCCCCTCCTTCTCTGGCAGAGCATCTGGTGGATTCGAACCACATATCTCCGGGATTGCAGTGCAGCTTCTTGCCACTAGGCCAGAGCATCACATTTTTTAAAAATTAGTATAATGCAAACTAAAGATTGACGTCAGATGTTTAGGTTTATAAATGTACTTTATCACTCTGCTTTTCTAATACTATAAAGATTCTAAGTCTTTGACATTCGTAGCCTGTAAATCAAGTAAGCATTTGATAGTTTTAAGAAATAACATTATACAAAAAAAAAAAGAGAAATAACATTATACAGTCATTAATGATTTTTTTTTGTGTGATTATTTTAGTTTGTAATAGTTGTTGTGGACAGTACAGACAGAGAAAGGATTTCTGTAACTAGAGAAGAACTCTATAAAATGTTAGCACATGAGGTAAGTAGTATTTTTATGTTACAGATGGGATATTTGTTCTAGCTACTTCTTAATAACTTTTGAAATAGATATTTTCCGATTATAATTTCTTTATTAACATTTCGTAAAATAGAGGTAAGTTTGGAAGCTTTAGATAGATTGTGGAATCAATTATGGCACTTTATTTCGGTTAACCTATATAAGTTTGGTCTAGAAGTTTTCCTGGGCAAAAGAATTCCTAATAAATCTTTCATTTTGCATTTTAGATAGATTTAGTTGTACAGAAGATCAACAAAGGACATGCAAATCTAACGTATTCATGTGTATAGCAAGTCTTACTCATTTATCACACTATTTTGTAACGTTATTCTTGTTTTGCTAATCCTGTCCCTCTGATTAAACAAAACTATATTACTAGTCATATCTTAGTCCTTGAAAAATATTAGTAATAGTATGATTTAAAAATGGAATTAATTTACTGTCATGTCAATGATAATAGACTATAAAATCATGTAAATGTTAATATAATGACAGTTATTTTCCATGCTGTTTTTTTCAACTTCTTTTTGAGACTATAAAAAATAATGCTTAAATATATAGTGTATGAATTAACTTTAATAAAGACTTGATAGGCTTTTGAAATTTTCTTTTAGAAATTTAATGTTTTTTATAACCTTTCTGTAAGTTTTAAGAGAGTCAGATAACTAAGCATATTTTTCTCCTTTATAGTTTGCTGTTATGTAACGTTCTTTTGTTTACACCAAAAGGTTTACAGAGACTTTGAAAAATGAGATGCAGATGCATTTCTCTCTTGGCTATGTGCTTTACTCTTTGAGTAGTGTGTTCAAATAGCCTTACTATTTGTGTGTGTGTGTGTGTGTGTGTGTGTGTGTGTATTACAGTTGTTTTTGTTGTTAGATGCTGTCAAGTCAAATATAACTCGGAGCAATCTTGTAAACAGCAGATCTGAACCGTGTCCTAGCCTATGCTATCCACGTCATCTGTGCAGTAGGAGATCCAAAGTTGTTGAAATTTTTACCATCTAGGGGCATTAACTTGATCAGGTTATCTTAACTTGGGCAGAACTTGACTTCATCAACTGACAGATAAGGAAACTTGAGACCCAGCATGGTTATGCAATGGTTTTTGAAAGCCATGATTTCAATTTAGGCATTCAGTCATTGTTGCTCTTTCCTGGGATAAAAAACAGAAAAGTAAGGCGTTGCTGGAAAGTGAAGAGAAACAATAGGGAGAGTATCTGAGAAGTGAGGAGCCTAAGGAAAATTTGGTAGAATTTTGGAGAAGAATAAATAAATCACAGAAACAGAAAAAAAGTAACTAAAAAGCAACTTTGAGTATGAGGAAACAGTAAACAAAACTTTGCCATCAATAATAATTCTTTATGTGTATTACAGTGTATAAGACTTCTATATAAAAGGTTTTCAAGTATTTCTCAAAGCTTCATAATACATCAGGTGAAAAATTTAAAAGTTGTTAATTTTCAGATAGTTGAGATAGACAAAATATGGTTTTATTCTGAATCACCCAACTTCTAGGAATTATATTTATAAATTAAGACTTAGGAAGTAAATTGAGAACTATAATTGGTATACAGAAGATAATTAACATGTCTTGCATGCTAATCTCCTTGACAAAACTGGAATGTATTTTATATCCTTATAGTGTGGTCTGTAGGGAGTTATGCTGTTAGTCCAAAGACTGCTTATCTTGGCGGCTTTATGGGAGAAAGATCAACCGTCTCATCCTTTGCAATATACAATATTGAAAACCAGTAGAGGGTCAACTATGAATTGGTTTCAACTCGGTGACAGTGAGATATAATGAGAATATAAAAAACAACCATTATGTCTCTATGTGTTGGAAACGCATGACACTTGACAGTAAAAATTTGAAGTTTTTCAAAACATCGGAATGTGTACACAGTTGTTCACCTTATATTTTGATCTCTTAAATTGAGCAACGTTAATATATCTGTTTTTTATTGTTTTCATGTTTGCTTTTGAGGTAATTTAACTTTTTAGAAATTAGATGTATAAGTAGTTGTAGATGGCTAAAATAGCTATTTGTTCTTTAATTTACAAATCCCAAATAAACAGTATCCAAGCCTTTGAGAGCTAGGGAACAACCTATGTTCAGTAGGATGAAGCTTTCTGGGTTTTTGTCTTTCTTAGAACCTTTAATAAATTACATCAGTTCTTGTAATTTATGATTTTCATTCAAGTGGCACCTCCACGTATTTTCAGCACTTACAACTAATGAACACAAATTTCTTACCAATAAAACATGAAAAACTTTTTCACCGTGTGCCAAGTTTTGTTATGTTTTTTTTTTTAAATTATTTTTTATTTTTTTGTGTGTGTCATCAAATCGGGTCTGACTGAACAGGAGTCGATTGTGCCTCCTTCTCCAGCAAGCATCTGGTGGATTCGAACCGCTCACTCCTGGGATTGCAGTGCAGCTTCTTGCTACTAGGCCACACCTTGTGCCAAGTATTTTTGAGGTCAAATGCTTGTTCTTTTAAGCATTAGCAAACCTGACCTATATAAAGGACTTAACATACTGTCAAGAGATACTGAAACCCGGAAGAAAGTAATTAAATCCAATGGAAAGTTCATCTGCTGAGTGACTAGGCCACATATCAACAGTTGATAATTATACCGTTTTCCATTTAGGATAAGAGAAAAATACTTGTATCCTTGGTAATGAATTAAGTGCTAATTACGGCCACAGAAACTTTCTGGTGTAGTGGTTATAGCACATTATTCCTAACTAGAAAACTGACAGTTGAACCTACTAATTACGGTGCTGGAGGAAGATGTGACAGTCTGTTTCTGTAAAGGTGATGTACATTCTGTGTCTGTGTACTTTATACTAGAGGGTTATTATGAGTGAATGTTACACTCCATGATTTGGGTTGTTTAGTTACAATCCATCCCTTCAGATTTTTTCCATTTACACAGATAGTCAAAAGTAATTGAACATAAAATTATAAAACTTAACATCCTAGAAGTATCCCTTTCTGACTTTAAAAGTATTCAGTTAGTGGGATATGTTGTTAAGTGCATCATCAGGATCTAGCATCCTGCAGAGGGCGCTGTAATGGAAAAACCACTCTAGAAAGTTACAGAAAACACTTGTACAACCTGTTTTATCAAATAAGAAATTTAGTGTTTATCTTTCTCCTTTTTCAACTGTAAAAGATACTAAACTTTATTTTTTTTTGAACAAACTTAAGTTGACAGAAAAATTTAACATAGTACAGAATTCCCATATCCTCATCGCCTTGTATACTGTTGAGTTTGTTTGATAATTTTGTTACAGTTGATGGACCAACTTAATATATCATTAACCAGATTAATAGTTTACAAAGACAGAATTAGGATTAACACCGTGTATTCCATAGTTTTGTGGGGTTTGGCAAATATATACTGCCACATGTTTACCTTTATAGTGTAATAGAGTAGTTACACTTCCCTAAAGGTCCCTTGTTCTCCCTAGTCATCCCTCCTTGCAACCTTACTTTCTCAGTTTTTCCTTTTCTAGGTTGTTACAGACTTAGAATGAAATAGGATATAATTTCTCTAAAAGGAACCCTCCTACCCTAGTGCATTTCATGTTTGGCTGCCAGCCAGAAGGTTGGCAGTTTGAATCCACCACCCATTCTGAGGAATAAGGATGGTTAAGCCCTCTTGTACAGATTAATAAATTGCCTTGGAAACCCAACATAGGGTTACTACTGTGAATCAGAATTCAGTTGCAGCAGTGGGTTTTGTTTTTAAGTGTGGGTATGAATGTATCACAATCATGTCAATGTATGCCTTCACCTATTTAAGGACATCATGATTACTTCCAGTTTTGTGCAGTTATGTGTAAAGCAGCTATAAACATTTGTGTGCAAGTTTTGTGTGGACATAAGTTTTCAGCTCATTTGGACAATACCTGGGAACAAAGTTGCTGCCCATTATAATAAGATTGTAAAAAACTGCCAACTTGTTTTGCAAAGTGCTTATTCCATTTTGCACTGAGTCCAGTTATGAATGAGAGTTCTTGTTACTCTGTGTTGTTGTTGTTGTTGGTTTTATCCGAGTTTCTGATTTTTACTATTTCAGTAGGTATGTGGTGATATTTAATTTGCAGTTCCCTAATGACATGATAGGCTCAAACATTATCCGTTATCATGAGGATGGCACAGATCAGCAGTGTTTTATTGTGTTGTGCACAAAGTTGGCAAGAGTTGTTATAGGCTTGCTGGCAACTCCACAATGGTATAGAAAATTGAGGATCTTTTAATATATGTATTTGCCATTTGTATGTCTGGTGAGATGTTCCAATCTTTTTAATTTAACTACTGTTTCATTATTATTGTGTTTTATGTGTTTTCTGTTTGGATACAAGTTCTTTTCGGTTTCTTAACATTTTCCAGAGATAACTATAGAGAGCATTGTTAATTTTAATAAAGCTTATTAAATAATCTGTTGCTTAAAATTTGGTTTTTTGTGGCGTGGTGTTTTCCTTTCTTTCTTTTATTATACTTTGAGTGTTACATCTAAACTTACTGTCAAACCCATGATCACCCAAATATTTTGTATGCTGTCCTCTAACCATTTTAAAGTTTTGTTTACATTTAGGTAACTAATTAAATAATTGATAATTCATTTTTGTAAACTGCTGTTAACTGTGAGAGTCTAGATTTGAAGGATGGGGAATGTGGGTGTCCCATTATTCTAGCACTGTTAAAAAGCATAGATCAATAGACTTTTTTTGTATGGGTTTACTTTTGTGTCCTCTGCTTACTCTACTTATCACATTGCCGCAAATGACGGTAATACATTGAAGGAAAAATGTGTTTCTAAGCATGGTCGTCAATTAAAAGTGTACAGCAACGTGTTTTATTATTCTTTATTCCTTGTCTTTCTTTTTTTTAATAATTTTATGTTATTACTTTATTCATTCATTAGATAAACACTGATGACACGTTATCTGCTATACCACAGAAATGTATGTGTGTGCTTTACATTCTTTATTTTTTTTCCCCATTCATTCATTGTTGCACTTTTCTCCCCTCTGAACCCTACCCCCTAGTTCACTACCCTCTTGGAAAAGTAAAAGAAAAATTCTTTCATTGTTTTACAAACTCTCCCCCAGGTCCACTCCACTGTGCAGCCTTTGCTTTGGACTCCTGTCATGACAAAAATACCTAATCACGTATCCCTTTTAAACAGTTTTCTCCCTCATCTATTTCAATGCAGTATACATTATTTACCCCATCTTTCTCAGTCTACCCCCCAACTCCGATGTCAGTCATGTTTTACAACAGTGGCACCATGCAGTATTTGTTCTTTTGTAACAGAGATACTTCACTTGGCATAATTGACTATTTTTGTGTTAATATTTATTCTTTAGTCAGTACTACGTTGAATTGATTACTGTATCTCAATAGCATGCTTTAAAATCATGTAGGATCAGTACTCCAACTTTGTTCTTCAGTATTGTGTTGACTTTTCTGGGTCCTTCTCCATGCTCACCCTCTTCCCCCATACACACCCTGCACCCACTCTCTCTGTGAACTTTTAAGTATATAATTTTCTTATTGACTATGAAGTAATTTATTGAGATTTTGGTAGCATTCTCTAGGTTTGTAGATTCTCTAGGTTTATTTAGGAAAAACTAACATCTCAATAGTTTTTCCTATCTATGAACATAAAATATCTGCCTTGGATTCCTCCGGCCCCTTGTTGAAAGTTTGTATATTTCTGCATACAGATTTTGTCATGTTTTATTAAATCTTTGTTTTTATTGCTGATATAAAGGAAAGTAAGTGACTTGTATCTCTTGACCTTGTTATAACCCCTTATTTGCATTGTTAATCAGTTTTTTAGACTATGTCATCTACAAGCTAGTTTATTCCTCACATGCTGTGTATTTTTCACCTTTTTAGGACTTACTGTTGAATAGGAGTGGTAACAGAAAACAGCATCTCTTGGTTTTTATCTTGACGTGAAACCATCTATTTTCTTACCATTAAGTATGATATCAGCTATGCATATTTTGTAGGTGTATTTTATTAGGTTTTGTTCTTGGGTTAATAAAGTATCAGTCATATGCTTTTAATTAATAAAGTGATAAATAACAACATGTGGCTGTTCTTTAGTCTGTTTATGCAATATTATGTGCCATTTAATAGACTGACTTCTAGAGATCCTGTGATCGAGGGATCTGAACCTGACCTCTATCTTGTGACATTCTTATCTATGATGTACACAAGCCCATTATTACAGTCACTGTGCCAGTCCATTGTTGAGTGTCTTCCTCTCTTTTACTGACCTCCACCTTTTCCAGCATGAGGACTTTCTAAGGACTGGCCCCTCCTTACAGCATGCACAAAGTATGTGAGGTGAAGTTTTGCCATCTTTGCACTTTCTCCAAGACATTTTTGTTTTTTTGACAGTCCATGGAATATTCATACTCTTCTCCAGTACCACAACTCAAGAGCATCGATTCTTCTTTCATCCTTCTTCATTGTACAGCTTTCAGATGGCATATCAATTGAAAAGACCATGGCTTGATACAGGTACAGTTTAGTCTTTAAACTGGCATCCTTGCTCTTAGCACTTTGGAGAGGTCCTTGGCATTAGATGCTCCCAGTAAAAGAAGTCTTTTTTGATTTCTTGGTTTCTGCTATCAAAGGTGTTGATTGTGAATCCAAGCAAAATTAAACCATTACGTTTAATCTTTTTTCCATCTATCTTGGTGTTGCCTTTGGACCTAGTGGTGAGTGGTTTTATTTTCTTGATGTTGTGGTGTAATTCATATTGAAGGCTATATAGTCTTTGATTTTCTGCAGCAGTATTTTAAGTCCTTTCAGCAAAGTTGTGCCATCTGCATAATGTGGATTGTTGATGAGCCACCTTCAGATCTTGATGCCACATTCTTCTTGATCAAGTCCAGCTTCTCAAATGATTTGCTCCGTGCTTAGATTGAATAAGAATGGAGAAAGAATACAGCCCTGACACATATTTTTCTTGATTTTAAACCCTGCAGTACTGTCTTGGTCTATGTTAGGTTTTTGTATGCACACAGTTAAATGTTTGGTGATTCCTATTCTCCTCATGTTAAGCATATTTGTTGTGATCCACATAGCTAGATGCCTTTGCATAGTCAACAAAACACAAACATCCTCTGGTATTCTCTGCTTTGAGCCAGGATCCATCGGACATTAGCAGTGATATTTCTGGTCTCTTCTAAATTGAGCTTGAATTTCTGACAATTCTCAGTTAAAGTACTGTTGTAGCTATTTTTTTAATAATCTTTACAAGATTTTACTTGCAAGTAATACTAATGATTGTTATTGTTGTTAACAACCTATTATGGAAGTGGATGCGACTCCTCCTTCCAAGCTTGTTTTAATCGGGACGCTTCACCCCTCTCTGTCTACATTGGGTAGACATTCATTAACGCATTTGACACATCAGTGTCAACGGTGTTCAGCCTCACAGCAACCAAAAGTGAACGTGGTGTGGCAACTTGTACACCAGGTTGGTAATTTCTATATTCTGTTGGATTACCTCTTTTGCAAGGGGGTACAAATATTTCTCCAGGTAGCCAGGTGGCCATCGTCTAAATTTCATCTCGATTTCTTAGCACAGCCTGGTTAGCACATCTAGAGCTATATCTATTTCTATTTTATATGACTAGATCACTTGGTATTCCATCAGTTCCTAGGCCCTTACTTTTTACCAATGCTATCTGCAGCTTGAACTTTTTCCTTTATTATTATTAGTTCTTGATCTTATGCTACTTCTTGAAATGGTTCCATATCAGCCAGGTTTTTTTGGTACATTGACCATGTATTCCTTTCATCATTTGATGCTTCCTGCATCATTCAAGATTTTGCCCATAGCATCCGTTCGTATTGGAATTCAAACCCTGAATTTGTTCTTCAGTTCTCTCTGCTTGAGAATTGGCGGGTTAGCTCTTACCTTTTAATTTTCAGACGCCACCTCTTTGCACATTTCATTGTAATCCTTTATTTGTCTTCTCAGGCTGCCCTTTAAATCTGTGTTATGGAATCAGTTGGTAACAGGGTTCTATCGCTGAGTCTTGGCCAAAATCAAGGCTCAGGACCTTCATGGCAAGAAAGAGGAGCTGTTGAAACAGCTGGATGACCTGAAGGTGGAGCTTTCCCAGCTGAATGTCACCAGAGTGACCAGTGGTGTGACTTCCAAGCTTTCCAAAATCTGAATTGTCCAGAAATCCATTGCCTGTGTTTTCACTGTTACCAACCGGACTAAGCAGGAGAACCTCAGAAGGTACTGTACGGGCAAGAAGTACAAACCTCTGGATCTATGTGCCATGCACCAAAGGCTCAGCTGCTTGAGGAGAAGCTAAAGACCAAGAGGGAGCAGCAAAGAGAGTACCTGTACCCACTGAGGAAATATGCAGTCAATGCCTGAACATCTTACATTAACTAAAACACAAAACTTAAAAAAAAAAATTCCCAAACATTTCCGTTTAACTTTTTTTTTTTTACACCATAGGCCTTATATATTTATTGAAAATGTGGGTGCATAAAAACCAAGTGTGTTCCATGGGTAGTGATCAGATTGTAACATAATCTTAACCCAATATGGCCAGTCAACTTGACATAATGTGGTGCTAATGAATGAAGGATCATTATGTGCGCTGCCATCATGTGTGTGACTCCTTAAAGACTCAGCTTCGTTCTGCAATGTCTTCTTTTGGATTTGTACCTGATTTTATTGCCAGTTTTCATTCTAATCCACTGAGGAATGGGCCAGTTCTGCTTTTGTTTCTTGGCCAGGAATCTCTTGATCCTGAAAGTCTTGTAACAAGACAAAATGGAGCCACACGAAAAACTATGGCATTGGAAATCTGTTCAACACTTATGTCGCCATTTCTTCCTTTTCTTTTGGCTTTTTGACATTCTGGTGTAATTCTCAGAGTCTCTTCTAACATCTGTTTTGGTTTTTTTTTCTTTGTAATGTATGACCTTTTGGTGTCATACTATAGCTCATCTCCTCTTTGTTCATTTGTGTTCAGTTCCTCAAACCTACTCTCGACATGGTTTTTAAATTCAAGCGCTTCTTGTCTTGTTTTCATTTTCTTCAGTTTCAGTTTGAATTTGTAAATGGCATAATTGATGATCTGTTCCTTAGCACCTGACTGACTTTTGACTGCTGAGTGTTGAGCTTCTCTAATGATTCTTTCCACAAATGGTAGTCAGTCTGATTACAATGTAATTCATCAGGTGAGGTCTGTGGGTATAATCATTTGTGGTTTTTTTTAAATAAGGTATTTGCAATGAATAAATCATTGCATAATCAAGTCATTCAGGCTCTTGGTTCATTTCTGCCACCAAGCCTGTAATTTCCAACCACCAGCCCTCCATTATTTCCTAGTTTTGCATTCCAGTCACCTGTTGTTATTATTGATTCTTAATTGCATGTTCGATTGATTTCCAACTGCAGAAGTTGGTGGAAATCCTCATACGCTTTGCACAAAGTTGTCATTTTGGGGTTTGCATACAATTGAAAGGATTCTCTTTAGGGAAATAAGTGAGCTAATATTTTTTGAACTGTCACCATAAGCTAGGCACATAGCTCATTCACTCACACCACATCAGTAGGAGTTAAGTTGATCCAGCATTTTGCAGATGTAGTGACAGCAGCTCTAATGGGAGCATCTCATGATGGCTCTGTTAATTGAGATTAATGTCCTTGTATGATGAACTTAGTCTTTGAATCTTAGTTTACTCATCGGTAAAATGAGACTACTTTGAGCTATCTTAGTGTTACAGGAGTTATGGGAAGTAAATTAGTGTGGTGGACAGCTTGCTCAGATTAGAGAGTAAATACTAGTTTAGAGGATTCAGAAAAATTATGAAGAACTTTTATATATGTTATTATGTACTGCAAGAAAGTGGGTTTTCAGAGACAGTAAATTACATGGGAGGAGATTGCCCATCTTCTGCGGAGCATCTGGTGGGTTTGAACTGTGTACCTTTTGTATTGGCATGGCAGTGCAATTCTTTGCCAGTAAGCTACCGGAGCTGTTTATATATATAGAAGGATTATAAATACTAGTTAAGAGATTCAGAATTTATACAGTGAAGGATATATATAAAAACTCTAGGTATGGTTATAATTACTAGTTAAGAGATTTTAAAAGATAATAAAGAATTTGCCTCAAGGTCACAGTGTAGAAGTGATAAAATTTTATTACCTGGCCAGGGAAATCTGATTTATTTATTTTTTTTTTACATTTTTATTATTTTAGTGTGTGTGTATGTGTACCATCAAATTGGGTCTGACTGGTACAGGAGGAGATTGTCTCTCCTTCTCCAGCAGAGCATCTGGTGGATTTGAACTTTTCACCTCTGGGATTGCAGTGCAGCTTCTTGCCACTAGGCCACCAAAGCTCACCGAGAAATCTGATTTATTTAATGCTGATCCTAGAAAAGACATCTAAAAGAACAAACTAATATATCCTGGAGAGGGTGCAGCTGGAGTGCTCTTTGGAGGCCAGAATGAGGAGGCATCACCTCACTTACTTTGGGCATGTTGCTAAGAGGAGCTGCTCCTTTTAGAGGGACATGATGTTTGAAAAGGTGGAGGGTCAGCAAAGGACAGGAAGATTCTCGACCAGGTGAACTGACACGGTGACTGCTGCAAGGGGCTGTAGTGTGAGAGGAAGTGTGAAGATGGCACAGGATAGGACAGAATTCAGATCTTTTGTTCATAGGGTCACTGTGAGTTGTACTTAACTCAATGGCACTTAACAGCAACAAAAAGAAGACCCCATTTCTGCATACTCAAATCTAAGATATTTGAAAATTTCTTGAAAAAGATGGGGTGGGTAGTAGGTCTCAGAATGAATATAACCGGTTTAGTACGATCTCGGTTTAGAAATAAGCCCATAACATTTTTATTCATTTAAAAACTTGTGGAGTTAAGTTTTACGATTACCTGCAAATAGGTATGAGGTATTTTTAAGTCAAGTAGTTCAGAAATTTTGTTCAGAAAGATTATGAAAAATATTCTGTTAACTAAGGTGGAGAATTGAACTGACATTTACAATTTTGTTTGCTTTGATAGGACCTAAGGAAAGCTGGACTGCTGATTTTTGCTAATAAACAAGATGTTAAAGAGTGCATGACTGTAGCAGAAATCTCCCAGTTTTTAAAACTCACGTCTATTAAAGATCATCAGTGGCATATCCAGGCCTGCTGTGCTCTTACTGGCGAAGGGTAAGCATTCTTCTTTTAGATGCCATGTAGTTAGTTTAAAAACAAATATTTCTTTCTAAATAAATTTTAAAGCCTGCCACATACAAAGAATTCTAAGAAAGAAACATAACCCCTATCTACCATCAGAGCTTTTAGTATAGTTCTACAAAATATAAAACATGGACATAATACACAGAAAACATCCATGAATTAACGGGGGGGGGGGTACACACACAGAGTGAAATAGAATTACAGTTGACATCTGGAGATAGTAACAGGAAACACTTCTTCAGAAGATTGTATAACTTACACTGTGAAGGCCTTTGAGTGGAGAATGAGAAGTATTTAAATCTACAGTAGAAATTCCAGTTATAGTTGAAAATTAACAGAGATTCGCTCTAATAAGGTATTGAAAGGTGAAAGGCTTTCAAAAAGAAAATAGCGGTCATCTTTAAATGTAAGATCAAGGACTAATAGGATAGAATACTATTGAATTTGACCATAAGTTGGTAAATTCAGTCAGTCAGATTAGAAGCAAATTTTGTGTGTTGGGAAAGTGGACATCGTTACACACAGTTTAAAGAGGAGTAACTTTTGGAAACTAATTTTGGCTAGAAGGGAAACAAAGTGAGAAATAATATGGAGGAGATTGAAATAAGTTAAAAGGTAGAGAAAGCTGAGTAAATTGAGGCAGTTCTTTTTTTAAAAATCGAGAAAATGAGAACTGAGATACAAATGGAAATTTGTACACCAATGTTCATAGCATTGTTATTAACCATTGCCAGAACGTGGAAACAGCCCAATGTCCAACCACAACTGAATGCATTAAGAAATTGTGGTACATTCACACAATGGAATATTATACAACACTCGGGAACAGTGATTTCAAAAATTACTTATTAACTTGAGAGGGACTAGAGAGCATTCATTATATGCTGAGTGAACTCAGTCTCATAAGAACAAATATTGCATAAGGCCATTATTGTAGAAATGGAAAGATAAGTAGTTAAATGTATATGAGGATCCAACAGGGAAACAGAGGTGGGAAGCAGAAGGGTGAGGATGGGAATGGGGGAAATCATAGGTTTGCACAATTTGGTGGGTGGAGGCAGGAGGCGTAAAAATGGAAAAGATCCAGCAGGGATCTTGAAAGACAGCATAATGGTGAGCATAATTCAGTGGTGATTCATTTTACAAAACATAACAAATGGGAATGATTGTATGTAACAATGTGAATGAAACTGAAGCACAGTGTGTATCCAAACTTGTAAGGAAACCAATAAAAAAATTTTTTTAAACCCCAAAATTGGCTGTATATGCATTTAGAAACACTGAGAAAAAAATTAACTAAAAGCTGAATTATTCTAAATGTTGTTACATGCTGTCAAATCACCTGTCACTCAAAGTGACCCTAAATATAACAGCTCTGAAGCCTGAATAATCCTCAGCAGGATTTTGCTTTTGTGTGATGTTAGTGGTATTGGTCGATAATTTCCACACTGTCAGGTCACCTTTTTATTTTGGAATGGGAATAAATATGGATCTCTACCAGACACTTGGCAGGTAGTTGTCCTCCAGATTTCTCCGCCATTGTAGCATCTGTTGAAATATGGCATTTGGTATACCATCAATTCCTGGGACCCTATATTTTGCCAAGTCCTTCAGAACAGCCTGAACTTCCCCCTTCACCATTGCCTCTGGATCACATCCCATTTTTGAAACTTCTTTGACAGCCAGTTCTAAATAGAGGTTCAAATTTAGTTTGGTGTACTTTTCAGTTAGGAAAGATTGGAAGTTTATCATCTTGAGTCTGACCAGTAGATCTGAATTCTTAGTTTTAGAGATCTGAATTCTTCCTCTGCATTTTGGTTTAGTGGATTGTAGATCACAAACTTTGTAATTAGAGCAAATTTTGACTCACTTGTACTAATTGTTAGGGAGCTCTGCTGGAATAGGAAATTCCATAGAGAATTGTGCTGCTAACCCAAAGGCAGTGTCTTTGCTGTTAAGATGCAGCAGCAGTTCCTCAGATGAAGAAAGATGAACCATTTCCTGTGCGATGCACTTGGAGGATCAGATGTGTGGGTCATCTCTAACTTCATTGCAGTGTTTGATAGTTTCTAAGCCTGAATTTCCTCTGTAATATGGGAATGCTTTCAATCTCAGTGCCATGACGGTTCATTGATTACCATACGTAGAATTCTTTGGTATATTTTCCAGCTTTGCTGGTGAAATGTAAAAGACATTTATACTTAATTTCCCTGGTTGTGTGTGTGTTTGCATTTTACAGCATCAGAATCATGCTTACACGAAATTCTGAAATTTTTTATTTTTTTAACAGTGTAACAGTTTTAACAGCTCTAAGAAGCTCAATTTAGATTCTGGTTAGTGCTGTATATAAATACTTCATTTTGTTCTCTTGAAATAGCTACAACACTTTGTTTACTAAACATTTTGTTTTTTTTTTTTACCTCAGTGAGCATCCCTTTTGTATTTTAAATTATAATCAGTTAACTTATTGTATAGTGATAACTGGCTATTATTAGTATGAGGTATTTTATTTCCTTCTATTTTTTATGTATAGATGTAACGTGCATGTTATATGTATACCATATTTTAACAACTCTACAGTATATTGAGTTTGCTATCTTGTCTTTATTCTTTTTTTTTGTTTTTTTCCAGTTTTTATTGTATTTTTATGTGTACCGTCAAATCAGATCTGACCAGTACAGGAGGAGATTGCCCCCTCCTTCTCTAGCAGAGCATCTGGTGGATTTGAACCGTGTACCTCTGGGATTGCAGTGCAGTGTCTTGCCACTAGGCCACCAGGGCTCCCTTATTCTTAATTTCTATCATAAAAGTCTTGAAAAAATTTTTAATAGTTTATCTTAAGAATTTTTGTAATTTAACGTCTTCTCCCCTTCTGGACATTTTTCTGTTTTATAGACATTTAAATATTTTCTTCATGATATCAGTACTCCCCTTTATTAAGTTTGTAGGGGATATTTTAATAAATATTCTGTGTATTTAATAAATACACATCTGTGTACATTCGTGATTTTTTTTTATTAGAATACATTTTCAAAAGTGGAAAAATTTTGTATTTCCAAGTTGCTTTAGTGTCACTCACTATATAATTACTGACCTCCTTTTATATGGCAGGAAGTATATTAGGCACCAGAGACATAGCAGAGAACCAGACACACTAGTGGTGTGGGTATGCATGAGAATGATACATGATTTCACAAAAACAGCATAAACATTGAACTTGACTAATTTCTAAATTTTTTTTAATGTTTAAGTAAGTGTAACACTAGATCCTTTTTTAATTTGCTTTTCGCACATTTTCAATAAGAAGTCATAGGAGTATAGATGGTTGTCTGCTGAAAAGATTGCAGTCCTGAAAACCCTATGAGACAGTATTACTTAAGATCACTGTGAGGCTGAATTAACTTGGGCTTAGGTTTGAGGTTTGTTATGTTTTCTTTTTACCTCATTTTTGCTTGTGTAGTTTTGCTTTTTCCATTCAGAATTTAATTGAAGGATTTTTTTTTTTAATTATTGTTTTTATAGATTGTGCCAAGGACTTGAGTGGATGATGTCACGACTTAAGATTAGATGATTTCTACTGACCTCTTCTCATAGACTTTGTATAAATGGAGTGCTGGACTTTACCAGAAAGCTGCAAAAATTAATGGTTTAGATATATTTATAATAAACTGATTTAAACTTTTTCTATAAGAAGAAAAATTAAGACCACTTATTTGAAAA
>NW_006399760.1:23206590-23208239 GCF_000299155.1 Elephantulus edwardii | reverse complement strand
GTAATGCAACTGAGTGAAGTACATGTCAAATCCTTGGCTTACTAGTATTACTAATGGGCATAATTTCAGTGAGCAGCTTTCAAATGATGGCATTTATTGGTCCAATGCCACTGATGTTTTTGAATAAACTTAATCAATTGTGATTAAAATTATCAACTGTTCTTTTTCCCCCCCCAAGGTTAATTGGAATTGTGTGTGAAATATGTCTGAGAAGAGATGTAGCATTCTATAAATATTACCAAGTAATTTAGCTATAATATTTTTAGATATAAATTACATGTCAAGCATTTAAAGTATGAATTTGAGGTTAAAAGTAAAGCATACATTCTAAGCAACAGTTTCTTATGTTGTAAGTTTCTTATTTTAGTCTGCTTTTTTTACTTCCATTAGTACTTTTGAACCTTTTTTTGTCACATAAATACATGGTTTGACAATTAGAAAACATGCTTGTTCAGTGCTTTTAAGAGTTTTATTTAAAAATTGATTGATGTGGTATGTATTATTTTTGTTAAAATGTTTGGATAGTTATGTGTAGGTTTTATGCCCTGAATATCTGAAAGATAATCTAAATTGGCATTTTTTAGAATAGTTAAGGAAAAAGTACTGCTTTTAATGGCAGCCTTTAGAGTTTATATTTTGGTGCAAAATAATGGTCTATATTGTAAAGACTGATGGACCTTTGGAAGTTCTTTTCAGTAAAATACAAAAATGCTCAGTATCAAAGTCCAAGTCAGGCATAAAATGTCAGTATTTAATATTGGAAATTTTTGTTTTCTATGATAATTCTTAAAATACAGGTATTACATACTTTTTTAAAAGTAAGTCTTTAACATTATGAGCTTTATTTTTTATATTCTTAGTTTTATTTACATCGCCATGAGATTACTTGTTAGATTTGTAAAAACTTCTTTAAAAGCCCAAATTTGTAGATGCTACAGTTTCATCATACATAACTTACTCTGTAAAGTAGCACAACAAAGGTGCGCATTTGGTTTTTATTGGAAATAATTATGTAGTTAGTCCTTTGAGTTGCAGCCCCATTAATTTAGTGAAATAGCGGTATGTACTCAAGTCATCAAGGTGTTAGCTAACATTCATTCTTATTTGGATATCTAAAGCATAAACCATGCAATAGTTGGTTTAGTTTCTTAGGTTAAGAATGCATGGAATCTTCTACCACCTTTGTGAAACCTAGTTTCTGTTGTTATTGTCTACCTTTCTGTGTTCACTCATTCACTGGCTTAGACACATAATGGTGTCTATGTACTTGTATATTACAGCTTGGAAGTGAAAAACAAATTTTAATTCAAGTTTGAAAATATCAAAATAATTTTGACAATATTATTTCCGTATAGAGGACCCCTTGTGGTACCATGTGGCAGCGCTTTTAGTTTTTAATATACTCCTTTTTATGTATTAAGCAAACATCTTATTTAGGGTCATGTTCACACCTTTGAAAAGAAGAAAGCTTCATATCTCTGTACAGTAACTGGATTCAAATACCCTGTTTTTAATATTAATTTTGAAAGTAGTAAAAATTCTATTGATATTATGATAAAAGTAACCATATGCATAAGCACTAAAATATATTTTCATTTGTTATAATAGCATTTATAATGTTTATTTTACATATTACATCAAGAGCTTTT
>NW_006399760.1:23205438-23206000 GCF_000299155.1 Elephantulus edwardii | reverse complement strand
CCACCAGCTGCTCCATGGGAGAAAGATGTGGCAGTCTGCTTCCCTAAGTATTACAGCATGAAAACTGTATGGGGACGTTCTGCTCTGACCTGTAGATTTGCTATGAGTTTGAATTGTCCGGACTTCAGTGAGTTAGGTTTGTTTTGGTTTTTTATTACTATATTGGGAGCTCTGGAAGCTTAATGATAAGGAGTTTCACTGTAAGCCCAAAGGCATGCAATTCGAAGCTACCAGTACCTCTGTGGGAGAAAATTGGGCAGTCTCCTCCCAAACAAGTTACAGCCTTAGCTGTGAATTGGTTCCAACTCAATGATACAGAACAACATCAGCAACTTTCTTTTTGGGGAAATTGGAGCACATTGTAAATGATAAAGAAATTTGGAGTCCTCTTTTCTCAACTATATAACTATTTGCTGCTCTCAATTCCTTTTCCACGACTATGTAGCCACAAGATTTCTTTGCATGACTTAACTCTGACCCCTCTCCTCCCATAGCCCAAATAAATTAGGGAACTTCTTTCTTTGTGGTCCAGTACTTCTGCTTTTCCTTACTCTCCTTTATC
>NW_006399760.1:23199702-23204603 GCF_000299155.1 Elephantulus edwardii | reverse complement strand
TATAACAGAATACAGCTGGGATAGTTATGCAATACTTCTTAAAAATTGTCTAGCCCTTGTGTATTGTTCTAAAAACCACACTTTAGATCTTTATCATGTTGCCTGCTGTATATACTGTTCTTTGGTAGAAAATTCCCATAGTCTGTACTCGCAAAGTGCCTAAAATTGATTTGTGATCATTTTTTAAGACCATCTAATAAATTATGTGTTTTCTATAGTATTGTATGTGCTTGGCTTACTTCTACAGCACAGAGGTTTCCAAATCAAGGTTTATATTCCACTTGAATACAATCCTAAAACTAAGGATCTCCCTGTCGGTAACCATCAACAAGCCATAGTTTAAGGAAGCATGAGCAAGAACAGTTTGTTTCCTTTCTTAGTAAATATTCCTAAATCTTGGCATTAGTTAAGACAGAGACTTAGAAAACAGAATTCTGTTCCTGTTTTTTTCTGTAATGCTTTAAACACAGTGAAAATTATGCTGTTTTTGAAACCTTAATGAAAAGTCTTTGCTTATATATGAATAGCCTTTTAATTTTCTTTAAACCCAAATGTTTAGTATTTACAAATAACAATATGTAGATAAAAATATCATTGTTCAAAATTTTTTCACTGAACATGGGACCTCTATTGTCCTAGTGGTAAGAAACTGTACTACAATCCTGAAGGCACACTGTTCGAATCCTCCAGCTATTCTTTTGGAGAAGGATTGGCAATCTCGTATGATTAACTGCCTCTTGAAAACCTGCTGGATGGTCAGCTATTTTGGTTCCAACTCCATGCGACTCAACAACAGCAACAAAGTGTGACTCTAGAGACAAAGACTTGACTATTTTTCAGTGTTATACAATTGTTTTTATGATGCAAGTCATCTTGGATGGGAAGTGAAAAGTTTAAATTTTTTAAATTATTATAATTGTGCTATTCTTCTTCTCTAAAACTCCTCCCACTGATGATATACAGGCTGTTTCTGATTATTATTGCTTGAAACTAGTCGTATAGATTGGAATAGACATGTGCTCTGGTTCTGTGAAGACCACAGAGACATTTAAGGATGCTATACAAGGTAATGGTATTTAGGAAGAGGCTAATGGGGACTGGATTATTCCCAGTTTACCAGTTGCCATTGAGCACATCTCAGCTCAAGACTGCCCTCTGAGTCACCATAAAGTTAATGCTCCAGAGGGTTTTCAATGGCTAATTTATCAGAACCAGATCACTAGGCCTTTCTTTCCAGGGTGCCTTTGGGTAGGCACTAACCTGCAACCTTTCATGTAGCAGTCTAAAATTGACTTGTTGCACCACCTCTGGCCGTTGATAGATGTTGCGGCAGCTACAACTCAGTGAACCTGTAACATAGCTAATCCTAAGGACTCCCTTTTCGTTACTGGAGATGAGAAAAATGTATATTAATCATTTTATTTGTATTTAAAGTACATTTTGCTAACCTCACTAAATGTGTCAGAATTCTCTTAAAAAGATTAATCTTTTCTTTGACTAGGGAAACCTACTTAAAAACATGTTGCAGTAATTCTCTTCTATAAACACCCTGCAGAAAAATTTAAGCTCTGTGTATGTTCACCTATTTGAAGCCTAATAGTACAATAAACTAGAGATAACCTTTTAAGAAGTTTTGGGTTTCATTGCCATCTCTAATAGGATACTGTTTGAGCTCACATGCAAGACCAAACAAATTTGTTTGTATTTATTGTATGAGCTTCTGTTTCTCTGTAACTAAGAAGATTTCACAGGCAGTTAATTTCCAAAGAAATGAGGAGTACCTTAGAGCACTTAGATGCTGTCTTTTTTTTCTTTTTTCAGTTTTGATGTCTTAACGTACCTAAGAAAAGAATGCTTCAGGTCCTTCTGAACCAGATAATTTCATGAATGGTTGGAGGATACTTACATGTGTGGAGAAGGGAGGGAAAAGTGGCAGTTTGGCATGGGTACATTTTCATTGATTAAACAGTGTTTTCAGCTACTTTATAACTGTAATAATGTTTTTGTGACTACAGTATCAAACACAGAAATGCAAACTATTAAGGCAACAAGTAATAGGACTTTGTTTCATAAACTTACTGATAATAAAATAAGAGGAATGATGTCAAGGTACATTGTGTGGAGAGGTAACAGATTTTATTGGTGCATTTCTATAATATGTAAATTATTTTTTTAAGTTGCATGCTAATATGGGATAAAGTATTCTGCTTTATGTTTTGAGTATAGGGAAAAAAGACTCAAACTTACTGTGCTATGTACATTTGCCCATTTTCTTTCTGAAAAGATTAATTATAATGACTTCTAACACCTCTTTGTTGTCAGTGTTTTTATTGTACTCCACTTTGCATGTGTCTGAGTCCTGGTCACTCCATTGAGTGATCACTGCTGGAGTTTGTGTTGATTGAAAAGGTATGACAGTGCCATTAGGCAAATGAGAGGGAGATTATCCTGTTCATCCCCAGAAATTTTTTTTCTTCTAAAAGTTATTCTGTTGGTAGAGAGCTTTTCTTTCCCTTTTTTGCTTTTGTTTTTCAGAAACCTGTGGACATAGTGAAAAATAGTTTAGATGATTTTTAGGCAAAGTTCATTAAATTATTATCATTTAAAGTGAACAGAACTAAAATAAGGGAGAAGGCAGGCTAAGGAAAGGAGCCATCCCAGACGTGTGCATACTGTCCATCTGACTAAGCCCAAGAAAGAGGACAGCAACTCTGGGGTTTGTGCTCACCAAGTTCTGATTCCCAGTATTGAGTACAGTACTTGAAATATAACAGGTGTTCAGTCTTGAATTGTTGCCAAAAGGTGGAATGGACTTTTTTGAGGTTTGTGGTGGTTTTTTTGTTGTTTTTTGGTTTGTTTTTTTTCCATTATTTGCTCCCCTGGAAAATATTAACGTGATTATGATTGTAATGCCCCACATTTATTCCTGCCTTATTTCACAGGAGATTCAAGGTGCATATATATAGTTTCCTCTTCAGTTTTATGCTAGAAACTAGATGTTCAGTATGACCTATTTGTTTCAAAATAAACTGAGAGCATGCAGTGGCAAATACATGTGTACAAATTTTATTTCATTGAAATCTGGGTTGCTACACATCTAGGAATGTTAGTCCAACACCATAGTTTTTGTAAAACGTGTGCAATAATACCTTTTTTTAATTTGGGTTTTTGGGTTTTTTAAATTTTTATTTTTTATTTAGCGTGTGTGTACCATTAAATCAGATCCAACTGGTGGATTTGAACGGCATGTCTTTGGGGTTGCAGTGCAACTTCTTACCACTAAGTCACCAAAGCTCCCTGAATTTGGGTTTTTTTTTAAAAAGTATATTTGTTTGCTTACAAAATTCTTATACATTGTATTTCACAGTATTCTTCATTCACAGTGTGTTTCATACAATAATTCCCATTTATCGTTATGCCCACCATTGCCCATTCTTTGCAAATGCCTACCACATATTTTCTGTTTCCTTTAAATACCCTTCCTTCCACCCATCAAATTGTGTGACCCTGTAATTCCCCCCGCCCATCCTCACCTCTCCTACCATTCTTTCCTAATCCTCATACACATTTTACTAGTTATCTCTTTCTACCATAATGGTCTTATATAGTATCTGTCCTTATGAGACTGTGTTCACTCATCATAGTGCTCTCCAATCTCGCTGTACAGTATTCCACCATGTGAATGTACCACAATTTCTCAATCCATTCAATTGTATTTGGACATTTGAGCTGTTTCTGTGTTAATGATCGTGAATAATGGTGCTATGAACAGTGCTATAGAGTGTGCCTCAGTTCTAATTTTCTTTGGGTATATTCCAAGGAGTAGAATAACTGGATCATATGGAATTTCTGTGTTTTTCTTTTTGAGGAAACACCAAACTGCCTTCCAGAGTGGTTGTACCATTTTACAATCCCACCCACAGTGTGTGAAAGTTACTATCTTCCTGCATCCTCTCCATTTATTGCTTGCTGTCCTGTTAAACTGTACCACTGTTACTGGGGTGAGATGATGGTATCTCATTGTGGTTTTGATTTGCATCTTTAGTACTTGCTAGTGATTTTGAGCATTTCTTCATGTGTCTGTTGGCTATCCAAGTATCTTCCTCTGTGAAAAGTCTTTCTGTGTCTCTTGCCTATTTTGTAATTGGGTTACCGGTCTTTTTCTTGTGAAGGCCCTGCAGGATTCTATAAACTTTTGTGATGAGATTCTTATCTGCACAGGGATTTTACCTTTAAGAAGATACCATTCATCAATCTTACCATCTTTTGGTTGTTTATTTCTGGTGTGTCAGCCTTTTATACCATGGGCTAGGCCTTCTAACCACCCCCTTTATTTCAAATTATATGTAACTTTTCTTGATCTGTAATGCCCTTCTCCACCTTCATGTCTTGATGCTCCTCTGCTCATTAAATAACCTTTGTCTTATGAAATGAATGAAATTTTCAGAACATAAAATAGCCTCTAATGGCTATTGTTAATGTTTTTTGTGTGACTAGTATCACCTTAGTGAATTCTTTGAATTGTATATTCTAGGTGATAGGTTACTTTACTGCTTGTCATTTTAGTAAATCATATCAGACTATATATTAATTATAATTGTTCATACAGCCCTAATGTTCTGGTGCTTAATTCCTCTAAGTACATTATTTTTCTTTTTTAATTATTTTTTTGTGTGTACCATCAAATCAGATCTGACTGGTACAGGAGGAGATTGCCCCTCCTTCTCCAGCAGAGTATCTGGTGGATTTGAACCATATACCTCTGGGATTGCAGTGCAGCTTTTTGCCACTAGGCCACCAGAGCTCCCTTGAGTACATTATTTTAATGAATATATCTTGTATTTTTACTGTACCCCCCATATTATTACAAAGAGCACTACAGTGGGAATCTTATTTTTTTT
>NW_006399760.1:23194398-23199342 GCF_000299155.1 Elephantulus edwardii | reverse complement strand
GCCAGCCTCATTCTACAACAGTGGCACCATATAGCATTTGGAATCTTATTTTTAAAGATTCTTAATGTTTAGAATTATTGCTTTTGCTAGAATCCTAGGTGTTAAATTAGTAGATTAGAGGTTCAGTAATATTATATAATTTAAAATTTGTTTTAAAAAAGGCCTTGTAATGGAAAACTCATGTTGATTTATTTTGTGCCTATTTGATTATTAAGACTATTTTTCTGCATTTCATTTTCCTCTTAATTGTTGCTGTGCTTTGTTCATTTTTAGTGGAAATCTTAAAGTTTTCCTCATAATGAAACTCTATATTGTAAGTATATAGCTCTTTGTCAGTTTTTGGAGCTTTCCAGTTTAGCCTTTGAGTTCTTTTAAATTAAGCTTTTGGTATGTAGCAGTGTCTTGTTTTAAAAAACTTATAAAAATAAATATATGCTCTTAGAATAAAAATAGGATAAAGAATGCTCTGCCAGCCTAACGGGATGTGGTTCAAGTCCACTAACTGCTCTGCTGGAGAAAGATTAGAAATCTCTTCCCCTGTGAATCTAACAACAGTAAGCAAGGAGAAATTAAAATCACTTACTGTCCTCCTGTAAGAAATTAGAATCAGTATGTAGATATGCATTTGTTAATTCATAATACTCCAGGAGGTCTCTGTAAATCGCATTGCTGAAAAGTGCCTATCTTTCTCCAGGGAGCCACTGAATTCGAACCACCAGAGAGGTATGCCCTTCGGTCTAGCAGTGCAATTCCCTGTAGACCCACTACAGCACTAAAACAAACTTACATGTAGTAGGTGCCATTGCAGTAGTACTTTTTGTGACCTATATTATTAATGTGCTGTTGAGTCAGCTACAACCCATAATGACTCTGTGAATAAAAGTTCTGACTTTAACTTATTCTGAGCCAGCCTCAACATCTCTGACACACCTGATCCCATTGCCACTGTCACTGTCTGTCAGTCCATCTCATCTAGGGTCCCTTCAAAGCATGATGTCCTTCTCCAAAGACTGGCCCTTTTTGACAAGGTGCCCAAAGTGTGTGAGACAGAGTTTCACCACTCTTTCTTTGAAGGAGCACCCTGATCTCACTTTTCTACAGGACAGACCTGTTTGTATTCTTGACAGTCCATGGCATGTCCAGTACTCTTTTCCAGCACCACGACTCAAAGATACTATGAATGAAATGTTACCCTGTCCTGCCTAGCCTCAATCTTTGCCATGTTTGATTTGAGCCCATTTTTGCAACTACTCCTTGAGACCTTTTTTTTTTTTTAAATTGTCTCTTCTGTATTGCCAAGCTTGATGTCTCCTTCCGAGATTCTTCCCTCCTGATAACATGGCCAAAACTTCACCATCCTAGCTTCTAGGGGATGCTGTGGCTAGTCTCCCAATACAGATTTACTCATCCTTCTGACAGTCCATAATACATTTCATTGTCTTCATTAACAAATGCATCTGTTCCCTGGGCTGGGCTTGCTTTATATGCATAAGAATTCACTGAAAAACTCTGACTTGGGTCAGACACACCTTAGTTGTCCAAATAACATCTCTGCTTATTTATTTATTTTTTTAAGCATCTCACAGCAATTTACATGTTGATAAAACTTCAATATAAAAAGGGGATAGTTTGATAGGAGAGTAGAGGAGGTGACTGGAAGGTGAGGAAGGGAGGGTGGAACAGGGAGGGTGTGGTCAAGTTCTGACCTTCCCCAAGGCACAACATGCAGCACAGGTTCTGTCCATGTTCTGAGGACAAGAACTGTTCATACTCATACCAGCCCCTCAAGGCTGCAAGACCAGGCCAGACGTCTTTGCTTTAAAACACCATTTAAAGAAGTGCAGCAGATATTTCCAGTGCAACTCGTCAACAACCTTTGTTACACTGATGACACAACTTGCTTAAAGTAAGAAGTATATCAAACACTTGCTGCAGAAGATCAAGAACTACAGCCTTTAGTATGGATTATATGTCAACAGCAGTAAGACAGATCCTCACCACAGGCCCAACAGTCAACATTTCAATAGATGGAGAAAAGATTGAAGCTGAATTATTTCATCTTGCTTGGATCAACAGTCAACACTCTTGGTACCAACAGTCAGAAATCAAGAGATGTACTACATTGAGCAAGGCTGCACTCAGAGACCTCTCCAAAATACTGTAGAGCAGTGATGTAAATTTGAAGACTAAGTGTGCCTGATTCAGGCCATGGTTGTCTAAGTCACCTCCTATGCATCAGAGAGTTGAACAGTAAGATGACAGAAGAATTGAATTCTTTGAGTTGTGCTGGAGAAGAGTACTGAACTTTTCACGGACTGTGAAAAAAGATATGTGCTAGAAAGGGTATGGTCAGAGTGTTCCTTGAAATAACAGATATGTGCTAGAAAGGGTGTGGTCAGAGTGTTCCTTGGAGACAAGGATGATCAAGCTTTGTCTTTCATACTTTTGACATGTAGCTACTTAAAGCTGTTCCTTGGAAAGAGACATCATGCTTGGAAAGATGAAGGGTCAGCGAAGAAGAGGAAGACCTCCAGCGAGATGAATTAACATTGTGATTTCAGTGTCTCGATGATGAAGATGCCCCTGAAAGACCCAAAACTAGGGCTTTACCCAGACCGGGCGCGACCCTGAGCAACTCACACCAGATCCACTTGCTGTAATCATAAGAGGCTTTTATTGATGAAGCTTCAGGACGACTTATGTCTCACACAGGAGACAGGGAAGTCAACCCCAAGCCCCAAAAAGCAAGGGAATTTATACTAGGTCTAGGGGTTCTTTGGCGTAGAAATAGCTCATTGGCTCTTTGGAAAAGGAGAAGTTCAGTTTTAGGTCAGTTGCCTGCTGCTGACGTTAGTTAAAATATGGTTTTTGCCAGTAATTGTTTTTTCAGTTTGTGGTCAGCTAGTTCCTGAAACACAAACATTCACACAAGATCAAAGGTATAGGTTCTTACAATACTGATCAAAGGTATAGGTTCTTACAATACAGATCAAAGGTATAGGTTTTTACAATACAGATCAAAGGTATGGGTTCTTACAATACTTGGGTTTGGGGACATTTTTTTTTTTTATTTTCCTTTCATTCCCCACTTCTTTTAGTACAAGGTTCTAATCATAGAACCAAGAATCTCTGGAGGCAGTATCATTGCAGTCAGGCTCTCTCATTTTGATATTGTTGTCTTAGAACCATTAATTGAACAGTACTGATGCGATCTTTAACAAAGGTAACAAGCTTATTTATAATACAAGGCCCAACTAGCAACAATATAAACGAGTATTAAAGGACCTATAAGGGTAGACACGAGTAGTTAACCATGGGGATTTATAAAATAAGCTCTCGAACCATGTTTGCTGAGATTCTCGGTCTCGTTTTCTTTTGTCTAACCTTTCCCTAAGCTTTTGCATGGAGTCTTCTATTACTCCTGAATGGTCAATATAAAAGCAACATTCTTCTTTTAGTGCAGCACAGAGACCCCCGTCTTTGAGGAACAATAGACCTAGTCCTCTCCTTTTCTGTAAGGTTACCTCAGATAAGGAGGTCAGGGATTCTTTCAGTCGATTAATTGCTGACTCTAAAGCCCGAAGATCCTCATCTATGGCTGTTTTTAACTCATGGTATTGTTGCCCATTGACAAGTGCTGCAGTCCCTGTACCTATTCCTGCAGCTATTCCTCCTATTCCTAACAAGACTGCTAGGGTTATAGTAATAGGTTCTCTGCGAGAACGGCGCTCAGGTGCATGATCAAATTCATTAACAAATTCATCATTAGGGTGATAGTATACCCGGGGCATAGAATCAAAAACAGCTAAAGAGACACATGGGGTTAATCCAGTATTGCAGGCCCACCAATATCCGGTATTGGGAACTAGGTATCCCTTAGGGGCACTTGGGTAGTGGTGTTACATAATGAGCGGAGATTGCTAGGAGGGTTCCCGATACAGGTTCCAGTTCCTGAAACTTCAGTTAGAGTTAACTTTGTCTCTGTCCCAAGTGCAGTTATTAAGTTCGGTGGAGTTTTTATATGTTCCTGCCACTGCAATACCTTCATAGTAAGGTGAGTTGGTGGCTAAACATAGCCAACAAGAATCAGTGATTTGGGGGTTGGTATTATTTAGGGCACTAAAAGCTCCTTTAATTAGATTGAGCAGACGGTCCCTTGTAGAGGCGGGTTGTTTTTTTAACCCCTTTGGTGTGAGTGAAGTTGAGGTGGGACAGGAGGTGATTTCTCAGCTGGGGAGAGCCCCGCCAGCACAGGGTTGGGTCCTATAACTGTACTCTGTAGAGGACAAATAGTTTTATCATAAATGATAGGCCATTATCATAGTTTTCTTGGTAAAGCCTGATTCCCCACCAATATCCTGACTGCCATTGATGGGCTTTTTTGCCAGGATCTGTAAAAGAAATTTATAGGGGGTGACACCAATTACTACATGCAGCTCTTGTTATTGGAATTGGGATTTCCCAGGCTAACTTGAGAGTAGTTAGCTGTTACAGTTATGAAATCCCAAGAGGAAGAAGGCTTCCAGTAAGTATTCCCAGTTGTTTCACATTTCCAGCTCCTGCAATAGAAATCACTCTGTCCCCCGCACTTACGAGTTAGCCCTCGTGTATTCAGGTCATGCCCTGGACAGACATAGCAAGTGAACCATCTTGGGTTCCCCCTCTGTCTCTGATTTCCACAACCTGCTCGTCCTCCGATGAGGGCAGGGGCTAGAAGGACTTGATCGTCATGGGGAGTGGGCCATGAGGGAGCAGTGGGTTTAAGGGTTGCTTCTACGTCCCAGTCTGCAGGGGCTCCATGGGCTAACTTACAGAGGTCAGGGTACAGAACTGGCCACCAGGTCCAAGGGGTAACGATTGCAGAGATGGACCATACAATGTTCCCTGCTTGAGATTGGACTATCCAGGTGAGGTTGTGAGGGGCATGCGGGTTGTGGTTACTTG
>NW_006399760.1:23182716-23189588 GCF_000299155.1 Elephantulus edwardii | reverse complement strand
CACACAAGAAGCTCTCTTCGCGACAACCAATTGAAAGCTGCTTCAGACAGGAGAGCCCTCCGGGCCCCTCCTCTCCGGCGGGACACTCTAAGTCCCTCAGACGGACCAGAGACTATTAAGGCCTCTGGATCCATATTCCACTCAAAGGGACGTCTCCTTCTTGGGCTGTGACTCGTGGTTTTTTCCAAGCATGTCTGCTTTTGCCACAGTCACAAACTGAAAGTAAGCTGATAATAAAACAGACTTACGAACACACAGGTTTGGCAGCGCCACACAGACAAAGAAACAAAGAAGTTCTAGAGGATCCTCTTACCTCCAAGTGGCTGGCTGGTGGGTTGTGGAGATGGCTGCTTGATCCCGGACGAAAGAGCCCCCAAATGAAAGACCCCCAACTAGGGCTTTACCCAGACCGGGCGCAACCCCGAGCAACTCACACCAGATCCACTTGTAATCACAAGAGGCTTTTATTGACGAAGCTTCGGGATGACTTATATCTCACACAGGAGACAGGGAAGTCGACCCCGAGCCCCAAAAAGCAAGGGAATTTATACTAGGTCTAGGGGTTCTTTGGCGTAGAAATAGTTCATTGGCTCTTTGGAAAAGGAGAAGTTCAATTTTAGGTCAGTTGCCTGCTGCTGACGTTAGTTAAAATATGGTTTTTGCCAGTAATTGTTTTTTCAGTTTGTGGTCAGCTAGTTCCTGGAACACAAACATTCACACAAGATCAAAGGTATAGGTTCTTACAATACAGATCAAAGGTATAGGTTTTTACAATACAGATCAAAGGTATGGGTTCTTACAATACTTGGGTTTGGGGACATTATTTTTTTTTTTAATTTTCCTTTCACCCCAAGGTAGGATAGACTGCAGAATGGCTATTTATAGGGCCTTTATGAGTCATACTCGATGGTACCTAACAACAACAATCGTTTCCATGGGCATTGATTGAGGATTCAAAGAAAATCCTTGACAACTTCAATATTTATATATACCTGTTGTAGATAATAAGTTGACACTGAAGGAGTATTGTATGAACAAGAACCAATAATCATAATGTTAAATGAAGTTCAAGCTGCACAGAAGGCATTAGCAAAAAAATAAGGCCCCAGAAATTGATGTAATACCAATTGACATGTTTCACCTTAAGAGATAGTCTTGATTGCTCACCAATTTATGCCAAGAGATTTGGAGGACAGTTACCAGGCCAACTGACTAGAAGCGATCCATAATTGTCCCCATTCCCAAAAAAGGTGATCCAGCACAATGTGGAAATTATCAAACAAGGTTATAACTTTCACATGCAAGCAAAGTACTGCTGCTGAACATTAAAAAAACAACAGTACATTAACAGGAACGACCAGAAGTTCAAGCTGGGTTTAGAAGAGGCTGTGGACCAGAGATACTACTGACGTTAGCCGGATCCTGGCCAAAAGCAGAGAATGTCTATTTGTGTTTTATTGACTATGTAAAAGCATTTGATTTATGTGGATCATAACAAATATTTCTAACATTGAGGAGAATGGGAATCCCAGAATACTTAATTGTGCTCTTAAGGGATCTATACTTAGACCAAGAAGCTGTCCAAATGGAGCAAAGACACACTTCAGGGTTTAAAATCAGGAAGGATGTGCACCAGAGTTGTATCTTTTCTCTATACTTTTTCAATCTGTATGTTGAGAAAATAAATTGTGAAGCTGGTCTCTATAAAGAAGAATGTGACATCAGGATTTAAGGAAGACTACAACCTATGCAGATGGTATGACTTTGCTTGCTCAAAGTGAAGAGGATATGAAGCACTTGCCTTCAATATGGATTACATCTCAACATCAAAAAACAAAGATCTTCACTAAAGGACCAACAATCAACATTCTGATAGATGGAGAAAGGATAGAAGCTGTTGGTGATTTCATCTAGCTTGGATCAAATAATCAACTCCTTTGGTGCCAGCAATCAGGAAACCAGGAGATATGTTGTGCAAGTCCACTGTCAGGGACTTCTCTAAAATACTGAAGAGCTATAATGTCAGTTTGAAGACTAAGATGTATCTAATTCAGGCCATGGTCTTCTGAATCACATACTATGCATCAGACGGCTGGATAATGAGTAAGGATGTCAGAGGAATTGATGCCTTTGAGTTGTGGTGCTGGAGGAGAGTACTGATATCCCAATGACTACCATAAAACCAAACGTATGTCATGGGAAAAGTGCAGCCAGAATACTCTTTGGAGGCAAAGATGGTGAAACGTCATCTTTCACACTTGGCCATATAGCTGGTCAAGGCTATCCTTGGAAAGGCACATCGTACTTGGGAAGAACGAGTCAGTAAAGGAGTGGAAGACCAACAGTACAATGGATTGACACTGTAAGTGCAGCAGTGCATTCTAGTGTGTCAGAGATGTTGAGGTTGGCACAGAGTATGACAGGGTACAAGTCGGCTCTTCATAGGGCCACAATGAGGCATGCTCATCTTGAAGGCACCTGTCATGTATGTAATATTTTTAATGTTTTTATATATAGAATTATTAAAGTCCTGCAGCCTTTCCATAATAAACTATAAAGATCTAACATAAAACATTTTGATGATGGTGTCATATTTGATTGTAATTATTTAACCCATCTTCTGTTGATGTATGTTACCTTTTTCTCACTAGATAGATTGACACCTCACTAGATAAATTGACAAAAAAAATGCATCTCTACATTAAGATTTGGTTAACTTTCTCACCACTGTATGTTAAGCCTTTTCTACTCCACAGGCATTTTCAGGCTGCGCTGTTTGGTTTCTAATATCCTCCAGTGAAGCATAGTGCAGAGCTTCACATTGCCCCCAAGATTTGTTTTTTATAGAGTTTGAGCATCTTTCTCTTTTTAAACATTTTTTTTTCCCTTTGGGTGTGTTTCACACTATCCTTTATTCACATCATGTTTTGTGCAGTCATTCCCATTCATTATGTTTTATAGAATCAATCATCACTGGACTATATCTTCCATTACCCTGTCTTTCCAGATCCCTGCCGAATCTTCCTCATTTCCTTTACTCCCTCCCTCCACCCAGCAAATTGTGCAACCTTATGATTTCTCCCCTCTCATCCTCACACCTCTACTCCCATCCTCCCCACCTTGGATCCTCATACAAGTTTTACTAGTTCTCTATTTCTAAAATAATGGTCTTATTCAGTATTTGTCCTTATGACACTGAGTTTGTTCACTCAGGATAATGCTCTCCAGTCCTTCTCAAGTTAGGTATTGAAATAATTATTCTTGAGTTCTACGTATAGTCACATATTCCATTGTGTGTATGTACCACAATGTCTCAATCCATTCGATTGTGATTGGATATTTGGGCTGTTTCCATGTTCTTGGGAATTGAGCATCTTTCTCCAAAGTTTTTGTGATCGAAAATAAGTAATGATTGTAGGCTATTTCTGCCTGTACTTTGGGACTTTCTGCTAAATCTTTTTTCCTCTAGTAAATTGCGTTCAATTTAAAGTGATGAGATCAGTAAAGGACATGTTTGTAGGATGCAGCATTGGGGAGCCATTTACAGTTTAGAGGTTGAGAAGTAACAGCTTTAGACAATGCCAGTAAAGGGAAAATTGATACAAAAATCTTTTTAGATCGAATAGAAACAGAAGAAAGGAGAAATAAACTTCAGATAATAGACTCTCCCAATAATCTTGGTGAAGATCTGAAACTGGGCAGTGGCGGGAAAACAGGGACCCAAATGAATTTAAAATCATTAGATGAAATTACAGAACTTGAAATTCAATGGAATATGGTAATGTGACCATTAGTTATCCCTAATGGGACACTTAAGAGAGCACTGTATTAGTAATTGCTCTGCCTCACTCATTCTGCCCTTAAGTTGAAACTGACATGACTGCTCATTATGGAGGATCTCTTCATTAGGGTCTCAAGGCTATGAATCATATAAAAAAAGATTGACCATCTTCCTCCAGAGAAACACTGGTGGATACAAACAACCAGAGAAGTGTAGACTTTGGGCTAGGAGTATAACTTGGGAACGCCCTACCATATACTAAGACACGTGAGCCCATAAGTACTCACAATTCAGATTCATTGCTGTGATGTTGGAATCAACGTATAGCTGACCCTGTCATAGGTCTCTCTCTCTTCATCTTGAAGAGCCATTGGTGTATTCAAACAGCAAGAGAGTCATGGACCTTTGGGTCAACAACACAGCTCCCTCTTGGAGTAGCCGCTGCACAGCCTTGGGAACCCCGTGAGACAGCATTGCCTTGTCCTTTAGGGTGGCTAGGCGTCAAATTTGATTGGATAACAACAGGCTTTTTGCATTATTATTTGACTAAATAGCAGTGCCATTTGATACAAACATTTGCTGATTTTAGACATGCATATAAGAACTCATCCATGTAAAAGAGGAGTTGATTTATGAATGTCAGTAAGAAAATATGTGGAAATGACTAACTTTCCCTGAGAGTTGGGGTCATAGGAATGCAATTGTCAACTGTATGCCAGGGATAAAAATAGTTTATTAAATTATGAGGTTTTGTCTCATACGTTAAACATATCAAGAAGTGCCAGTGCCTGGAGAAGCACATGCTTGGTAAAGTGGAGGATCAGCGAAAAAGAAGACCCTCAACTGGATTGTCAAAGTGACCTCAAGAATGGATTGAAGCATATTAGCAATTGTGAGGAGGTTACAGGACGGGGAGGTGTTGAAATACTGCTGAATGCAAGGTTGCCTTGGATCAAAACAGACTTGAGTGCTCCTAACAGCTATACCAGGAACTGCATTTTAAAGGCTGCCCATGAGCGTAGAACTGACCCCACCATCCTACCTTAAGCCAGCTGATCCAAGCTCAGTCCTCAGCATTTGTCAGGGTGGGTGGTGTGTGTCATTGAAATGGAACTGACTCACAGTTGATTTGCCAACAGGTTTTCATCAACTTGAAAAATTAAAATCGGTCTGTGACCTATGCTATTTTTTTGTCACAGTATTAAGAACCCTCAAAACATTTGGCAAGATTGCTGTATGGGGTAGGACACAGGGAGAACAGGAAATGATTAGAAGGTGAATCTGAAATGAATCCACGATCAAACACTGTGTTGGAATGAACAATCTGGAACTGGCATTACTGAATAGGGGAAAGGGGAAGGTAAGGTTTACACACAATCAAGGTTGACAAAGAAGGGAGGGGAAGAGGGTACAGACATTAGCAGAGGGATGGGTCAGCTGAAGAGAAAGGGTACAACAAGCATCTGCTAAGACATTGTAAATAACAGCATTGTATGATTGTAATATTATAAAATGAATGATTGAAAAGCCATTGTATGCGCCATCAAGTCACTTGCAACTCATAGCAACCCTATGTATAATAGCCTTGAAATCTGCTCTTGTGCCAACCTTATTGTCTCTGACACACCTATTCCCAGTCACTGAGTCAGTCCATCTCGTGGAGGGCCTTCCTCTCCAGCGCTGTCCCTACACTCTCCCAAGCACGATGTCTCTCTCCAAGGACTGGTCCCTTCTTGCATGTCCAAAGTATATCAGAAAAATCCTTGCCTCCAAGGAACAGCCTAGTTGCACTCTCTCTAGGATGAACCTGTTTGTTCTCCTAGCAGTCCATGGTATATTCAACACTCTTCTTCAGCACCACAGATCAAAGACATCAATTCTATATCATCCCTAGTCATTGTCCAGCTTTCTGACAAATAATTGTGAAGACCATGGCCTGGATCAGGCGCACCTTAGTCTCCAGACTGACATTGTTGCTCTTTAGTACTCTGGAGAGGTCCCTGACAGCAGACTTTTCCAATGAAATTAATCTTAAAAATTATTTTAATTTTGCCTAGTAATTTTGATGCAAGTACCAGTTTTTGGTTTTTTGTTTGTTTGTTTGTTTGTTTTTGGCTTCTTTTTTTTTTTTCAATGGAAGCTAAAGAAGCTTTATTGAGGGGGTCTCCTCGGCAGGATTCCTTGGTCTGCAGAGAGAAAGTACCAGCTTTTATAATGAACATTTCATTATCATGAAACTGTTACTTAGAACTTTTCTATTAAATTGAAGCAGAAAAGTGTAAGAAATAAACTTACTACAAAAATAAGCCCTCCTCCACATTTCCTTTCCAACGTAGAAGGTTCATCCCATCTTTGGGACATAACTTTCTAATAAACCTCTTTTTACCTAAAAAAAAAAAAAAGCTTTTCTTACACTTTTCTGCTCATCAAAATTCATTGTAATATGCTGTTTGAATACTAGAAAATAAGTTAGCAATTTAAACATTAGTAATAAATGTGTTAAAGTGAAAATGAGCTTTACTTTAAGAGGGAGTCATGTATTCCAAGCCAGACTTCTTCCTACAAGTTGCCAACTAATGGAATGCAGCAGTGACAACTTTCTGAATACTGTTGCTGTAAACAAACATGTACTTGGTTCCTGTTCAGTTTTAGGGAGCCAAATGTAATGATTGTGGTCTTATTCAAGGACAGAGTGCTGATGGTATCATTTCCATAGACAGTGTAATTCTGCAGCTGGCTCTGTCAGTCTAGGAAAATAGTGCTTGCTTAAAAAAAGACCACGAAGTAATTTGCAATTCAGGGGCAGTATTTTAAAGGAAATGAGCTGAAAGCCTGCACATTAAAGTCAAAGGAAACTTTGTGCCTTTCTTTTTCATTCTTTTAAAAATGTTGTTCCTTCAGATTGTAGCAACTTTCATAGCTTATATTTGAAATTCAGGAAAAGGTAAAAATGTTCAGAGCTTACTTTATGAAAAAGTTATTTGAAGCTAAATCTCTAGAAGGAAAATTGTTCAAAACATTTTAAAAATGTGGAAAGTTTATTTTTTTCATATTGTTAGATTGTGTGTGTGTGTGTATATATATATATATA
>NW_006399760.1:23174967-23179891 GCF_000299155.1 Elephantulus edwardii | reverse complement strand
ACGGCACATAACAACAACAACAATATATACACACACACACATACATACATGCTTGTCCCCCCAAAGCCATGGTGACAGAGTTAGAATTCCTTCTTTACCTTGGAGGGAATAAATGAAGTATGTAGCCTTCAATGTGCCTACCAGAATTGATGCATTTGAGTTGTGATGGAGAATGCTGAATATCCAATGGACTGCCAAAAGAACAAACAGATACGTGTTGGAGAAAGTGCGACCAGAACGTATCATGGAGGCAAAATTGATGAAACTTTGCCTCACATATTTTGGACATGCTGTTGAGAAAGGCTCTTCTTGGAGAAAGACATCATACTTGGAAAGACGAGGTCAGCAAAGAAGAGGAAGTTCCTCAATGAGATCAACTGATGCAGGGTCTGCGGCAATGGCTTCAAATGTTTCAAGGATAACACAGGATAGGACAGAGCTAAGAACTATTGTTTGGGGGAATCTCTCTAAATTGTACTCAACTCAATGGCACTTAACAACAACAACCATTAACTTAGGCAAAATCCATGCAGTGCAGATTCAGTTTTCTTAATAGTCTTATCTACAAATGATCCTTTGATACTGTAAATGTTTCCTGTGTCCGAAACTGCACTCTTGACTTTCTGTACACAACAGCAAAATACAGTTCAACAGATAGCTGAAACATTCAGAGATGTGGAGGATAAAACCATTTCTGTTCCTAGGTTGCTCAGTTTGGTGAGGATGATAGAAGAATAAATGATTTATATGGTTTAGAAACATAAACAAAACCAAACAGCAGCTCTGTGAAAAGACAGAACTGCCCCTTAGAGCTTCCAAGGCTGTTTATACGTAACAGAAAAGGAAGTATTCCTTTAACTTTAGCTTCATCTTGCTACCTCAAACTGGCTGGTGAGTTTGAACCACCAACTTTCCATTAACAGCCAAGCACTGTGTCAGCAGAAACCTTAGAAATAGAATAGACATTTCTATCTATAGTAATAATGTCTGACGTGCGTACATTTGGAATGGCCTATGAGAAAAACATTGCTCCCAGCTACAGTTTCTCTTCAGTAGTTTTCAACAGGTAGTCCTAGTGGCATAGCATGTAGTGTGTTACACGGTTAACTCAGGCAGTTCAAGTCCACCAGCTCTTCCAGCGGAGAAAGATGAGCACAGTCTTCTTAAGATTTGCATCCTCAGAAACCCAGTAAAGGGCCCCTCTGTGTTATGTTGGGGTATTTCTTGGGGTTTTTAGGTAAATATCTATCACCCTTGTATGATGGGTATTCCTGAAGACATACTGCCTTCAAGACACATTGCTGTTCTGACTCCAATGTTTATAAAACTTCACTCTCACACCCATGTTTATTGCGGCTTTAAGAGTTGGAAACAACCCAAGTGCCCATCAACAAACGAATGGATAGAGCAGCTGTGGTATATTCATCACACAGTGGAATACCACGCAGCATTGAAAAACAAGGAACTCATGAAATATTATACAAAATGGGTGACCATGGAGAACATTATGCTGAGTGAAATATCTCAGTCACAAAAGGACAAATATTGTGCCACTGTTGTAAAATGGGACTGTCATCGAGGTTGAGGGGAGACTGAGATAAAGGGGATAAAGTATGTATACTACATTGAAATAGATGAGGGAGAAAACTGTTTAAAAGAGATATATAATTAGGTAATATTATGACAGGAGTCCAGAATGAAGGCTGCATAGTGGAGTGGACTTGGGGGAGGAATTGCATAAAAATGAAAGAATTTTTCTTTTACTTTTCAAAGAGAAGAGTGAATTGAGGGGAAGGGATGGGCAGGGAGAAAAGTGCAACAATGAATGAATGGAAATCCAAAATCTCTGTAAACTTTCATTAAAATTAATTTTAAAAAACTTCACTCTCTAACCTTGATCTTTTAGTCTTTTTTAGGTTTCGTTTGGACCTTTTGTTATTGTTGCCTACAGACTCATGTTGCTTAAATGATTGGACATATATTTCTAAAATTAGTTGTGAATGTCAGTAAATTTATCTTCTCAGCAACTCACCTCTCTTAGCTCAATAAATAGTCTTATTTTTTTGTTGCATGCATTTTATTGGTACTGTGAAGTGGCAATCTGTTCTGGAATTTGTTCTTAAGTTCTTTAATACTAATCTGTTACATTATTGTGAAGATATTAGTATGCCAAAGAGTAATTTTTCTTAAATACGGTTTTCAGCAGATCAATGACAAAACATTATTTCAAGTGGATTTTTACTAATAATTATGTTGTGTTTATTATGTGTCATTGAGTTGCTTGCAACTCATAGCAATCCTGTGTACAACAGCTCTGGAACCTGTTTTACCCTGAGCCATCCTTATCATCTCTGACACACCTACCTCTATTACCCCAGTCACTGAGTCAACCCATCTATTCCAGGGTCTTCCTCTCTTGCGCTACCCCTCCACCCTCTCAGGCATGATGTCCCTTTCCAAGACTGGTCCCTCCTTGCAACATTCCCAAAGTATGTCAGATGAAGGCTCAGAATCCTTGCCTCCAAGGAGCAGCCTGGTTAGTGTACGAAACAAAACTGAAAAGAAGAGAAAAAAAACCCAACAAAACGTGGTAGTGCCCGCTGGGGTTTCTAAGGCTGTAAATCGTCATGGAAGCACACTGCATTAACCAGTCTTTTGGTTAGCAGTTAAGTGCTTTAACCACTATAGCACCAAGACCATGCCACTAGAGCCCCCTATATAATGAAATATTCAGCAATGACAACCAGTGCCCCACTGAGGCATACAATATGTGTAGCACAGGGGGCTGCGCTGACCCAGAGGCAACACTCCTCTGGCATTTAGAAACCACCTGCTGTTCTGAAGGAGAAAGATGGTTACTCTCCTCCTGTGCCGTTTACAGCCTCTGAAAACCCACTGGAGGCTCAGCGATGAGTCCATTCAGACTCAATGCACATGAGTTTGAGTTTTGGGTATTTGAGGTTTTTTCCCTAAGAACACAGACAAAAGAGATTATATACAGAATTATTTCATATATACAGAATTCTAAAAAATATAAAATAAGCAAGAAGCAAATTGCTAGTTGCCCGAGATCAGAGTGGGAAGATTGGGAGGCAAGATTACAAATGAGCACCAAGAAACATCTTGGGATGAAGATAATATTAACTATTTGTATTAGTTCATGGTTTAGATGTATACTTCTATCAAATCCATATGTAAATTGTATGCTTAAATGTATATAAATTATTGTAGGTTGATTTTACATCAATAAAGGTTTTGTTTTTTAAAAGGCTGCATAATATACAATTACCTGTATCAGACATTCTTTTAAAGGTAAAATTATAGGGACAAAAAAGCATCTCAGTGACTACCAGGAGCTAGGAGCAATGCGGTGATGGCCTGGTGGGTATTTTGGGAGGTTATAGAAGTATTTTGTATTTTTAGCATTGGCTACACAACTATGTTGTTTTGAGGTGCCATCAAGTCAAGTATGACCCATAGCGGCCCTATGAACAACACGTCTGAACCCGGCCCTATCCTGTGTCATCCTCATGCTTTCTGACACACTCGAGCTCATCAGTCACCATGTCAATTGACTCGGTTGAGGGTCTTCCTCTCTTTTGCTGAGGCTCCGTTTTTCCAAGCATGATGTTCCTATCCAAGGAATAGACTCTCCCAGGAACATGCCCTAACTATGTGAGACAAAGCTTTACTATCTTTGCCTTGAAGGAACACTCTGGCTGCACTTTCTCCAAGCTATATTTGTTCATTCTTTTGGCATTCCATGAGATATTCAGTACTCTTTTTTAAATGTAATTTTATTTTATATTGATGTGCATGCAAAATTTGTATACATTGCTTTTCACACTAACCTTCATTCATACTGTGTTTCATACAATCATTCCCATTACGGTGTTTTGTAAAATTAATCATAAATGAACTATGCCCCTCATTATCCCATCTTTTCAGGTTTCTGGCAGATCTTTCCCATTTCCTTTGCCTCTTCCCTCCACCCTCCACCCTCCAAATTGAGTGATGTCATAATTTTCCCTCTGCCCATCCTCACGCCTCTGTTCCCATCCCTTCCCTCCTTGGGCCTTCATGCATGTTTTACTAGTTATCCTTCTATTTTTACAATAATGGTTTTATGCAATATTTGCTCTTATGATACTGAGTTAGTTCACTCAACATGATGCTCTCCAGTCTCTCCCAAGTTATTTTCAAAGTCATTGCTCCTAAGTGCTACATAATATTTCATCGTGTGAATGTACCACAGTTTCTCAAACCATTTGATTATAGTTGTTTCCATGTTCTTGTGACTGTGACTAATACTGAACATTAGTGTAAAAATCTCCATCTGTGACTCACTTATAATTCCCATGGAATTCCCTAGCAGTGGAATTTCTATGTTCAGAATTTTTAGAAAATGTCAGACTGCTTTTCAGAGTAGTTGTACCATTTTACAATCCCACCAGGAGTGTTCCTGATCCAAAACATACTTACTATACAGCTGTAATAACCAAAACAGCATGGTACTGATACAATGACAGGCACCTAGACCAATGGAACAGAATCAAGAACCCCGTAATGGGCGTATCTTTGCTCCACTGATATTCCATGAGGAAACAAAGCCTATTCAAATGGGGAAATGACAACCTCTTCAACAAATAGTGTTGGCAAAACTAGACTGCTATCTGAAGAAAGCTGAAACAGGATCCACATCTCACACCATAGGTTAAAAACCAACTCAAGATGGATCAGAGGCTTAGGAGTAAGGCCTCAAACCATTAAGATCATAAGAGATAAATTGGGGCCAAGCTTAGAAGGCCTAGCCTATGGTATAAACAGGCTGACAACTACAGCCAGAAATGTACAACCAGGAAAGGATAAAAATGATGAATGGAACCTTCTAAAGATTAAATCCCTGAAGTCATCAAAAAGTTTT
>NW_006399760.1:23173763-23174387 GCF_000299155.1 Elephantulus edwardii | reverse complement strand
ATGTCCCTCTCCAAGGACCGGTCCCTCCTTACACCATGTCCAAAGTATGTCAGATGAAGTCCCAGAATCCTGGCCTCCAAGGAGTAGCCTGGTTTAACCCTCTCCAGGATGCATAGAAATTAATAAATATTGAAGAGGATGCGAAGAGATAAAAACTCTCAACATTTTTAAAAGTAAAATAGATATTAGGATATATTTTATCCAGTTTTAAAAAAATTTTTTAATCTGTTGTCATGTGTTTAAAATATGTATTTCTGAAATATGATGAAGTTGAGGAACTGAGTAAAACAGGGACTTCCAAAGTATGGTGATGACTGAGGTTTGGAGGGAAAGAGTGGAGTCTGAGAGGATGAAAGGGCCATTTGTCCTGGGGCATAGCTCCACTAAATTTCTTTTGTAAAAAAATATTATGTGGATTCTGTTTTCCATCCTCTTTTATTTCTTTACTGTAAGTCTTTACAGGAAGACACCAAGAAAACAAAAAATCTTACCTTTGGACAGATAGGCAACATCATGAAAGATGGAGAAGCTATTTCATCTTGCTTGCACCCACAGTCAACAACTTTGGTACCAACAGTGAGAAAATCAGGAGACATATTGCACTAGAAGAGTCTGCAGTCAAGA
>NW_006399760.1:23169714-23173533 GCF_000299155.1 Elephantulus edwardii | reverse complement strand
AGGGGGAGGGGTTTGTGCGGGGAGAAGGGTGCAACAATGAATGAATGGAATCCCAAAATCTCTGTAGATGTTCATTGAAATGAAAAGTAAACAACCTAAATTAAAAAAAAAGAACAAACAAATATGTCTTGGAGAATATGCAGCCAGAGTGCTCCTTAGATGCAGATTTTGAAGCTTTGTCTCATGTCGATTATGTTGCTGGGAGGGGCTATTCCTTGCAGAGGGACATCGGGTTTGGAAAAGTAGAGGGTCTGTGAAAGAGAGGAAGACCCTTTACCAGATGGATTGACAAAGGGCTCTAGTGTGTCTGGAAGTGTGAGGATGATAGGAGTCAATGATAACTAACTAACTAACTAACTAACTAACTACAACAACAGCAATTCTTTACTGATTGTGTTATTTGGTGCAAATTACTCCTCTATCTCTGTTGGTATTTCTTCTTCATAAATGGAAAGGGAACATGTACTTCACATGGAGATTCGTGAGTGTGAGGAAAGGAAATGCTATCTAAAAATCCCCAGTGTTAGAGGAGCCCTAGTGGTTTAAGGCATTATGTGTTGGGCTGCTAACCTGAAGATCAAAGGTTTGAATCCACCAGCCTCTCCAAGCGAGAAAGATGAAGCCATCTGCTCCCTTTAAGATATAGTCTTAAAAGAATTGAAAAATAAATTCAACAATATATTTTTTAAGAAAAAAAAAAACCAACTATAGTCTCAGAAACTTACTTGATGGAGGTCCACAGTTGAAACGACCCCCAGGGCAATGGGAGTGGGAAAGTGATTTTCAGGTTAAGGTGGGAAACTAGGGCTCATTCTGAGGCTAATCCAGTCAATTCCACCCAAGATCCTGCAATTTGGTTCAAGGCCATAAACAGCTAACTCTGGGTGCTTCCTGACCTTCACATAAGATTGCTGGTTTCTAAGGAAACCAGGGCGTAGGGAAGACGAGCTCAAGCTGAGCAAGCTTTCAAAGCCTTCTCAGAATCTGTACCTGTGTGTGACCAACAGTTAACCTTTTTGAACTTTACGATTGTTCCTGGGGTGAGATGATATCTCATAGTTGTTTTGATTTGCATTTTTCTGATAGCTAGGGATTGTGACCATTTCTTCATGTGTTTGTTTTCTCGGGTGAAGTGTCTATTTTATCCTGTGCCCATTTTGTAATTGAGTTATGTTTTTCTTGTTGAGATGCTGGAGTACTCTATAAAAGTGTCAATTTAAGTCCCTTATTATGCTGAGTGAAATAACCCAATCACAAAAGGACAAACACTGCATAATACCGCTGTTATAAAATAGGACAGACATGGGGTAGGGGTTAGGGAGAGATTGGGAAAAGAATGGCTAGATAATGAACACTGCATGAGAACAGATGAGAGGAAGAGCTGTCTAAAGGAATATATGATTAGGCATTATAAGTCTGACAACAGTCTGGACTAGGGGGGTGCATTGTCGGGTGGAGTAGGGAGGACTAGGGAAAAATGTTCAACAATGAAAAAAAAGTTATTTTTTAAAAAAAATGTTAACTCTTCCCCAAATTATATTCTGAGCTGATTAAAACTCAGAGACACAGCCCAGATCCAATGCACAGATGAAGTTTCTGGACAGTTATTACATGCCATTGGGTCAACTACTCATAGTGACCCTGTGATTAACAGCTCTAACCCTGCCCTAACATGAGCCAACCACACTATTTCTGACACACCTATCCCCAGTACCATAGTCACTGTGTCAATCCATCTCATCCAGGGGCTTTTTCTCCTGTGCTGTCCCTTCACCCTTCCAAGCATGAAGTCCTTCTCCAAGGACTGTTCCCTCCTTGCAACCTGCCCAAAGTATATGAGACAATTTCAAAACCTTTGACTCCAAGGAGCAATCTGGTTTACCTCCTCTCTAGGGCAGACCTGTTAGTTCTCTTGGCAGTCCTTGATATGGTCTACACCCTTCTCCAGCCTCACACCCAAAGGCATTGATTCTTCTTCAGTTATCCTTACTCATTGTCCAGCCTTCAGATGGACAGCAAGCAACTGAGAAAACTATGGCCTGGATCAGGCACACCTTGGTCTTTAGACTGACATCATTGCTCTTTGGCATTCTGGAACAGTCCTGGACAGCAGATTTTGCCAAAACAATTTGTCTTTAGATTCCTGACTGCTGATGCCAAGGGTACTGATTGTGGATCTGAGCAAGATGAAATTTTTATTAGCCTCAATCTTTTCTCACCTGCCGATCTGCCCAGTGGTGAGGATTTTTGGGTTTTGGGTTTGTTTGGTTTGGGTTTGTTTTGTTTTTTTTAATGTTGAGATGCTATCTATATTGAAGGACTACATCTACTAGTTTATGCTACCAAGGTAACTGTGAGCAGGGCTGGCCAGTTCAGATAGAGCCACTTTGTGGTAGCCACCGTCTGGGAAAGAATCATGATGCAGTCATGACTATAAAACCAAATCTGTTGCATCAACTTGATTCTGACTCACGTGGACCTCATGCTACACACTATAGGGTTTTCAAGACAGGATTTAAATTTTTATTTTAATTGTGATTTTCATGAAAGCTTACAAAAAAGTTGGATTTTCATTCATTGTTGCACATTTCCTTCCCTTTCCCCTAGGCCTTGTCACGGTATCTATTCACCATGGATGACCTTGCTGGTATTTTATGTATCTCTGGCAAAGTTACTAGCATCCTAGCAGCCTGAAGGCATCAATCATAGTGTGGTATCTGAGAGATGGGTGGTGATTTATCTTTCTCATGCACCTCCACGCAACAGAGCCATTCCCACACTCCCACGCTGCAGCCCTCACACATCCTCCTGAGAAGAGAGCCCTCCAGAGGCGTGGGATCTCGGCGGGTCACTGCCCTTAAAGTCCTCTGTCTTATTGGAGGAGGTGGACCTCCACCTTGCATTCCTTGCAGCTGCTCACAGGGTAGGGCCAAGCCTAGCCGTTTGGAACATAGCGCCCACTGGAGGCCTCCACAGGTATCGCGGATGCAAAGGAGCTGCTGAGGGTCTGTTGTTCCTTTCATTTGTGTTACTCTTTTGAATATGGGGACTCTGGGGGCGCTCCGAAGCTGCACTGCAATCCCAAAGGCACGTGGTTTGAATCCGTGAGTTGCTCCACAGGAGGAGGATGGGCTTCTGAATACCGGCCAGAAGGTAGCTTTGGGTCACTTTGGGCTGGACCAAATACAACAATATTGTTTTTGATAGTGACCCAAGGAAAAGGTTAAACTGCTAATTACTTCTTCATCCAACCATTCAGATGCATTTTGGTCAATAAAATCCACTTCATGTACCACCCTGTAATCAACCTAGCTCACTTTCTCCTTAGTGGAACTCTGGTGGCATGATCCACTGTTAATCCACAGGCAGTGTCTCTCTGCATTTTCATCCATCGATAGACCTGAGTGAAAAAAAGGTGGACGATCTCCTCCTCTGCGATTTACAGCTTTAGAAATCCAGTGAAGAGACAGCTTTACATGTCACTAATGTGTGACAAGCCAAGAGAAGGTTTGGGATTGAATATGTTAATGTAAGTAAATGATGCCAGAGACAAAAGATCACACAACACATAATTCAATTTATCAAAAATACTCAAAATAGGTAAAACCACTGAGTCATAAAGTTGATGAATGCTGCCTGGGAGTGTAGGAAGGGGAAGGCGTGACTGTTTAGAGTTGTTGTTGTTGTTATTTGCTGTCGAGTCACTTGTGACTCATAGTGACCCGATGTACAGCCCTGAAACCTGTTTTATCCTGTGCCAACTTTACTGTGTCCAACACACCTACCGTCATTACCCCAGTCACTGTATCAATCCATCTC
>NW_006399760.1:23138393-23168133 GCF_000299155.1 Elephantulus edwardii | reverse complement strand
AATACTCTTCTCCAGCGTTACAGCTCAAAGGCATTAATTCTCTTTCTATCCCTCTTCATTGTCCACTTCTCTGGCACAAAGCAAGCAATTGTGAAGACTATAGCCTAGATCAGGCCCACCTTAGTTTCCATATTGATATCGTTGCTTTGTGGTACTCTGCAGAGGTTCCTGACAGTCAACTTTCCCAATGCAATTTGTCTCTTGATTTCCTGGCTGCTGGTACCAGGAGTGTTGATTGTGGAACCAAGCAACCTAAAGCTGTTAACAATCTCAATCTCTTCATCATCTATCATAATGCTGCCAATTGGCCCAGTGGTGAGAATCTTTGTTTTCTTGATGTTGAGCTTCAATCCATATTGAAGGCTGCAGTCTTTGATCTTCTGCAGAAAGCGATTCAGGTTCTCCTCAGTTTCAGCAAGCAGAACTGTGTCATCTGCATAACTCAGGTTGTTGATGAATCTTCCTCCAATCCTGATGCCTCATAGAGCCCTGCTTCCCAGATGATCTGTTCTGCATATAGATTAAAAAAAATGGAAACAGAATACATCCCTGGTACACATCCTTTCCTATTTTGAACCATGCTCTGTTCTGACAACTGCCCCCTGGTCCAAGTATAGGTTTCACATAACCACAATCAAAATGTTCTGGGATTCCCATTCTTCTCAGAGTTAGCCATAGTTTGTTGTGATCCACACAGTTAAACGCCTTTGCATAGTCAATAAAACACAGATATACATTCCTCTGGTACTCTCTGTAGTGGTGACCCTGGAACAAGTTAGTGGCAATGACTACACCAAGTTGTGAATATTCTCAACTGAATTGCACACTTGAAAATATTAAAACACGAATTTGATGTTATATGAATTTAACTTCAATTTTAAAAGATGGCTTTTGGGTATGAACCACTTCATTAGATTGTTGTTGGTGTTATGTTGCTGTTGAGTCGACTATTACTCATAGTGACCTTATGAACAACAGCTCTGAAACTTACCCTATCCTGAACCAACCTCACCATTCACCATCTCTGACATACCTGACCTCATTGCCACATAAGGTCTTCCTCTCCTGTGCTCACTCTCTACTCCTCCAAGCATGATGACCTTCTCCAATGACTGATCCTTCCCAGCAACATGCCCAGTGTTTTTTGAGGTGGAATTTCCAAATTCTTGCTGCCAAAGAGCAACTTGGTTTCACCCTTTCCAGGACAGACTTGTTCATTCTCTTGGCAGTCTATCATGTTCAATATTCTTGTCCAGTACCACAGAACAAAGGTGTAAATTCTTCTTCTGTCATCCTTATTCATTGTCCAACTCTCAGAGGCATAGCAAACAATTGAGAATGCCATGACTTGGATCAGACACACCTTAGTCTCTAGATTGACATCATTGCTCTTTAGCCCTCTGGAGAGGTCCTTGATAACAGGTTTTCCCAAAGCAACCTATCTTTTGATTCCCTGACTGCTGGTGCCAAGAGTATTTATTGTGGATCAAAGAAAGATGAAATTGTTAACAGCTTCAATATTTCTCACCTATTAGCCTATTAGCCTGGTGATGAGGATTTTTGTTTTGTTGATGCTGAGATGCAATCAGTGTCAAAGGCTGTAGTCCCTTACCTTCTGCAATAAGTGTTTCAAGTAGTTATTTATAATTGTCTTCACAGCACGGTGCTTAGGAGAAAAGCTGGTGGTGTATGTGTAAAGTTTGAATACTGTGAGAGTAAAATGTGATGACCCACTTACTCAGGCGTCCAAACCAGGGACTCTGTGGTTAATCATAACTACCTCTCACCCACATTTGACTGTGACTAAGCTTCACTGATCAGTGCCATTATCTAGTGTCACCCTGAGTTCAGAGGGACAATAAAGCAATTAGTGCCAAGTCAGTGAGCTCCCCCTCTTCCCTTTTAAGGAACAATCTCAGTGGTGGATTCTGAATCATTCTGCATCAAGAGGTCCCACAGACGTCAGTGGGGGATTTGTAAGCAGGAATGAGTTCAGAACCTTTATGGGAGAATTTTGCAATGCAGCTTGGAGTGATCAATCTTAACAACAATGTCCAGAAAATGAAGACTACCTCCCCCATCCCATCACCCCGACAAGTTTCCAAAGGCGCTTGCTGGTAATTCTGTTTCAGAGCCACGAATTAGAAAGAAATGCCTGGTAACTTTGGCGAGAGAGTCTGAAAGCAGGGCTGAGGGCGATAAAGGGTTTTGGAAGAGTCTTTCCTACCAACTCGATAAAATATCAGCTGCTATTTGACAACAAACAGAAACACAACACAAAAGTCCAACTGTTCTGTTCAGAAGGCACTAATAGAAAAAATCTGGTAAACAAGAAAGATTAGTGCAAGAATGTTCTACCAAGTAGATTCAGTTTCTCTAAGGAAATGTTAATCCCTCCTTGCTACAGACTTTCCCATAAAACAGAAAATGAGTCATCGCTGTATCACTGATTATTTTAAGAGATTTTAAAAGGTTAACTAGTATTGGAGCCAAGTGAGTCTTCCATCTGATCTCTTTTCTCCCCTCCTTTAAATATTTGTCACAACATTCTTAATGAAAGAAAATATTTAAAAGCATGGTTCAAGGTTCTATATGCCAATATTATTTTCTCCAGTGTTATTCTCTCTCTCTCTCTCCAATTTAAATGACATTATTTTTCAAGAAATGTTTTGTACATGGTAACTAAAGGTAACTGCTAATGTGTGTCATCTATGAATACATAAGCCTAAAAAGGCATTTTATTCATTGCAAAAACTCATCAGACACTCTTTTCGGTAACTTGTGTTTCACAGAAGTGTGTTTTTTTGGTGTCGCTGAGTGAAGTCTGACATGTGAATGAGCAGAGCTGCCTCACGGCGTTTCCAACTATAATTTTTACAGAAGTGGATTGCCAGATCTTTCCTGTCAGGAGCTGCTAGATAGGTTTTATATACGTTGTTGTTTGGTTGTTAGGTTTTCAAAGGCCATAAAGTGCGTGGCAATAGATTGCTTATCTTTCTCCTGAAGAGCAGCTGGTGGATTCAAACCATGTACGTTAGAGTTGGCAGCACAACTTCTTACCAAACTTCTTACCACTAGAACATCACAGCTCACATATAATATGCTTTACTCATAGAAATCTCTCACTTTTTTTTTTCTTTTTTACAGATGAATGTTTGAACACAGTGCCCCCCAATCAATTTCACTTTTTTAAGCAATTGTGAGTCATCTGTATTAGAATGTATTTCATTATCCTAATCTCTTACTGATGAACACTTCAGTTGCTTCATTTTCCTTTTTGCAAACAATCACCTATTATAAATATGGTCGAAATGGAATTCATTTCTGTACATGAAAACAATTTTCTTTCTCTGGTGTAGCAAAAAATAAAACAAAAAAACGGGGGAGAGAGGAGGAGAGAAATGATGAAGAAAAAGAAGTGAAGAGAAGATTTCAATGGGAAGCTTGAAAAGACTGAGCTAAGTATTATAATGAAATGTACAAAGAGCTGGAGTTAGAAAAGGAAATATCAAATAAGAGTTTGCTTGGCATTTCTCAAATGGAAAAAATGAAAAAAAAAAAAAACACCAAATTAAAGCCTTGAGTTGCAATACTGAAGGATGCTATAGGTAGGATCTTAAATAATCAAGCATCAAAAGAAGATGGAAGAAATGCATAGAAATATCAAAAAAGAATTGTCTGACGCAGAACCTTTCAGGAAGCAACATATGGTCGAGGACCAACGGTAATAAAAGAAGAAGGTCAAACTGCACTGAGGACATTGGCAAAAAAGTAAGGCCCCAGGAATAGATGAAATAAATACCAACTGACATGTTTCAACAGACACTTGCCAGGACATGCTCACCAGGCTCTGCTTGAAATTTGGAAGACAACTGGTTAACTGGTGAACAGTATTCTCATTCCCCAAAAATGTGATTCATCAGAATGTGGAAATTATTGAAAAATATCATTAATAGCACATGCAAGTAAAATCTTGCTGAAGATTATGAGAAAATGGCTAGCACAGTTCATCAACAGAGAACTGCCAGAAATTAAAAATGGATTTAGAAGAGGTCGTGGCACCAGTGATATCATTGCTGATGTCAAATGAATCTTGGCAAAAAGCAGAGAGTGCCAGGAGATTATATTTTTGCATTCTATTAAATATGCAATGGCACTTGATTATGTGGATCATAATTAATTATTATTAAGATTGAGAAGAATGTGCTGTATCTTCAAGCTCTGCATATTATCAAGCTTTCACAGCGACCAAGCACTAATGAAAACTGATGTTATATTGCTTTAACTTTTTCCTTTCTTTTTAGATATAAAGTAAAGCTTATTTTTATTGACCATTTTATCTATCTTTTCCTCATTTCAAAAAGTTTCATTCCTTTTTCAATTTGATGTTTGTATCTTGGGGAAATTAGCCTCATTCTCACCTTTATTGTCATTTCACCCAGGATGTTATTGTCTTTTGACTTTGCTTTTGATATTTTTATGCAAAATTTTCATTTTCATTTTGTAAACCTGCCAGTCTTCTTTGTAGTTTATGGTATTTTCTCATCCTTATAATGTTTTTTGCTAGGAACATTCTGGTTTCCCAGCACTGTAATCAAGGAGGTGGTATAGTACAGCATGTGTGGGGTGCTGCTGCCTGAGTGCGCAGCGTTTCTAAGCCACCAGCTGCTCTGTGGAGAAAGATGGGCAGGCTCCTCCCACAATGATTTACAGCCTCAGAAACCCGACGGAGGACTACCACAAATGGGATTGACTCAATGACAATGAGGTTGACTTTGGAATGTTTTATTTACGTCTTTGTCTGAAAATTTTTATGTAAGAAAAAAAAAATAAATACATGGACTGGTTCTTTTCCCCAATTTGCTAAGTCCCAACATCAATTATTGAATAGTTTTTCTTGTCCTGATTAGAATGCTGGTTTTTATAATTCAGTTTTATCCCCTATTCTGATGTAACTTCTGAGTTGTTCTTCAATATAACCCCTTATTGACGCGGTGACTGGCGCAGTGGGCTCTTGTGTGTCAGGAAGTGTGAGGATGGTGCAGGATAAGAACAGGGGTCAGATCTTCTGTTCATAAGGTCACTATGAGTCGTACTCCACTCGACGACACTTAACAACTTTTAATTTTTACAGTTTAGTTGTACTGTTTACTCTCTTCGAGGCCTTTTTACACGCTTTGTTAGAAACTATGTGAAATTTTAAAATAGTTCTTTAAACTCCATCTCTTAATCTATTAAGAATGTTTTAAGAAACATCAGTAATTAAGTAAATGGGTTAAGTGTTTGTTTGAACAGTTTTAGAAGTGATATTGAAATAATACTAAATATATTATAAACCATAAATATATTAGAAATATATATTATATATTATAAATATAAATATACATAAAATAGATATAAATATAAATATATTATAAAATAAGCCATATATTATAAGAGAAAATAATTTTAAATATAAAATGTTTTGTGTTAAGCCAAAATGAAAGAAAAGTGATATAAACCTAAATTAAGAAAGTATATGATTGTTGTTTCTCAATGTGTTCATTTAGCTCAGTGAATGTGACTTTCTTATCTTATTGACCACTAGGCCACCAGAGCTCAAATAGTGTAGGAAAGACTGAATGATGAAGACGAATCCCAGATTTTCCAAAAATCTTATGATACAAGTTTTTTTGAGTAAATTTTTATTGCCTGGGCAAAGAAACGACTTACTTACCATCATGAAGAGACTTGTCTCCCCCTAGTGGAGTTCTGGTGGCCTAGTGGTGAGAGTCTATGCTATAATCCCTAAGGTATGCAGTTCAAATCCACTAGCTGCTCCATGGGAGAAGGATGGGCAATCTCCTCTTGTGTGATTGTGTAACTGTGTGATTATTGTTATGTGCCATCAAATTGACAACTCATTGTGACTCTATGCACAATTGCTCTGAACTTTGTTCTATCCTGAGCCAATCTCACTGTCTCTGACATACCTACCCTCATTACCCTAGTTACTGTGTAAATCCATCTCATTGAGGATCTTCCTTGCCTGCGTTGTCCCTCCACCCTTTCAAGCATGATATCCTTTTCCAAGGACTGGTATCTCCCGACAACATGTCCAAAGTATGTCAGACAGAGCCTCAAAATCCTTGTCTCCAAGGAGCAGTTTGGTTTCACCCTCTCCAAGTCATATCTGTTAGTTCTCTTGGCAGTCCATAGTATGTCCAATACTTTTCTTGAGCATCACATATCACAGGCATCAATTCTTCTTCTGTCATCCCTAGTCATTGTCCAGCTCTGTGATGGATAGCAAGTAATTGTGAAGACCATGGCCTGGATCAGACACACCTTAGTCTTAACCTTGGTCTTTAGCAGTCTGGAGAGGTCCCTAATAGCAAATTTTCCCAATACAACTTGTCTTTTGACTTCTTTTTCATCTGCTGGTGCCAAGAGTGTTCATTGTGCTCCCTTGTGGAAACTAGCAAGCTGAAATTGTTAACAATCTCATTCTCTTCTCCGTCTGTGATGATGTTGCCAATTGGTCCAGTGGTGAGAATCTTTGTTTTCTGGATGTTGAGCTTCAATCCATATTTAAGACTTCAGTTCCTGATCTTCTGCAGCAAGCGCTTCAGGCCCTCCTCAGTTTCAGCAAGCAAGGCTGTGTTATTTGCATAACACAGATTGTTGATAAGTCTTCCTCCAATCCTGATGCCACATTCTTCTTCATGAAGTCCAGCCTCTTGAATGATCTGTTCCACCTACAGATTGAAAAGGAATAGAGGTAGGATACATCCCTGATGCACTCCTTGGCCAGTTCTGACTCAGTGACACAGGACAAGTGCTCAACCTAGAATGCTCTGATGACTTAGTGATAAAAAATTGTGCTGTAATCATAAAGGCACAGGGTTAAAATCCACCAGCTGCTCCATGGGAGAAGGATGAGCAATCTCCTCCCAAGATATACATTAGTTCTCACTCCAGGACACACAACAACAAGAAGAGCTTAATGCAGGTAGCTCTAATGGTTTAGTGGTGAGGAACTGCACTGCCAACCCAGAGGTACTTGGTTTGTACACATCAGCCACTTTGCCAGAGCAAGATGGACAATCTAATCTCCTTTGTTATAATTCTACTGCCACTTAGAACCCACTAGAGGGTCAGGTATGAGTCAGTTCCAACTCAATGGTACAAAATAACAGTGCTCATAGTGGTATAAAATGAGAACATGATGGATTTAAATGGCTGAAGAGTGCTGTTTTCAAACATACTCACCTTTCATGTGGAAGTTTTGTATGGAAAGTTTAAAGTCCCCTCTAGAAATTTTGTGTGGAAGACAGAAAGATAGGATTAAGAGATATCACAAATTCTTCTACTTTTCAATAAACTCTGTGGTACTTGGAAGAATCTAGCTGGAGAACAAGAGACAGATAGGCTTTTTCCTCCTGTGTGATTTACAACCTCCGGAAAACCACTGAAGGATCAGCTACGAGTTTGTTTAGAGGCACTAGGGCAACGAAGTGAGGACAACTGAGTCTTTGGTCTCCATCATGATCTTAATTGGCTTTATTGTAGGGGTGGTCTGTGTTTTCATTTACCACGTGGCCCTATGGAAAGAAGAGATGAGAGACATGTGGCTCAGCCTCCAGGCCAACAGCACCTCCCCCACACCACCTCTGTGGCCAGAAGGTACTAACACCACTCCTGTTTCAGCAGAGAATGAGAAGTCAGTTTGTGTGACCTTTAAGGTCTCCCAGAGCTATTGTTGGACCCCATAAATGCTGATGACAAAAGTATCTTCTCTCTCCCAACCTACACAGGGCTGTGTCCAGCTTCCTGAAGATAAGTGTGTCCCTCTTTCTGTTTACAGCAGAAAACGTAGCACTCAATAAATAGCAAAGTTTGGTAGTCATAATAGTCCATGGCTGCCTCAAGAAAGAAGCCAACTCTTGAGCAAAACCAGCATTCGTGGTCTCCAAAAAGCTGTCCTGTCTCACATCCCTCAGAGCACACTTGTTATTTGGTTAGCCAATGACCTTTGAGTGTGAGCCTACTCCTCAATGTTACTGGAGGAGAACCAACTGCGTTCCCAGAGTGCACAGCAGCTGATCTAGACAGCTGTGTTTGCCCAACTGTTTGATGTCACCTCTCCATTTAGTGCATGGACAGGATCTGAAGAAAGAAAAAAACAAAAAAACAAAACAAAACAAAACAACAGCCAGATACAAACTGTAAACATTATAAGTAAAAGAAAGTGGTTTGTTTACTTGGATATTGGGAAAGCTCCAGAGAGTTCAAATTCAAGATAGGAAAGTGAGGCTAAACCAAGACTTAGAAGACTCCTTTGTAAACGAAGATCCTTTAGTGTCCAGATTAGATAAACTGATGAATTCCTCAGGGTTAATATCCGTCAGTCGTAAAGCCTGAGCCAGATTGCCAAAAAAAGAGAAGGGACTAGTGAAAAGAAAGTGATGGATAGTAGAGTGTCTCAGCAGTGTGATTAGTCTTCTCTGGTTTCTTCAGGGGATGAAAGAAAGAATCTGCAACATGATGCCATTATATGTCTTAAACCTGAAATTTATCTGGAGAGCAGTCTTCTAGTTCTTAAGCAAGTTGCTTTCTTTCCAGTCTCATTAGTGGAAGGAGATCATATATAGAGATGATCCTCCTTGTGTTTTGAAGAATGAGAATTACAGAACACTTAAGCCAAGTGGTACTTCCTCAAACAGAAAAAATCAGAAAAGATGTTTATTAGAGTTGTGTCCTTTCACTATGTTTACTCAGTGTATGCACTGAGAAAATAATCTGAGAAACAAAAAAAAAATGCAGCATCAAAATTGGAGGAAGACTCGTTAATAACTCACTATAGAACTGAAGAGTAATGATGTCAGTCTGAAGACTAAGGTACGCCTGATCCAGATCATCATCTTCATAATTATTTGTTATGCATCAGAAAGATGGACAATGACTAAGGATGATAGAAGGAGAATTGATGCCTTTGAGCTGTGATGCTGGAAAAGAGAACATACCATGGACTGCCAGGAGAACAAACAGGTTTGTCCTAGAGACAGTAAAACCCGGCTGCTCCTTGGAGACAAGGGTTCTGAAGCTTCATCTGACATACTTTGGGCATATTTCAAGGAGTGACCAGTCCTTTGAGAGGAACATCATTCTTGGGAGAGTGGAAGGACAGCACAAGAGAGGAAGACCCTCGACGAGATAGATTGATTCAGTCACTGGGGTAGTAGGGGTAGATGTATCAAGTTGGGTCTCTATGTAGGGGCTCTATGAGTCTCCAGAAACTTGATGGCACATTACAACAACAATATGCAGATGACACAACCTTGCTTACTGAAAGTGAAGAAGGCTTGAGATGACTGTAACTTTTACTATGGATTACTTTCAATGGAAAGAAAAGAAAAATCTTTACAAGTGGATCAATAAACAACATCACACAAAATTGAGAAAAGATTGAAGTTGTAAAAGACATTTTTTACTTGTATTCATAAATGAAGCCAAACCCATAGAAGCAACTGTCAAGAAATCAAATGGCCTCTTTAAATTGTAAAAATAATAAAAAGGGCTATGTTAAACCTCATATGCATAGGAAAGCTGGCCAAAGAACAAAGAGGACCAAAGAAGAATTGATGCCTTTGAATTATGGTATTGATGGAGAATGTAAAATACACTGTGGAATTCCAGAAGAATAAACAACTTTTTCTTGGAACAAGTATGTTCAGGATGTTCCTAGGAGGTGAGGACAGCAAGACATCATCTCATGTATTTTGGACATGTTATCAGAAGGGAACACGTTCGTACTTGGGCAAGTAGTAGGCCAATGAGAAAGAGGAAGGTTCTCAAGGATGTGGAGTGATACGGTAGTTGCAACTATGGACTCACTTATAGCAGCAAGTGTGAGGAGGGTACAGGACAAAGTGGGGTTTTATTCTGTGGTGTATACATAATATCACCATGAACAATGACTGACTCAAAGACACCTAATAATAACAACAAAGTATTATTGGCCTCCTTATCCTAAGCTTCAGTTATCTTTACAAAGTTAAATAGAGACCAAAAATTACCCAAGGAATCTTAACTTTATTCATAGCTAGAATTTATAAAAATTTTAATGGATAATGTAAATTTTTATATATAGAGGGGGAAAACAAACTAGTCCTTGGAGGCAAGGATTTTGAGACTACATCTCACATACCTTGAGCATGTAGCCAGGAAGGTTCTATCATTGGAGAATGATATCATGCTTGAAAGGGTGGAGGGACAGCACAGGAGAGGAAGACCGCCAGATGAGATGGATTGACACAGTAACTGGAGTAATGAGGGTAGGTGTGTCAGAGACAGTGAGATTGGCCCCAGATAGAACAAGATTCAGAGCTATTGTGCATAGGATCACTATGAGTCATAGTCAATTCGATGGCACATAACAACAACAACAACAATAGCCGAGTTTATATAATGTTTGCTATGTCCTAAATCTTCCCCATCCAGCCCTTTGAGGTTAACAAACAACACTCTGAACTGTTGCACTAAAAAATGAGGTTTAGAAGGAAAATATTCATTCATGATTCTACTCAAAGGGGTAGAAGCTATTTGACAAGCTGGAAGTATTATTCAAACTTGTAAATTCTAAATCCAGTTCTTCTCCATGACTATGAATGATTAAAAAACCCAATATATATTAGAATTCACAGTAACTGAGGAATTGAATTTTTTTATTCAATTGTAAACTTTAAAAAAGAACTAAGATGTGCCTGATCTAGGCCATAGTCTTTTCAGTCACTTGTTATGCATCTAAGAGCTGGACAATGACTAAGTATAACGTAAGAAGAATTGATGCTCTTGAACTGTGGTGTTGAAATGTACTGAATATCCTATGGACTACCAAAAGAACAAATAGGTATGTTTTGAAGAAAGTGCAGTCAGAGTGCACGTTGGAGGTAAAGATAACAAATCTTCATCTCACATAATTTGGCATGTTGCTAGAAGATGTTTTTTTTTCATTGGAGAGGGACATCGTGCTTGCGAAGGTGGAGGTATGGCAAAGAAGAGGAAGATCCTCAATCAGTTGAGTTGACACAGTAACTGAAGCATTGAACTTGAGATTGCGAGGATGGCACAGGATAGGACAGGCTTCAGATGTGTTGTCCATAGTTTCACTATGAGTTGTACTTGGCTTGAAAACACCTAACAACAACATCAACATCATGACAATCCCAATAGGGAGTGCTGGTGGCTTAGTGGTAAGGTGTTGCACTACCAACACAAGGCAAGCAGTTCAAATCCACCAGCTGTGTGGGAGAAAGATGGGCAATCACCTCTGATGCAATTATGCAGTCTCTGAAAACCCACTGGAGGGTCAGCTAGGAGTTGGTTCCTACTGAATGGCACATAACCACACCTGTTGTGTTGTTGTTGATGGCCTTTGAGTCGAGTATGACTCATAGAGACCCTATGAACAAAAGGCCTGAAGCCCCTCTACAACTATCGACATTTATCAAAGTTCATAGAGTTTCTGCAGGCATGTTGTTTAGGAAGTGGATGCCACTTCTGAGATTAGTGAGCCTAGCCTGTAGGGAGTTGTTTTACTAACTCAAACGCTGCAGATCTCCAACGGTTCCAATTTATCAGTGGCTCAAGAGAAAAAGAAAGATGGGCCATCTCTTTCCATTTGGATTTACTATCTTGGAAACCAGTCACTTTGAGAGAGAAGAACCAGCTCGAAGCCAATGAGAAAATGATTATAACTACTTTTTCCATTTAACATTGTGGCTAAGTATAGACTGCTGAGAATACAGGAAGATTTATTCTGAGGAATCTGGGAAGGTACATGTTATTCTTCCTTTCTGCTGCTTGTGGCTGGAGTTGAGGCCACCATCTTTGATCAGGAAGTGACTTGAGAATGGCTCTCTCATGTTGACATGTGTAGAGAAGAAAGATAGGAACTAGGATCATTAATAGCACTAGCAAACTGCTTACTAGTGAAGGACAGCCCTGCCTTCCACTAGACTTCTTTTACATGAGAGTATTTTTAAGTAGAGTTATTAAGAATTTTTCTGTTATAACCTTATCTTAATGAAAACAAAATAAAAACCCCCAAAAAACAAAAAACCCCCCACGCTTCCAAAATTATTTCCAGATTAGGTGGGTCTGAGAAGCCAAATACAATTGTTTGGATTTAATCCTTCAAAGGATTGATGCCTTTGAATTGTAGTGTTGGAGAAAAGTACTGAATATCTCATTGACTGCCAAAAGAACAAATAAGTTTGTCCTGGAGAAAGTGAAGCCAGAGCGTGCTATAGAGGCAAAGATGATGAAGCTTTGTCTCACCTACTTTGGACATAGTGTTAATTGGGGCTGTTCCTTGGAAAAAGACACCATGCTTGGAAAGATAGAGACCCAGAGAAAGACAGGAAGACTTTCAACTAGATGGATGGATATAGTGGCTGGAGCAGTGGGCTCAAGTATGTCAGAGTCGATAGAATGGGGTTCAGCTCTGTTGTTGCTGAGTTATAGTAATTTTAATGGCACCTAGCAACAAATATCCATCTCTATATATCTTTAGAAAGATTTAGATATAGTTTTTTTGGTCTTGAGAAAATGAGAGATATTAAGTCTCGTCACATGACTCTAAACAAACACCCCCTTAGCTCTGAATGAAAGTAGGGCTCCTCTAAAGCTAATTTTCTGGAAATCTCTTCTGTGAGGCTGTTGGTCCATGGACTACATTTTGTCTAGCAAAAATTCAGAAAGTATTCCGGCCTCAGGAAGTGTTTGTATTCAGCTTCCCGGCTTCTCTTTTATGTACCTTCAGTCACCATGGACTGAACAGCCAGACACAATAAGGAAAACTTTGTCGGCTCTGGAATGCTGTGCTGATGCAATACTAAAAATATGATCTGGGTCTGATCCTAAATCTTCTCTTTGTAGTTGTCCTTCCATAATAATGATGATTGGTAAATAGGGCATCAGCTGTTGAGTTCACAGTGCCCCTAAGACTTGTATTTACTGAAACTTAAGCCTGGCTTTCCTGTAAATCAGATCACTCTTGTTAATAAAAGAAACTTTTATAGTGGCCCAAGAGAAAATTGTATAAGTCAATCACAAATAAGCTTTTGTTTCCAAATTTTGTGAGTATAAGCCAATCTCTGCTGATACAAGTACAATATATTCCTACCTGTGGTTTGGTGCTGCTTGATTCTCAGATCATTGACTTGAATAAAACTTATATAGTTGTTATGTGCCATCGAGTTGCTTGTGACTCACAGTGACCCTATGTACAGTGTCTCTGAATCACGCTCTATCCTGAGCCAACCTTATCATCTCTGACACACCTATCCCCTTAACCCCAGTCACTGAGTCAACTCATGTCATTGAGGGTCTTCTTCTCTTGTGTTGTCCCTCCACCCTTCCAAGCACGATGTCCCTCCTTTCAACTTGCCCAAAGTATATCAGACAAAGGTTCAGAATCTTTGCCTCCAAGGAGCAGCCTGGTTTCATCCTCTCTAGGATAAACCTGTTTGTTCTCCTATCAGGCCATTGTATGTTCAATACTCTTCTTCAGCACCACAGCTCTAAGACATCAATTCTCCTTCTGTTATCCCTCATTATTGTCCAATTTTCTGATGCATATCATGTAATTGCAAAGATCATGGCCTGGATCAGGTGCACCTTAGTTTCCAGACTGACATCGTTGTTCTTCAGTATTCTGGAGAGGTCCCTGAGAGCAGATTTTCTCAATGCAATTAATCTTTTGAGTTCCTGGCTGCTGGTACCAAGAGTGTTGATTGTGGAGCCAAGCAAACTGAAACTGTTAACAATCTCAATCGCCTCACTGTCTGTCATGATGCTGCCAATTGGCCCAATGGTAAGTTTTTGTTTTCTTGATGTTGAATTTTAATCCATATTTAAGGTTTCAGTTCTTGACCTTCTACAGTAAGCACTTCAGGTCCTCCTCAGTTTCAGCAAGCAAGGTTCTGTCATCTGCATAACACAAGTTGTTGGTGAGTCTCCCTCCATTCCTCCTCATAAAGTCTAGCCTTCCGGATGATCTATTCTGCATATGTTGTTGTTGTTAAGTGCTTTTGAGTCGCAGGCAACTCATAGCGACCCTATGAAGGAGAGTTCTTGATGCTTGGTTGCCTTTTATCCTCTCTCCAGGTTCATAGGGTTTCCGGAGGCAAGCTATTATGAAAGTGGGTGCCATTCCTCCTTCCATGCTTGTTTAATCGGGGAACTCCACCTGACTCTCAGTCCGCATTGGGTAGCCAACCATTAATGCATTTGACACATCCGTGTCACAGTGTTCAGCCTCACAGCAACCACAAACTCGGGACGGCAACTTGTACACCAGGGCTATACGACCCAGAGGAATGTCTGAACAAAAACAATGGAAGACTGGCCGGAGAGCCACAAACTAAAAGTCACGCACCTTTATCTGCATATAGATTATCTAGTAGATAAATTTTATTATTTACTTACTTTCTTTTGACAAAATAGGAAGGTGATGCTAATGTTAATAATAATAAAAGTGTCTAAATTTTTTAATATTTACTGTATGTTAGATACTGTAATTAAACACATTCCATATGTATTTTATTGAATTAAATGTTAATAATGACTCTATACTCAAATAAAATCCATTGCTTCGGAGTAATATCCAATGAAACAATAATTATTTAAAATAATAATGTTGTTGTTTGTTGTTGTTATGTGCCATCGAGTCGTTTGTGACTCATAGCGACCCTATGTAAAAGAGCTCTATACACTCTTCTATCCTGTGCCAGCCTAGCCATCTCAAACACACTTATTTCCACCTCTCCAGTCACAGAATCGATCCATCTCATCAAAGGTCTTCCTCTCCTTCGCTGCCCCTCCACTCTGCCAAACATGATGTCCCTCTCCAAGGACCTCCTTGCCTCCTTGCAACATGCCCAAAATATGTCAGATAAAGCCTCAGAATCCTTGACTCCATGGAACATTCTGACTTCACCCTCTCCAGGACAAACCTGTTTGTTCTCCTAGCAGTCCATGGTATATTCAACACTCTTCCCCAGCACCACAACTCAAAGGCATCAATTCTCTTTCTATCAACCCTATTCACTGTCCAACTCTCTGAAGCATAGCACGTAATTGCGAAGACTATAGCCTGTATGAGGCACACCTTAGTCTCCAGTCTAACATCGTTGCTCTTCAGCACTCTTGAGAGGTCCCTCACAGCCGACTTTCCCAATGCAATTCGTCTCTTGATTTCCTGGCTGCTGTTACCAAGAGTGTTGACTGTGGAGCCAAGTAAATTAAAACTGTTAACTATCTCAATCTCTTCACCATCCATATTGATGCTGCCAATTGGCCCAGTGGTTAGAATCTTTGTTTTCTTGATGTTGAGCTTCAGTCCATAAAGGAGGCTATAGTCCTTGATCTTCTGCAGCAAGTGCTTCAGGTCCTCCTCAGTTTCAGCAAGCAGGGTTGTGTCATCTGCATAACGCAGGTTGTTGATGATTCTTCCACCAGTTCTGATGCCACATTCCTCTTCGTATAGCCTAGCGTCTCGGATGATCTGTTCTGCATACAGATTGAAAAGGTATGGAGACAGAATACATCCCTGACGAACCCCCTTCTTGATTTTGAACTACATAGTGCCTCCTTGCTCTGTTCTGACAACTGCCTCTTGGTCCAAGTGTAAGTTTCGCATTAGCACAATCATATGTTCTGGGATTCCCATTCTTTTCAGAGTCAGCCACAGCTTATTGTGATCCACACAGTCAAAAGCCTTTGCATAGTCAATGAAGGCACAGATAGACATTCTTTTGGTATTCTTTTTTCAATAATTATTTTAAAATGCTGAAACAATTCATCAACAGGGAACGTCCAGAAATTCAAACTAGATTCAGAAGAGGTATGAGGGATACAATTTCTGATGTTAGATATGTCTTGGCTAAAAACAATGAATACAAGAAAGATGGTTAACGTGTGTTTTATTGATTATGCAAAGGCATTTGACCATGTGGATCATAATACATTATGGATAACATTTAGATAAATTGGAATCCCAAGACATTTAATTGTGCTCATTCAAAAAACTATGCATAGACTAAGAAGCAGTTTTCCAAAAGGGAACACTATATTGTTTAAAATCAGGAAATATATGCATCAGGATTGTATCCTTTCTCTTTGCTTGTTCAATCTGTATGTTGAATATATCACTGAAGAAACTAGACTAATCCAAGAAGAATGTGGCATCAGGGTTGGAGGAAGAAGACTCATCAACAACCTATGTTATTGTTGTTGTTAAGTGCTGTCGTGTTGTAGGCAACTCATAGTGGCCCTATGAACGAAAGTCCTGGACATCTGTATAACTTTCGCCCTTTCTCCAGGTTCATAGGGTTTCCCGAGGCAAGCTTTAATGGAAGTGGATGCTACTCCTGCTTCCAAGCTTGTTTTAATCAGGGAGCTCCACCAAACAAAGTCCACCATGGGTAACAATTCTCGCATTTGACTCATCAGTGTTTGGCTTCACAGCAACCATGAGTTACCTCTGTACAGCAAGTGGACATACCAGGGTGACACAAATAGAAGAATGTTTTACTAAAAACAATTAAAGGCAGGCCTGAGGGCCATCGAGTCGAATCACCCACCTTTGGCTCGGGAGCATGGCTTTCTGTCTGCTAGGCCAACTGCTCGCTCTCTCTCTCTGTGCTGTTTCAACAACCTGTCCTATGCAGATAACTCAACCTTGCTTCCTGAGGAGAAGAGGACTTAAAATACTTGTTGCAGAAGACAAACACTAGAGCTTTCAATACGGGTTACATCTCAACATCAAGAAAGCAAAAAAATCTTCACAACTGAACCAATAGGCAACCATCATGATAAACGGAAAAATGATTGAGGTTGTCATTGACTTCATTTTACCTGAAACCACATTGAATACACATGGCAGCAACAGCCAAGAAGTACAAAATCAATGTCAGTTTAAAGACAAAGGTGTGCCTGGTCTGAGCCATGGACTTTTCAATTACTTCCTATTCATTTGAAAAATTAAACAGCAAATAAGGAAGAAGAAAAAACTAATCTGTGCCTTTGAGTTGTAGTGTTGGCAAAAAGTATTTAATATCCATCCCATGGACTTCCAAAAGAACAAACAAATCTTTTTTTTAAAAAATTTCTACTAGTTTATTTATAAAACCCAAATACAAATTTGAACAAATTCTTTCCATTTCTCTCACCCCCTCAACCCATCAAATTGTACAACCCAATGATTAATGCCCCCTTCCTCCTGCACATCCACATCCCTCTGCTTCCAGCCTCTTCCACCCATTCTGGATCCTTACACTCATTCTACAATTATGGTCTTATACAATATTGATCCTAATGGGACTTAGTTAGTTTACTCAGCATAATGCTTTCCAGTCTCTCCCAAGTTAGGTAATAATTTATGAAGTTATTGCTCCTGCATGTTGCATAGAATTCTTTTGTGTGAATGTACTATAATTTCTCAATCCATTCATTTGTGGTTGGAAATTTGGGCTTTTTCCATATTCTTGTGATGGTGAATAATGCTACTATGAAATTGGAATAAAAACTTCAGTTTATGCCCAAGTTCTCATATTTTCAGGGTATAGTCCAAGTAGTGGCATAGCTGGGTCATATGAATTTCTATGTTCAGCTTTTTGAGGAAGCGCCAAACTGCCTTCCAGAATGGTTGACCATTTTACAATCCCACCAACAATGTGTAAGAGTTCCTTTCTTGCCACATCCTCTCCAACATCTATTACTTGCTGCCCTGTTAAACTTGGCCACTCTTACTGGAGTGAGACTGTACCTCATTGTGGTTTTGATTTGCATCTCTCTTATTGCCAGTGATTTGGAGCATTTCTTCATGTATCTCTTTGCTATTCAAGTATCTTCCTCTATGACAATTCTTTCCATTTCTTTTGCCCATTTTGTAAGTGGGTTATCAGTCTTTTCCTTGTGGAGTACCAGGAGTATTATGTAAACTTTTGTTATAAGACTCTTGTCTGGGATGGAATTACCAAATGTTTGTTCCCAGTCTGTAGGTTTTCTTTTCACTCTATTGGAAAAAGTTTTTGATGTGCACAGAGATTTAATCTTTAGACAGTTCCATGCATCAAATTTATCCTCTTCAGATTGTGCATTCTGACTGTATTTGGCAGTCTCTTTATACCTTGGGCTAGCGCTTCTAAGCTTGATCCCAGTTTGTCTCTTAAGAACTTTATGGTTTTGGGCTTTACTCCCAGGTCTCTGATCCACCTTGAGTTGATTTTTGTGTTTGGTGTGAGATGTGGATCCTGTTTCAGCTTTCTGCGGGTGGTAGTCCAGTTTTGCGAGCACCATTTGTTGAAGTTATCATTTCCCCATTTGATAGCTTTGACTTCCTTATATCAGTTAACCGTAGATAGCTGGGTCTATTTCTGGGTTCTCAATTTTGTTCCATTGGTCGATGTGCCTGTCATTGTACCAGTACCATGCAATTTTGGTTACCACTGCTGTATAGTAGATTTTGAGGTCAGGGAGTGCTATTCCTCTTGTTTCTCAGAAGTGTTTTGCTTATTAGGGGTCTTTTGTCTCTCCAAATAAATTTGATAATTTCCCTTTCAATCTCCTTGAAAAATGAATTAGGTATCTGTATTGGTAGTGTACACAGAAAACCCCAATGACTCAACAAAAAAAAAACAAACTGTTAGAGTTAATAGGCCAATTTAGTAGAATAGCAAGATATAAGATCAATATCCAAAAATCAATAAGATTCCTCTTGTTGTTGTTATGTGCCGTTGAGTCGCCTGCGACTCATAGCGACCCTATGTACAACAGCCCTAAACTCCGCTCTGTCCTGTGCCAATCGCACTGTCTCTGACACTCCCATCCCAATTATCCCAGTCACTGAATCAATCCACCTCATAGAGGGCCTTCCTCTCCTGCGCCGTCCCTCCACCCTCCCAAGCATGATGTCCCTCTCCAAGGACCGGTCTCTCCTCACTACATGTCCGAAGTAAGTTAGACAGACCCTCAGAATCCTTGCCTCCAAGGAGCCACCCGGTTTAACCCTCTCCAGGACAAATCTATTTGTTTTCCTAGCAGTCCATGGTATTCTCAGTACTCTTCTCCAGCACCACAGTAACAAAAAAAAAAAAAAAAAAAACAAACCTCAGAGATGGAAATTAAGAAAACAATACCATTTACAATAGCCAACCACAAATGGAGATACATGGGAGTGACTGCAACTTGAGATACAAGAGACCTATACAAAGAAAACTGTAGAGTATTTCTGAAAGACACAATAAAGGACCTAAAGAAATGGGAACAAAAATATGCCCTGTTCATGGATAGGAAGACTCAATATGGTGAAAACAACAATCCTACCAAAACCAAATCTGTCTTGGAGGCAGTGCAGCCAGAACGCACCTTAGTGGCAAAGATGGTAACAGTTTCCTCTCACATACCTTGGATATGTTGTCAGGAGTACAGTCATCATTCTGGGAAAGGCAGAGCATCAGACAAAGAGAAGACCTTCAGCAAGGAGGATTGATACAGTGGCTGTCACAATGCCCTTGAGCATAAGGATGGCGCAAAATAGGCAAGATTTCCATCTGTTGCTCATGGACTCTAGACTGGTAGATGGCACCTAACAACAGTAACATGCTTTGGTGGCATAGTCCCTACGGAGTTGTCCTGTTAACTCAAATGCCACATCTTCCTGGTGCTTTTAATCCACCAGTGGAAGAGACCCTTTGTGGAAGAAAGATGAGTAACCACCTCCTATGTGATTTACAGCCTCCAGAAACCAAATGGAGGATCAGTTATGAGTTGGTTCCAACTAGATAGTAATGCAGTTGAGTTTTGTGTCTTTCTTGCCCTTAAAAGGGATTTCTAGTGGCCTAGTGATAAAGAACTTGCACTTCAATCCCAAAGGCAGGTGGTTCAAGTCCACCGGCTACTGTGAGGAAAAAGAATGGGCAATCTCCTCCTGTGTGATATCGAACAATAGCAACAACGGCTCATAAATGTAAGGGTGTGGATGCAAGAATTTTAGGATCAAAATCTAAGTAAAACTATGGCTATCAAATCCATTTTGACTCACTGTGATCTTCCAGGACAGAAGAATGGCCCCATATGGTTTTCAAGGCTTTAGTGCATTACATATTTGGCTGCTAATCTAAAGTTTGATGGTTCAAATCTACCTCAAGGAGGAAAGATGAGACCATTTAATCAGGTAAAGATTTACTCTGAATCTCAGAAACCCAATGAAGGGTTTTGATTTTATTATTTCCATAAGCAGACTGCTTGATCTTTCCCCCACAGAGTGTGGTTAATAAGTTCAAACCTCCAAACTTTTTGGTCAGCAGCCAATTGCATATCCACTCTGTCACCGAGATCCTGGGTTTTTAATGCAATAGAATGACTTATCCAGCTTTTCAGAGAGCAGGGCAGCAACTTTTACTCTGAGTTTTTAGTCCATTTTGGCAGTGTCCTCTAAGCATACTATTTTAGTGATGTGCTTTGAAAATGGAACATGGGGAGAGAGCTACAATATGAGAAATATGTGTAAGTTATCTTTGAAAGGTAAATGCAAATTTCCTGTGTACAAATTTCTGTTCCTTCTTAAAAATGCACAAGTGAGTACATTTGGGATGTGGAGATAAAAGTGATCCTCCCCAACTGTGAGTCATAACTTTACAGTGATTCGGCAAAATGAGTCAGCAAAAGGAGAAAGGAAATCAACTCTTTTAGGACCTGGGGTCTAAGAGAGTGTTAGGACCAGAAGGACCCATGAGGGGAGGGTAGTAAAGATCCCCCAACATTTCTAATCAGAGATAGTATATCTTCTACACATCTTGGTCACCTTAACTATTGCCTCAGAAGCAGTGTGTCTCTTTTGCAATCAGATCTAGTTATGAAATGTCTTGCTATATTGACCCTAACCTTCTTTAACCCTTTGCCCTTCCTTGTGCCTCATCTCACCATTTGGAGCTACATGTATTCCCTCCAATCCCTTTAGCATATAATACAAACTTGTCGTGTGAACCCAAGTGCCAGCTCTGAGGTAGTCTACATCTGATCAATAAAACAGAAGGAAGAAAGAAGATTAGATTACCACTCAGTCTTGCTGGTGAGTTTTTGTGCTTGAGCTTGTCTGTGTCAGGTCATGGTTACTAAGTGTCTAGTGACTTTTAATTTTAATTTTAAAGGTGGTTTGACCCAGTGATCACTAGCTTGGAGAAACCAATGGCTTTGAGCTTCCCTCAATTTGTGGAGTCCTGAGAAGATGAGAGTTTTCCCAATGATCCCAATTAAAACACTCAACACAATGGGAATAGAAGGCATTTCTTCATCTGTCCCTATCTGTTTGCCAGCAGGGAACAGTGACACCCTGACGGGGGTAAGTGTGATGGAAACACATTCCGGGAGTGCTACAGAGAGCCCACTCAACTTTATTGGGGTTACAGTCCACTTATATAAAGGCAAGTAAACGGGAAGACAGGGTGGGGTGGATTTGTAGATGTGGAGTATGTGGATCGGACAGGAGAACCTCAGTCCAGTGCAGACTACTCCCAGCTCAATGGATGTGGTAGCCATCTTCTCTGGTGGCGAGCTTTCTTGGCCAGCACAGCCAAACACAGGAGAGTTTTCTCTATCCCTTATTAAGGGCTTATATGGGTCAGATAGGCTTGCACTTATCCAGAGCTAGGCAATCTGCCCCGGCCAGGGGCCTCCTTCTCCTTCCCAACACTCCCCAACACTCAACCTTCTGAAAATTATGTAAGAGCCCACATAATTCTCAATGGAGAGAGATTAAAAGCATTCCCTTTGAGAACAGGAACTAAGCAAGGATGCTCACTATCACCACTCCTAGTCAATATTGTATTGCATGTCTTAGCGAGAGCTATAAGGCAAGAGAATGAAATAAAAGATTGGCAAAGAGGAGGTAAAACTATTTATGCAGGTGATATGATAGTATACTTACAGTTGTTGTTATGTACTATTGAGTCAACTACAACTCATAGTAACCTTATGAACTATGGCTCTGAATCTTGCTCTATCCTGAGTCAGATTCACTGTCTCTCCCATACCGGACCCTCTTGTCATAGTTACTATGTCAATCCATCTCATGCAATCCATCTCTCCTCTTCTGTGCTGACCCTTTACCCTTTTAAGCATGAAACAATCTTCAAAAGATTGTTCCACCCTGGCAACATGCCCAAAATAAGTGAGATGGGTTTCAAAAGTCCTTGGCTCCAAGGAGCAAACTGGTTTCACCCTTTCTAGGACAGGCCTGTCTGTTCTCTTGGCAGTCCATGGTTCAATAATCTTCTCCAACAGCACAATTTAAAGGCATCAATTCTTCTGTGATCTTTATTCATTGTTCGGCTCTGAGATGCATATCAAGCAATTGAGTAGACCATGGCCTGGATCAGACACACCTTAGTCTATAGATATCATTGCTCATTAGCACTCTGCAGAGACCCTTGACAGCAGATTTTCACAGTTTAACTCTTCTTTTAATTTCCTAATTTTCCAAGAACACTTGTTTGTTGTTGTTATGTGCTGTTGAGTTGCCTGTGACCCATAGTGGCCTTATGTACAGCAGTTCTGAATCTTTCTCTGTTCTGAACCAGTGCCACTAATTCTGACACACCAATCCCCATTGCCCCATTGCCCCATTGTATCAATCTGTCTCATCCAGGGTCTTCCTCTCCTGTTCTGTCTCTCCACACTTCCAAGCATGATGTCCTACTCCAACGACCCATCTCTTCTTGCCATGTACCCAAATAATGTAAGATGGAGCTTCAAAATCCCCTAAGGAGAGACTTGGTTTCACCCTTTCCAAGACAGACCTATTTGTTTACTTGAAAGTCCATGGTATGTTCAAGATTCTTCTTTAGCACAACATTGATTCTTCTTCTGTCATTCTTACTCATTGTCCAGCCCTCCGAAGCATAACCAGCATAATTACAAAGACCATGGTCTGGATTAGGTGCACCTTAGTCTCTAGACTGACATCATTGCTTTTCAGCATTCTGGAGAGGTCCCTGACAGCAGATTTTCCCAGTGCAATTCGTCTTTTGATTTCTTGACTGCAGGTGTTGAGAGTGTTGATTGCAGAGCAGAGCAAATTGTAATTGCTAACAACCTCAGTCTCTTATCCTTTATTATGGTGCTTCCAATTGGCCCAGTGGTGAGAATCTTTGCCTTCTTGATGTTGCGCTTAAGTCCATATTGAAGACTATAGTCCTTGACCTTCTGTAGCAAGCACTTCAGGTCTTCTTCATTTTCAGTAAGCAAGGTTGTGTCATCTGCATATCGTAGGTTATTGATAAGTCTTCATCCAATCTTGATGTCACATTCAGCAAGAAAATTTTTGGACATGGCTGATGAATTCTGAGAAGTAGCAGCATACAAGGTCAACATACAAAAATCAATTGGATTTCTATACAGTAATAAAGAGAACATAGAAAAAGATATATGGAAAACACTACCAATCACAATAGTTAACCAGAAAATGAGTGTGCAGGTGACTGCCTTGCTAGAAAGCAATCAATTCCCCCATCTATGTTATGAAAGGATCAGACAGCCTCAGGGCCCCATCATATGCCCAAAGCTCTGAATCAAAGGTAGGGCCGTTGCCCCAAAGCTGTTGGGTACAACCTTGGGGCTTATTAAGAATAGAGATGACATTTGCTTGCAGTCTCAGGGCCTTCCACCAGTGCCTGAGACACAGGGAGACAAGGAGTCTGTGGTTGAGGCAGTGTAATGTAGGCACCCAGTAGAACATTTAGGAGACACAGTCCTGGTCTTGTTGGCTACCTACTTTAGAAAACTTCCGTATCTTCTCTGATGGCAGTGTCAAATTTGGTCAGTAATCCCTGTCTTGCCCGTCTGGCCTGTAATGTTTCATCAGTAACTCTTGGCTTTCTCTCTCTCTTTGGCTCCCATTTGATCTTTGAGGCAGGGAATGACTGTATATCATTGACTTGAGGACAAATAGTCATATGGTTCCTGGGAAGCAAACTCACCGCTGTCAAGTTGGTTCTGACTCACAGTTTCTCTCCATGGGATTTCAGAGCCTGCAAGTCACAATGGGAAGAAACCGCCCATCTTTCTCTGTTGAAGCAAATCGTTCCATTTGTCAGAGAGGAGGCAGAGTCTTTGGGTTAGCAGTGGAACTCTTTAAAGAGTCCACCACCAGAGCTCCCTTCTCCCCTCTCCTCCTACAAAAGGAGAGGGAAATGCGTAACAGAGAGAAATACAGCCAATCAGAGGTTGCTAGGAGCAGGGTGGTGGTGACTGGTGAGCGCTGGCCTGGGAGTCAAGAGCCTTGAACTTTAGGCCTCAGGCTCTGCTGCTCATTGACTTTTAGGGTAGGGAAGCCACTTTACCTCTAGCCCTTAGATTCTTCTAAAATGAAGGATCTACATGAGCAAGTAGTTTCAAATTTATGCTTCTGAAAAATTTTAATTTTTTTCTTATTACTTTCCATTTGATGGATACTATTTTGTTCATTCTTTTGCAAGTAATGAACCACTGAGTTCCTTGCTGTCAAGATTCCTACATCTTGGGGAGAGATACAGAAGGGAAAGCAAATAAAAAATTCTAGTAGACATCTACATGGTGAAAGACCAGATGGTGCTAAGTCTGATATTTGTAGAAAGAGACGCACGATGATTGAGGCATGATCACTGTGGTAGAGACAAGGCTGGAGGGGCAGAAGAGAAGACAAAGCCTTAATAAGTTGGAATTCACTGACTGTAACTGGTTTTACGAGTCTCTGAGTGGTGAAGATGGTTAATACTCTTAGTTGCTAACCAAAAGAATGGAAGTTCGAGTCTACCCAGTGTTGCCTCAAGAGAAAGGGCTAATTGCTTCCTAAACATCAGCTTTTGAAATCTCTATGTAGCAAAGATCTACTCTGATGCACACCAGGTCACTGGGAGTTGCAGTTTACTGCTTGTGTGTGTGTGTGTGTGTGTGTGTGTGTATTTGTGTGTTGATTTTTTAAAATTGTGTTTTATGCCATCTTTTACTTTTATACATTTTTATACACTGTTGCATTCATGTGCATTTTGTTTTATTCAATAATTACTTCTACTCATTATGTTTTATAGCATTAAATACTATTGGTCTATGACTGTTATCACTCTGTCTCATCAAGCCCCTATGGCACCAAGCCTATTTCTTCACACTCTCCCATCTGCCCATTAATCTTTTCTCTCTTTGTGATTTCCTCTCCCTTTTTCTCACCTCTTCTCTCCTTCCCCTCTCATATGTGTGTTTTAACGATGGCTTTCATTTATCCATATCCTCAGGTCTTTGTTTCATTCCACATGTGACAGGTAAAAACTACTCCTTCCTTCCTTGCTGTCTTCTCCAGTTTCCTGCTCCCTTTTTGATGATCTGACGGTTTTCATAAAAGAGAGCTGAAGAGCCGAGGATTGAGAGTAAGTCTGTACTGGGCTCCCTGGAGTGTGTTTGAAGTTGATGGCAGTGAAAAGGTGGCTGGAAAGGAAACACATTTCAGTTACTCTTGTATTTTCAAACTCAGAATTCGTTCTTGGGAATGAAGAGTTAAAGCCATTTCCTCCCACATTTCCTGTATTCCTCTCTCCGAGTTAGAATACAGAGACAATTGATGTCATTGCATATGATTTGTCTCTTAGCTTACTTTAAAAATATTTGCAAATCTGAATAATTATGTGTTGCACAGAAATTGTTCCTGTGTTATCTCCAAAAGTGGTTTCTTTTAATACAATCTTTAGAAAGCAAAAAAGAAGGAAAAACTTACCGTATTCCTTGCCTCAGAAGGGACTATGACATGGGTCAGCATGGACTGGTCCTCGTATCTCCAATTCAGTTCCAGGCCCCTCTGATGCTTCACCAACTCTGAAATGGGACTTTGTTTACATTTTGCTTCACTTCTCTCTGCCACTTTTTGAAAGACATGAAAAAATCATAGAAGACCCTCACAGTCTCTTTATTTCCCACTTCTTCCTTCAGAGGCAAAACTCATGCTGTGTGAGACAACCATAGGCATCATGAAGAAGAGGTTGCAGGGAACCATCGGAAATTCAAGCCTAATTCAGTAGAGAACATTAAACAGGTTAATTGTTGATGATGTCAGATGGATCTTGGTTAAGAGCAGAGAATACCAGAAAGATACTTAATTGTGTTTCACTGACTACATGAAAGCATTCAACTTTGTGAATCATAACAAATTTAAGATAACATTGAAATAAAGAAATTCAAGCACACTTAATTGTGCTCATGTGGAACCTGCACATAGACCAAAAGTTAATCACTCAAAGAGAATAAGAAGATGCTCTAAAATCAGGAAAGGTATGCATCAAGTTTGTGTATTTTCAACATATTTATTCGGAGGGATGTATTTTTTAAAAATGCAGCATCTGGGTTGGAGAAAGACTTATTAACATCCTGCAACATGTAGATGCCACATCCTGCTAGTTGAAAGCAAAAAGAACTTGAACATAAAAAAGCTAGTATTCGGTATGGATTATTGTTGTTGTTAGTTGCCATTGAGTGGAGTATGACTCATAGCGACCTTATGAGAAAAAGATCTGAGCCCAGTCCAGTCCTGCACCATCCTCGCACTTCCTGACACACAAGAGCCCATTGTGGCTGTCACCGGGTCAATCCATCTGGCTGAGGGTCTTCCCCTCTTTCACTGACCTAACACCCTTCCCAACATCATATCCTTCTCCAAGGAATAGCACGTCCTAGCAGTATGTCCAAAGTATGTGAGGCCAAGCCTCATCATTCTTGCCTCCAAAGAGCACTCTGGCTGCACCCTCTCCAAGACATATTTATTTGTTTTGTTGGCCATCCATGGAATGCTCAGTGCTCTGCTCCAACACCAAAGCCCAAAGGCATCAATTCTTTTTCTGTCATCCTTAGTAATTGTCTAGGTCTCAGATGCATAGCTAGTAATTGGAAAGACCATGGCCTGAGTCACATGCACCTTAGTTCTCAAACTGACATCACTACTCCTCAATAATTTGGAAATGTCCCTAACTGCAGACTTTCCCATTGCAATGCATATGGTATTTAAAATTTGGTCTAGTCCTGCCTGTGAGTGAGCCTTTAGCTTGGTGAAGCTGGATCCTGGAGGGCAAGTGTTTGTGATTTACTTGAAAATTGGGGTAAACTATTTGGACATCTCTAAATTGTGTTAGCAGTCAAGTGTCTTATGGATTATAACTCACCATAAAGAAAATAATAATCTTCACAAGTAGATCCATAAGCAACATAAAGCCAAAAGGAGTAAAATATGTAATTTGACTTGGAATCACTATTGTTCTCCCTGAAGGTAGCTGTCAAGAAATCCAGTCATATATTGCACTGGGAAAATTTGCTGCAAAAAGCCTCTTTAAAATGTAAAAAAAAAAAGAAAAAAAAAGTAATTTAGAGGACTAATGTTTGCCTGACCAGACTCTTTTTAGTCACTTCATATGCATGTGAAAGTTGGACAGTGAATAAAAAGCATATCAGAAAATTGACACCTTTGAATTATGGTGTTGGCAAAGAATAGTGATCTTTTTCATTTATTTTTCTTTTATATTGGTTTACATACAAACACGTCTGTCACTGAAGAAGTACAGTCAGAATAATGCTTAGATGTAAGGATGATGAGAGTTTGTCTCATGTGCTTTGGGCATTTTATCAGGAGGGACCAATTCCTGGAGGAAGTCATCATGCTTGGCAAAGTAAAGGGTCAGATATATTAATACAAAGCTGCAACAATAAGGTCAAACATAGCAGTGGTTGTGAGGACGGCGAAACATCAGGAAACCTTTCCTTTAATTGTGCATAGTTTCACAAAGGGTTGACACCAACTTTTGGCCTAACAATGACAAGAGCAGGTTGTCAATGGTCAGCCATTCTTCCAGTTTTAGCACAGTTTCCATTGATGAAGTCTACCTTTAGGGATCTCTGGTGACCTAGTGGGAAAGGAGTTTTGCTACCAAACCAAAGGCAGGTGGTTCAAATCCACCAGCTGCTCCACAAAGGAAAGATGAACTGTCTCCTCCTGTGTGACTCACAGCCTCAAAAACCTTACTGGATAGTCAGGTACGAATTTGTTCTGACTCGATAGCATGAGTTGTTGTTGTTGTTTAATGCTGTCGAGTCGTAGACAACTCATAGCGACCCTATGAACGAAAAGCCTGAGCACTGTTCATACATAGAGTTTCCGGAGGCAAGCCATTTTGGAAGTGGATGCCGCTCCTGCTTCCAGGCTTGATTTAGTCGGGAAGCTCCAGCCAACACTGTCCACCATGGGTACCCATTACCACGATTGGCACAACACTGTCACAGGCTTCAGCATCACAGCAACCACGAGTTACCTCTGTACAGCTGTGTAAGTCCATAATTTCTGTACAGCAATGCACAGACCAGTGCGTATCCACCTAGAAGAATGTTTGACAGGAAGACAATTTGAACCTGGCATGAGGGAGAGTCTAAAATTCACGAAGTACATGTATTTTTAATCTTAGTGGTCATTCCATGACTTCTTATTGAGTATCTACTATCATGTATTAAATTTTTAAAAAATCAAATTCTGCCTTGGTGTCAAGAGCAAAATCTCAGTGTATAAAAGAAGAAGGTAAATAGAGTGCGTCTGAGGGAACTTCCATTGGGATAATTCCCAGGGAGTGCCTTAAACTATCAGGGCACCATTTGGGCATTCCTATTCTAAAATGTGATAAAAAAAGAAAATTATTGAATAGCTGATTTTAAGGAACGTGTTCAACATTTAGACCACCATCTGGTTAACCAGGTAAATTACTGAAACTTGCTTGCTTGGTGGATAGACAAACCCGAGTGTTGATTCAGAGAAAGGAAGGTTCCATATAACTTAAATGTCTTATCTGAAATGCCAGTATCTGCATAGATTGGTCTCTAGATGGGTCACCGTTCTCTAGCATTTTGGCATCATATTGTTAAAAACAGGGGGGGTTCTGGTGGCCTAGTGGCAAGAAGTGGCGCTGCAATCCTGAAGACATGTGGTTGGAGGCCACCAGCCACTCCGTGGGAGAAGGATGAGCAATCTCTTCTCTTCTCGTGCCATTAACTGCCTCTGAATACCTGCCCGAGGGTCAGCTATGGGTCGGTTCTGATTCGATAGTAAACAACAACAACATTGTTAAATAGATCCTAGACAATAGAGCTCCTTACTAGTGTGGTCAGTTTAAGCAGAGCAAGAAGCTGTTCTCTTTCTGTGGGTTGATTTGAAGTCTAGCTACCCTGAGAACCTGGATTTTCTGGATCTTATCTCAGGCAATATCAATATGGTAAATAGATGATGAGTCATTCTCTTTTTCATCTGATCCTTTGGGCACCTAGCTATAGTTGAGTAGATGATTGCAATGCTTAAGTCATTATGAGGCTATGATAAAAATAACTCAATTTTCACTTAGGGATAGATAACAAGATACAGCCTTCCACCCCCCACCCTCCACCTCTGGTATGATATCTTTAAGGTGATATATTGAAGCTCAACATCAAGAAAACAAAGATTCTCACCACTGGGCCGACTGATAGCATCATGATAGATGGTGAAGAGACTGAGATTGTTAACAGTGTTAGTTTGCTTGCCTCCACAATCAGTTCTCTTGGTACCAGCAGCCAGGAAATCAAGAGACTAATTGTATTGGAAAGTCGGCTGTCAGGGACCTCTCCAGAGTACTGAAAAGCAACAATGTCAGTCTAGAGACTAAGG
>NW_006399760.1:22949710-23138238 GCF_000299155.1 Elephantulus edwardii | reverse complement strand
GGGTGAAGCCAGGCTCCTCCTTGGAGGCAAGGATTCTGAGGCTTCGTCTGATATACTTTGAGCATGTTACAAAGGAGGGACATCATGCTTAGAAGGGTGGATGGGTGGAGAAAAAGAGGGAGACCATCGATGAGATGGATTGAGACAGTGATTGGAGCAATGAGGTATGTGTGTCAGAGACAGTAAAGTTGGCATAGGATAGAGTAGGTTTCAGGGCTTTTGTACATAGGGTCACTATGAGTTGCAAGGGCCTCTTCGGTGCATAACAACACCGACAATTCTGAAAATGTACATTTTAACAATACATTTTTAGTTTTTCTATTCATTTCTCTTTTGTTATGTATTTTCCCCCCTTTCTATAACTAACACATTTTATGATCATTTTCAGGCAGATGGTAGTACATGTAGAACTTTGAAAACTGGCTTTTCTAGCTTCAACTGGGAGAATGATCTCCAGCTACCTTAACTTCAGACACATGGTCTCACAAATCATTAATAGCTGTAGGATCACTATAAGAGAATGCTCTCCACACTGTGGAGTGTGTGAAAACATCAACACAGGAGTGACAGAACAACAAGTGTAAACTTAGCCCAAGCCTACTGGAGGATGAGAAGTTGTCTGGACTGAGCAATTGTATGCAGTGAACTAAACATCCAGCTTTATTCAGTGTTGCCCAGTGCTCACCAGTTTCTACAAAAAACCCAGCCTGCATACCTGCAGTCACATTGAGTCATTCCTCTGATGGATCTGAGTCTCTGGAAGACCTTCTAGTGAATTACTGAACCCCAAGACCATAAAGAAAGTGAGCCATGGATGGAGCTGTTAATGTTAGAAATTATGGACTTACACAGCTAGTTAAGTATTTGTAACTATGTTGAACTGAGATATCTCACAAATAGCTTGCTATTAATTTCAGTAGAAAGAATAATAAAAATGTGCACTATACGTAAATGGAAAAGCATTGACACAATTATTGAAAATTTTATTACACATTCTCACATGTGTATATACATGTAGCATATAGTGGGGAGAAATATTGAATTTCAGATTTATCACCCAAATGTGCACTTAATGTTAAAGTGATGTCAGCTGCCCTCAAAACGACATTGTAGTGACACACAAGCATCTGCTGGCCACCAGGGGGTGACTGTGCTTGGGATACATTGGTCTAGAATTGAGTCTGTATCTCCTCCATGGAAAATGAGGATTCTACTGAACCATCATAGATTTCTATTGAAATGATACTTATATTTAATATAGTTCATCCCAAGGGAAATCAGTCAGGCAAGTCCATAACTTACTTTTTAAAAGGACTGAAAGATCAAGTGTGTAGTTCAAGGATGCACAGATGTAAAGGGTTGTTCAGAGGTCCAGGCTGTGTGGCCAACTAAGCATCTCAGCTTCCAAGGAATGTCCTCCAGACCCATTTGCCTCTACTCTGGTTTCTCACACCTGGCACCTTTGCATAGCTAGTCATTTGGGAAGTAGCATAGTATTTCAGAGCTAGATGCTGGAGAGCCATGCACTTATTGAACATCCACTTACTAGGTTCCACATGAGTAAGCATAGTTCCTCTTCAGCATAGGTAGGGAAGACAGACATTACAATGCAGGGAATGCTGTTGTGGGAGATGTCCCCACTGTCTCCCAGATGCTATGTGAGCACAAAGGGGAAGTAACCCTGAGGTCCCATTTGTAAAGTTAATGCGCAGCCTTAGAGGATGAAGAGCTGGGGACAGAAGAATAATAGAGGTTCGGGCACTGAAGTCAACCACAATTCACAATGCATGGTGCTCTTTGTGGTAATTCCCAGGATCAGTTATCTCCTATGTCACAGGGATGTGAAGGTCCTGGACCACTTTCTCTTTGGAGGCTTCTGCTTAATGAAAAAAAAAAAAAGCAAATTGCAAAACAAACCAACCCCATAAAACATATTGTAGCACGATGACAAATAAATTAAACATCTTAAGTGTTTTCAATTAACAAAACTAACTTTTAACACAAAAGTATAGTGGTGGCTTAGTGCTAATGAATTGTACAGTCAATGAAAAACCACGAGGTTCAGATCTACCAGTTGCTCCACAGGGGAAAAGTGGGCAAACTTCTTTCATGTGATTTACTGTCTTTGAAAACACACTGGAGTGTCAGCTATGGGTCTGTTTCTACTTGACAGTATATAGGAACAACAACAATGCTTGCAGTATTCACAAGGTAGAGAGCTTTGGTGGCCTGGTGGTAAAGACTGTGCCAATACAAAGGTACTAGGTTAGAATCCACCAGCTGTTCCTTGGGAGAATTACGAGCAATCTCCTCTGAAAGACCACTGAAGGGTCAGCTATGAGTCAGTTTCGAGTTGATGGTACACAACAACAACAATTCACAAAGTGGTTATAGAATTACATATGGAATATAGGGTTTTTTTTAGAAAAGTAAAGTTTTTCTTTTCTACTGGTCTGTCCCAGCCCTCAGGGTGAGCTCCTCAGTCCCCAGATTGTGCCATTGTCCCCAGATTGACCCCTGGGTGGGGAAGGAGGAAAAAAAAAGAATGCCTAGGGTATCCAGAGAATGTTACCTAGGCCACCTTCTGCCACCCTCCCCCCGAGTAAACCTGAAAGCAACACCCTCAAAGCCCTTCTATTTGTAACTCACAAGTTTGTTCTCTCTAGGTTTACTCCCTTTCCTATAGGTAACCTTAACTCTGAGTTTTACTCCAGAATTGACCCTGAACCCAGTGCCAGTGACAAAAAGTAAATACAACTGACAGCTAAGGAAGCAAAGGAGGATGGAGCCTCTGGGTTCAACCAGCCATCCCCACTGGACCCACCTGGGAAAACACTTTGCAGTCCAGAGGGGAGCAAATGACAGGAAAATATCTTCTAACAGAACAAGAAGGCAAGCAGCTTTAACCCAACACCACCAGTAAGGTGATAAAGCGTCCTCCCTTCCCCCCTTTACATCTACGCCCCTGTTCAGCATGAAGAAGCCAGAAAGTCGGCATCCAATTCCCAAATCAATAAGACAGTTGGTTTAATTACCATTGGAAAATGCTTGTCATTCCTCTGTAGTATCTGGTCCCCTCTGGACCCTCATCATTTCCTTCACCTGCTCCCCCCACCGACCAAACTGTGCAGCTCTGCAACTGCATCCTGGCCCATCCTCACCTTTCTGCCCCCAACCCTCACCTCCTTGTACCCCCAATATGTTTTTCCCAATAAAAAAAAGAACAAAACAAAACAAAACAAAAAAACAAAGTTCACATACATTGTTTTCCACACCCCATCTTTCCCATTACCTTTAGACACCCTTTACTCCCCCACACACCCTGCCCTTGACAAAAGCCAAGAGGAACTTAGAAAAACAATTCAAGACAATGCTTTTGGTTGTAGAATTTGTACTTCTTCGAGTTTTACTTTCACCCATTGAAAATATTCAATCATTGTTCTTTGAATTCTGTCAGAGTTCCAGCAGGCTTTTTGGCTTCAGATTCTGTGTTTGGATCACTTTTATGGGGTGAAGTTATGTTTTGGCTTTACATAGATTGCAATGTCGTCTGTTTCTTCCATGTCATTACATTAAAAGGGGTTTTGGGTTATTTTTTAAACTTTTTACCTGGTGTCTAACAGGTTCTTAGTGTGTGTACTGTGGATGGGGAGCTCACTGCTACAGAAGAGAAAGAGGCAGGCAGCTCACCCTGCCTGGATTTCTCTCAGATCCCTGCGCTCACAGAATATAGCCTGACTCACAGAATTTCTCTTAGGTCCCTTGCTATATTCTGGCTCTCAGAATATAGCTGAATGTAGGAACTAAGGAGCTAGGTTCTGCAAAGTGCAGGGAACTGTCCAATCTCTGTGGCGCGAGAACCTATGGATCCTGGGCCCAGAAGGGAGCAGCAGGTGATGGGGACAGTTCCTAGACTGGAGGCACGCTGGGAGCCGGACTGAGTAGGAAGTGGTTGCACACTGTTGAAAGTGTTAGCAAACAAACAAACAAAGTGTCCCAGTAGAGCTGGTGGTGACAGGGGTGGTTCTGAGGCTGAGCACGAACCAGGCTGAAGAGGAAGTCACAGTTGCTCTTGGAGGCAAGGATTTTGATACTGCATCTCATATATTTTTGGCTTGTGATCAGGAGGAAACGGCCAGCCTTGGAGAAGCACAACATGCTTGGAAGGGTGGAGGGACAGTGCAGGAGAGGAAGACCCCGGATAAGATGGATTGACACTGACTAGTGTTATAGGGGCAAGTGTGTCAGAGACAGTGAGATTGGCTCAGGATAGAGCAGGGTTCAGAGCTGTTGTACGTAGGGTCGCTATGAGTTGCAGTTGACTTGACGGCACATAACAAACAGTAAACGAAGATAGCTTTGGTCGTTTAATGAATAGAGAATGGTGCTGTAACCCAAAAGGTGATATCTCTCTCAGATGGTTTGAATTCACCAACAGCTCCACAGTAGAGAGATTCCTCAGTACAATTTATAGTCTCTGAAAACCTGCTGGAAGGTCAGCTTATGAGTTGTTCTGACCTGAAGAGAATGAGTGGGTGAGTAACGATCTTGTTCATTTCTTCGTATTTTGTTAGTTCTGAAGAGTAAATTTTGGTGGGAAGAAAATTCTGATCTTTCTCTTGAAGAGCAACTAGTGACTCTCACATCAGAAATATGCAGACTGTCAACAGAGATAGCAACAGAACATAACTGCACAGTATACAACAGCACCAGAGCATACCTATAGAGGTTTGCATTTGAGGCCCTTTGTGAAAGTGAGGCTGGAACAAAGGGCTCAGGCTCCCCACCAGCCCCTGATATCACTGGTTTGTTGTGTGCTGTGTGTGACATGTGCTGGTTTGTTCCCCCCACCCCCCACCCCCAGTGCACGCTGCCTTTGCCAGGACTTTGCTCCTCTCATAACCTCACGCTCCTGACTCAGAGCACTGGCTGGCTGTCTCCTGCCCTCTCCTCATCCACATTCCTCCTGCTTCTTGCCAGAGAGTGGAAGTGGTCCTGTCCAGCCCACAGGTGGCTGCTATTTGCAGCAGTGAGCTCCCAGGACAACACTGTGCTTATCCCAGGCCTTAAGCCTGTTTGTTCTCGTCCTGTGACCCAAAGACGCCTCCAGGGCTCAATGCCCTCATCTACCAGTTGCAAGTGTTCTGCCAAAACATTATCATTGCTGTTAGAATATATCTACTGGGTTTAGTTTGAGAGTCTTCCCCTGATCACCATTCCTCCTGGCCTAGAGAAAAGACAGTAAGTAGTGCTGCTGTTACTCGTTGCCTTGAGGTGGCTCGGATTCATGGAGCCTAATCAAGAGCAGAATGAAACCTTACCTCCTCTGCTTCACGATCACTGCTGTGTCATTGTTGTTAGATGTCCTTGAGCTGACTACAATTGTTAGTGACCCTGTGAACAGCAGAGAGTAGTAACCTTGCCCTGTCCTGTAACGTGCTCATGGTCCCTGATATGTTGGGGCCCATTGTTATGTTTTCATGCCAGTCCATCTTGTTGAGGGTTGTCATCTCTTCCTCTGACCTTCCATCTTTCTCAGTGTTATTCCCCCCCTCCCGCAGATGACTGGCCTTTCCTGACAACATATCTGAAGTATGTGACATGAAGCGTCACCATCCTTGTCTCTAAGAAGCATCTTGGTTATACTCCCTCCAAGTTGGATTTGTTGGTTCTTTTGGCAGTCTGCAAGATCATCAGCACTCTTCTCCATCACCACAATTCAAAGGCATTGAATCTCCTTTGGTCTTTCTTATTCATTGTCCAAACTTCAGATCCATAAAAAACCATTAAACATTCCATGACTTGGACCAGGTTCACCTTAGTCTTTAAACGCAAATGACTGGTCTTTAGTACTTTAATGAGATTCTTGACAGCAGATTTTTTTCCAGAAACAATCTTTTGATTTCTTGACTGGTGCTATCATGGGTATTAATTTTGGATCCAAGCAAAATTAAGTCAGTGACAGCTTCAGTCCTTTCTCCATCTATCATAATTTGCCTAGTGGTGAGAATTTTTGTTTTGTTCTTGAGATCTCAAGAAGGCTCTAGTCTTTGATCTCCTTCAACAGCTGTGTTAAGTCTTCTTCACTTTCTGCAAATAAGGCCATATCATCTGCATAATGCAGATTGTTGATGAGTCTTCGTCAAATCTTGATGCCACATTCTTGTTCATATTGTCCAGTGTCTTGAATTATTTACTCAGCATACAAAGTGAATTTGCGATATGAAGAAAGGGTACAACCCTGATACTCACCTTTCCTGATTTAAAACCAGGCAGTGTTCCCTTGTTCTGTTAGGATAACTGCTTCTTTGTCTATATATAGGGTTCTCATCAGCACAAGTTTTCTGGGATTCTTATTCTTCTCAATGGGAGTATTATGCTTTGTGATTATGGATGAATTATGTATGTAATAATACAAAATACCACACAGCAGACATAAAAATAAAAAAAAACTACTTAGGTTTGCCATGCAAAAACAAAACAATTCCACTATATTCCTATTAGCATGACCTCTTAAAAGCTTGAGGATGGTGGAGATAAGATTTCCCTTCATAATCATCTCCATTTGCAGTATCATCTCTTTTTGAGAACTCCCTCATGCTGTGAAATAAGTGGATATGATGTGGTTCTTTTTTAGAATTTTATAATTTTTTGTTGTGTATACCATCAAATTGGATCTTACTGGTACAGGAGGAGATTGCCCCTGCTTCTCCAGCAGAGCATCTGGTGAATTTGAACTGTGTACTTTCTGGTATTACGGTGCAGCTTCTTGCTACTAGACCCCCAGAGCTCCCTGATATAATGTGTTTTTTAGTTCTCTCAGACACAGACTCTTAAGGTAGTGGGAACATGTTTATTTGAGGGAGCTCTGGAGGCATAATTACGTATCTGGAGGTTTGTATCCACAAGGCTCTCAGCAGAAGAAAGATGTGCAATTTCCTCCTGTGCTCTGTACAGCCTCCAAAACCCTGCTGGAGGGTCAGCTATGAATTGGGCCCAACTCAACGCTATTGAGTTTGAGGATTTGAACTCAATGGTATTGAGTTGGAGATTTTGTTTTTTGTTTTGTGTTACACTTTTGTTTAAGAAATGCGGGCCATTCCAGTAAAGAATGGGATGCTATAAAAGTATGAGAAGATAGGACCTATTAAGCCACAGGGAAACTGGGATGTATGCAAATACACACTCAGGATGAACTCAAACTAGACCAGAGAGACCTGGACCTTAAGTACAGATTTCCAAGAGTCATTGCGAGTCATAGGAGTGGAGATAAGAAAGTGCTAAATTGTCTGCTCTTCTGGTCTTCTGCTTTCTTGATAATACAGCGTTTTCTCTCTGTCTCTCTCTCTCTCTCTCCTTCCCTCCCTCCCTCCTGCCATCCTGCCATTGAGTCAGAACCAACTCATAATGTATTCTCCATTGGGCTTAATTGCATTAGGAGAGATTACCCATCCTTCTGCAGAGCTGCTGTTACATTCAAACCCTTAGAGAGGGGCCTACTCCTTATAGGCTATGCTGCCAGAGCTCAAACTCCTCCAAACCCCACCCACTGCTGTCCAGTTAATTCTGACTCATGGTGACCCCTCTATCAGGTTTCTGAGGCTATACATCTTAATGGAATGAGACTGCCCAACTTTCACCCTAGGAACAGATGGTGCATTTGAATCTATGTGCTATGCCACCTAAATGTGGAGGGAGTCCTCTAGAAAGGTCCTGGGTCTGGACTTTAGGTGGCTATCACAAAGCCGTAATGGATCTTATGAATCTGTCTTCATCCTCTCCTTAGAGCATGAGATGGAGAAAGCCAATAAATTGAACTTGTGAACTCTAAAGACATTTAAATGTAGAGATTTATAAGGTATAGTTATTCGATGGAAAAATACGAACTGATGTTACTCAAAGACACCGTTCTGTGGTCACGCAGACCTATGAAATAAAACAAAGCCAGTAGATTTTTCTTTGAGCCTTTGTATTTTGAAGTCCTTTGGTTTTCTAAGGATGTCAGGTATTGGGCCTGAATAGTCCATTTTAGTAGTGACATTTCTTACCTGTTCCTTATCTGACAAGGAGCCCTGGTGGCATGGTGCTTAAAGTGCTCAGCTGCTAACCCCATTTAGAATCCACCAACCTCTGAGGGAGAAAGAGGTGGCCTTCTGATTCTGTCAAGATTTCTAACCTTGGAAACCTTCTAGGGCAGTTCTCTAACTTATAGGGCTGCTAGGAGTCAGAATCCGCTAGATAGCTGGGATTTGGTTTGATGTTTTGGTCTATGACATCTTTAGAAACATTTGTCCTTTCCAAGAAGTAGAAATACATTCTAAACTGCTAATTGGGTCACATATTTTCTTCTGGAGATTCACTTGAGTTTAACAAGTGGCCTCCAGGTCACTCCAGGCAGTAGGTCAATTTGTACCTCATGCTTTCTCACGATTCTCTTTCCTTGCTATAGTCACATATTTCTTGAAATACTCCCTCTCCACAGCCAAATTCTCTTTTCCTGGACACTTATACAAAAATTTGGACTTCACAGTCATTTCTGTCCAGTCTAATGGGTGGAACAATCTCAGACTAATTTTAGATCAATCAGAGTTATTTCCATTTTTATACCATTCAGAGTTAAGCAAAATAGCAGAGAAGTCAAATATATTTCACCTGCTTGTTAAACTCCTGAGGCGAATAAATGAGCCACACCTGGAGCTGATTAAGAACTGTGCTGCTCTCATTGAAAGAGCTTCTGTTGCTTTTTTTCTGAAACTCATGGCTTTTGAGTCGGAACCAACTCACAGCTGCCCCTCTAGTGGGTTTCTGATGTCGTAAATCGCGTGGGAGGAGATTTCCCATCTTTCTTTCCTGGAAGCACCGATAGATTCAAACTCCCAGAGATGCCCCCGTAGAGCCAACAGCACAACTCCTTACAGACAAGGCCTTCAGAGCTTCCTCTAAAATCGAAAGGAAGCAGAACTAGGAATTGTTGTTGTTGTTATTGTTACGTACCATCGAGTCATTTGCGACTCATAGCGACCCTATGTACCAGAGCCCTAAACACCATTCTGTCCTGTGCCAACCTCGCCGTCTCAAACACATTTATTCCCACCACTCCACTCATAGAATCGATCCATCTCATCGAGGGTCTTCCTCTCCTGTGCTGTCCCTCCACTCTCCCAAACATGATGTCCCTCTCCAAGGACCAGTCCCTCCTTGCAACATGCCCAAAGTATGTCAGATGAAGCTTCAGAATCCTTGACTCCAAGGAGCATTCCGGCTTCATCTTCTCCAGGGCAAACCTGTTTGTTCTCCTAGCAGTCCATGGCATATTCAGCACTCTTCTCCAGCACCACAACTCAAAGGCATCAATTCTCTTTCTATCAACCCTATTCACTGTCCAACTCTCCATTGCATAGCTTGTAACTGCAAAGACTATAGCCTGGATCAGGTGCACCTTAGTCTCTAGCCTGACATCATTGCACTTCAGTACTCTTGAGAGGTCTGGTGCACCTTAGTCTCCAGCCTGACGTCATTGCACTTCAGTACTCTTGAGAGGTCCCTCACAGCTGACTTTCCCAATGCAATTCATCTCCTGATTTCCTGGCTGCTGTTACCAAGAGTGTTGACTGTGGAACCAAGTAAATGAAAACCGTTAACTATCTCAATCTCTTCACCATCCATACTGATGCTGCCAGTTGGCCCAATGGTTAGAATCTTTGTTTTCTTGATGTTGAGCTTCAATCAATATAGGAGGCTGCAGTCCTTGTCCTTCTGCAGCAAGCGCTTCAGGTCCTCCTCAGTTTCAGCAAGCAGGGTTGTGTCATCTGCATAATGCAGGTTGTTGACTCTTCCACCAATCCTGATGCCACATTCTTCTTTGTACAGCCCAGCGTCTTGGATGATCGGCATACAGAGTGAAAAGGTATGGAGACAGAATACATCCCTGACGGACCCCCTTCTTGATTTTGAACCATGAACCAGGAATTAGCTAGGTAAAAAATCACCATTAGTAACTGAGACTTTTAGGGTAGCTCTATGAAGCATTGGAATCCCTCTTGGATGTTTTCTTCTACAGAGAAGTTGCTCAGTAAATACTGGTTAAACCGAAAGGCCCCAAACCAAATGGTATTGACTTATTTCTCTACCAGGTTTCTGAGGAAATCTTTATGGGAAGAAACTATCCATCTTTCTTCCTAGATAGTGCTGGGGTATTCGAACTACTGATCTTTCAGTTAATAGTCCAACACACAATACATTATACCACCAGGACTTCCTAAGTATTGATTAGTGTTCATGTTTTTTAAACAATGAAAACCAAAAGAATCATTCAGATTTGTTAAATAAAATGCATACTAATGCTTTGTGATGTAAAAGAATTATTTAAAATTATTACAATGTTTTTCCCCTTGAAGGTCAAATTGGTCTTGTTTGAAAGTTACTGAGTGTCAATCTTCAGCTATAAATTTCTCTGGAGCCCTAAGATATGGAACATCTATTTATGGAGGATTAGCTGTGGTGTCTGTCACTCAGCAACCCGAGGGCTAGAGAGAGGTCAAGTTCTGAGGTGAACCTCCTGCAGGGACGTGTATTTCATGCAGGACAGAACCGAAAGGGTCACACAGCTCACTCATTTTACAGATGAGGAAAATGAGTTGAAAAGCAGGGGAATGACTTCCAAGTCTGACACATTCAGTTGTGAAAGAAATGGCATGCAGGGCAGGGATGGGGAGGATAGTAAGCTGACCTGCTCTTCCTACAGCTGGGCACGGGCTCTGCTCTGAGTCAACTCCATCAACTTGGGTTTAGACCAAGGCAGGCCTGGAGTTGCCATTCTGAACAAGTGTTTATGTAGGGATTCACAAAGTATCCTCTGTGGAATGAAATGAATTCATGTCATATAAAGATATTATACTGTGCTCCAGACTTGCAAAATGAAATAATGTGTCAGCAAATGTTCTTTAATATTTCCTTTTCCTCCCTTTTATTTTGAGGTTTGCCTATGGTGTTGTTAGCAGCACTGAGTTGCCCTTATGCACAATGAAACAAAGTCTGCCAGCTCCTGAGGCAGCACCATGATCAGTTATGGATCTGACACTTGTGACAGTTAAGATTTCATTGGCTAACTTTGGGCCCGTTGCAAGGAGGAACCAGTCCATAGAGAGGGAAGGTGGGTGTTCAGGGCTGTCGTACATAGAGTCACTACGAGTTGGGAGTGACCTGATGGCACATAACATCAACAACAATCGGCAGATGTCAAAGGCTCACTCTTTCCCCCTATTGCTTCTTAGTCTGGGTGCTCTACGGACACCAACTCTGCATATTAGCATCATGTAATCTTCCACATATAGATGAGTGGTGTCTATACATGAGGTCTATGCCTTGACAGAGGACCGAACCTGGGTCTTCTGCTTAGAAGCTGAGAATTTTTCTGCTAAGAGACCACTGTTCCATGCAAATTTCATTCAGAGGTTGGTTATCATTTGCAGCATTTCCCACACTTTCATAGACCAACTTATGACACTAATGATTCAAGATTGGAAAAGTCTAGTTCCAATTTCCTTGTTGTGTCTATGGCCATACCATCCTGAACATGTCCAATCTGGGAAGCTAAGCAGGGTCGGGCCTAGTTAGTACCTGGAAGGAAGACCAGTTCCCTTATTGGGTATGAAGAAAGGAAGCTGAGCTACAGACAGGGTCCATGGGCTAGGCTTCCATTCTGGGAAAAGCTATTCTCAGATTAATCAAGGTTCCAGAACATGTCATGTCTGGGTATCTGCTTGCTGAAATGATCGATCATTTCAGAATATACCATGATGGGCTTCAGTTTATGTTTGATAATACCATTTTCAATCCGTGCCCATCATGTTATCTTGATTCTCCTTAAGGTATAGCTTGGGCCACTGATGACAATAGATATGACCCAGTTCACAGGAGATCTTGAGGCCATACATGTTCAATAGGTCCACTAGACTGTACCTCCACGATGAACTGGTTTTCAGGATCTATATGAACTCCAGGGAGTTTTCCTGGGACGACAATGGGGCTGAGGATCAATGAGACAATTGTTAATCATTGTCTGCCTTTCCATGTTTGCTATCTGGCTAAACGTCCAACTTCAAATATCATGGGACTGATAATGAGAGGCTATTATTGAGAAAGTTCTCTCCTCTTCACTTTCCACATTGAAAAACCACATATTGTTCCCGATGCTTTCAGAATTAGAGAAAGATGAGTTATGTATTGGTTCAAACTGAGTTAACTATGTATTTACAGGTTTACATAATTTAGAGCATTAAGAACTCCAGAATATTTTTATAAATAAAGAGTTATTTAGTAAATTATTATTCAAGAATGATTTAGGGGCACAAATCTACAATATATAGGATCTCATAAAATGTTACCTCCTCCACACAGCTTTCTCTTACCTTGAAGTGATATGACAGCTTCCTACACAAGAAAGTTGTGATAACTAATGAAAAGGAAATGTATATCCTATTTAAAAACTGTCATTTGAGTGAGAGCCACCATTATATTTCATGGGTCCTTATATGTTCATATTTACACATACATGCTTACATAGGCACATGTTGTTGTTGTTAAGTGCCATTGAGTTGTAGATGACTCATAGTGACCCTAGGAATGAAAGACCTGAACACTTGTTTAACTCTCATCCTTTCTCCAAGTCCATAGGGTTTCTGAAGGCAAGCTATTTTGGAAGTGGATGCCACTCCTTCTTCCACGCTTGTTTGATTGGGAAAGCTCCACTAAACACTGTCCACCATGGATAACCATTGTTGCATTAGACACAGCAGTGTCCCAGGGTTCAGCATCACAGCAACCTCGAATTACCTCTGTACAGCAACACACAGACCAAAGGTATGCCACTTAGAAGTAATTTTCCAAGACAAACGCACACACATTCCCTCTCATTGCCATCAGATCAAAACTGATTTACAGCTGACCCTGTAGTGGGTGCCCTTGGCTGTAAATAACACAGGAGAAGATTGTTCATCTTTCACCCGTGAAGCTGCTGGTGATTCAGACTGCCACAGAACCATGCCCTTCAGGTTAACAGCACAACTGCTTACTGACTAGGCCCACAGAGCTACCTTTTCAAACACTCAAACTCATATTTCGCAATATAAGAACTTACATATTCAAAGTAGTATTTGGAAAATCTTGTTTCTGGAAACAAAATTTAAATACTTAAACACAACATTTGTAGGTTAAGGGCAAAAGTTGAAGTTATTTCTATGAAGTAAGTTCACAAGCCACACATGAGCACTAGCTTACCTGATTCATTTTGGGGTTCCCCCCCTCTTTTCTTTATATCTCATAATGGAAATTCATCGAAGTCAGAAGTTTAAGATGAACATATTTTGAGATTATGTGCCATGATAGTTCTGACCAAAAATGGTGTCAATTGGTGCTGAGCTAGTGTTATTTGCATATTCCATCAGGCAGTATTTGGGAACCTAGTCTTTGGGATTTGAGGACACTATGGTTGGACACCATCCATCTTCTATTTGTAATATTGTATTAGATGGTTTTGCTATAATGCTAGTAACCTTACCGTCAGAATTATTTAAAATACTACCAGATTGCTCAGGTTGGACAGAGTTCAGTGAAATACCAGCCTAAAACAGACTTAAGAAGAAAAGTCTAGTGATCTAAAATTAGCCAATGAAAACCCTATGGACCACAGCAGAAAAGTATCCAATGTGGTGCTAGAACAGTAGCAGTCTAGCTTGGAAAGTACTCAAAATACATAATGGCTACAACTTCGACTCATGCACATGAACTCTCAAGAAGCTGACACAAGACATTTCATTCTTGTAAACAAGGTCACCTTCACCTTGTCCATAATGCCACCATGGGTTGAATCACCTCTACTACAACAAGAACAATGATGACTCATTCTCCAGGTCTGCTTTGAAGTGTGCAGCAAGTCATGGTAAATTCTGAGAATTTATTAGATTCCAATTGAAAAGTATAGATACTGAGTAAAAAGAACATTTTGGGGCTTGGCTGTGAGGCTAGGAAGGGACCTTACTGCTGTTGTAGTTAAGCAGTTGGCTGCCTACGGGAAAGCCAGTAGCTTGAACCCACCAGCTTCTCTCTGGGAGAAAGATGTGGCAGTCTGCTTTCATAAAGATTAAAGCCGTGGAAATCTGGGGAGGGACCAGTTCTCCTTTGTCCTACTGGATTGTTGTGAGTAGGAGTTGACTGAACACCAAGTTTGTGGAGATGAAATAGTAGAAACAAAAAGAGTAGAAAACTCTTGGTAATTTTTATTTCAATAAAGTGATCAAGAAAACAGACTACTTTCAAGAGATGAATTTCTAAGCAATAAAATTTAATGAAATCATTCATTTAGAAGATAAACACATGCTCAAATCCTTTAAGGAGTCAGGAACCAGGAAGGGAGGAAAGTGAAAATGGGTCAGAGGAAAATGTATTTTTTTTTAAACCTTTTCTTTCACTTTTGTTTTTTTGTAGTTTTCATGAAGTCAGATTTTAGAGAACATCAGTAGGTGGAGGTAGGAGTATTTATAAGAATGAGTGGGCAACCTTGGTGAAACTCACTGTATTCAACATAGATTTTGTGAATTAGAGAGCACTTAGGAAGTTCAATAATTGAGAATATTTTTTGTAATGTTAATATGCACTTGTATTCATACCTATATAGATTCCTGCTATGTTATTGAATCTGCATCTTCCACAACTGAATGTGTTTAATTGTATACTCTATAATGTGTATTTTTTATTAATTTCTCCTTTGCCAGTGTCTAGTTGATGTTTAAAATCTCTACAAAAAATAAAAGAGAATAAGAACATTGCATTAAAATATCCCATTTGTACTGCTTAGCTAGACATTCAATATCCTTCATAGTACAATTTCTACTGTATAGTTTTCCATTACTTCTCAGCATAGACCATATACATAATCTTAAACTGTGGTGTTGGAGAAGAGCACTGAACAGCTCATGGACGACCAAGAGAACAAACAGATATGTCTTGGAGAGGGTGCAGTCGGAATGTTCTTTGGAGGCAAGAATGATGAGGCTTCATGTTACATGCTTTGGGCATGTTGCTAGGAGGGGCTATTCTTTGGAGAAAGACATGATGCTGAGAAGGGTGGAGGGTCAACGAAGGAGAGGAAGACCCTAAAGCAGGTACATTGACACAGTGACTGCTGTAATGGGCTCTTGTGTCTTAGGAAGTGTAAGGACGGCACAGGATAGAACAGGGTTTGGATCTTTTGTTTGGTCACTATGAATTGTACTTGACTTAATGGCCCATAACAACAACAAACAACAACTAGATTAATCTTTATTCACCAAATAAATCATATATTTTCCTACCGCTTTCCGGAACTCAAACTATCATAAAAAATTAACTTAAAATGCTATCTTCATGTTTTAGATTCAAGATGAGTACGTATGTGCTTTAACTTCACCTTTCTAAAAATTCCAAGAATGAATAATAATAAATGGGAAATCAGTAGCAGGAACAAAAATAAGGAAATGTATAAATATAATCTCACACACAATTAAGTTAAATACCACAAATGCCTAAGAAAAAACTTGTAATTGGCAATATCATGACATACAGAGAAGAGACAGATATTGTTAACAGCTTCAGCTTACTTGTCTCCACAGTGAACACTCTTGGTACCAGCAGTCAGGAAATCCAAAGATGGATTGCATTGGGAAAATGTGCTGTCAAGGACCTCTCCAGAGGACTAAAGAGCAACTATGTCAGTCTAAAAACTAAGGTGCTTCTCATTCAGGCCATGGTCTTTGCAATTACTTGTTATGCATCGGAGAGCTAAAAATGACTAAGGATTAAAGAAGAAGAATTGATGCCTTTGAGATATAGTACTGGAGAAGAGTGTTGAACATACTGTGGATTGCTAAGAGAACACAGATTTTTCCTGGAGAAGGTGAGACGAGGCTGTTCCTTGGAGGCAAGGCTTTTGAAACTCCATCTCACATACTTTGGGAATTTTGCCAGGAAGGACCAGTCCTTGAAGAGGGACATCATGCTTAGAAGGTTGGAGGGACAGCAAAGGAGAGGAAAACTTGACACAATGACTGTGGTAATGGAGTCAGGTTTGTCAGAGATGGTGAAATTGGCTCAGGCAGGATAACACAGAGTTCTGGGCTATTGTTCATAAGGTTGTTATGAATCATAGTTGACCCAGTGGCACATAACAACAACAACAACAACAACAACAACAACATTGCTGTTAGGTGCCATTTAGTTCCAACTCACAGTGACTCTTTGTACAATAGAATGAAACACTGCCTAGTCCTATTCCATCTTCACTAACAAGTATTACAAACAAGGTAAATTTATTATCTGACCAATTTTGTGCATCAGGACTTTAGTCATGGATTAGTTAAATCCTTCAAAAGAAGAAAGAGCTGCAAACTTAACACATGTAATCTTGTAATATCAGCCATAACAAATATTAATCCATAAGCAAATATATAGGCAAACAGATAAGATGAACAGATATAGACATACATGACCATGCATGTTTAGCCAATGCTATTTCTGCATCCATACTGGCATATGATGTAAATATATTGATGTACATAATAAAGTCAGCAGAGAGCAAATTTATATAATCTTCTTAATTATAACCAAACACTCTGAGGGAAATCAATGACTGGTCCTGAGGAATTGGGACTGTTGTCTTGAGGGGACAACAGAGTCTACAAAAGCAAAATTTTATACCTTGCTTTGGTGAATAGTGATGGGTTCTAAAAGTTTACAAGTAGAGCAGCCACCTAAGATGCAATTATTGATCTTCTCCTGCCCCAAACAAAGAACAAGGAAGAAAAGCAAAGCTGTATAGAAATAATTAGTCTATAGGACCAAAGAAGCATAAGAACCTTCACTTCTAAGACCTGAGATCAGAAGAACTAGATGATACCCAGCTGACCGTAGAATATCCTGGACAGAGTAAGAGAATGAGGAACAAAACCAAAAACCATTTGAAGAGTCAGCCCATGGCCTTTCTTCATCCTTGGAACCTGACCTCTTAGCCAAAGAGTAGACAAGCATATAATCAATAGCACCCAGGAGACATTCACTCTTTAGGATAACCAACCAAAAGAGTAGCATATGCTCATTTGCCCAAGCCTAAATAAAACCCAGAAGGCAAGAAAGAATAAGGCCTGATTAGTGAAAATGAGAATTAGAATTATGATGAAGAAGTGGAAAGAGTGCTTGGAGTGCTTGTAATTAATGTTATAAAACAGAATGTGTATTAATGATTGAATGGGAAGTCAATTTGCTTTATAAACTTGTACTCAAATTGCAACAACAAAAAAAGGAACTAGAAGTTCCAAAATAAAAAAAAATTGAAAAATAAACAAAACCTTATAGAAAACAGAGACTATAAAAGTAAAAACAAACATTTCAAAAATACCCTGTCATTATTATTTTTTTTAATTGAGGGAAAATATTATAACTATGAAAATGTTACTTCAAAAAGGGACAGTCAAGTTCATCAAAGAGCCTGTAGAAGATAAAATACTCAATAGACAACCTGGAAGATAAAGTTGTGACAATCTCCTAGGATCAAAATAGGAGGAAATTGAAAAATAGGATAGAGGAAATGAGAATAATTATAGAATCAGTCCTAGATATCTAACACTTGAATGGTAGGAATTCTAAGAGAACAGAAAGGAGACATTTATAGAGATACAAAAAGAAAAATTCCCAGAACTGCTGTGTATGTGTTTCCAGACTCTAGGGACCACTGAATGATGACTCAAAATATACCCTCATCATAGTCTATGACATTTCAGAATACTGGGAGAAAGAAGAGTATCAACTAAGAACTTCTTGGAGGAGAGAGGAGAACCTATAAGAGTTCAGGAATATGAAGAAATAAGTTGTTAATGAAGATCAGTATAACTTTGAACTTCTCACTGATACCGCTGTGGTGGTTAAGTTATAATGTATTGTTGTTATGTACCACTGAGTCAAAACCAGCTCATAGCTGACCCTGTAGAGGGTTTTCGTAGGCTGTAAATCTCCCAGGAGGAGACTGTCATGTGTCTTTCTTCAGCGGAGCAGTTGGTGCATTTGAACCTAAGTCTTTGATTTGGCAATGTAACTCCTTACTACTAAGCCACCAGTGACTTTAAAATGACCCAGCAACATGATTCCATATCTGAAATTCTGTGTAATTTTTGTTGTATGCCTTCAAGTTGGTTCCAATGCACGGTACCTCTGTGCACAACAGAAGGAGACACTGCTCATTCTTGCACACTCTCACAATCATTACTATGCTCTAGCCCTTTATTGGACACACTGTGCCAACCCATACATATCATTGAAGATCTTCCTCTTTTTAGCTCATCCTCTACCTTTCAAACAAGGGGAAATCTCTAGGGACTGGTCATTCCTGATAACATAGCCAAATTATATATGATGAAGTCTCACCATTCTTACTCTCCCCTCTCTCCCCCTGTTGTTGAATCAGATCTGACTGGCACAGGAGGAGATTGCCCTCCTTCTCCTCAGAGCATCTGGGGGGTTTGAACTGCTCATCTTCAGGACCATTCTTACTCTTAAAGAGTATTCTAGCTGATATTTTTTCCATAAAATATATTTATTCTTTTTTCTAGAAGTCCATTTAGCATTCTTTGCCAAGCTATTGCCTAAAGGCATCAACTATTTTTCAAATATTATTTTTACATATAATTAATATATTAGTATAATTATTATTCATTAAATATGAATTTATCTCAAGGTCTTTTGAAAATATCTGAAACCTAGCACTGGCTGTCTTTAAGAAAGTGTATATTCATTTTGTGTGTTTTAAAAGGTGAAACTATATTATTTTTTAATTTAACAACTTTTTCAAGTACATTGCAAAATAAGTAATACCTTTTCTGTTTTATAGCTACCAAGAAAGTGAGCTCATTTTATACAAATATACTCTTGGTCATTAGTCCTATGAGAGTATAATTAGTTAAGATGATAAAATGTTATTTATTGCATATGATTCATAAAAGAGAAATATAAGTGTTGAAGACTCACAATTACTTTACAACATCTACTAACAACAAACAATTACAATTCTTCATATTTATTCTCAAATATGTATCATGATATATTGTGACATAGAGGGGTTTTGCCTCAGTACAGAATCAACCGTGAGTGGAAGAGGAAAGTTTGAATCAGTAAAAGTTGTATCACAGTGGGAAATTGTTAAATTTTTTTTATATAAAATTATTTTTCTTCTACTCTAATTAACAAAATGGAATGCTATTTTTTCCTGGGATTTTACTCATTTCCATTATTTACCTATTCTTCCTGTTCAGAAAGTGCAAGGAAGGTGAAGTCAGGGAGCTCTGGTAGCCTAGTGGCAAGAAGTTGCACTATCATCTTGAAGGCATATGGTTGGAGGCTGCCAGGTGCTCTGCAGGAGAAGGATGGGCAATCTCCTCCTGTGCGATTAATTGTCTCTGAAAACATGCTGGAGGGTCTACTATGGGTCGGTTGCGACTGGATGGTACACCACCACCACCATGAACCATCACCACCACCACCACCATCCCCACCACCACTACCACCACCACCTCCACCACCACCCACCACCTCCACCACCTCCAACACAACAACATCTGTTCTTCCTGTTCAGAAAGTCCATGGAAGCAGCAAAAAGTCTGTGAAATAAACAATGTATTGAAGTGGAGAAAATGACTGTAAAAAAAATCTCCTTAAAACATTAAAAAGTAAATATGTCATTTGCAGAACTAAAATGTTCCTGAAAAGCCATGACATTTCCAGTTACTTGTAGGCATATAAAAACTGGAAAATAAATAGGGAAGACTGAAGAAGAATTGAATTATGGTGTTAGCAAAGAACGAATCTGTCTTGGAGGAAGTACAGTCAGAAAACTACTTAGGATGGAAGATTGTGAGACCTAATCTGAGGTACTTAAAACATGCCATCATGGCGGGCTCTGGTGGCCTAGTGGCAAGAAGCTGCACTGCAATCCTAGAGGTGCATGGTTGGAATCCACCATGTCTTCTGCTGGAGACGGAGGGATAATCTCCTCCTGTACCAGTCAGATCTGATTTGACAGTACACACACACACACACACACACACAACAAAAATAAACAAACAAAATCCCCCATGTCATCAGGAGGGACCAATTCCTGAAAGGACATCATGCTTGAAGAGCAAAACAGAGGAAACCACTCAAGGCGGCAGATTGACAGAAACACTGCAGCAGTGAGTGGAGTCAGCCACAGCACCCAGGGTGAGGATGGCTAGGAGCACGCGTCGCTTTTTCTGTTGTGGCTAAGATTGCGGTGAGCTGGATCCAATTCAATAGCACCCAACCACGGCTAGTTAGAAACGGAGCTTTTTGTGCCTGCATTCACACTTTGCTTCCAGGAATTAGGCATCGTCTGGGATAACTGAAAAATTAGTAATTTTCTTAGGAGGGAGAGGGTAATAAATACAATCTTGGCCTATCCTTCGAATTTCATCCCAGAAAAATAGTGGTCTATTCTCGGTAATTATACTCTGTCATATTTTCTCATATTACTTCATCACTTAAGAATATTTCATTGTGCTTTACATGATAGCTTATCCTTCAGGCATCATTTTGTGACACGGATTGCAATCCTTACCTTCGCCAGAACTTGACCCATTTTCATCTTGAATCTCCCGTTTCCTTTTACCAGGTTTTGTGCCCCACACAATGCTGTCTTTTTGACTTTCACTCTTTGGGCAAATGCTGTCCTTCTGGTCTCATCTTGTTGCTTGTTCTGAGAGTCACATTCCTTCTGGGTATTCACATTGGAGTGTGCCTTCAACTTGGAATGACTCAGCTGACCTTCAGAAGTGACCTTCGGAGGCAGGGAACCACATGCGAGGTGATTGCCCATCCTTCTCTGGTCAAACAGCTGGTGGATTCGAACCACATGTCTGGGTTGACAGCACAACTCCTTACCACTAAGCTATGAGAGTTTCGATTTCCTGTTATGTTATTGTCGTTTGCTGTGTGTCATCTAATGGGAACTGACTCATAACTGACCATCCAGTGGGTTTTTAGAGTCAGTAATTTGCCCTGGATGAGATAGCCCATCCTTTTCCTGTGGAGGAGCTGGTGGATTTGAACTGTTAACTTTTGGGATTGCAGTACAGTTTCTTACCATTAGGCCATTGGATTTTTCATCCCTTTTCATGTTAGATCCAGCCAGATGCCTGCAAGTTGATGTCTGGGAGTGAATTCTGTTGTAAATTAGAGGGGTAGCTGAGGAACATTTTTTCAAGGATTTTTCATCATTTATTTTATTTATTTATTTTTTAAAAACCCTTTATGTTTGCCAGCTCACTGTTCTCTGGATCTTATTGCTCTATTTTTCTTGTTGACAATGGTAACTTTTATGTAGCTTACCTCTTGAGATGTACAAGAATGAGCATGTTTACCTCCATGAACTGGACAAATGACATGAAGAAAACAATTACAGAAGGGCCAGAGTCCCTCAAAGTCAAGCTTACTTCTCTAGTCATTTCACATGGATGCTATTGATCTGGGCTCCAGAAAGTAAGAAACCAGACCTAGATTTGAACCCCAAAAGCTGAAAGTTAGATGAAATTCCATTGCATTTCAATAGTTCTAAGCAAGCAGTTTGTTACCCTTTATCCTTTAGTGGAATTGATGAACAGGTGGTTTTTCAGAAGATCACTCAGTATATTTAGCTTCTGAAATTTGAGCAACTCACAGTCTGATTGGCTGTTCCTGCCACATGATAATTCAGAGCGCAGACTCCTCGCTGGCTCTTGTCTGGGGTTCTCAGGAGGGGAGAGTTGGGAGAGACTTTGCTGCGGAGGAAATTTATTTGATAGCTTGAAGGTAAGGCCAGCTTATGACTTTTTTGTACTCTTCTTTTAGGAGATCTTACACAACTTCCCTTTCAGTATTTTTCAAAGTTTTGGGGTCATAAGTGGGGAAATTATAGATGGAAATGTGAGTAGGAAAGTCTGTAACTCCATGGCCCTGCCAAGACCCTACTATCATCTGATGTGGAAGTTATTAGAGACTAGTTCTATACTAACAAAGTTACTGCTTGACTGAGCTGGCTCTCTTGTTAAACCAAGTTATTTTTTCCCCTTGTCTTTAATTTATTTCCTCCTAAATATATTAGCTTGAAAAAGCTCTGTGTTCCTATATTTATCCTATTCTACTGGGCTTCACTTGCCTCAGAGGGAGTGACAGTTTCGCTAGCTTAACAAAACCAGTCATGGTGCGTATTGGTTTACATGGCACATAACTTTGGGTGAAGAGACAGCTGTTCCAAATCATCATCTGCTCAGCCGAAGGAAGAATCTTGCTTTCTGGTACTGAGCTAAGAAGGGGCCTTGAGCAGGCCTCTCATGAGTTCATGAATTAGAAATTTAGGACAAAGATTCATAATCCTACATGTACTTAAACCAATGTATCACAATGTTTGTATTTTTCAGGTGTTTACAAGAGCAAGAAATATAAGAGGAAAAGCCATACAGGCCAATGGTGCTTGGGAAGAAAATAGCCCTATTGCCTTGAGGTTCTTGTTTTCCTTTTAAAAATCTCATGATAGACTTTTTAAAAGGGGTTCTTATTAAAAGCATCAGATATAGCACATAGGATATAGCAGGACAATGCCCAGGCCTAAGTCATCCTTTTTAGAGTTTTGACGTTACAGACAAAAAAGTCCAACTTTATTTGAGTACCTGTGTTGACAGCTCTTTTCAATAAGCTTTTTACTTGAAAAGGGTTTTTCCAAGTATTTGGAAAGTTAAGCCCTATTCCTTTGAATTTAAGCCCCTTTCCCTCCTTTACCTTAATTTCCTCTTTAAATTTTAACTAAAAGTTTCATGCAACTTGTTGGAATACCCAACATGTCACTGAGAGAATTAGTGTTTTAGAGCTCAATTTAAAATGTCTTTTCTCACTTGGCCTGGAAAAAAAATTGCCATTTCGAATTGGTTACTTCTTTTTTTTTTTTTAAAGAACAGGTTACTTTTAAATTCTAGTTTATGATATTCTATGATACAGTCAACCATGGAGATAGATTCTAATGCATTTTCATTTGTATGGAATATAAAGTTTGTAGGTGCCACTACTACTCTGGGAAAATGGCAGATGACGAAGAATATGAGGAGGTGATAGAGGTAAGATACCAAAACAAACAAACAAACAAGCAAATCCTCTCAAAGCTCCAAAACAGCACACAGTGACAACAAAGGATTTTATGTAAAGACATTCAAAGCTATGTAGATGAATGAATCATTTGAAAAAGTCTAAACTGTCTATTGTAAAATCCCATTAAAGCATCCAAGAAGGAAGTTTTATGTTTAGTTTTGCTAAAATTATGTGGGATTTAAACAGAAAGGAAATATCACTGTTTCCCCACTTTTGTGTTTCTTCAAACTTAAAAAAAAAAACAAAACCATAAAAATGAACCTTAATGTGTCTGTCTTCTAACATTCCTGCTTTCCCCCAAAGCCATTGATCAAATGGACAGAGGAGATGAAGACTTAGAGCCGACAAGGAGCTCAGCTTCTTAGTGTCTACACAGCAGTAGAGGAAAAGGAGCTACTTTTTCCTTCACCAGCTGATTGCATATTTAAGATTACAGCTCTTTAATATGCAGCCAAGTGCAAATGACTCAGGAGTCTCACAAGAAGTAGTTGCAAACCACATTTAACTACCATCTCTGTTATATGTGCCTGAGGAGAAAAGACTACTGTTTGCTTTTGAATAGAAAAAAAAGAAAAGAAAAGAAATTTAAAAAGAACAAATAGCATTGCAAAAAAAGGAATCTTGAAAAAATGCTCTCTGTTGGTGGTGGAAATCTGACCCATTTCACAAAGTTGTTAGTTTTGTTGTATTGACTTCCTGTAATTCAGTGTTACAGCTCTATGGATTTTCTTCACCAACTTGTGCCTTTGGCTTCTCATTTCTAGAAATATAAGATAAAGGCTAAGGACTATGAACCACATAAGTGCATTGCCATTACTCGATAAGTGACTCATAATTATCAATTAATGGTGATGATCTAAACATATAAAAACTCTACGTTTTGAGAATCCTTGTTTGTCAATAAAATGAAAATTAACTATAAAAGATTCTCAGAACCAAATACCAGATGAAAATGCCAGAATTTGTCTTTGGAAAAATATTCTAGTGACCATGCTCCAGGTCATAACAATTTTCTTTTATTCTATAGAACAAATCTTCTTTATTACTGAAAGAATAAATTAGTTTCAGAGGCTCAATATAAAATTAAGTGTCTCTAGCTTAAATGCCAAAGGCCACATGCATGATATTCAATATTATCACATGCATTTTACATGCAATATTATAGTATGCATTTTACTTATGTTTTTAAGGGTCAGAACAATCATCACCAAATACTCCAACTAAACAGTAAGAAATTATTTTTTTTTCTCCGTGAGGGTAATACATTTTTTTTAGTTTCCAACTTAAATAATCTTTGTATTGCTTAACATACTTTTATTCATCTATCACTGGAAGCTGTACTTAGTGCTGGATTTGATAGATTTGACAACATCTCATAAAAACGGAGGATGCTATTTTTAGGTATTCTGTTTTTGCCATTTTGTTCCTATTACTACTCTAGGCCTGACCAGCAGGTGCTAAACTATTAGCCTGACTGCCACCGAGTCTTGAACAGAGGTCTCTTTGACCTCAAAAAAGATGCCCATAAGAATGGGACAGTGGCAGATTCTGGAAAATGGTCTAAGGAGTTCAAAAGACAAGACAGGGGAACTAGGTTTAAAAAGCCATCTCCCAGGGATCTTGGCCTTCTGAAATCAAATTGTGTCATCATTCTTGACTTTAAACAAAGTTGGAAAGAAGTTAAAAGAAGGGGAATAAATCTGCTCTCTAATTAGTACCATAATTCTTGAATAAAGGGAAAAACAAAAGTTGACATGCACACTAACATCAACCATGTGGATAATGTTGTGTTTCTTCTAAGCTTTTTAAAAAAGATTTATTTACTAGTGCTGAGAGCACAGCAAAAGTGGCATTGGATGACTACCAAAGAACCACTTTCCTTTGGATGTAAAAAAAAATCCAAAACTGCTGTGTATCAGTCATGCTTGTTTAGAATTTCTTCTCAAGTCACTGATGTTTTGTGTGACCAAAGATGGTTTCTTGTGTTATTGTCAAACAGTGTTTCCTGAATTGTCCAGATGGTATTTTTCCTATGCTGAATATATAAGCTCATGAAAGAGAAATTCTCTCCCATTAGAGACTGTACTATCTCTGATACAGACATAATTGAGTTTCAGACTAACATGGTACATAATACTAGAGCAAAGAGTGAGAGCTAAAGCTCTATACTAATTTCACCAAGTCCCATTGGAGCAAATGACATAGTTATAATCATGAAATAATTTGATCATACTTAACTGAAGGTAAAGGAAAGAAAATCAATGAGGAAAACACTGCATCCAGTGTCCACCCTGTCCTGGATATATAGTTGGTGGCTGAGATAAGGAAAATGAAATTTTACATGTTTTGTTGATTGAGAAAATAAGCCTAGTGTTTCATTTTTGTCCATTTCCATGGATGCCTTAGCACAGACAAACTTTTCCTTCTGTTCACCCAGAAAGGCTGGGTGAGACTCGGGGCAGGATTCCTCTCTCCTTACGCATCTGAAGCAAAATGTCAGCCAGTCCCCATCATCAGCATCTATTTATTGCAGGTGATGTCAGGAGTAGAACAACAGTAGGCCTGGCTGCAGATTCAGGCAGGAACCTCAGAGCAGTGATGGCCAAGTGTAGCCTAATCTCTCTTATTTCATCTCGTATTTCCCCTTTCTTCTCGGCTTTTGCAAATTTCCATTTAAACCCATTGCTTAGGACCAGTTGTGCTGCCGTCTCAAAGACTTGTGGTTCAGCGGGAGAAAGATGAGCATGTAAGCGATTGACTGTATCTGAAAACTGCTGGAGCGTCAGCTATGATGTATCATGTCAGTTCTGACTCAAGGGCGAGTAACAACAGCAACTTGCTAATCAGTGACTTTAGGAATAACTTGTATGTCTGGGCTTAGTAGTAAGAAGTTGTACTGCTAACCCAAGGGCATGTGGTTCAAATCCACCAACTACTCCATGGGAGTGAGACAGTCAGTATCCTCTGTGTGATTTACTGCCTCTGAAAACCTGCTGGAGGGACAGCTATGAGTTGGTTCTGACTTGACAGTATGCAAAAACAAGAACTCTTTTTGGAAGTTATTTTCATGATACTATTTAAAAATTCCTTTCACAAAAGCTAATATGTTTTACTAGTGAATAAAGGAGTTCCATCTCAGTTCCTCTGTGCTCAATCCACATACAGCAAATTCCATCTTTAGTGTCATAAGAAAACGTTTTATTGTTACTAATCAGCTTCAGATACCTTTCTCATCTCCCCTGCAAACACCTGCTGCAGCCTGATGGCATCCACAAAAATGGGGCTCCAGTATACGAGCAGATGTCCCCCCTACTTTCTTACTGTACATATTCTGAACTAACTGAGCTAGTGAAGTAACCCTAGTAATGTAGCTGAAAAGAGATTTCTGCTTTGATTTTCATGACCATACCTTTGTGCTCTATTCACAGTACTACACAGAAGAGACAGTCTATGAAGAGGTACCAGGAGAGGTAAGGCCAAATACCCTCATGCGCCTCATGAAACTGCATGCTTATTAAACAGAAAGAGCCCTCACTTGTCCCTGGTTCCTGGAGCAATACGGCTGATGAAAAGAAGTATCTCAAGAGGGACTAACATTTTGGGGTTGTGCAAATGGTTAATGTGCTCAGTTGTTAATCAAGTGGTTGGGAGTTTGAGTCCATCCAAAAAACAGTTTGGAAGAAAGCCTTGATGATCCACTCCTAAGAGCCAGCCATTGAGAACTTTGTAGAGTACAGTTTGCTCATATACTGGGGTCACCATGAATCTGAAATGGCCATTGGCTTTGGCTCGAGAAGTGGCTACTCACTTATGTGTGTTCATCAACAGGAGGTAAAAGTATAAACATCACCTCCTTGAGGGGTTATTTCCCTTTTCTTTTGCTGCTCAGCATTTCCAGGATGACCAGGGTTGGCGACCCCCGCTGCTCATGTGGTAATTTTGGTGGGGATGATGCTCTTAGGGAAGTTTCAGGGCCTATCACCTCTCTGCCTTGACTGCAGAATGAGGCAAAGCCTTGACTGCCATCTGTTTAGGTTTGCTATGCAGACCTGTAGGATCTGAAAAACCAGCTATGCCAACAAGGATGGTACAGCCAAAATTAATGATTAATTATATATTAATGTATAATTCTATAATATAATTATCATTAATTATTAATAATAAATAATGGGAAATGGCAAGCTTCTCTGGTTTTAGCACATTAGGAATTCTGAGGAGGTCATGCACATAAATATCCAGAGATAAAACTCCCTTTATTAAAAAACAAACAAACAAAAAATAAAACAATAAACCGACAACCAAAAATAGAACCCCAAAACCCCCACCAAAACAAAGAAACAAACAACCCCAAACCCGTGAAATCCTCCTCTCATGATACTTCATTTTCTTCATGGAACACAGCAGTGATATAGTCGGTTAACTCTGCAGGGTGTCCGAGAGCCTGTGACTACATTAATGCTAACAACTGTTGAGGGTGCACACTGGGTAGTTTTTCATGGTCAACAGGACAGTCGCAATCATGGGCAGAAATAACTGACTCATAAAGGTCAGGCAAGCCTGTGGAGATTTCATAGATGTGAAATTTCCCTATTACTTACATTTCTCTTCATAATTGCTAGAACTCATCCATTGACACAGATAATATTAATGGTGTGGGAAATGGAAGTATAAGACAGATGTTAAAACTTGGCTGCCTATCTTGCTTTCTTACATACAGTATTTTTAGCACTGGAGTAGATCCAAATTTTAAGTTGTAGTTTCTTCTACCATTGCCTGTTGTAAGAAACAGTATTTTTCCACCTACTACACAGAACTGTTGTGAAGATAATTGCTCCATTATGTTTTCATCATTTTTCTTGTCCACCTAAGCATTTATTCGTGTAAGTGGCACTCCAGTGCACATCAATTAAATGACTAAGTAAATCACTTATAATGTTGATAAGTTTGCTTTTATTTTGCACAGACAATTTGAGATTTAGAATATCATCTAAGAACGTTATTTCTGAAATTTGTCTACTCTGACTGATTTGTATATATCTTTCTGCAAATTGGATTTTTAAGTTAATGTTGTGGATTAATAAACTTCTGATTCCACAAAATCTCTAATAATGAATAATTAGACTTAAATAAAAGGAGGTCCCTTGTTCTAGTGGTAAGGATTTGCTCTATCAGCCCAAAGGCAGGCAAATTGACAGCCTCTGAAAACCTGTTGAGGGCCATAGATGAGTTGGCTTTGACTTGACGGCATATAGCAACAACAGACTTAAGTAATATATTTTCATGCTTATGGTGTGTGGTTTCCTTCTTTGTCCTGTTTGGGGTATGAAGAAATAACACCAGGATTGTAAAACTGCTAGCAGTTAGAAGAATGTCTACCAAGACCATGGTACCAGTTCTCACCTTTATAACAATATTATATTGCATGTCCAATTTCCAGACGATAACAGAAGTCTATGAAACCACAACGACAAGGACAATACCCTCTGAATATGAACAGTCAGGAACTTCCAGGCCAGCACTGGCACAACCAGTGCCGGAAAAGCCAGTGGAGAGGAAGAAGGTGGTGCGAAAGAAAGTGGACACATCAAAGTTCATGACTCCCTATATTGCACACAGCCAGAAGATGCAGGATCTCTTTAGCACAGTAAGTTTCAGGCAACTTCCTACTAACCTAACTTCATTACTCAGAAAGCAAGGGTAGCTGATTTAATGGAATTTCTTTGGATGCTAGCTGAAGTTTGTTTCTCAATCTTATAAGGAAAAAAATCTTACTTTACAAATGTATACTCTGTCCTTGTGATACTTTTTCTTTTCATGTAACTTATTTGCACATTTAAGTACCAGGAAAGGCATCCTCAATAAATGACACCTGTAAAATGAGCATGTTGTTGTTGTTATGTGCCATCAAGTTGCCTGCAACTCGTAGCAACCCTATGTACAATAGCTCTGACCTCTGCTCTATTTTGAGCCTGTCTCCCTGACTCTGACAGACCTAATCCCATTGCCCCAGTTACCATGTCAATCCATCTCATCCAAGATCTTTCTCTCCTGTGCTGTTCCTCCACCCTTCCAAGCATGATGTCCTTCTCCAAGGACTGGTCTCTCCAGGCCCTGTGCCCGAAGTATGTGAGACAGAGCTTCAAAATCCTAGCGTCCAAGAAGAAATTTGGTTTCACCCTCTCCAGAACAGATCTATTTGTTTTCTTGGAGGTCTACGGTATATTCAATACTCTTCTCCAGCACCACAATTCAAAGGCATCAATCTTCTGTCATCCTTAGTCATTGTACAGCTCTCTGATGCATAGCAACTAATAGCAAAGACTATGGCCTGGATTAGACACACTTTAGTCCCTAGACTGACATTATTACTCTTTCGGAGTTTGGAGAGGTCCCTGACAGTTGTCTTCTCCAATGCAATTCATGTTTTGATTTCCTGACTTGTGGTGCCAAGAGTGTCAATTGTGGAGCGAAGCAAGCTGTAACTATTAACAACCTCAATCTTTTCTCCATCTAACATAGTGCTGCCAATTGGCTATTTTAATCATTATTAGATAATCAATCTCAAGTAATGAAATATATTTAATTGGGTTTGATTGGTGGAAACAAAATAACATATATTTAAACTCTCTAGGTAGAATAACCTCTTAAGTAGTTTAGTTAATAGTACATAAAAAATCTCTTTGAGAGCGATGCCATTAGTATATTTTAAAATGTCAAGAGATGTGTAGTGCATTAAAAATTCAGTGCAAGACTTAGAACTTATATGAAACTGAGCATGAGAGTGTTTGGCCATGTCTTGTAAAAGTGATTTTTAAACATATTTACTCATTGACTCCTCCAGAGAACTTTAAAACTACTGAGTTTCAGGTCATTCTGTCTCAATTGATCTAAAGTTGGGATCAACTAGGAGACGCTAACATGAAACCCACATTAAAAACTCATTGTTTTTATGAGTCTGGTCCTTAAATTCCCAAACATAATTCTGTAAAGTTATGCTGACAGTACATTTTGGCCCCTTTTTATTGGGATTGCTTTGATTATATGTACCCTGTATGGTATATAGAGTTAAGCTGTGGTCTACTAACTGAAAGGTTATAGTTTGAACCCACCCAGAGGTATCTAAGAAGAAAGGCCTGGCCATCGACTGCCGAAGGTCACAGCCATGAACATACTATAGAGTGCGGTTCTGCTCTGTGAAACAGAAATTCATCGAGAGACAACATTGACTTGACAGCAGTTGGTACATTGTTGATTGCTCATCGTGGGCTGAGTTCTTGCTGGTAGTCTGACTATGCATCATCCAGAGGATTAAAGAAATGTAGTTCAGGGAAATATTGATTTAGGTAGAACTAATGCTTATAGTTGTTATGTACCATCAAGTCAGAGCCGACTAATAACTGATCCTTCAGTGGGCTTTCAGAGACTGTAATTCTCATGGGGAGAGAATAACCCATCTTTCTCCCATGGAGCAGCAGGTGGATTTGAACCACATGCCTATGGGTTGACAGCATAGCTCCTGACATGCTTGGACAGAGGGAGGGTCAGTGAAAGAGGAAATGACCCTCAATGAGATGGATTGACACAGTGACTCTAATGATGGGTTCAAGTATATTGGAGAAGGTCAGGATGGCACAGGATAGGGCAGGGTTCAAATAGATCCATTGTTCATAGGGTTGCAATGAGTCAGTTGACTTGATGACAATATCAACAATGCTTATATCCAAAACATCCTGTAGTTTTGGCTAATAATAACATTTGGTTGAGTGTTAACTTTTGGGGCTATGTGGTAAATTTTTAGGACAAATTTTAAACGATCCTTGAAAAATCTAAGACTTAGGTTGCTAATACCAAATACGATTTTTCCTGCCACCTTTATCACAAAAGTATAGAATTTTTTGTGTGTTACTTCAGTGCCATATATATTTCAATAATTCAGATACCAACACCAATCATTTCTGATGTCCTAAACAGGATGTTGACAATATTCTATAATATTTAAAAAATGGATTAGTAACTAAATCAATAGTGTAATAGTGTGATTTATATTGTTAACTACTATTCTGCTCAAAAGTACGGTTTAAGCATTAATAAATTAGACATTATTATTAAGCAAGAACTAATGGTATGTTTAGTAGAAATAATAAAATCTCACTCTTGCTTTTCAAAATATTCTATATGTCAGACTTCGCATTAATCAAACTTGTGTCTTGACTATCTAAACCATAGGACTTATAAGGTCAGCGCTAAGTTCTGAATTGAATATTTTTGCTTTGTATTAACAATCAAAACCTCTCTAGCTTGACTCAGTTTCTGTGTTCATTTTCTGAAATGAGACGTAGGCCTTTTTGTGTGTGCACTCAGGCAGAAAAAAGAACCACTGAGTGAACAATTTAGGGCATTTCCAAGACAATTTTCTGTAATAACTTTCTGTCTCTGAGACCCAATCACGTTTAGGAAGTACAATTAACAAATCTATTTTAGTTTCTGTTAAGAGTTAAGATAGGGACAAAAAGAAAGCTATTTCACTGGTGATTATAATGACTTAGAGGAATTTTTTCCTTTTTAATTAAATGAAAATGAGAATGTTGCTTGAAATTTCTGCTGCTGCATTTATGCTATATCTTAGGTTAATATCTGGTGTTCTTTACAGAATAAATACAAGGAGAATTTTGAGAAAGCAAAAGGACAGCCATGCACCTTCACAACAGATACTCCAGAACTTCGCAGGATCAAGAAAGTACAAGATCAACTCAGCGAGGTGGGCGACATTGATAAAATAAAGGAGCGAGACATTTCAGAGATAAGCCTTTTACTCGGGATTAAAGGCTCTAACTATGCATAGAAAGGACAAGAGACCAAATCTTGCAGCCAGGTGCCCCTTGCTTGCAAGGATGGTGCAGCTTTGTCTCATATACTTTGGACAGTTGTCAGGAAGGGCCAGTCATTGGAAAAAGACATCAAGCTGGGAAAGGTGAAGGGTCAGAGAAAGAGAGGAAGACCCTTAACAAGATGGATTGACACAGTGACTATGACAATGAACTTAAGTATGATGAAGGTTGTGAGGAAGGCACAAGGTAGAGGAAGGGTTGCTATGATTTGTAATCCAGAAAACTATTAAAAACATTGGCCATAGGCCAATATGAATGTGAAATGATATTTCTAAGCTTGGCACAGCAATTTAGGTTAAATAATGATTCTGAGGTGGAAATTTGAAATTATTTGTTCCTCAGCAGTTAGTTGGTTCCAGAAGTTAGGCCAGGAAACCAAACAAAGTTCTCTCTTATCTTTGAAGATCACAGTTTTCTAGCTACAATGCAGAGACTGCTTTGTGATATCCCAGAGTCACTGAGTTCAAATTACTATTATAAGATATACACTGCTATATGCATGCCTGTCATGCACTTACTCTGTGTATTTTTTCTGCAGGTTAAGTATCGAATGGATGGCGATGTTGCTAAGACTATTTGTCACGTAGATGAAAAAGCAAAGGACATTGAACATGCCAAGAAAGTGTCGCAGCAAGTCAGCAAGGTAAGGCTGAACACACAGTATAGGTAGGTAAGATGCTAATGGCAGTCATATTACGTCTGTTTATTTGAAGGGAGGAAATTTGACAGTCTTGTCCAATGCCCACTGAATCCATACCATTGGGAGTTCTCACTCCCACCATAACAGAGAGGCCGCACAGATGCCTGAAGTGCCTGTAAGAGCTTTGATGGACTGTAGCGCCTGTGCCCTTCCAAAGAAAGGAAACAATGGGACAGTTGGTACTCAGCTTGGGCAAATAGTGCTACACAGAGACTCAATAGTGTCTCTATATTTTTTTGTCTCTTGTCTAAATCTACAAAAATTTTTTCTCAAACTCTAGCTAGTAGAAATCCCAGTTTAGAGTGTTAGAGTGAAGGCTCTAAGGAGATCCTTTTTTGAAATTTTGTATTGATTTGCATACTAAATTTGTGTTTTATTCATGTACATTGTGTTTCACACATTTCTTCACTCATATTGTGTTTCACAGTATCATAAGGACAAATAATGCCTGAGACCATTATTGTAAAAATAGAAGAATAACTCATAAGATGTGGTAAATGACTAAAGGGGGAAGGGGTGAAAGGCAGGGAGGCAGAGGCTGAGAATAGGGTAGGTGGAGAGAGAGATTGAAGGAACTGGGATAGATAGGTCTATTGGGAACCCAAAGAGATGGGGTGATAGTGGGCATAGATCAAAGGAGATTCTTTCTTAATGCTCTAAATAGGTCTTTAGGGAACTTTGGTGGCTAGTGGTAAGAAGTTGTGCTGCAATTCCAAAGGAATGTGGTTCATATTCACCAGCTCCTGGGAAATCTCCTTGTGTACTTTACTGCCTCTGAAAGCCCTCTGGAGATCAGATATGAGTTGATTCTGAATTGAGGATACCAAACAACAACAATAACAGAAATCCTTATGTCTCCCAATTTTCAGTAACGCATTTTATTCTATTATCTAATTGCATGTGCAAAGACTCTATTTTCTTGTTAGATCACTGTCATAGGTGTGTGTTGGGGGGCAAGGGAATAGTGTTAGTATTTCAATATATCTTTTTGGAGAATAAAATGGAAACCATAACAGAGGAACACAGAAAACATGAATAACAAATTATACATTCATTTGTAAGCCTATAATGTCATTCATGTCAGTTAGTGTTAAGCACTGTGGAACAAAGCATGAGAAAGATGATTATATATACTTTTCAAAGAAATTGGGGGTTTGAATTTTTATGGGAAATCTCCAAATTTTAGATTTAGCAACCAGTTTTTAAAAATCCTATGCAAAAAAACAAAACAAAACAAAAAAACCAAAAAAAACCCCAACCCTATGCAAATCAAAAGGATGCTTCCACTCAAATTCAGCCAGCCAGTCCCTGACAGGTTGTAACTTTGGAAAGAAACCTATAAAATATCAGAATCTTACTTAATTTAAAAGTGAAAATTTCAAATAACAGCCTTTAATACAGGAAAAGAATTATGGAATGCTGACACAAGCATTCTTTTCCTAGCTACACATCCAGTAGCCTTTGTGTTTGGAAAAGGATCTTTTTAATCCTCCCTTTTGCTCTTTGGATCTACTTGCCCTTTGGTGGGAAATTAAATGACAGACTTTCTGGTTTTCTGGTTTAGGTTTTATACAAGCAAAACTGGGAGGACACCAAGGATAAGTACCTGCTTCCTCCTGATGCCCCTGAACTTGTCCAGGCCATTAAGAACACAGCCATGTTCAGTAAGGTAAGGACTCCATTGGCATGTCGATATTCCCACCTGTGCCATCCGACTACATAAATTAGAATAATACTCAGTGCTCTTTATAATCTAGAATATGGTTTTCCAGAGGTTTTTTGTTGTTTTTTTAAAAAATACGATCTTGAGAAATATAGGGCTTTTAGAGTAAAGCTCAGCATGCAGTGTGCTAGGAGGGAAATTTGTTGGCAGAAGGAAGGAGAAGGTCTTGTAGGAAATCTGGGCAATCTTGGTGTGTGTGTGCACACATGTGTGTTTATGTGAATGTGTAAAAAAAATTGAAGATGTCCTGGAGAACTAGTTGAGACACACACAAAAAAATTTTAATTTTTTGTAGACTTTATGTAATAGATTAGATATCCCTGGCAAGATATATATATATATATATATTTATTTATTTATTTCATCATTTCCTGAGAAGTAAATGTGTCTGATTTTGTTTCATCTCTTCTTCATGATTTCACCTCTCTTCTAAAATAAGTGTAAAAATACTAATGGAAGGAGGTAAAAAGCATTCATCATAATTCTATCATGAAAGAAAACTTTAATAAGGTAGATTAGCCAGCTAGGAGATACTGATATATATATATTTATACCTCACGTTATTTGTCACTTCAGCACCCTTCACATGAATAACTCTGTGGCATTAATTATGCCCATCATATTCTTCAACAATTACCATAATTTTTCTCATATTTTTTATTGTTAAGTAGTATAGCACTGGTTTGTCCATTTGCTGGTAACTTGTGGTTGCTTGGATGCTAAACACTGTGACACTAATGTGTCAACTGTGATAATGGTTACCCATGGTGGACAGTGTTGATGACGCTCTCCGATTAAAACAAGCTTGGAAGTAGGAGTGGCATCCACTCCAGAAACTCTGTGAACTTGGAGAAACGATGAAGGTTATACGAGTGTTCAGATCTTTCATTCACAAGGTCCCTATGAGTCGTCTATGACTCGATGACACTTAACAAAAAAAACAACCCTTAATAGAAGCCCAGTATCTCCTAGCTGGCTAATCTACCTGATTAAAGTTTTCTTTCATGATAGAATTATGATAAATGCTTTTTACCTCCTTCCATTAGTATTTTTACACTTATTGTAGAAGAGAGGTGAAATCATGAAGAAGAGATGAAACAAAATCAGACACGTTTACTTCTCAGGAATGATGACTGGCAGGGGAAACAAGCCAAGCCACTAACAAAAATGTCTTAGATTGGATGAAAGGGTGGATGTTATATATGAATTTAATTTTTTTCTTCTCACTTTGCTCTGGGTTCATGATGGTATTGATAAATTCATTCGAATGTATGCCTTTCTTCTAAGGGTGATCTCACATTTTCATGAATTTACACTTTTTTCTGATTTAGAAACTGTACACTGAAGACTGGGAAGCAGACAAAAGTTTGTTTTACCCATATAACGATAGCCCGGAGCTGAGGAGGGTCGCCCAAGCCCAGAAAGCTCTCAGTGATGTAAGTGAGATGTGATCAGCATCGTTTGGGAGTGTGGAATCAAGAAAGCGCCAATTAATTATCCAATGTTTATTGTAATTCTTTTTAAAGAAAAGTTAAATGCCATTATTGCCGAAGAAAACACCTAGAATCAAGAGAACTTAGGATTCTTCTTTTGCAGTTTATAGGATTCTTCTTAGATGTAATTTAATCCAAATCCCTCCTTTCATAAGCGCGGAACCTGAGCCAGAGAACATAAAGGTAGTAGTGGCAGAGCCCAGACAAGAAGCCAGATCCTATGATTGCAAAGCCAGTGTTCTTCCCATTAGCACATGCATTGTTTTTCCTCTTGGATCAAGTCGCAGTTATTCTTTGGTGAGGGGTTGGCATTTTTTTTTTAACTTAATGAGATCGTAACTACCTGCTCAAATCTATTAAGTGGACAATGTTATGGAAAAATTTTGATATGCTGTCCTAAGAGAAGATCTGAATAATAAGTTCTCTTCTTCTGCATTGGGGTCCTACCTGATGTATTTCTCCAAGCCTTTTGTGTAGTTACTTCGCAAAAGGGGAGCAAGATGAATAGAATTAGCAAGAAATCAGCACTCCCATTTACCAGATTATTAATATCCTAGACTTAGAAAAATGTATATTTAAAAACTAGTAGGCTTAGGGTGGAAACCTAGAACATCAGAGCAACTCACTTGAGACTAGCATTTCACCTGGTTTAGGGTACTTTATTTTCTAGCCTTCGATTTGCATGATTAGAAATCTAAAGAATTCTGTTTTAGTCTGGAGCGATAGTAGGAAAAAATGGTGAGTTGTTTACTTTTCACTTGTAAACTAGACCAGTAATTCTCATTCTCTGATCTTAACCAGCCAGTTTGCATCTTGAGTCTTATAGGGGTTTACTTTCAATGAAGCCTATAGGCTCCAGGTTACCCTAACTAAACATCATACATTTTCATCTGATGGGGTTACTAACTTTTCAGGTCCCATTTGAGCCCCATCTTGCCTGGAATGACATGCAAATGTAATGAGCATATTGTGTGTGCCATTATGCAACTGGTTAAAATATGACACAGACATACTTATATCCTTCCATATGTGAACTAATTGTAATGAGTTGCCAAGCCAAAGTCAGATGGTTTGAATGTACCAGCTGGTCCTCAGGAGAAAGATGGGCAGTCCTGCTGTGAGATTTACACTCCCACTGGGGTGGAGGGGAAGCTATTTCTATAGGACAAGTAATAAAATTAATAAGGTACAACAAAATACTAAAGCCATTTAGTATATAGTATAATTATTAGCCTGTAGGTACTCCCTGCTTCTTTTTCATGCTTGCATTTTAGTTCTTTATCATAACTTTCATGATATTGTTTGTGTGACCTTATTAAGTGATTACTAGCTATTGACAGCCAGTTATATATGCATACCTTGTGGGGGATAAAGGTATTATAAAAATTTTTATTCCTGTTTCCCCCCTGAGAATTTATAATCATGTTGGTAAAAAGAAAACAGTATATATTAAACAACAACCAACTTGAAAGTTAAAAGGTACAGTCAAGTACTTGCTGCAAATATGGCAGGATAAATGTGAATAATCAGAAAATGCCACATAAATGTGGTGATCTCAAAGGGTATAGCAAGTGATAGAGAATGCACTTGAAAAGAAGTTGAGATGAAATAAATATTGGTGTTTTTAAAGGACAAAGAAAGTGAAATCCAATGTGTCGAGCTGAAGGACATTTGGGAGAAAGCAGGCAGTAAACCTTGAAAATCAGACAAAACAGCTCTGACACAATTTGGTAGACAAAAAGAATATGTCATAAGATTTTGAAGAAGCAGAAGAAGACAATATTTCAAGAGCAGAACATGGAGACATTTTGGTAGGAAATATTGTAAATTGAAATGAAGAAAAGGGGAAATCAACTCAATTGTTGATTGTTATTTTAATAGTACAAACTGGATTAGAGAGAAGATGGGCAGAGAGGAAAGAAAGAAATCTGAAGGTAGTAGGTAACAGAGAAAGTAAACTTCAAAATATTTACTAACATTAGACCATGGAGACAAAGGAGAGAGAGTTTATGAAATTGAACTAGTAGTCTGGGCGAATAGGAGTGCAGCTTCGTTGGTGGAAGGACACACAGAATTGAGATGATGTATGGACAATTCAGATCAAGACATCTTGTAAATAAATTAGAAATGTGGTACTATTGCATATACATGAATCCAAGACAAGATTAAGATTTGAAAATCATCAATATAAGAGTGACAGCTGAAGATATGAAAATGTGTGAGGCAAGGCAGAAGAGAATATGGTTGACGGCAGAGTATGGGAAGACACCTAGGCTTAGGACATCTGGAAAGAAGTCGGCTAAGGAATGCGTTAGTACAGTCAGAAAAGTTGAAGGAAAACCAGGAAATGCCATGCCATGTAAACCCAGGATGGATTTCCAAGAAGACACTTGATCTCCCTTCATCCATAAAATAGAAAGAGAAAGGATTCCACTCCAGTACTATGAACTTTGAACAACCAAAGTTGGCCATGTTTTGTGTGTGCACATGAGGTGTTGGAGTTGGGAGTAGGTATTTCAGTAGAAAAAATAAAGGAGACTATATGAACTGGCATGGGACATTTTGAGTCAGAGGATCATAATGATCTATTATGCTGGAGATGAAAAGGTGAGGAAAAATGGGGTTGCTTTCAAAGTTAAAAAAGTATTTTCTAGATACATCCTGAAGTACAATGTTGTGAGTTATAGGATAATATCCATACACATACAAGGAAGTCCAGTGAACATCACCATCATTCAAATATATGCATCAACAACCAGAGGCAAAGAGGAGTAAATAGAAGATTTCTGCCAACTTTTGCAGTCAGAGATTGATCGAACATGCAATCAAGTTGCATTAATACTAAGGGATGACTGGAATGCAAAAGTTGGGAATAGAGAAGAAGGATCAGCAGTTGGAAAACATCGACTTGGATGAAACCAGAGATAGAATGATAGAATTTTGCACAATAAATGACTTATTCATTGCAAATACCTTTTATAAGAAACACAAAAGCAGCCTATATATATGGTTTTCTTCTGATGGTATGCATAGGAATCAGATTGATTACATTTGTGCGAAGAATCCCTGGAGAAGCTCAATATCAGCTGTGAAAACTAGGCCAGGTGCTGATTGCGGAACAGAACACCAACAACTCATGCAAGTTCAAGCTGAAGATGAGGAAAATGAAATCAAGTCCACAGGAACAAAAATTTGACCTTGAGTCTATCCCACCTGAATTTCAAAACCATCTCAGGAACAGGTTTGAGGCCTTGGACATTAATGAGCGAAGACCCGATGAGCTGTGGGAGGATATAAAAAATATCATTCAGGAAGAATGCAAAAGGTCATTACAAAGGCAGAGAAGGAAGAAAAGACCAAGATAGATGTCAGAAGAAACTCTAAATATTGCACTGGAGCGCTGAGAAGCCAAAGTAAAGGGAAGAAATCAAGATATTAAGGAGTTGAACAGAAGATTCCAGAGGGCAGCAAGGGAAGACAAAGTATTACAGTGAAATGTGCAAGGAGCTGGAGTCAGAAAATCAAAAGGACTAAACTTGCTCAGCATTTCTTAAACTTAAGGAACTGGAGAACAAATTCAAACTTCGAGTTGCAATACTTAAGGATGCTTTGGGCAGAATATTAAAAGATGGAGGAAGCATTAAAAGAAAATAGATTATACAGAGTCATTGTACCGAAAAGAATTGGTGAACACAGAAGAATTTCATGAAACAATGTATGAGCAAGAGCCTGTGATGATGAAGGAAGAAGTTCAAATTGCTTTGAAAGAATTGGCAAAAAACAAGGCCCTAGGAATTGGTGGCATACCGATTGACATATTTCAACAAACGAATGCTTCCCTGGATGTGTTCACCAAGTTGTGCCAAGAAATCTGGAGGACAACCACCTGGCTTACTGACTGAAAGAGATCTATATTTGCTCCCATTCCAAAGAAAGGTGATCCCATAGAGTGTGAAAATTATTGAATATCATTGATATCACATGCAAGCAAGATTCTGCTGAAGATAATCCAAAAATGACTGGAACAGCACATCAACAGAGAACTGCCTGAAGTGTAGGCTGGATTTAGAAGAGGCCATGGCACTAAGGATATTATAGCTAATATCAGATGAATCTTGGTAGAAAGCAGAGAGTACCAGAGGAATGTCTATCTGTGTTTCATTGACTATTCAAAGGCATTTGACTATGTGGATTACAACAAACTGTGGCTGACTTTGAGATGAATGGGAATCCCAGAACACTTGATTGTGCTTATGCGAAACTTATACTTGGACCAGGAGGCAGTCATCAGAACAGAGCAAGAAAACACCGCATGGTTCAAAATTGTGAAGGGCGTACACCGGGGATGAGTCCTGTCTCCACACCTTTTCAACTTGTATGCAGAACAGATTATCCGGGAGGCTGGGCTCTATGAGGAGAAGTGTGGCATTAGGATTGGAGGTAGACTTATCAACAACCTGCATTATACAGATGACACAACCCTGCTTGCTGAGGCTGAGGAGGACCTGAAGCACTTGCTGCAGAAGGTCAAGGATTGAAGCCTTCAATATGGATTGAAACTCAGTGTCAAGAAAACAAAGATTCTCACCACTGGGCCGATTGGCAGCACCATGATAGATGGTGAAGAGACTGAGATTGTTGACAGCTTCAATTTGCTTGGCTCTACAATCAACAGTCTTTGTACCAGCAGGCAGGAAAGTAAAAGATGAATTGCATTGGGGAAAGTCTGCTGTCAGAGACCTCTCCAAGGTACTGAGGAGCAATGATGTCAGTCTAGAGACTAAGGTGCACCTTACAGGCCATGTACAGGCCATGGTCTTTGCCATTATTTGTTATGCTTCAGAGAGCTGAACAATGACCAGGGATGATAGAAGGAAAGCTGATGCCTTTGAGCTTTGGTGCTGGAGAAGAGTATTAAATATACCATGGACTGCTAGGAGGACCAACAATTTCGTCCTTTATTCTGAAGCTTCTCTGACATACTTTGGACATGTTGCAAGGAGGGACCAGTCCTTGGAGAGGGACATCATGCTTGGGAGGGTGGAGGAACTGTGCAGAAGAGGAAGACCCTTGATAAGTTGGATTGATTCCGTCACTAGGGTGATGGGGATAGGTGTGTCAGAGACAATGGGATTGGCAAGGGATAGAGCAGAGTTTAGGGCTGTTGTGCATAGGGTCGCAATGAGTGGCAAATGACCCAGCAGCACATGAAAAAAAAAAACAAAAAACCAAACTACAACAATATAATAATGAAGTACGGTTTTCTCTATACTCCTCCAGAAAGACTTGGCAGCTAAGGTACAGCTTTTATTTTTATTACCAATAAAGTATCTAACCATCAGATTACCGTCATGCCCATTAATACTGTTGTCAACATCATGAACTTCTACAATTACTGAATGCAGAGGCCTAAACAAGCTGTTTGTTCACAGAAGGTAGTGCTGGGTAGGCACAGAGATTTCAACCCTAAGGGTTGGGTTAGAGGTTTCTTCTCCCTTTCCTGGCCCTCTTCCTGTGACTCTCTTAAAACTACTTATCATATTATACTTACTCTCTTAAGCAGAGACAAAATACTTTGTAAGCACTAAGAGAGTGTTTGAGTTGATCTAGAAGGCCTAATTCTAACTAGAGAGAATTTTGAACAAGGTTCTTGAGAAATTAGCCCTTCTAGATCTCATTTCTCTGAAATCCTTTGACAAGTTGTCAGACTTATTAAGCATTTCTCCAGGTAGAATGTTGCTCTCTCTATGGACATAGCTAGCCATGGAAAATTCCAGTTGCTCTATGCTTAGTTTTTACTTCTTTAAAATAAGTTAAGCAATGGATTTTTTAAGCGGTAGATTGTAAGAATCTGTCCTTTTAGTTTCAATATGCTTCATATTAATAAAAGCTTTTGTTTAGGGGACTATTACTTTTTGCTTCTTTTAACTAGTGTCAAGTTGACCTTGAATTCATGGTGACCCCATGCACTACAGAGCAGAAGCCTTTTCTAGCTGCAATTTTTACAGAAACTGTTCATTATGTCTTTGTTCTATTTGGCTGCTAGCTATCATGGTAAGATTTAGTTATACATGACTAGAACATAAAGAAGATGATTGTGACCTTAGAATTGTCCAACTCCTATAATTTCTAAATTAGAATACTGTAGCATTGAAAGAGAAATAATTCTGTCCTTCATACTTGCCCAAATTGCCTCAGTGCATAAAATACATGTTCAGAAATCAATTCTTAAATACCCATTCTAGTCCCCATCCAGGCCACAGGGACCCCAAATGAGAGGGCATGCCTTTTGCCTCCCCAGAGCTCACATTACAAGAAAGGACAGATATGTAAGCCATCAGTTATAGTGTCACCCTAAAAGTCCTTTAAAGATATTAAGAGCCAGGTAAGATGAAATTCCGTGAGAGAGTCATTATGTCAGCCTTAGGGGTCAGGAGGGTGCCTCAAGGAAAGTCAGGCACATCCGGAATGGTGAAGCATCAGCAACAATTTGTACAAAGAAGGGGAGTAGGTGGAGTCAAGGAATTCCAGGGAGAGAGAACAGCACTTTTGAGGTCCAGAGACATAAAGGGGGAATCTATGAGTAATTCTGCTTTGTGGGAGTCAAGGGTCCAGCAACTGTAGAAAGAGGGGAGTCAGTAGTAAAGAAAAGAAAGGAGACTAAGAGTGGAGTGGGCATTATTCTTGGCACGGAACTGGTTTTAAGGCAGCAGATGCCTTTCATAAGCTGAAGGAAAAAAGCTACTGGAAGAGAGGTTGCAGGTGTAAGAAAGAGGAGAAATTACTGAAAAGAGTCAGATACAAAAGAATGAGAGGGGTCAGGAGTAATTAATTAATAGGAATGCTGTGAATCTGCAATTTGTTAGAAGTTTTATAGGACTAAGAATTTAACTTGAGAGATTTTCATAAAAGAAAATCTACTGAGAACATCACAGAAAAATTCTCCTTGGAGAAGTAAGAGAAGCAGGAATGAATATAGAAACTGATTAATGAGTTGTAAGTGCTATCAAATGGAGTATGACTCATAGCGACCCTATGAACAACAGACCTGAACCTTGGCCTATCCTGTGCCATCCTCACAATCTCTGACATACTTGAGCCCACTGCAGCAGTCACTATGTCAATCTGTCTGGTTGAGGGTCTTCCTCTCTTTAGCGTGTCTCCTTCTTTCCAACCATGATGTCCCTTTACAAGGAACAGCCTCTCCCAGCAACATGCACAAAGCATGTGAGACAAAACTTAATCATCTTTGCTTCCAAGAAGCACTCTGGCTACACTTTTCTCCAAAGAACAGTCTTTCTCTCTTCCTTTGGTAGTTCATGGGATATTCAGCACTCTTCTCCAACACCACAGCTAAATGATTAATGACTAGCCTTTCTTTTCTCAATAAAAGAGGAAGTAGAGGGTAATGTGGAATTGATTTGGGCCTGAAGACACTGTTGATGTACTAGCCACATAGTAGAGGCTGATCAGAGAGACACATGACAGGATTTCCAAGCTTCATTAAAGGCAGTGTCAACTAGATACCCTAACTCCCTAATTATCCAATATGTGTATTTTCACTCTTTGACCCATCAGTGTTCTGGATACAAGAAGAGAGGAAATATGTGATTTAATTGGTCCAGAGAGAATGGTTTATTAAGTAAGTATAATGAAAAGGCAAGTAGTTGAGAGATACAGATTTTGTTTAAGAGAATAATTGCAGCTGCCATCATGGTGAGAAGTCCATCATGGAAAGAAATAGAACTGGAACTTGGTGAAGAAGGAAGATGCATGGAAATAGAAATCACGAGCAATATTGAGAGTGAGTGCACACAAAACCTAGAAGGATCACTTATAGTTAGACAGTTGTACAACATTTATGACTTCATAAAAAGGTGTTTGTGGTGGTTTTTTCTTAAGTGCCAATCTGTCTAGAACATGAGAAATAGAATAATTTCCTGTGGCTCATTAACACCTTTGTCTTTGTTTTGTTAGATTTCCTACAAAAAAGGTCATGTTGAACAGCAGTCTCAATTCACATCGCTAGCAGATCCTCCAGACATAGAATTTGCCAAGAAAGTGACCAATCAAGTGAGCAAGGTGAGTAAAAACACTGGGGAACAAGATAAGAACTTGGCTTAATAATCTCAATAAAAAACAAAACAAAACAACACCACAAAAAACAACCAACACCAAAAACTCAATCAGCAGAGAAAGCAAAGATAAAGCATAAAACACTAAGAGTAATTTGTATCTGACATAAAACCAGAGTCAAAGCAATATAATCATCACCATGCAGTTGATAGCTGCCTTCAAGTTGGTTCTGCCTCAGAGAGACCCTCTTCACACAAGAACAGAACCCTGGCCAGTCCTATGTCGTTTTTACAATCACCGTACCTGAGCCCATTGTTAAAAAATTAACTCTGTTAATTGGTCAACACCACGGAACTGTACTGATCAGTGCTTAGCCAGTGTGACGACTCAGTGGTTGATAAATGTAAAACTTAATTTTGAAAATAGAATCCAAGTCCTAACCCCTCTTGACATGATTTGTTGGAGTAACCAAGTAACCACACATGTCCACGGAGGATTGGATTCTTTTAACCTAGTGGAAATTCCCATAAATTTTAGGCTCTCAGTCAGATGTAGAAAAAGACAAATTCTTGATCGAGGTCCCAGATATAGCTTAGTTGACATCAGTGGGCAGTGCTCTTCCTAAGTTTAGAGGCCTGGAAAAACAGCTTAGTCGGCCTATATATAGGCTGGTAAACCCACCCTGAGGCACAGATGTTCCTTCCACTGATGAACAGGCCAGACTCAATTCCTATTTTAAATTGGTCCAAACCAGCCACTTTCTCCTGGGATACTTCTGATTTTAAGGGTTTCCTTTACTATCTAGGGAGCTGAGTCCCATTTTTGCTGAATTTTGATGGAATCTCAAACTCTAAGGAGCCCAGGTGATGTAACACATATCCTCTTGTAACATGATGTTGTATCCCCAGCCAACTTGTAAGAGAAAGGTGAGCATTCTCCTCTAGTAAGGATTTACAGCCTCAGAACAGAACCCCAATTTAAGGTTGCTGTGAATTGCAATTGACTCAGTGGCAGTGGATTTTAAACTGAAGTTAACCATAGAATTATCCATAAACTAGCACCAATTGAAAACTGTCCTTTAAATAAGATTGGGTTGCAAAAGATGATTTACCTTTCTGAAAGAAAAAATGGTTAAGATCTTCCAGGGGAGTCATTTAGAAGCAAAAGGAGATCTATTTTTAATTTTTATTTCAAGCATAGTTTTAGATATATCTTATTAAGATAACATTCTTCCTTCTTCTTTAATAGGCAGTGTGAGTACTTGAAAGTATTAAAAAGTTCACTTCAAATTCCTCTATAATCAGTCTCCCCACTAATTTAGGCTTGCCAGTAAGTTGAGATCCATACTTTTTAGTACAGTAGCAACTACACCCATGTGGCTATTGAGGACTTGAAATCTGATTAGTACAAACTCAGATATCTGTATGTGTGAAATGTACACTGGAATTTGAACACTTAGACAATGTCAAATAGCCCATTGGCTCTTATTATAGTGATTATATGTTGAAGCGTAATATTTTAAATCCATTGGGGTAAGTAAAAGATATTATTAAAATGAAATCCCCACATGTTTCTTGGAACTTTAAAAAATATGACTCCCTAGAAAATTTAGAATTACACATATGGTCTATATCATGTGGCTATTGAACTGTGCCATTCTAGTTGGATGAGGTCACATCTTGGGTACTTTGTAAGTATTACTTGGGGTGTTGGGTTCACCCTTTTTCTCTCTTTAGTTTTTCTTCTTCTTGTGCTTTGAATTAAAGTCTACAGAGCAATTGGTTTACCATTCAAGAATTGATACAGATTTTGTTTTCTGACATTAATTACAGTCTCCACACTGTAACATCAGCCTTTCTACTTTCTCTCTGTGACTCTCACTTCTCTTCTTCCTTCTAGCTTATTCTTTCTTGCCTTTTGAACTTTCTTCCTGGGAAAGCATTGCCTTTTAGATATTCTATATTTGATGGTCTTAAGGAATAAATACCTTATAAGCATGTCTATTGTTTGGCTAAAAAGTGAGTCCCGGGTGTGAATTTAGTTACAGAATCCTTTGATTCTAGCAGAATCCTTTGAATCCTAGCACCATAGTCTTGGTGCTTCAGCTAGTCTGCGTTAGGCAAGCAAGACTGGTCATGACTATGACTTTGAGTTTTGTTCCATATTTTTCTCCCACTCCTTCAAGGGTCCTCTTCTGTGACCCCTTTTTGAGTAGGCAGCAGTGGTGGCCTGGCACCATCCCATTATTCTGTCGTAGGGTGGTAGATGTGGAAGCTTGTGTGGTCCATTATTAACCCCTTGGACTAATTGCTTCTTTATTTGTCTTCACTTTTCTTGGTCACTCACAGGGAGAGATCAATAGCTACATGTTAGAAGGCTGATTGCAAGCTTTGAAGACCTTGTAATTATTTACCAAAGTAGGATGTAGAATGTTGTTTTTGAGACCAAATTCTGCCAAAGGCTAAAGACGAAAGGCCAAAGGCTCTGATCCTAACAGCTTTAGGACCAATAACTCATTCCCAGGGATTTCCTATCAAGTTAGGTCTCTTAGATCCACCCTTTGGTCTTACAGCTATCAGTTCAAATGGCAATAGTCATTTATCTGTGACCATTTTCTTACTGACACATTCTGTATACCAACCTTTCCTATTTTGCCTGTCAGAATTAATTCTTTCACCTTTGCTTTGACAAAGCTGTCAGCTACCTGCCAGCACTTCCTCCCGGCTCAGCTGCCTTTTGTAACTCTAGCATAGATGAATAGGCTGACAGGAGTTCAAGGTCGTGAATCACCATCTGAAAGTGTGGCTCTGAAGGCAACATTGGAAAGTTCTTTTTGCTCCCTTCCGTGTTCATCAGCAGGAAAACAGTAGGAAGACTTCAGGCCAGAATCCTGGTTTATTTTTATCTGTGATTGAGAATGGACAATTTGTTTTCTATAGTGCAGCTTGTTACAGAGCATGAAGAGGCCACATCTAATGGTATGAACCCTTTGGAACTCTTCTACCATTAGAAATTAGGAAAAGTAGATTTCACTAATAAGAGAGCTGATTGAAGGAAGAATGCTATTCTTCGTCCACCTCATGCAATGATAAAAACCAGTTGAAACCTCTTTCACTACCTCTGGAGAAGATAGCTTTTCTCTGAATGGAGCTGTGAGGAAACCTAATGTCTAGCTACTCTCAGAGAAAGAGAATTGTGATTAACTGGCCTTAAGTGTCTTTCTATTTTATAACCACATCAAAAACACAGGTACAGATGTGAAAAATAGAAATGAAGTTTTATGTCTAAGGGAAGTACTTCTTCTTGTTCTTGTTAGATGCTGTTGAACCAATGGGTCCTAGTGACCCTATGAATAGCAGATCTGAACTCTGTCCTGTCCTATGTCAATCTCACAATCTCTGACACACATGAGTCCATGGCTGCAGTCACTGTCAGTCTGACTGGTTTAGGGTCTTCCTCTCTTGTGCCACCTTTCCAAGCATGATGTCCTTCTTTCAGGAATAGCCTCACCTATCAACATGCCCAAAGTAGGCTAGACAAAGCTTTTCCATCCTTGCCTCCAAGGAGCTTAGGGTTTCTAATTTGTGGCCTGTTTGAAGTATCCCTCACCAACTGCTAGGGAACAGGGACAATGGTTCAGGGAAGACATCTTTAAAGATAGAAACTATCTATCAACATATGGTCAGCTTTCCCCCCACAGACATGGCCCTAGTCCTTTACACTAATTTGTTATGATTTGATTTTTGGTAAATGAACAAATCAGCACAAAATTGTAGAGAAAGTTAAGTAGATTCTTACCTCCAGGTTTCCACTGGTAGACTTTAATGGGCATGGTCAAAGAATTAGGTGTTCGAGGTGGTGGAAAGTCGGGTTTTGGACCCTGGTATGGTTAACCAACCTCCATGTACCACAGAAAACCTTGAGCATTGCTCAACATTGAGACACTTGCTGTGATTTCTTGGAGAAGGGCGGCTCTTCATAAACACTTCTCCCACCTTCTCATTTCATCTGATGAGTTTTTGTCTTTTCATTTTCTCTCCTTTCTGCAAATGTAATTGATATCTTGAAGTTCCTCAATGGCTATTAGTGCCATCCTCCTCTTGTGATATGAAAATCTTTTCAGACATAGGAGTATTTGGAAGTGGGCTGTGAGAGAACCATCCCACCCTGAGCTGTATTAGGTTCTGGGCAGAAGGAATACTAAGTCTTTGTTCATGGGGGTTAAAATGGGAGAGAGGACTTTTGATGACATAACTACATAGATTCTAATCTTATTTTGCTTCTTGCTTTCATGTCTTATTAAAAACTCATGCATCTATCTCTGACTATAAAAATTCATCTGTGATTCTAGTTTCCTTAACAAATTTACATGCACAATGCCTATTTCCCTATAATAGCTCAACTTTTAAGCCTAATTTAGAACAGATGCTGCCTTTTCCACTTTAATTAAGCTCTCTGCATCTCAGTCTTGGAATGTGTCAGACTCAACTGTCCCTTCCCAATTTAAGAGTTTTCCCTCTTTAACTGCAGAATGCAGGGTAAAGAAAAATATTCCACCATATGTGTTCTATTTATAAATAAAACTCAATTCAATCTGACTGCTATCGAGTCAGTTTCACATAGAGACCCTCTACCTGGTTTCTGAGGCTATCAATTGTTATGGCGGGAGGCTGCCCATCTTTCTTCTAAGTAGTGATGAGTGGATTCAGACTGTTGGGAGCTTGAACTCATTGGACTGGCAGTGCAATTCACTACAGGCCATGCCCTTGTAGATAAATAAACTCAACTCATTGCTGGAATCTCAGAACTGACTTGATAGTGAGCCTGTGGTGGGTTTCTCAGGCTGTAAATCACATGGGTGGAATTGGCCCAGAATGCCTATCATTCTCCCATGGAGCTGCTGGTGGATTTGAACTGCTGGAAATGTGTGGCCTTTGAGTTAGCAGCACAACTCATTACAGACGAAGCTACCAGAGCTCTCTAGTTATAAATAAGACTGTTTATAAGTAAACATACAATATTATAGACTATAAGATCATGTCTTGGGTTTTATGCACATCAAGAATTTCTAAAATACTATTTACGTCATTATATAGCTTTTTCAAATTTTTAAGTAGTCTATTATAGTCACAATGAACCCAGTGGTTACGCACACAATTACTAACTAAAAGATTAGTGGTTTGATCTGACCAAGTGGCTCCATAATAGAATCACCTGGAAGTCTGCTTCCATGGAGATTATGCCTAGGGAAAACCTCTAGGTGGTTAGCTTCTGTTCCTTGAGAGTTACTGTAAGTCAGAGTTGATTTGACTCATTGCATGCAACAGCAATGATGTCACAGTAAAAAGATTAGAAATAATTATTATTAGAAACAGGAAGTCTTAGCTAATTCCAAAACTAATTTTATTAACTTGAATTCTGTCAAGAGAGATAATCAATCAATTGGTAAATCTTATCTCTGGAAAGATTTCAAATGAACTGTCTCTTATGAATTCTCTCTCACATATAGACATACATACATATACGCTCACACACGTAACCACACACACCTTTTTCTTTTCTCCAGAATGTCTTTCCCTCTCTGGTGTGATAATAACAATAATACTGGCCATCATCCTTATTACAATTATTCTGTTTAACACATTAATACTCACAAAGGACTTCATTGTGGGTTCTTATTTCATCTGTTGAACAATCCTCTAAGTATTGCCTCTGAAATGTGTGGTTAAGAAAAGCTGAGACTTGGAGAGGCTAAGTTATAGCTTTGCTAAAGATGGAGTCAAAACTTGGACTGAGGTTTCTGAACTCAGACCTAAAAACCATGTAACAAACCAAACCCACTGCCATGGAGTCAATTCCAAATTGAAGTGACCCTTCACCAGGTCTCTGAGGCTATAAATCTTTGGGGGAGGCAACAACTCTCAGAGATTAGCTCTCATTGAGGGGCTGATGGATTCTAACTGCTGACTTCTGGGTTAGCAGCCCCACACGCTGCAAGCTAAACTGCCAGGGCCCCTTGAGTCCATGTCTGGTGCTCCAAAAGGAAAAGCTGTAAAAAGAACTTGATTGTTCCTTGAACCCAAGCTCATTGATTCTAAGCATCACTCTTGGTAAAGCCTTTCTTGTTGCTGTTTTCCTTGAAGGGTGTGTTAAGGGGCAGGTATACAAACACCTTGGGGTCCTTTGGTTAGGTCTATTAACATATTTCTATGAGCCATGGAGAGAAAATAGTTCTAGTTCTTATACACCCAGGTTTGGGGTTGTTGGCAACATAAAATCTGCTCCATGAAAACTGAGGCCAAGATAGTTCATAACCAATTCAGTTTAATGTCGTTCAACAAACATTTATGAAGCTACTCCTGTGTGTATTTCGTATTAAGTTCTGAGGGTATGAAAAAGAATGTCATAAGCACCCTCTTCACAGAGCTCAAAGCCTGAGAATTGGATGGGGAGGGTTGGAAGGTGACATAGGAGAGAAACTGTTCAATTTTTGAATTTATTTCTGCTTCTCATTAAATTTATTCATGTCTAAATTTAGAGATCTCATTCATTAGTTTATAGGCAATATTCATCAGTCTAAAGGCCAAATTTTGTTATGGTGGCTGTTTTCTGGATAACTAGGAGTTTTATGGAAGTTTAGCAATGAATGATGAAGCTAAATTCTCATGTCAGTTTGAGATTGGTAGATTTTATTATAGCTCAGAAATAAAAATGGAACATAGCTTCTGACTATCTCTCACTCAAACACCAGGGAACACTCACAGATTCTGAATGAATTTCATTTCCAAAATCAGCAGTGAAAGGGGGAATTGGTTTCTTTTCTCCCCTCTTCTCTTTGTTTCTCCCTCCCCACCTCTCTTGTTGAGTAAATTGATATTACACCCACAATGTAAAGAATTTACTGTGGACTTAGGGGATTCTGATGGTTTAGTGCTGAGGATTTTTGTACTACCAGCTTGAAAGTCCACAATTTTACCAGTGGTCCACAGAAAAAAGATGGGCAGTCTCCTCCTATGCAATTCAGTCCCTCTGAAAACCTGCTGGAGGGCCAGCTATGAGGTGGTTCCAACTTGATGGTACGTAATAACACTGACAACAACTCTAAAGACTTAGAAACTCTGATGGCCTAGTCCACTGCATTTTTATTGTACTGCCAACCCAAAGGCTGCTTGTCTTTGGCAGTTCAAATCCACCAGCCTCTCTAGGGGTAAAAGATGGGCAATCTTGGAAACCTAGTACAGAGGGTCACTATTATTTGGAACTAATTCATTGACAGTGAGTTTGTGGGTTGGTTTTTTTTCCCCCCCCTCATTAAGAACTTAGAAGGAATCTTGGTGGTGCAATGGTGAAGCACTAAAATGCGAACTTGATGGTTGGTGGTTTGGACCCACTAATGGACATGCATGCAAAAGACCTTGAGATCTGCTCCCTGAATGATTAGATTATTCTGCCGCATTGAGTTGAAACTGACCTATAGCTGACCCTCCAGAGGCAGTTAATCACATGGAAGGAGATTGCCCATTTTTCTCCCACAGAGCAGCTGGCGACTTCAAACTGTGTGCCTTGTATTAGCAGTGCAGCTGCTTAGAAAAGTCAGTAAAGTTCTCCTCTGTCCCATGGGGTTGATATGAGTAAAACAATCTGTTGCCAGTTGTTGTTTTTGTGTGCTGTTGAGTCACTTGCCACTCATAACGAATGTATGTACAACAGCTCTGACCCCTGCTCTCTCCTGTGCCAACTTTATTGTTTATGACACACTTACCCCCATTACCCCAGTCACTGAATCAATCCACCTCATCAAGGGTCTTCCTCTTCCTCCACCTTCTGAAGCATAAAGTCCCTCTTCAAGGACTGGTCCCTTCTTGCAACATGCCCAAAGTTTCCAGAGTACCCTTTAAATATGATCACTGAGAAAATATTTCTAGTATGCCCCTTAAATTTGGATTCTTCCTCTTCCTAAGTAAGAATAGTGAAACAGGGATCCAGGCTTTTCCACGAAAGCAGGGATTTGTTAGGAAAGAGGTTTGTCAGGAAAAATATTTTGTGACATAAAAGTACAAAGGAAGGTATAGAGGGATGAAATAATCTAACCCACAACTCTTGGAACTGAAGAAATTTTGGGCTTATAAAGATTTAGGTGAGAAGAAGTTCCATGTTTATTCACAAGAGAAGGGGGTGAATTCTGGGAAATAACCCAATTGGAGGAGGTATGATAATTAAATAATTGTGCCGGTTGTTTTTCAAGATGGATACTAATGTAGAGGATTCTGGGTCAAAAGACTACACTTATGGGATGATGCATTGCATAGCAAGGCTTTCCAGTTCAGTACCCCTTTCTAGTAGCCTTTCTTCTTGCTTCAAAGGCTAACTCTTGGTCGTGAGTGGTATGTCTGTGTAAACTCTAAGAACTAATTCAAATTGGTTTCTGGTTTCAGTTTAGACCAGATTTTCAGAAAGTCAAGTGTTCAGGAAGGGATCTCTGGTGGCTTACAAGATAAAGAGTTACACTGCCAACCTAAAGGTAGATAGTTTGAATCCACCAGCTGCTCCATAGAAAAAAGATGGACAGTCTCCTCCCATTCAATTTACAGCACCTGAAAATCTGCTGGAGGGTCAGCTATGAGTTATTACATAACAACAGCAACACATAGAGAACAATATCTTATCAAACTGGAGGGTAAGTAATCACCAGATACTAATAATAGCAGAGTTTAAGGCAATTACAGGCTAGTGAGAGGGGCTACAGGTGAAGTTTCAAAGTAATTCTTCCTCCCCTATCTCAGATCAACTCAATGGCCGCAAAGAACAACATTAAAAACTTAAGTACGGTCCCATAAAGATATTTTTAAAAACTTTTTTTACTAACTTGATTGATTTATCCGTCAATTACTGAATTTTGCTTGTTTTCTTCTGTTCCTAGCAAAAATACAAGGAAGACTATGAAAATAAAGTCAAAGGCAAATGGAGCGAGACACCTTGCTTTGAAATCGCAACGGCTAGAATGAACGCTGACAACATCAGCACAGTGAGTCGGGGGTGGGGGTGGGGGTGGCTAGACCCGGAGTTACCCTTTCTTTCAGCAGCCTCTGGTCTCCTGCTGCACCCCCCAACGTGGTGGCAGAGTGGCTGAGGCCAGGCCACTGTCTTTGAGAACAAATTCTGACCAAGAGTTCCTGTGAAGAAAGAAATTCTAAAATCTCTTTTTCCATTTGAGAAATATTATTTTAAGCAAATCGCATTATTTCTGCCTCATTTTCCACCGAATCATATGGTTAAGCCTTTCTTACAAGTGACAAATAAATAGTTATTTAGCTCAGGTTTCAATGTTACTAATGGTAAAAAGACCAAGAGGCCCTTTGTCTAGTGAACTTAAACTCTGTGTGAATGAAATGGATTAATTCATTCATTCCTTCCTAAACTCTCCTCACTAGAAAGCATAAACCTAAGTTCCTATCCTCTTGAATTTCTTACTTAAAACCTTCAAGATCTATTTTTTTTTGTGATCTGTCCCTTGGCCTATTCTAATTGTCTCTGATATCTGGTAAATTGCTGGCACCATAGTCTAAATCTGCTGTCAGTGTGTCTCAGTCAGGGGGAGCATGACTTTGAACTTCTCCAAATGTCTGGTGTCCTCTCTTGTAAAAGTCTTGAGGTTTCCTCTGCAGCAGTCCATCAGCATGTTTTGTGTCTTACAGAGGAAATACCAAGAAGACTTTGAGAATTTGAAAGACCAGATCTACTTCATGCAGACGGAGACACCCGAGTACAAAGTGAACAAGCAAGCTGGGGTGGCCGCCAGCAAGGTATGGGTGATGGCTACTCTGTTTGTTTATAGGTTTCAGGGTGGATGTATTTCTTATTACTCTCAATCTTGTGTATGACGAAAATAATGAGACTTTTCCCAGAACTGCCAAGGTAAAAACCAATGGATCCTAGGCATTTGAATTTCATAGACTAGTAGGACTGAAACAAAACAAACCCACCCCACTTTGAGATTATAATCTGGCTGCTTTCCCCCTCCATGTGTGGTTAATTACAACTTCCTGCACTGAAATCCCCAAGTCACACAGTTTGAATCCACTAGCTGCTCTGAGAGGATGGACACTTTACTGCCTCTGAAAACTCTCTGGACGGTCAGTATGGTTTGGTTCCAACTTGTCAGCACACAATGCCAGCAACAATGGTGGCAAAGTCTGTAAGGATTTGTGCGGTCAACCCCAAAGTCTCATCTCTCTGGACATTCAAATCAATCGGGGCTCCATTGAGAGAAAGGTGGGCCATCTTTGCCTCCTGAGCCACTAGAAGCTCAGTGATACATCAATTCTGACTTGATGACAATGAGTTTTATGAGCAAATTACTGTCTTCAGTGTCTTATAGAGTAAAGCATTTTTACAACCCAGAAGCCTCAGCCAGTAGGACATTTCCTGGTCCACCAAAAAAAGATAACTGATATGCTGAAATGAAGATAGATACTCCCAAGCTCAATGGAACGATTCTTTTCCATATTTTGCCCACTGCCTGGCAAAAGCCTAATTACAGACAAGAAGCACACATTCATGGATGGGTTTGGGAAATTCTGGTTTGGACTATGTCATTATATGCCTTTGTTGGCTGACTTCAGTGAAATCAGGTTAGCTAATAGAAAATGCATAGTGAACTCGATTCATTTCCTGACTTTGACTTTGACTTTGGCCCAAAAGAGTTAAGATCACCTAGAACATGGTGACAATATCCAAGTGCAAGCTAATGGTATTTGGGTTTAAATGGAAAAGCTATGTGGGTGGTAATAACTTTTTAAGAAGTAAAGCCAATATAATTCATCCTTGAATTGGGTGTGGGATGTGAGAGGAAGATTTTTGTGTGAACCACTAAACAAATGGAGTTTTCCTTGGAATACTATGCAGTATACAGGAACAATGATTTTATAAATTATTACCTAACTTGGGTGGGGCTGGAGAGCATTATGCTTAGTGAACTAACTCAGTCCCACAAGGATAAATGTTGTATAAAATCATTATTGTAGAATAAGTATAAGGATCCAAGAGGGAAGAGGGATAGGAGAGGTTGGAAGCAGAGGGATGAGAATGTGCAGGGAGAGGGGGGATTAATCATTGGGTTGTACAATTTAATTGGTGGAGGGTGAGGGAATTTGAAAGCATTTGTTCTTGGAAACAATGTATTTGAATGTTGTAAATAAACTGGTAGAAAAAAAAGATAGGGAAGACTATGGAAGGGACAGGTGTATGCGTTTGGGGTAGACAGGAATTCAGTGTGAGGCATGTTCACTTTGAAATGCCTTTAGATACATAAATGGAAATGTCAAGTGACCAGTTGATTATATGAGTTTAAATTTTTCAAGGAAGATATCTGAGTCATTATTTAATTGGTAGGTAAATTTGAGAGTCATTAGCATATGTGTGGTACTTGGGAATTAATATAGATTGAAAAATCCCAGTGACTGAATTCTGGCATGTTACCGTGTGAAGGCATCAAAAGACCAAAGGAGGAGAGAGTAGTATCTTGGGCATCAAGTGAAGAAAGAATTAAAGTCTTTGATAACCTTGCCAAGAGGGATTTGGTTGAGTCTTGGTGACTAAAGTCTTGCTGAAGAGGAATCAAGAGTAAACGAGAAGAGAGAAATGGAAAGCTGCAAGTATACTCAACTGTTCTATGTTTTCTGTAAAGACAAAAAGAAAATGGGGCAATAATTGTTACATAAATGTATAAGGAGAGGATTTTTCAATATTGTTATATGACTATGTGCTATCAAGTTGGAACCAGATCATAGCTGATCCTCCAGTGAGTTTTCAGAAACAGTAAATGAAATGGGGAAAAAATTACCCATCTTTCTCCCACAGAGCAGCTGGTAGATTCAAACTAAGTGCCTTTGGATTGACAGGCAGTGCAGCTCCTTACCACTATATCTCCAGAGTGCCCTAATTTTTCAAGATAGACAAAAGCATGATAGATCTATGCTGATGGGGAAAATTTTCTATTGAGAGAAACATTGATGATAAGATATGAGCAATGACTGGAGTCCTGTAGCGCAGAAAGAAGAGGAGATCTGGTGCTAATGAGGAGACTTGTAACAGCACGGACAGTCCTCCCTCCAATAGGAGAGAAGGCAGCATACCCTGGATACAGGGCATGTATAAATCTGTGGAATAGCTTTAGGTTGTTTAGTTTTAGTTTTTTAAGGAAAAGTCTTCTACTTTAGAAAAGAATAGAAGTCATAATAAATGGAAGATTTGGGTCTTCCTTTCCTGTCAAACATCTGCTAAGTCCTTTGTGGAGATTTTAGGGATGGTGCATTGATGTTTCGGTTTTGTTTCTCCTGTATTTGGGAATGAAGTTTATCTGCTCTGTTTCCTGAGGTTTTTAAATGTTTAAATATTATATTTCTTGAACTCATCTATATTCTGGGGTTATACAGACATGATTTCATTCATTAAAGTGGAGACTGTGTCTGGGATCCACATCCATTTCTTGTTCTACCCATTGTGACCACATGCCTAATGGGAACTTTTGCTTCCTGAACTCCCTGACTACTTCTGCTATAGCTTGAATCACAGCTGGAAGGGGCAGATGCAAAAGGTGAAGGTGTCACTACAAATTCCACTCCCAGATCCCTCCTCCTCCCCCTCCCACCTGCACTTTAAATATTCTCTCTCTCTCTCTCTCACACACACACACACACACAGCCAAAGGGAGGCATTAGGAAGTGAGTTGGTGATGCTTCTAGCTTCCTTTCTAATAAATAGATAGATAGATAGATAGATAGATAAATGAATAAATGAATGAATGAATGAAATAATTTTTTTTCCAGTTAGACAACTGAAAGTTAAAAGGCTCGATGAGGATTCTTTAGTACCTAGTATCTGAGATGTGGTGTGTGCTCTCTCTCTCTCTCTCTCCTTTTCCCCCCTTCTCTCTCTCCGTCTCTCTCTCATATTCTTTATCCAGCTCTCTCTCATTGAGGGCAAGGACCAAGTGTTGTTGGTTTTTTCCTTGAATCTGTTCTCAAGCCAGGCACATAGCAAACATATTTGACACCTTGTGGATATTTTTGAATGAATGGGAAGAAAAGGAATCCTGGAATTGTATACCCTTTCTCTGTTTCTGTTACATGTTACAATAGGTATTTTGTTTATGAAATGTCAAGCTACTACTTTTCCAAAAAGAAAATTGGTTTGTGAAACTATACCATAATATCGGTAATAGAAATTATCACAAAAAATAGCCTGGAGAATTACTTCTTCATTTTACTTCACTCCTGCAGGTAAAATACAAAGAAGACTATGAGAAGAATAAAGGAAAAGCTGATTACAATGTACTTCCTGCTACAGAGCAGCCACTGTTCAGGCAGCTGAAGGCGGCAGGAAACGCCCTAAGTGATGTAAGTACAATCTTGTCAAGAAGTGTTTTTGAAACCACAGCTGTGAGAGATGGAAATTTTCTCCTTCTAGAATGACTGAATAAAAATGTAACTGCAAATACCTTAATGTTACATTGTAGCAGTTTCACCAAGATGCTCTAGCAACAAGATAGGGAGTCTCCTGTGTAATATGTCTCCATTTTCCTAGACCTGTGGATCTGGTTCACAGAAGAGGGAAAATGCTCATTTGCTTACAGGCTGTGGGTGCCTGTGCTTATGATTAAAAGGGAAGGAGAATGTGCAACAATGAATGAATGAAAATCCAGTCTCTATAAACTTTCATTAAAATTTCCATTTAAAAAAAAAGGCAAGGAGAGACACATGTTAGCTTCCTGCCCTGTGTTCTCCAGGCTGACTCTGTAGTTCCTCCACTTTTTACTTAAAGTTTGGCTCCGTAACTAATAATGTATAGATGATAAGGCTTTTAAAAGAATGAACCTTAACTCTTCATGTAAATTTCTATCTATTGCATTAAGACCTAATTTACGTAATTAGATCTGAAATAGATTAGATAAATAAGAATCAGGCCTAAGGTTGAAAGAGGAGGGAGCACTGATGGCTTAGTGGACAGGGAATTGATCTGCCAATCCAAATGTAGGTGGTTTGAATCTACCATCTGCTCCTTGGGAGAAAGATTTACAGTCTTTGAGTAACTGAGTGATTGAAAGTCTAATGAACCAATGGCTGTATATTTGTCGTCAACTGGTCACCCTCAGTGTTGGTAATTAGGGACACAAAGAGAAATATGGAGTAAGCTTAACACCACCCTAGTCATGTTTTTGTTTTATGCCCTTAAATTGGAACTAAAGCAGACATAGCTGACTCTCCATGGAGTTTTCAGATCAGAGTCAGTAAACTGCATGGAAAGAGATTGCCCATAATTCTCCCCAGAGTAGCTGGAGGATTCAAACCATGTGCCTTTGGGTTGTCAGCATAGCTCCTTACCCTCTAGGACACGAGAGCTCCATCAAACACAAACACATCAAAACATAGTCAAATTAGCTGTAGTCAGGAGCTGCACAATGCCCACTCTTTACAAAGAGAAGACGTTTATTGTTAGTGCTAAAGAGAAATTCCACCAGAGAGTAGTTAATAGATTCTTGATTTGAATTCTGATGTATTTATTTAGGCTTTATTTTTTAAGGCTATCTAATTTTAATAAGTTATTATTAGAAGACATTGATCTGTGGCAAAAAAGATAAAGAGTTTTTCTCAACTTGCACTAAAGTCTTATGAAGGTATCTTTAAAACAACAACAAAAAATGTTCAAAACACTCCTTGGTGTGTACCAACCTCAGTGAGGGGGGAATGAGTCCATGAGGTGAGAATGGAGAAGGGTACTCTTCAGAATGATGCCAGCTCTTGTGCTTGTGTAGTTTGGTCAGAGAGAGAGAGCGATTTTGTAAAGGAAAAAAAAATATTTTTTTAAGATTATTAGAAACTTAGACTGTACAAGAATTAGTAATGGAAAGGTCTGATGCATGTGACACATCGATGTTTGATTGTCAGCTTTTAAGACAGCCAGCAGGCCATCTTTCTTCTTCTTTTGTTTAGTGTTGGAAAATACAAGTGTTATAATCTGTGTGGGAGTGACAGGAACCGACTGTAGCTGATTTTTTCCCCATTCTTTGACAGAAATTATACAAAGAAAACTATGAAAAGACAAAAGCGAAGAGCATAAATTACTGCGAGACTCCCAAATTTCAGCTGGATACGATTCTGCATAACTTCAGTAGTGATGTAAGCAATCCTGTGGGCTCTCCAGCTCCTAGAGAAATGACCTGTCATGTTGTCAGTCATGTGATGAAGGATGTTTTGTCTTTTAGACTAAATATAAAGATTCTTACCTGAAGAATATTTTGGGACATTATGTGGGCAGCTTCGAGGATCCATATTATACACACTGTATGAAAGTCACAGCTCAAAACAGTGACGTAAGTTCCAAGACAATTCTATTTGATTTTCCAAAGAATCCATTTGGGGAGGGAGAAGTAAATACAATAATTGCATTCTTAAGTCTGATTTCTTCTCCTCATAGAAAAATTACAAGGCAGAATATGAAGAGGACAGAGGCAAATGCTTCTTCCCCCAGACTATAACTCAAGAATATGAGACAATCAAGAAGCTAGATCAGTGCAAAGATGTAAGTTGGGAGAATGAATGTTGTTGGTTAACTGTCTTCCATTGCTACAAGTAGCCAAGATGTACTTAAAATTGTGACACTTCTACAAATAAACACAGGGAACTCTACTGTTTCTTTTGATTTGCCTTCATACATTTCAAAAGTTAATTCTTGTTCATCTTCCAAAATAAGTTATGAGAAAGATGAAGATATGGGGAAAGTTGCTTGTATAGATCTCAAGAAGGGAAAAAACAAAAACCAAAAAAACCAACCAAAACCCACCTGTCATGGAAATGGCACTCAAATGTATTGCTCTAAGTTTGTTTCTTTGTTCGGGCTGGGGAAGGTTCTGCTTATTTGTTTTCAGGCCAGTTTGGATATGACAGAGATACTTATTGCTAAGCCAAATTCCCTTTCTCCTTTTCCAGCATACGTACAAAGTTCACCCAGACAAGACAAAATTCACTCAAGTGACTGACTCCCCTGTCCAGCTGCAAGCCCAGGTCAATTCCAAACAACTGAGTGATGTAAGTTCTGCCAAATGTCTGGGATAGTCAGTTAGGTGAGAGAGCATTTCATAACTCTACACCTAAAATCCAGTGACTGGTTATATTTACAAAAAGGATATGTGTGTTTTGGCAAGTTTAACATGTACATATTCACCTAAAGTAATTTTATATTTGGTTTCCTTACATCTCATTGGGAGGATAACACCTACAACAAAATAATTTTATAAAGGAAAGTAATGCAGTTAAATGCATTGAAATGAACTCTTGAGTATAGAAAAACGGAATGAAAATTTTTGTTCAACCAATTATGAGAAATTATTTATAATTAATTTAAAATATTAAAAGTATTTAATTATTTAAATAAATTTATTTTAGTTCTAAATGAAATACACAAATTATGTGTACCAGTCCCTTTTAAAATTTGGGACTCTTTTGAGGTTGAGTGCATGGCACCTAGCCTGGCACAGCGCAGGTATTTAAAACAGGGATGTTTTTGCTGTCAACGAAGTTTTTCAGTGAGTAGTCTTTGAGACTATTTTTGGGGGGCATTTATTGTTTTATTATGTGGTGTTTTAAATATTAACTTCCTAACTTGTACTGAACTAAAAAATATGTAATTACAGTAGACTTACAACCAGAAAGACCAGACTTTAATTAGAATATGGATGAAGTGAAGCATGTTAGGAAAGGTTCGCCACTAAATGAATATTGACAACACAAAGCAAGGAAGAGCTGAGCTATGAAAATCTACAGAGTCAGCTGTTATGTACATAGAGAGCAAAGAATATGAGCCAACCTCTTCATGTCATACGGTCCTGCCATGATAACAGGCCTGACAACGGCTGTCAAAACCCAATCTATGGATGTAAAGAGTGTAGAATAATGGATAAAAGCTCTGGATCCCTCTTTTCAGCTATGTCACAAAATGTATCACACATTTTTGTGTGTGTTTTGAGCCAATACTTCTGAACTGATTGGTACTGTCTCCCTCTCTTTCTTCTCAGCTAAATTACAAAGCGAAACATGAAAATGAAAAATTCAAGTGCCACATGCCTCCAGATACTCCAGCTCTCATTCAGCATAAAGTCAATGCCTATAACCTGAGTGATGTAAGTGCTTTATGCTCTATTACATGTGATATGCTGAAAATTTCTTACATGTTTTAATGAGATAATTCAATAATTATGTAAATGTTAATATTTAAAGATAATATTGCAATGTTAAAAATTATGTTATGTTCCTATGTTCTAGCCAATATAACTATTTAATAGATAGATGTCTATATCAGTCTTGTAAGTAGCTTTATACAATTAAACTATTTTAATAAGTTTTAACCACTTTATAATGCCACTATCTTCAAGTAATTGCAAACCTTAATACTAGACCTTTAAGCTAAGTATTCCTTTATACCATACTCCAATTAATTTTTTCAGAATCTTATTTCTTTAACTATATGTTCATTTAATTTCTTGTCTAGAATTGCAATTTCTTTTATTTCATTGAAATTATACTTATTAGTAAATGTAAAGGAACTTGTACTTTTAGAGACACACGGTACTTATTCAGAAGATATAAGACTAGATATCCATTGTTATCTTCCATTTCCTGAGCTTAATTTTACAAGGAAGTCAAATTACTCTTGGGGAATCTCTATTTCTTTAACAATTCTATAAATGAGTACTACAATTATCAAGCATCAAAGATAACTAATGATTCATGAAATAACCTTTGTGAAAAACTTAGAGATCAAATGAAAGTAATGCCTTTATTTCCATAAAAATAAATTAACTGTAGAATATTTGTGTCACTTTATAGAATATTCAGTATTAGAATCAGGTATTTGCATGATCATTAGAATTAAGTTAATTCGATGAGAGATTCAAATTGAGAATAGAGAAACCTGATCTTAGAAAATTAGAAGTTCTAGTTTGAGGTGATTTGTATAAAGTGATTTTTGTCAAGCAACAAAAGGAATCTATTTATATTCTAAGAAACCTTGGTAACACAAGAGTTGAATACACAGCTGCTAATGGAAAAGTCTGTAGTTCAAACCATCCACTTGCTCATTGAGAGAAAGATAGGGCAGTCGATTCCTTAAATATTACAGTCTTAGAAACCCTATTTGGCAGTTCTACTTTTCCCTCTAAGGTAATTAAGACTGACTAAGTTTAAGGGTTTTGGTTTTGGGTGTGATTTGTTTTTTGTGTTTTTTTTTGAGAAACGTTTTTGCCTGCTTTATTAGCCACTGTTTGCTCCTAGTACAATATCTGGCACACAACCAAACTCTATTAAGCACAAGAAGAGTGAATATGTGAACTGAAAGTTCAAATTAGAATGACATCTTTCTGCCCTCCCAGAGACCTGCCTGTACAGAGCAATCTGATGTCGGTTTTCACATAAGAATGCTAGGCACACACAATGTTTTGTGTGTCTAGTAAGCCTGAGATGTTCAAAGTATGTTGTACCAGCTGCAGAAGTCAACACATGCGAGCAACCAGTCTTTGGTGCTGAGCTGGACAGACTTCCTTGGCTGAATGAAATTTAAGTTTTTAAGACTTTCTTAATAGTATTACTGTTTCTACCAGTGAGCTGACACTAAATCCCAGCAATTCTAAGTCTACAGAGCAGAATTACACTTGAGAGGTTCTCAAGTCTGTGACGTTTTGGAAGCAGGTCATCAGGTATACTTCTGAAGGGGCCTTTAGCTAAGTTTGAACCACCAGCCTTTCCGTTAGTAGTCCAGCACATAACCATTTGCACTATCCAGGGATTCCTATTTTGTATTAAGAAAAAAGTATTTAATTGCCCTTTAGTTCTTAAAATGTGGTGATATGCATATCACTTTGCCAACTATTTCTCTATGATTTTTCCCTACTCAGAATGTTTATAAGCATGACTGGGAGAAGAGCAAAGCTAAGAAGTTTGACATTAAAGTGGACGCCATTCCCCTGCTGGCAGCCAAAGCCAATAGCAGGAACGCTAGCGATGTGAGTATGTCCAGTGTCCAGGGCTGGGGCCTCAGCAGTGCCTCCGAGGAGTGAGGTCTCGCTCACATGTTCAATGTCATTGCAGGTGATGTATAAGAAAGACTATGAGAAAAGCAAAGGGAAAATGATTGGGGCCCTCAGCATTAATGATGACCCCAAGATGCTTCACTCTCTGAAGACGGCCAAAAACCAGAGTGATGTGAGTGCCTTGCCGTCTCCCTCATCCTCAGATATGGCTGCACATGCTGCTAAATACAACCTTGAAAGAATGCTAACTCTTCTGAGATTTCAGATTTAGCCTGATAAAGGAAGCATGAAAGCCTGGGTGGGCGACGAAGATTGGCTTCTTTATTTCTTATTTATGTCAACTGCATGTTGAGACTCCAGAAAAACCTTCCTTCATCACCTGAATGTCCTTCATTTACTAGAAGAGAAAATGCATCGTCACTATAATTTTTGTTCTTTTATTCCCAGAAGTGGGCTTAGTACCTCGCTATTACAAATGCCCATATGTAAAAATGTATGTGTTTATTCCTGGCACCGAAATAAGGTAGCTTACAGGAACACATATATAGCAAAGATAAAAACCAGGAAATTAGAAAACTAGGCTAAGGAAAAAGGAAGTTGGAAATGCTAGGTGAAGCATGGCCTCAATACCAAAATATTTCTTTTTGAAATTTTATGTAAAAATTGACTTAAAAATTACTTAAAATAAAGGCCTTAAGATAGTTACTAAAGAGAAAATAAATCTTTAAAAAAATTGCTTTTGTGATTAGTAGCCAGATAAATATGTTGCCTATTAATCCATGTGAGAAAAAGGTGGGCAGTCTCCTCCTGTGCTATTTAACTGCCTCTGAAAACCTGCTGGAGGGTCAGTTATGGGTCTGTTCCGACTCAACAGCACACAACAATAACAACTTTACTCCATACTATTTACAAAGAATTTTGTCTCTATAAAGTTTAGTTTTGGATTTTTACATGGGGTGATGAAAAGAAATTCTGAAAAATATGTAGTAGATGCAATAAAACAGAGAAAGTAATCTACTCAGATGTTGTTTCTACAAAATAAAAAAGATAGGATTAGTGACAAACATCAACCTCCATGATGAGATAAGAAAAGTATTTTAATCAAATACTATACTGAATACTTTTCTGGTAAAGTGCCTAACTTCTGTAAGTCTACCTTAGGACTTGTCCTTGAATGTAGAGTACCTGTTAGCATATTTGTTTTCCTTCAAAAATATTTGAAAGGAAATAATGACTGAAAGAGAAACATTTTTAGATTACATCATAGCTGTTTTATACATGTTTGGAAAATTATTTATGTAACTTACTAAACTTGTCCTGCATTCTAGAATACTTCACTGTATAAAATATGAGCTCTAACACTGGAATCTCTGGTGGTTTAGTGGTAAAGAATTGCACTACTGATGCAAAGGCGCATGGTTTGAATCCACTAGCCACCCTGCAGGAGAAAGACAATAAACTCCCGTGTGATTTACTGCCTCCGAAAACCTCCTAGAGAGGGTCAGCTATGTGTCAGTTCCAACTTATGGTACATAATAACAGCATAGTAATTCAGTGCTTCTGCTGTATGGAAAATAAATGCTGAGAAAGACAAAATATTTCCTTATGGCATGAATTTTTTTTTCTATGAGATGTAGTTTTCTATAACATACTGTCTTTTCCTAACTTTCTTTTCCTTTTGACAGAGATTATACAGAGAGAACTATGAGAAAACAAAGGCTAAGAGCATGAATTATTGTGAGACTCCCAAATACCAACTTGACACTCTACTGAAGAACTTTGGAGAGGTTCGAATAACCATAATTTTACTCTTAGTGTTTGAGGGTTTTCCTATTGTTCAGCAAATAATTGTCAATTTGGGTTATATGTGTTTTCTTTTTCAGAATAAATACAAAGATTCATATGTAAAGAATATCTTGGGACATTATGTGGGTAGCTTTGAGGACCCATATCAAACACACTGCATGAAAGTTTCCGCTCAAAACAGTGATGTAAGTTTGAAGACAATTGTTTATTTGCCACTGAGATGTTGGTGTGGAGAAATGACAATCAAGGTCTATTTTGTTCTTTCTTGTTGCAGAAGAACTACAAAGCAGAATACGAAGAAGATAGAGGGAAATGCTATTTCCCTCAGACAATAACGCAAGAATATGAAGCAATCAAGAAACTAGACCAGTGCAAGGATGTAAGTCAGTTGCCCTGAATTCTTGAACTTGGGTTTGGTATTCTTGTGACATCTAGTGGCAAAGTTAGTTAGAGTGAAAATGTTAGCATTTAATGGCTAATAGAAGTTATTAAATTAAACTTTTACTTGATGTTGGGGAAAACGATTATTACACAGCAGGGTATTTGTTATAAAATAATGTCATCTTTAAAAAAAATCTTTACTTTCAAAGCTTGCATAATTATGGACAGAGGACAAAGAGAGGAGTAGAAATTTGTGAGAGATATTCATTTATTCAACAAATTCACACTGAGGGGCAAACTGTACCAGACACTGTTCTTGGTGCTGGAAAAGAGCAGGGGACCAAGCAAAGCAAGTGTGTTTCTTGTGAACTATGTGTTCTGGAGAGAGACAATGATTATCAAGGTCAAAAAAGAGCCAGGAAGCCAAAAATAAATACCAAGCAATAACAAAGTAATATGCAATGAATATGCGGAATGAAAATAACATGAAGTGAGTGAGAGAGTGAGTGAGTAAATGAGCATTTTACAGTGGGTGGCCAAGGGGGGGTTGAAGGTCAAGAATGGTCCAGCCAGGCCCAGATCAAGGAAAAGAAGACGAGATAGCCTAAGGAGGAAACAAGCTTATGTTCAAGGAAGTCAAAGCACCAAAATGACTGGAGCATATTGAGGAGAGGGACAGGATTAGGAGGTAAGATTTGGAGATGAAAGGGTCGGGCATTGGAACATGCAGGCTTATAAACCAAGGCTCAGCCTGGATAAAATGCCAAATATATTAAAGACACATGTTAGGGCTTTAGCAGAGATATTAATGACTGAATGGTAGCAGGGAAACAAATTAAGAGAGAGAGAGAGAGAGAAGTGAAAGCATATGAAGCCAGAGTTCATGGACAAAAGAAATGTTTGCTTGACTAGAAAACTTTTAAAATTTTTTTTATACCGGTTTACATACAAAGTTCATATACATTGTTTTTCACACTGGATCTTTTCCCTTTCCTTTATGCATCCCTCCATCCCTCCATCAAATTGTGTGACCCTATGATTAAGCCCCCCTCCCTGCATTAGATCCTCTTAGTCATTCTATAATAATGGTCGTATACAGTATTTGTCCTTATGAGACTGAGTTAGATCACTTAGCATAATGCTCTCCAGTCTCTCCCATGTTTGGTAGTAATTTACAAAATCATTGCTCTTGTGTGCTGCATAGTATTTGATTGTGTGAAAGTACCATAATTTCTCAATGTATGTTAGTATGTATGTTGGGAACACGAAAATTAAGACGCAGAAAGAAATTTCATTAAAGGCTACTTTTTTTTTCAGCATACCTACAAAGTCCACCCAGATAAGACCAAATTCACCGCAGTCACTGACTCTCCAGTACAGTTACAAGCCCAGCTCAATACAAAACAGCTTAGTGATGTAAGTGCCTTAATGTATCCTGGTTTTATCTGACTTTATACTAATTTATCTGATTATACAGAATGCTCTGCTTATTTAAAACAAGTCACTAAAAGGCTTAATTCTTTGGAGGCAGACCTACTATCCCAATAATGTTATTTTTCAAGATTTGTTCAATAGAATGTAAATAAAGGTATCAGAATTGTAGCCTAAGGAAAAATGGTGTTAGACAATAACAAATATCTAATATTTATGTTTGGAAGCAGGAATGGCATCCACTTCCTAAACAACATACCTCCAGAAACTCTATGAACTTTGATAAACATTTATAGTTATAGAAAGGCTTCAGGCCATTTGTTCGTAGGGTTGCTAAGAGTCATACTCGACTCGAAAGCACTCAACAACAACAACAATAAAATTTATGTAAAAAGTTGCAGATCTTTATTAAGGATATTTTACTATTAGAATCTGTCACATAGCAAAAATAATGCAGACTTACGAGTGAACTACAACAGTCAATCTATACCCCTGCTACATCTTGCTCCTTCCTCACCATCCTTGATCTATTTTATTAAATGCAATCCAAAGTCTGACTATGCAACAGCCAGTAAAATAGGGGTGAGATCTGTGCTCTGTGATATTTTAACTGAAAATTTGAAGAGTTTTTATTAAAAATGGATACTGATGGCTTATCTGTGCTACTGCAAGTAGCCAACTCATGGTAGGCCCATATTTTCAAGGCTGTGATATTTTGTCTTCTATGATATCTCTGGGTGGGTTTGAACTATTAACTTTTTTAATAGTAGGGGGAGCTTTGATGGTGTACTCCATCAATTGCTGTGCTGTTAATCCAAAGGATATGATCAAGGGCTTCTGTGGAGAAACTTGGGCTATCTCCTTCTATGCAATTTGTAGCCCTGGAAGCCCAGTAAAGAGTCAACAATGAGTTGGTTACATATGCAGTGATAGTGCAGCATGCAACCTTTTATAGCACCCAGATAATGCCAGAGCTATCTATATGGTTCTGCACAAATTCAAAGCAGTTTGTCTTTTTTTTTCTTCAGCTGAATTACAAAGCAAAGCATGAAAGTGAGAAGTTCAAGTGCAATGTTCCTGCAGATGCCCCACAGTTTATCCAACATAGAGTCAATGCTTATAACCTGAGCGATGTAAGTATCAATGTGACAAAAACTTAAGTCCATGTGTGTGTGACCAAATGAAATATTAAAGGTGTTCAAAAGATTGGATAAGTAGTTGTGAAAAGAAATAACCAGTGAGAGTGTTGTTTATGGAGCTTTTGAAGACCACATGACTAGCTCTTACTAGTCTCTACTGATCAAATACATTCTCTCAATTCTTTTTCTCCTAATTCCAAGAATTTGACATATTTCCTGTGTAAACATCATCCTCTACTTTCTCCAGGTAGTAGTTTTCTTGCATTATCCTTTATACTACAGAAAAACAGAGTATTTATAAAGTTTAGAAATCATTAGAGAAGCATATATTATATTTAGTGTTAGATGTTAAGATGGGTGATAGATAAACCAAAAGTTATAATGCTATTTGATAAATATTTATAGATGAATTAATTTCTTCTATATAAAATATTATCTGACTTCCTTAATTATTATTTTAGCCAATTTGTGTGAGATTTTTGTTCTTACAATTTCTTTGCTAAAATCTTCCCTTTTAGAACGTTTATAAGCATGACTGGGAGAAGAGCAAAGCTAAGAAGTTTGACATTAAAGTGGACGCCATTCCCCTGCTGGCAGCCAAAGCCAACAGCAGGAACGCTAGCGATGTGAGTATGTCCAGTGTCCAGGGCTGGGGCCTCAGCAGTGCTTCCAAGGAGTGAGGTCTCGCTCACATGTTCAATGTCATTGCAGGTGATGTATAAGAAAGACTATGAGAAAAGCAAAGGGAAAATGATTGGGGCCCTCAGCATTAATGATGACCCCAAGATGCTTCACTCTCTGAAGACGGCCAAAAACCAGAGTGATGTGAGTGTCTTTGCAACAACTGTATGGTTTTCAAAGCAGCTTCTGGTTAACATGCCTACGATGTAAAAGGACTCTAACCAAGGGCCTTCTCAATGCTGTGCAGCTGCTGGGGGATCTTTAGAAGTAGAATGAGGCCCCATTCCTCTGCACTCCTCACAGTGCAGGAGAGAAATGACTGGCTTGTGCTTGATGTCCATTTCACTGAGAAAATTATGTGCATTCACATTTAGTGGGATACAGATTTTAGTTCTTAAAACTTTTTTGAAAATGCCATTAGGTTTTAAAATATTTCTAGTTGGAAAACAGGGAGCTCCGGTGGCCTAGTGGTAAGAAGCTGTGTTACAGCTGATGATTTGAGATCTTTCACTAGTAAGAAACTAGGGAATCACAGTTTTGGTATAAGTGTCTTTACTTTGTAAAAAACTCAGTTACTAACTGACTCTGGCGAGCTCTGGTGGTCTATCAGTAAGAAACTGCACTGCAATCCCAAATGCACACGGTTCAAATCTACCAGCTGCTCCACTGAAGGACTGCCAGTTTTGTTCTGTGCAGTTGACTGCCTCTGAAATCTAGCTGGAGGGTCAGCTATGGGTTGCTTCCCACTCAACAGAATACAACAATACTGGCTTAGATTCAGGAAAAATAGCTCATTAATAATAGATACCTTTGAAAGTCTGACAAAAGATCTGGATCTGTCCAGGATTTTCATGGCTTTTCCCCTGAAATTCCAGGGACCTAATGGATTCCCAATCCATGGATTTGTCTATAGTCTTAAAGTTTAAATTCTTACTATAAAGTGGTAAATATTTGTGATTGGGATTTACAGTATATATTGAGTTTAGAAAATGTTTAGATAATTCCTTAGGAATGTAACTGATGCATAGTTTGCAAATTGTCATTTTTCACAATTCATTTACTTCCATTTTAACCATATGCTCATGTAGTGACTTTATTTACCTCAGTTTGTACTTCAGTAGCATATTCCCTGGGGAGTTGCACTGCTCACCCAGAGGCCATGCCTCTGGTGGTTCAAATTCACCGGCAGCTGCACAGGAGAAAGATAGGCAGTCTCCTCCAGTGTAATTTACAGCCTCTGAAGACCTCCTAGTCGGTCAACTATGAGTTGGTTCTGATTTAACAGCACTAAGTATAGCTTTAAAAATCTTTTATTTGGTTCTTTATGAACATTTCACATGTTCTGAAATGTATAAGCTCATATAAACATGAATAAAGGCAGACTAATTTATTAAAAAATACTTGACTATACCAGCTGCTTTGTGATAGTATTTATAATAATAAAGAGTATTTATGTTCTTGCATGTCATCAGAAAGTCTCTGTGTTTTATTTTCTTAAACCAGGCTCTAAATTTTACAATGAAAATATTGTAGGATTCTTTTTGTGATATATTTCTATTCTATAGAAAATACTTTATTCAGAGAAAGTACCTGCCCTTAAAATGTGATGGAAGAAGGTTAAAAGGTTTAAACATTTGGGAAAGTAATCACTAGAGATTTATAATGAATGTATCTATACATAAAGGCAACAGGTCAGAAATGGTCTGTGAAGGTAACCAGTGAATAGTGAAGAAGACCAGACTGTGACCTAATTAGCATCCTGTGTAACTAGACCAGAAACTCAGCCAATTGCCTCCCCTGGTCTCAGTAAAGACATTTGGCTTATGAGAACCCTGTATATAAGGGCCTAGGTTACTTTTATGTTTCCATTTCACAAACTTTTTCTCCTCTGAGGTTTTGTAACTGCTGGTATCTGAATTGACTTTTAAATTGTTGCCAAAATTAAGCTTGGTATGAAAAATAGCATAGGGATTCCTGCTGCGGCTGATCTGCTATCAACAGCATTAACAGAACTATGCTGGAAAACCAGTAACAATTTGGAAATGAAAGCCAAAAATTTAAGACCACACCTTATTTATTAAATAATGATTTTATAACTTCAGGAGTGATAAATGATTGTCAGATAATTTTCATTGATTTCAAAAATATGCCAATGATTTCATTACATGACTAGGAATAACAGCTGGTAGTTGTCCTTGAAAATTCTTGGGTTTTGTGGTTTTTTGTTTTTTTTTAAATACCTCGCTAAAGCAGAAACTAGGATCTATTCTTGGCATTTTGAGAGCTTACTTTTGGTAGAAAAGATACTTGCAAAGATCTGTTTATGTATGTTTTTGGGGGTTTCTGAAATATGTGATATATGAATGAATTTTCAGACCAAACAACTAATCATATCTTTTGTTCAGTTCATATGATTAAGAGAGGTCTTTGTACTCTAGAAATTCAGTAAGTCCGTGTGGTAATAAATAGTGATTTCCTCTCCGCAGCGTGAATACCGTAAAGATTATGAAAAGTCCAAAACTGTCTACACAGCTCCTCTTGATATGGTCCAAGTCACTCAAGCAAAGAAATCTCAGGCAATTGCCAGTGACGTGGATTATAAGCATCTCATCCACAATTACAGCTACCCACCAGATAGCATCAACGTGGATCTAGCCAAAAAGGCTTATGCACTGCAGAGCGACGTGAGTAATCAGATTTCCTCAATTCTCTACTAAAATGAGATCTAAATCAAGGGACTTTTTCTTTTTTACATTTCTCAAAATTATTTTCATGTCCATTGACTTTGTTTCTCTATGGAGAAAACATTTAATGAGAAAATTTTCCCTTGTGGTTCCGTTTGAGCATGCACCCCTTCAGCGTCAAAGAGACCAGGTCCCCTGTGGTTTCCGTCCTAGTTTGTCTTTGGGGCAAGTATCAACTTCATTAAGTCTCTGGTTTTTCTCCTGTAAAATTGGAATCGGCAGAGGGATTGCTTTGAGGATTAAATGCATGTGAAGTACTAGGTGTGGTACCTGGCTGTAGTTGAGTCTTAATTAATGTTCATTATTACCATCACCAGGAACCCTAGTGGAGCAGTGGTTAGCACTTGGATACTAACCAATAGGTCAGCTGTTTGAACCCACCAGCCATTGTGCAGGGCAAAGATGAGAAAACCTGCTTCCAAATATTTACATCCTTGCAATGGGACAGTCCTGCTCTGTCCTAAAAAGTCACTAAGAGTTGGAAGCTATTTATTGCAGTGGACTTGGCTTTGGTTTTGGTGTTACCATCACCGTTTTCCAAATTATCACGTTCATCAGTATCATAACTTTACATAAGTTATTATATTTTCTGAAAATAAAATGCTTTTATCTTTTGATGTTCAATTATCTTCTTCTTTTACAGACTTATTGTCTGAGTTACAAATATTAATACTTTGCCCTAACAATTTCATTACATAAATTGTAATACTCTTAATTATTTGTTTAATTTCACTTTATTTCTTCCTAAATAGATTGTGAGTTCAAGTCCATGGGCTGGAACGGAATGTTTTCTTGGTTTGTTGTTAACTCCATTCCATCCACAATTATCCTCTGAAAGTCCCATTTTGGAGAAGAGCAATCTAGATTATAATTACAGTCGACGTTGCTCATTTTTTTAGTAGCATCAAATAAATGTCCCCAAACTAGATCTAACTCTAGCCAATAAATTCTCTCCAATAAGTAAATTCATTAATGCTACCACTTTCAAGTACTTCTTAGGAAGGCACTAGCCAATGTAGGGACACCCTTGAGCTGGTGACTACTTGTGAAGGTCATTGCATGCAAATATTTGTGGCAACAATAGTATCAACTTTTAACAACTCGGAAAATGATCAAAGTCACCTACCTTCAGTGTAGCCTTCAGTCCTACATTTATCACAGAAACATAGTATTTAAGTTTCCAGTGGGGAAAAAATGTCACATTTGATTACCTACATGCAACAATTTCATTTACTCTTTTAAATACAGTTTTGAATTTAGTGTTTTTCCAATTGGAATTAGAATCTCATGTACTACCATTCAGTTGGAAACAAGGATGAACTGAGATACATGCCAATTAGAAGAAAAACATGAGCCCAAGAACAATTAAAAAACAAAACCCAAAACCCAGCTTCTACCAAGGAAATGATTATTAATCTTCATGTATAAAATAATTAATAAAACTAGAAATATTGAAAACACTATTTTGGGTAAAATGTGAATGATTTTTCTTAGTGAGGATAACATTAAGCAAAGAAATAGAACTCTTTTCTTGGTGTTTCAGGTTGAATACAAAGCTGACTACAACAGCTGGATGAAGGGTTGTGGCTGGGTTCCATTTGGATCATTAGAAATGGAAAAGGTCAAGAGAGCTTCAGACATTCTTAATGAGGTAAAACCACAGGCTGGGTCTTATTGAGAGAATCAATGTGTTGTGAGAAATGCCTCAATTATGCGTCATCTGCTAGTAATTGCTTATACAGCAAGACCCTTACCACATGCATGAATCATCCAGCTTGATCAACATACCACTTGGTATAACCAATATAATTTATGGTAACCATTTATGATAGAAATATTTTAACAACTTTTGTGAAGTATGCTTTGCATAACATAACATTCACTTGTTTTAAGTGTAAAGCAACATTTAAATGAATGTATACATATAAATTCTAATGAATTCATACTGTGCAGTCATCCCAACTATTTAGATTACAGTAAGAATAATCAACATTGCAATAAAGATGTGTAGTAATTGTCAATTCCACATTGAGACACATTCCCAATGCCTCCTGTGCCTCAGCACTTCAGTAATATTCTCTGTGTTGCCTACCTTAACACTCACCAAGCTAGCTCACCTCTCTCTTATTAATAATTGTCTCCTTGATCTAGTCCTTCAATTCTTCCTCCTCAGAGATCTGCTTTACTCCAGGGAAAACTACTTCCCTGAGAACTTGTGACATTCATGCAAAAACACTCCAAATAGCCTTCAGGCTTTGCTGTTGATCCTCCTGGACATTTTATGATATTTCTGTACTCTGCTCTGTCTAGAGAGCTTTCTTTCATTGTACAAATGAGAAACTAGTGATCCCTTTAGATCTAATTCCCGATACTTGTGTATGGCACCAGACAACCTAAAATAAATTTTTTTTTAAGATTTACTTTTCTATTCTATTAATTTCTAGTAAATCAGCCAAAAAGCTGATATTTTAAGATGGGAAAAAAGCCATCCATGTCTGTTGAAAATAAATTTTAAAATGTTGATGTGTTAATCTTTGGTGATGAAAACAATATAATTATTTTTCCTTTTTCAATTTGCCAAACAGAAAAAATACCGCCAACCTCCAGACACTCTCAAGTTTACCTCGATTGAAGATGCTCCTATTACTGTACAATCTAAAATTAACCAGGCCCAGAGGAGTGATGTAAGTGCCAACTATATGTTAACAAAGCAAATGTCAAATGGTACAAACCCATTTGTATTTCAAATGTCCTGATGTCCAAGATTTATTGTCCAGTCAGAACAGCCACTGTATGTCTGCTCCAGATTTTCATTAACATGACATACCCAACTTATTTCTTTAGAGCGCTGTGTGCAAAAGTGCAATACAACGACTTGTCATTTATTAGCTATCTTGTTATCTGACATCACATTTATGGCAAGAGTGAAAAAAATATAATCTATCAACTACTTTTGCTTATTAATGACACATATCTGGCAGTAGGCAGCACTACGGCCCCTGCATAGCACACTGGAAGAAAGGTCCTAAAGCACAGTGTTTTGCTCCCCACGAGTGAAGGCTGGGACTGCAGTGGGATTGGCAGGGATGAGATGCTGTCTGACAGGTCCTGGGTGCTCACCGCTTCCAGCAGCAGCTGGTGTCATGGAGTTGGGCTCGGGAGGAGTGAGAAGCTGAGTTCTTGTCTCAGCTTCCAATTCTCAGGGGTGTCAGATTTGGGGCTGGCTGCAGCCCGATCCTCTGAGAAAGGATGCTTGAGTGCACAGGGCCAACTGGACCCCACCTCATTTGACTGGCATCTCTGTAGATCCGTGCACATCCTTGAAGCTCACTCCTGCATGGGCGCAAGTGCGGAGATGAGGTCAGTGGTGAGGGGCCACTGAAAGCTGCAGTTTAAATTCATAGCAGAGGCGCAGCTTGGCCATCATGGCCTCAGAGAAGGCTCTGGGTTGTTCATTATTATGGGGCCATGGGAGCAGAAGGGCAGGGCTGCCCAGAGAGGTCTGGAGATGCTCAAGTGAGGAGCTGGTGAGGGGCCCCAGTGGACACTGAGCACCACTGGTTCAGCCTCCCACCCATAACAGGCCCTCCTACTCAAAACAGAGAATTCCATCCCTGACAAAGTCATTGAGGGCAATTGAAGGTTGAGAACATGTATTTCCCATCCCAGAAATACAGTAATAGCGGGAAAGGGAGAGGACCCCAGGAATGGCAAGGGAGTGGAATTACTTGAGCCACTTTGGTCCTGGAAGACTGGTAAACCCTTTTCTGTGGATGATGTTGGGATAAGCTTTCCTGAGGTGACATGTGGGAAGGGGAGCTGGCATTAGCAGGTGACCTCAGCAAAGGCCCAGTAGGACCTGCACAGAACAAGTGACAGAGTGAGATGTGGTCATGCTCCATTGTTGTGTAATACCAATTTTCATCAGCCTCCTCTTTATAGCTCAATCATGTTAATAAATGAGAACAGAGATGACCACATCAGGTCACAAAAGGGATGAGAACCACGTTGTTCCATAACTACCAAATTATGTTACTACCAAACTGCCAAACCTCTGAGGATCATGGTCCACCTAAGCTGACATGTGACCTGAACTATCACAGACAAGATTACTTTTAATTCAAACATCAGCATTTGTTACTGTTTCTGTCACTAATGTGCAAAAAACCCAAAACCAAAAAAACTCACAATGAAACAAAACCAGGGAGCTCTGGTGGCCTAGTGATAAGGAACTGCACTGCAATCCCAAAGGCATGAGTTTCAAATCTGCCACCTGCTCTGCAGGAGAAAGATGGGCAATCTCCTCCTATGTGATTTATTGCTTCTGAAAACCAACCGGAAGGTCAGCTAGAGTCCATTCTGACTCTACAGTATACAGTAACAACAATGTACAAAATAGTTGGAGAGTAGACTTTTTTACTGTTACTGTAGATAGAAAATATTGGCTAATAAGATAGTTGATAATCTCGGAGAAAGTACATTGTGCTGATTATCCTGTCAGATATTTGATATTACTTTCCAAGGAAAAGGTAAGCAGTCTTTCCTTAACAATCACAAACAAATACAAGCCTATTTCTGAAAGAAGCTAGAAAGAATGGATGTGAGTACTGCATAACAAGTTATTTTAAAATAATGAGTTATTTTAAATGAGTGTTAAGACAAAATCACATGTAGTCAAAACTCTCCTTAAGGTCCTTTAATCACCCACAGAAGTCAGTGGCTGGAGCTCCCCACCTCTCCTCCTTTCCCCTGTCAGGGAAGTACCTGAAGATTAGCATTTCATCAGGTCGCCCTGGGGCCACTTCCACAAGGGGACCCTACCTAAGTGCAGAGGTTCCTCCTGCATACTGACGGGTCCTTGGTGAGGCTAAACCAGAACCATGACAGGACCCTGTGGACATTACACGTGAGCCTTTGAGTGATTACAGATACTTAAGTGTTTATGATATTTACAGTTGATTTGGGAGGCCTCACAGAAGGCATCTTTAATTAAAAACAAAAAATTCCTCTGTTTAAGATTAACCACCCTGCAATTTCTTTTTTGCCTTGAATTGTGAGTAATTTTTGTTGCTTTGTTTATTTGTTTGCTTACTGTGTGTATACTTTTTTTTCCTTCCAGATTGTTTACAAAGCCAAAGGAGAAGAAAGCCTTCACAAGTATAGTCTGCCAGCCGACTTGCCCCAGTTCATTCAGGCTAAAGTGAATGCCTACAACATCAGTGAGGTGCGTAGAGAGTGTGTGAGTGTGTGTGTGTGTGTGTGTGTGTGTGTGTGTGTGTGTGTGTGTGTGTGTTGGTGTCTGCGCATGTGAATACACTCAGCTTTTCCTGAGGCCACTAAGCCAAGTTCAAATGGTATTTCTCTATTTCTCTCTTAGAATATGTACAAAGCCGACTTGAAAGACCTGAGCAAGAAGGGGTATGACCTGAGGACCGACGCGATTCCCATCAAAGCGGCCAAGGCTGCCAGGCATGCAGCGAGCGACGTAAGTGCAGCTGGGAGGCCCACCTGAGTACCTGAGAAATGGTCATGGTGTGCAATTATGACCTCGCAGGTTACAAAAAAATCCACCATGTCTGCATCCACTGAAGGAAATCTGAGCAAAAATTTTTCAGAGAGGAAATTGCCCTGTGTGAATTTTCTGTTTGGGGCACAAAGTCTTACAAAATTGCTTATTGCTAAATTCCAATAAGGTAACCCTATATTGATATTTTCATCTCAATTTATGCACCAAATCATGCTATTTCTCTGTAGAAATGAAGACATTTCCTTGCACTCTGGTGATATAAAGCATTTTGTATTAGGCTGCTAATCCTAAGGTCAGTGGTTCAAATCTACCAGTGGCTGTACAGGAGGAAGATGCGCAAGCTCCTTCCATAAGGATTTACAGCCTGGGACACCCAGCAGAGGGAACCTATGAGTCTACTCAGACTGAAAAAACAGTGGATTTAGAATAACCGCTAGGGGTAAAAGTTTGATCTTAAAATTTTCCCGATTTATATGACTTCTCTCTTTCTGTTACTTCTTTTTCTTTATCCCTTCTAAAAAGAATCTCAGCCATGAGATTCCATTAAAGGTAGACATTTCGGGTTTGGTTTGTTTTCTTTTTTTCTCTCAATCCAGATGTGAATTGAAGGTACTTTGTTCTTTGAGATTTAAATAGAATCCACTCAAACCCCCTCTTGCTGTAAGACAACTTTCCCCATTAATTTCTGCAAACAAGTTCTTTTTTATAGTGCACTTTGGCTCCTGATTTGCACGAGCGAGTCTCTTTAGCTCCTCCTCTCTGGATATACTTCTTATTTTCTGTTCTGCATAATCTTGATAGAGAACATAGCTCCTTCCTTTTGATTTCTCCCTAAATCCCAAATAGAACCTGCTTGTTTGAAATTATAAAGAGGTTTAGATTGCTTCGTATGCTGAGGCTCTTAATCTTGATGTGCTGCCACCTAGTGTCTCTTCTCAGTGGTTCCTCCTTTCTCTGTGACTGCCACGCTAGGTTGCCTATCTCTTAGCCTCGTGCTCTCGTTTGTGTCTTTCCCCCACCATCTTTCTATTACATGCACACTCATTCCCTCACATTTGTTTCTCAGTTTTCTAGATCTTGCTAGTCCTCCCTAAAGGAAAGCTCAATTCTCCTCTATTATACAGCATGAACTAGCTTTTTAGACACTACTGGCTCTGGATCTCTAATTGAATGTTCAAAGACTAACGGAAATTCTCCACTAATGAAGAAGTCATCTACTTGAGGGTCTGTATCTTTCATTTGCTAATGTTAGGTGCCATCGAGTTGACCATGACTCATTGCAACCCTATGCACAACAGATCTAAACCTTGCCTTGTTCTATGCCATTATTATGATTTCTGCCATGTTTAAGGCCATTATAGTTGCTGTGTCAATCTATCCTATTGAAGCTGTTCCTCTCTTGTGCTGATCTTTTCACTCCTTTCCCAGCATGATATCTTTTTCCAAGGGCTGGCCTTTCTTGACAACCTGCCCAAAGTATGTGAAACAAAATTTTACCATCCTTGCCTTTAAGGAACAACTTGGTTCCACTTCCTCTAAGACAGATTTGTGTGCTCTTCTGGAAGTCCATGGTATATTCAATACCATTTGCCAACACCACAGTTTAAAAGCATCAACTATTCTTTAGTGTTCCTTATTCAATGCCCCAGATTTAGAAGCATAGGAAGAAATTGAAAAGACCATGCCTTGGGCAACTACACCCTAGTCTTCAAACTGACATCTTGCTGTGTAGCACTTTAAAAAGGTCCTTGACAGCAAATTTGTCTAATGAAACACATCTTCTGATTTCTTGACCTCTGCAACGATGAATATTGATTATGGATAAAATAACATTAAATCCCTAACAACTTCCAGTCTTTCCATGTGTATCATGATGTTGGCCTAGTGATAGGATTTTTGTTTTCTTGATTTTTGAGATATAATCCATATTAAAAGTGATAATCTTTGGTAGTCAGTAATATAATTAGTCAATATTTTTTAAATAGCCATCTTTTCATCCCTCTCTGTAGGTGTCTAATTGAAAGACAACAATATAGATATTTATATGGTTGCTGATATAAATTATGGTAACACTCTCTCCTCAGTATCTCTCAGGTGGAAGAGGAGAAACAGCTCCAGCCAAGTTCAATGAGTTTTAAATAACATTTTAAAATATGTGCAATTGAATAACTGATTGTTCAGTTATTAAATAGAATTATTTTTATTTTGTTATTTAAATCATGTTCTGGTGGCTTACTGGCAAAAAGCTGTGCTGCAATCCCAAAAGGCACGCAGTTTGAGGCCACCAGCTGCTTCACGGGAGAAGGATGGGCAGTCTCCTCCCATGTGATTTAATTGCCTCTGAAAACCCATCGGAGGATCAGCTATAGGTTGGTTCCAACTCTACAGTACTCAACAACACAACAACAACTTCAAATCATGGCTTTTCTGTCTAGTAAAATCTTCATAATTACATTTAAAAATATGCCCACCTTTGTTTGTAATAGGTTCAATACAAGAAGGATTATGAAAAGGCGAAAGGGAAAATGGTTGGTTTCCAAAGTCTGGAAGATGATCCCAAACTGGTTCATTATGTGAAAGTGGCCAAGCTACAATCTGATCGAGAGTATAAAAAAGACTATGAGAAGACCAAGACCAAATACAACACACCCCATGACATGTTCAACGTGGTGGCAGCCAAGAAAGCTCAGGATATCGTCAGCAATGTCAACTACAAGCACCCTCTTCATCATTACACCTATCTGCCTGATGCCATGGACCTGGAGTTGTCTAAAAACATGATGCACATTCAGAGTAATGTAAGTCACAAGAAAGCCCCCTCTCAATTGTGAACTTGCAGCGAGAGAAAACCCTATAGGTTCTCATTCGTCTCTCCCCTTTCGCTGCAGAATGCCTACAAGGAAGATTATAACTCCTGGATGAAAGGCATTGGCTGGATCCCTATTGGCAGTCTTGATGTAGAGAAAGTTAAAAAGGCTGGAGATGCCCTGAATGAAAAGAAATACAGGCAGCATCCGGACACCCTCAAATTCACCAGCATTGTCGACTCTCCTGTTATGGTCCAAGCCAAACAGAACACACAGCAAGTTAGCGATGTGAGTATAGCAAAATAAAGAGAGCTGGAGAATGTGGAGGGAGGGCTGGTTTGTTTTCAAGGAAATATCAGCTCAGTGTTTTTATTCTTCTGAGCCAATAACTTTTCATTTTAAAATTATTTTTACTTATATAATTTTAAAATAAATTATTATTACTTTCAATTTGAACACTAATTATTTCCCCCTCTTATTTTGCTTTTTAACCAACTTTTCCAAACACACTTGAATTATTTTGCTTTGGAATAAAATTGCCATGTTGCAAAAAACTCTATTCCAGTACTATTATCACTATTATTACAACAGCTAACCACACACACACACACACACACACACACCCTCAAGTGTAGATTCCAACCTTTTTCATTGTGACCAGTTCAACATATCCAACCAAATATTAAGTTGTTAGCATTTGCTTCTTAATTTAAAATATTAATATAAGGACATAACAATTCTGTTTATCGTACATATGAACTGTTAAGATTTCAAGTATCCTCGATTTATTTATAAGATTCTTCATATTATTAGAAAAAAGCATTATGTGATTATACTGATACAATTATAGTTGTAAGGTTTTTAAACAGAAATGACTTATTCAAACTATCATTTTTCTCTTTGAAAAAATGGGGGAAAGCCTTTAGAGCTATTAAATTCACTGACAAAGAATGACTTTATCTGGCTTGATTAATTTCCCTTTTCATGTTTTAGTTTTACATTTGAATTTACTCACCATTCATCTCTGGAAGTCCAAGCTTTCTATTTTCTTAAGAATGTCTATTTTTTCACTCTTTTGTAATATGCAAATCTTTGGTATTTCTAAAGAAAGCAAGATACCTAGGGTTGTTAAAATAGGAAAATACCTTTGATTATTTTTAACAACAAAATATGGGGAACTTGTGCCAGAAATAACTCCTTTCAGTTTGTTTTTGTGTATGCGGTTAATGGATTTTCTTCTTTGTACTTCCTGCCATACATTTATCTTTCTTCCCCTATTGTGCATTGCAGATCTTATACAAAGCTAAAGGTGAAGACATGAAGCACAAATACACAATGAGTCCTGATCTTCCCCAGTTTCTGCAGGCCAAGTGCAATGCTTACAATATCAGTGATGTAAGTGGGGCCTTTGATGGGGTGTGAAATCCAAACATGACAATAAAAATAATTATCTTAGAGTAGGAGAGGACCTTGAGGACTACTTAGGTAAATTTCCCATAGAGCTCTGTGGGAATACATGTCATTGTGTTGGTTCATTTTCTCTTGAGTTGTTTTTTTTTCAAGTTTAGAATAACTATAACAACACCCTTGGTACCAGTAGTCAGGAAATCAAGAAACATATTGCATTGGGCCGGTCTGCTGTCAAGGGCCTCTCCTAAAGGCAATGATGTCATTTTGAAAACTAAGGTGCCTTTAATTTGAAGACCAATTAAGGTGGTCTGATTCAGGCCAAGGTCTTCTCTATCATCTGCTATGCATCAGACAACTGGGTCATGAGTCAAGATGCCAGAAGAAGAGGTGTGGTGTTGGAGGAGTACTGAATATCCCATGGATGCCCAAAAGAATAAACAGATATGTCTCGGGAAAGTGAATCCATGGAGGGAAGGATGGTGAAGCTTCGTCTTTCATACTTTGAGCATGCCGCTAAATGAGGCTAGTCTTTTGAAAGGGATATTACGCTTGGAAAAAAAATGGAGGGTCAGAGAAGGAGAGGAAACCCCAATGAGATAGACCGACATGGTGACTTTAGCAATGGACTATGTGTCAGAGATGAAGATGGCACCGGATAGGGCAGGGTTCAGGTCACCTGTTCACAGGATCACTATAAGTCATATTCAACTCAATGGCACCTAACAACAACAACAACATAACAAATGTAACATTAACCATTATATAGCATACAAAATTCATCTGCTAAAACTTATATTTTTCTACTTTTGGCCACAAAAGAGTTTATCATCCAGAAAAAGAAAAGAATGAAATAAATTCATTTTTCTTTTTTCTTAAAAACTCCAAACTTGTGAAAGCTGACCATCAGGTCTCTCTTTTTTAAGACAGAGCTTTTTCATTAGCCCTATCAGTCCTCATATGTTATGATTTCCCAGACTTTTATTACAATACTAGATCAACGTTCATTTCCCAGTGTTCCTGTTCAATACAGAGGAGATACAAATGGTTAACCCCTGCTTGCAGCTAACTAAAAGAGCAGAATTTCAGTCTCCTCAGAGGAACGTGAGGACACCCTAGTAGCTGATTTCTGGAAGTCACCCGTTGAGAAGCCTAGGAGCCATTTACTCTGACACACATGGGGTCACCAGCCAGTAGAATCATCTGGATGACAACTACTTATTCAATATCTATCAGAACCTGACTTCAGTGAACAATTAGTACTGAGTCCAATCATCTTACACTTTATTAATGTGACTACCTCAATCATTTTGTGTTGTAGAGATTCCTTTAGCTTATACCTGGAAAAGAGCCAAACAATCCCAACAGCTAAGGAATCCCTTTAGCCAATTAATGCACAGCACACTCATGTTTTTTGGCTTTTCCATCCTAGGTGTGTTACAAACGAGACTGGCATGACTTAATAGCCAAGGGCAACAACGTGTTGGGTGATGCTATTCCCATCACTGCGGCCAAGGCATCAAGGAATATTGCTAGTGATGTGAGTAAAAATTTTATGGTGGAATCTGGGTGATTGCCTCTTTCAGAAGTAACAAAATGTGTGCTTGTTTAAATGATACTCATTGAAAACAATATATTGAATTAATGATATTCAAATTCTCCAGAAAATATTGTTTTGAAACTCTGTCATTTTTTAGATGTTTAGATGCTCTTTCCAGCTGACCCTACTTTGTAGAGCTGTCAAAGTCTGACAGCAGCGTATTTCCCTGATTCATAGCCCATATTACCCTTCCTGACACATCTCCCTGACAGCCCGCATCCATTTTCAGTGGGAACACCCTGACTGACACTAGCAAGTTAAATTCAAATGACTGCCTGCATTATAATTCAATTAAGAGGTAGAAAAATGGCTAAACTGTAGAGATCTTTACAAACCAAATGAGAAAAAGTATACTTTTCAGGAGATAATTTATATCCTTGGAAACTAATGCCCATTTCATCTGTAATAGAAAAAATATGTATATTTGTATTTAATCCTATCTTTAAGAAACAAAGTTCTTCAAAAGTACCCACTTGACTTTGACAAACTATTCCATGGACTACCATCTTGATTTGTGAAAAGGCCAGAAGAAAGGAACCAGCATGTGGACGGATCAGTGGGTGATGAGGTTTAAGAACTCCCCCACTTTCCTTGTAGGCATGGTGCTGAAACTGTCTTCCTCGAAGGTGTGCATACAATATATATCACTGTGAAATACATGCCTGGTTTTAAGGAGAAAGTAAAAGTCTGAAGTATAATTTTGTCAATTTTTATCCCCCCAGCATTTGTCCAGTGATTTTTCTGGTTCACCTAGCAATGACTTGATAATCCTTCTTGCCTGTTAAACCCATGTTTATAAATTAGTGCTTACACTGCAGACACAGAGCGTCAGTGGAGCTGAGTTGGATTTGTATCCTCTTGTATGAAAACTGAAGCTTTGACATATCAGTAGAGCTCTACCTGTATTCTCATTGCTGACTCCAGCAGTGAGAGAGACCTTGGCAGCAGAACTTAAGCCATTGATCGGCTCTTTACTTTTGGGGGGAATCCTGAAGTCATTCCTGCCCTTAATTCACTTGTAGCTGCTCCAGCAACAGGATTGAAAAGTAGCCACTGAGAAATGGAGTAGCTGAGACTCACTACTTTAAAATTGATGCTGGCTGAGAAAAAGAGGGTTTTCCTGTAGGTTAATGTGAGACAATAGGCACAGTAATGTTTTCTGCCTCTCACCACAGGAGGCTCTTAGAGTTCCTGCGTGTAGAGCTCTGATGGCCTAGCTGTAAGGTGTAGTGCTGTTAATCCAAAGTAGTGCTTCTCTGACAGTTCAATCCACCAGTGACTCTAGAAGAAAAATGGGCATTCTCCTCCTGTGTGATTTACAGCCTACGACACATTTGAGTTTGAGGTGGATTGTTTTTGATGTTGTTGTTCTTCTACATCTATTGCACATCTGTTCCTAGACCAATTGGTAGAGAATGTGAGAGTTTCTCAGTAATTTATAATACTCAATGATGTGAAATAACATTGAGTCCAGTAATTCCTATCCCTGAGAAATGAACAGATATTGGTTTTATATTTTTAACATTTTATGTTCACATTAAATGTGAATATTCAATTCGGTGTTTTTTTTTTTCTTTTTTAAAGCTTTATGTGTAAAATTATCTGTGAGATCCATAATAAAGAAAAGAAACAGGTTCTGCATGTACCGTGACACCCCCTGGAAACACTAGCAATGCTTGAAATAAATGCTTTTACTCTAAACACGTTGGCAGCAGGTGTGGTTTAGAGTTCATAGAGAGTCTCCCAGAAAGTCACAGTGTCCTGAGTGCCTTTGTGTCTGAATATAATCGCTGCACCAAATGTTATAAATGCCTACAGCTTTGCTAACTGAGTTCTTTCTCTACAGTATAAATACAAGGAAGCTTATGAAAAGGCAAAGGGAAAGCATGTGGGTTTCAGAAGCTTGCAAGACGATCCCAAGCTGGTCCACTACATGAATGTGGCAAAGCTGCAGTCTGATCGCGAATACAAGAAGAACTACGAGAACACAAAGACCAGCTATCATACGCCTGGGGACATGGTCAGCATCACAGCTGCAAGGATGGCCCAGGATGTTGCCACCAATGTCAACTACAAGCAGCCATTACATCATTACACGTACCTACCTGATGCTCTGAGTGTCGAGCACACCAGAAATGCAAATCAAATTCAGAGTGACGTAAGTATGTCTGGTCTAACAGACCTAGTGATGTGTGGACTGAAAGCCTTGGCCATTTCTCTTTATTTTATGAGCCTTCAGAATACAGTAAGATTTTGAAAATAAATGGCCATTATTGAATAATTAATGAAGGCGTGATAGACAAGCTGTGGTTTTGCTGACTTTCTTCTCCTAATGATTATGCCATTGTTTTCTCAGATCAAAGATAAAACCATGTTCTACTTTAGTTTTCAGCAGAGGAAGTAAGTGTTTTTGGTAGGCTGCCTATATTAGTAGTGTATGTATAATACAAAATAGTAGAATTCTCAATTTTTGTTGTGGTTAGGCAGGAAGGTGAGGTTTTATGCCTTGGTTTGGGTTTTTGTTGTTTTCTTCAAGATCGTGCTCTCATCCATGTAAATCAATAGAATGAGCTCTCAAGAATGAACCCTTAAGGCTTTGTGATTGTAGTGTAGTATATGGAGAGCGACTCGGGGGCAGTGTTTAACATTCAGGGCATTTCCTTCTGCAGGAACCAGATTCCTGCAAGAACCATTCTCTGTAAAGGGAAGATACAGTGTGCATTTATTGTTGTTTAATAAAAATATCTCTCCCACCTGAGATCAGGAATAGCACAGGTGAATAGAGGTAGACCGTGGATCTTACAGAGAAGCTTTGGAGAAACGAAAAATTTCAGAGTCTTTACAAATCAAAAGGAAAACTTAATTTAATGTCAAAAGAGAGACTTTTTTTTTTTTGAGCAGTACTCAGGGAAAAATATGACCTAGATTCCTTTCAGTGTTGTATAATGCCCTGTAACAGCAGAGCTGCTTTAACTTATTACCAAATTCCAGGTAATGGGCTCTGTGACAGACATAGTCGAGAACTCTTTCATTGACACAGGCCTGCTGAGAAGGGTTGTTATACATTCCTCAGGGACCGGATTGCAGATTTCAGAAACTAGGTTTCTTGAATTTCTGCTAAGATGTCTTCTCATATGAGATTACTCTGTTGCAGAATGTGTATAAAGATGAATATAACAGCTTCTTCAAGGGCATTGGATGGATCCCCATTGGTTCCCTGGAGGTCGAGAAAGTCAAAAAAGCAGGCGAAGCATTAAATGAGAGGAAGTATCGCCAGCACCCAGACACCATCAAGTTCACAAGTGTGCCTGACTCGATGGGCATGGTTTTGGCTCAGCAGAACACAAAGCAGCTAAGTGACGTAAGCATCGTCCTTTCAATGGTGCTTGTCCACCAATAACCCCCCACAAACAAACCAATTCACCACCTTTCTTAATTTAATACGTGTTGATGCATCTATGCTAGTAAAGAAACTACTTTCAGGACTGTATTAGGAAGGTTTTCATTTGTAGACAACTTGGATCTTGCTTAGGAAAAAGTGGAGAAATATGAGGAGGGGGCCTTAAAATTTACTTTCTATTCCAAATGTAGAGTCTAGACTATTTGTAAGAAAGCTCCTATCTGTTATCCACACAAAATTATAGCATTAATGATATTATTAATGGCTGTCTGAATTGCCAAATAAACTATGCGTTACCCTGAGCTGTACGAATTCTGCTCCATAGAGAGAAGGTGCAGCATCCTTCTCCTCAGGCATAATAATTTCATGTTCCCAGAGGTGCTCAGAGAGGCCTCAGGGAAGGAGAGAAGCCGTTTGATCTTAGAGTCACCTGGGGTTTAATTTCTGATCTCTCTGGGACTCTTCTTCTTTCAGTCAATATCTAATTATTATGCTCAGTGCTTCACATCCTTGAGTAACTCCATCTCATTGCCACTGAGCGAATGCTAACTGGTAGTGACTCCATGGGACAGAGTAGAGCTGTCCATAGATTCAAAGGTTATAAATCTTTAGGGAAGTACTTTGGTACATCCCATGGAGCTGCTGGGCTTTCCTTTAATTTAACCTCTATGTCACCAGTGATTTATGTGATCATTTCATGGATCCCTTAAACGACTTTAACCGGAGAGAAAGAAACATATTCAAGAGAAATTTTGTGCTTAGCCCCCAGATCTTGTAAAGTTGGGGATGCTCTGCACGCCTTAGATTGCAGATTATCTGCATACACTTTCTTTTCAGAACAGCTCCCAACCTTACCATAGATATAAAAGGTTAATTCTACTTTAATGGAAATTGGTGTTGTGTCCTTGGATTTTCTTTGTGTTGACCTTGATGTCACTTCTCACTGTGTTTTCTCAGCTAGCTAAAACAAACAAAACCCCAAACAACGCACTTGCTGTATAGTCAGTCCCCTCCCAGTCCTAAATACGGGGAGCATGGACCTAATTACTCAAGCTAAAAACCAGGCAGTCACCACAGAATGTGTGGATCCCAATAGATCTGCTGTTCCATGCACCTAAACATCCCTCAGCAGCCTTGCCTGAACACACTTCTGCTTTTCAACTGACACCAACACTCATTCTCCTGTGGACAATATAACAACCTTTGAGATGGGCTCCCTTTCTGAGGCCTCCCACAAATAGAGATAGTCTTAGAACATGAATGGAATCATCACATTTTCATACTAAAACCTCATAATAGCTTCTCCTTGAACATAAATATAGATAAGTTGACTCCCAAGACCCCCCCCCTTCTATGTCCTGATTCCTCCTCCTGTCTAATCCCTTTGGCCTTTTTCACACCCTATAGTCACATGACCAAGCAACTTCCAACCTTGAGGCTGCTGTGTCCTTTCTGGACTCAAGGCCCTTCACCAGTTCTGCACTGCTCTTTGTTCCATTTTCCTGCCCTTTCTCCAACTTTGTGCATAAATGTCACCTCCTCAGAAAGCCTTTCCTGACTACCTCATTATTCTCTACAGTTAACTGCATTTGCAGTGCATCACAAGTTTTCACCGTGCTTTTTACTTCAGGAGTTTATTATTGCTTCGTTCTGCCAGATCATAAGCTTCACACAGGAAGGGACCAAGGCTGTCCTTTCCACCACTTTAAATGCAGAGTCTATCACCATGCCTAGCACACAGCACACAATTGAAAAAATGAATACAGAAATATATCTTGTAGAGTTACTATTATGGTTTAGGTATTTATGTGGGACAGGGGGGCAAAAATCAGCCTTCATTGTAAAGACTCTAAGCCTTGATATGAAACCTTATGTCTGCTAACGAAATTTGCTTGTCACCTTCTTTCTTTTTAGTTGAATTACAAGGTGGAGGGGGAGAAAATGAAACACAAATACACCATGGACCCTGAGCTGCCTCAGTTTATTCAGGCCAAGGTCAATGCTCTCAACATGAGTGAGGTGGGTCTTTGGACTCTTGCCAGTCCAATTTTACTTATGATAGTCCTCCTTTCCAGTGCTGTGGAACCCTCCGACTGAGAAGTTAAAGGATAGTAAACCGAATATCCCCTTTTTAATGCTGGACCCTTATTATGGACCACGAGACTAGAGTGCTCTGAGCAGTCAGGAGTGGCAGCTGACCACCATCTGGTTCTTCTGGTCTCAGAGTCATGGAGTTTGAAGTTCACAAAGGCCATCACTATTAAAGACTAATTGTTTCTGTGCAGCCATAATTTTCACTCTTTGCCCAAGGCAGAAAAAAACCAGTAATTGAACCTTAGATTTCCTTTAGAAAACTTCCAAGACCCCAGTAACTACTTGCCAAAGCAGAGTAGACATTGTTTTTGTGGGTTATGACATGCCAGTTGATGTCATTGCCCCTTGAGACCTCGTGGCCTCATTCCCTCAAGGTGTCTGACCATGGACAAGGAACCCCCACAATGCCACCCCTGTTGTCTCCACTAAACACATGGACAAAGCACATGACTTTGTGTGGATTTGGCAGGTGGTGTTTCTGCAATTTTGGGAGGTTATGAAACAAGAGAGATAATATTGGAAAAAGCAGGCAAGTATCATATATAATGAAGATTGTTTTGCAAAATGTTTGCGTCAGTTATTCATAAAATACTCCAAAAGATGTTAGTATAATTATCTTCAGAAACATATTTCTGTAGCTAGCCTTTCTCTGGAGTATTCTTGATACTTAATTGATAATGATGTTTAAATTTACTTTGTTTGCTTGTAAGTTAATAAACTTTAAAAAACAAGCCAACTAGAATAACATTTCCCTTTCTTTCTTTTATTTTTTTTTTACATTTCCCTTTCTTAAAATATGGCTTACTCATTTTTCTAAAAGTTTTATGCTTCCTTGGAACTCCGAATAAATTTTTTTCAGTCTTAACTTTTATGCTTTTATTTCACCTTTTCCTTACTTTATAAATCTATAAAAGTAAAATCTTAGAATTAATTAAAGTATCATCACACTAGAATTTTTAATGTTAGTTTCTGTAAATTTCACATGATCATTATAATATGAAAATTTAAGTATATTCTTTTATATAATGTTACCTTTTTTCTCTTTGCTATATAAACATTTTTAAAGAACTAGAGATCATACCATGTATACAGTTCTGTTTGCTGCTTTTTAAAAAGGATCTACTAGACTCAGACAGGGAGCCTAGTGATAATAAGCTGTGCTGCAATCCCAAAGGCACATGGTTCAAAACCATCAGCTTCTCTGTGGTAGAAATATGGACAGTCTCCTCCCATGTAATTTACAGTCTCTAAAAACCCACTGGAAAGTCAACTATGAAGTGGTTCCAACTCGACAGCGCATAACAACAACAGACTTACAGAAAACAGACTACTAGCTCTAATCTGTAAATGTTTTCATTGGGAAGAAATATACTTTGACATATTTCATTAAGAAAGATTTGGACATTCTGTTTTATTCCTCTTTTAATTATGTCAAATGATGAAATTATCTTTCCTGTTTTCAAAGGCTCATTATAAAGCAGATTGGAAGAAAACCATTGCTAAGGGCTATGATTTGAGACCAGATGCTATTCCAATAGTTGCTGCAAAAAGTTCGCGGAATATTGCTAGTGATGTAAGTCTAATTTGGTAGTACTAATCTTTGTATTTATATATTTTAAAATCTTTATACGGTGGATAAGGGTATATGAGCTAAATTAGCAAGCAAACAAGGATATTTTAATATAAAATATTTCTTAATATCCTATAAATGATTTTTAGAACATTGCTTTATTTTAAATCTTTTAAAAAGTAATGTAAATCCTACAGAGAACAAAATTATGTTTTAAAACTGTGACACATTTGGAGTCTTCATTGATATTATTAACTTGAATATTGCTTTGTATTTAGATTTTGCCAAGAGAAAGAGTTTGTTTTAGGAAAGTCAAAAGGTTATAATCCAGGTTGGTAACAAACTACAGTCAAGACAGCCCCCTGAATTGTGCTCACAGGCACTCTAGCCTTGAGCCTCCCAGCTTTAAGCCAATGTTACAAAGTTCTCAGTCCTGCCAATATTGACTCTCCGTCTTAGTCAGTGTTGCTAAGTTCTCAGTCCAGCACGTCATGATCCCCTACCTCTAGCTATCCAACAAACTTGGACAAAGGCTTTTATCTCTGGCACCTGTGGTTTAGCAGTTCCAAGGTAGCTCCATCTCCTATCAGGTCTCTAGTTTGGCCATGGCTGCTCTTTTCCTGATAGTGAGGTTTCTTTACCGGTGGTGAGGAAAGATCTTTTTATTCTTCACTGATAGGGAAGATCTGCCTGTCTTTCACTGTTGGTTTGCTCAATTCAATGGTGAGACTACCCAGTCTCCTTGGAGATTGTTGAGACTAGCCAGTCTCCTTAAGGAATGGTGAGATAGCAAATCCACTTGTGGATGAGCTAATAATATGCCCTGTTTGCGTATTTCCACCCATCCACATGGTCAGGTCAGATTTAGGTGGCTAGGAAAGACAAATTGAAAAATAAACTCTACAGACCACCCTCTAGCTTTTAATGTTCATATATGAAAACCTTTTACCTTACAATATACAATAGCTATATTCATAAAAGTATGTAAGCCAGAAACTTCATGCCTCATCCTTTAATTGCCCCCATTTTAAATAGCCAATTTCTGATTTGCCCATCCCTATCAAACCAGTACTCTAGGGGAACAAGCATATTCCTTTCCCAATATAAAGAATCTTCTTTTCCAAATAGAATATTTAGCATCTTCTAAATCTAAGCAAAGTCTAGTCAAGAGTAAACCAACACACTTTAGCAATCAACACTAGCTCACAGCTTAGAACACTAGCTTACAGCATGGAACATCTTCTTGGCTTCTGGTTAACTCAAGAGAGAAAAAGTTTGGGGATACTAAAATATCAGGGAATCAAAAGAGTGTCCAAATGTTTTCCATTATAAAAAAAGAATATAGTTAAAAAGATTTGATTTCCACAAAGAAAAAAAATTGCATGAAAATCAAGAAGAGTTACAGATTGAATAACAATTCTAATTATTTCATTAATAAAATTTTTAAGTTATATTTTTCACATGAATTTGAATAACAAAATCTTTGATAGAATAAAGTTCATTTGGAATTCAGTACACTAATTTGTGTAAGAGCATTGCTGATATTTATCCATGACTGTGTAAATAGTTTTTATAAGATAACAGTAGAAAAAAGATCATAAAATGGCTGTCAAATAATTAATAAAATAATCTTCTGGAAATACTGAACATATTTAAAGGATGTACTTACAAAGAAATATATATAAACAAATAATCAAAATCCTAATTATTCTCAGAGCAGGGTTTAAAATCATAGATTTTGCTAGATATTCACATAAAAATACTAGGAAAAAATTTTTTAAAATTTGAAAGCTTAGACTTTACCTAAATTCAGACTGAATTTGGCTTTATGTCAATTTATGACATGAATATAACTTAAGAGAAATATTAATATATAAAATATAAAACTATTTTCTATAATGCATTTAATAAGAAACTAAGTATAATTTTGCACATTAATATAGTTGATTATAAATTAGTTTTTTTTATAATATACCCTAGCCAACCTCTACCTGCCTTTCTCTTTCATAAAGTGCAAATACAAGGAGGCTTATGAGAAAGCCAAAGGCAAGCAAATTGGATTTCTCAGTCTTCAAGATGACCCTAAACTGGTTCACTACATGCATGTGGCTAAAATCCAGTCAGATCGTGAATACAGAAAGGGCTATGAAGCCAGCAAGACAAGTTATCACATACCTCTGGATATGTTCAGTGTGACAGCTGCCAAGAAATCTCAGGAGGTTGCTACTGGCATCAACTATAAACAGCCCTTCCACAACTACACACTGCTGCCTGACGCCCTGAATGTGGAGCACTCCAAGAATGCCATGCAAATTCAGAGCGATGTACGTAAAGGTCCCCACCTGTGTCAGCCTAGGGCTAGTTACTTGTATCAGACCGGGAGGTGGGACAGCAACCAGGAAAGTCTATTTACTCCAGCCTAAAGCCATTCGGACTCATGGTCATTGAAGGTGTCTTCTAGAATTTAAAGTTTTAGTGTTGTACTAATTTGAACTATGTATGTTACTAATTTGAACTTTATTTTAATATACATTGCTTTTAAAAAAGCCAACAAACTTTTACTGTTAGGCTAACACATATTCTGTAAAAAAACCCAAAGTTTCCAAGTGAGTGATATACATCAAATTTTGCCTGGGAAAATTCTCTTCACTGTAGACAAGATGAGGTGTACCCTATGCATTTTAATCTGGAGTGGATGTGTCTCCTTTCTGACAACTTTTCATTACTTTACATATATATGTTGTTGGTGGTGTTAAGTGCTGTCAAGTTGTAAATGACTCTTAGTGACCCTATGAATGAAAGACATGAACAGTTATATAACTTTCATCATTTCTCCAAGCTTATAGTTTCTGGACGCAACTTATTTCTGAAGTGGATACCACTCCTGTTTCCAAGCTTGTTTTAATTGGGAAGCTCTACCAAACACTGCCCACCATGGGTAACCATTGTCACATTTGACATATCAGTGTCACAGTGTTCAGTGTCACAGCAACCACGAGTTATCTCTGTACAGCAAATGGACAGACCAGTGCTATACCATGTAGAAGAATGTTTAACCAAAACAAATTAAAACCAGGCCTGAGGGCCACAGATTAAAATCACCCACCTTTGGCTTGGTAGCATGGCTTTCTGTCCACTAGGCCAACTGAGCTCTCTCTACATTGTTGTTGTACGTGTTGTCAAATCGTAGATGACTCATAGTGACCCTATGAGTGAAAGACCTGAACAATATATATGTATGTGTGTGTGTGTGTGTGTGTGTGTATATATATATATATATAAAATTCTTGGGTCAGGATATTCTGTTCAAAGACACCATACATTCAAGTCCTTTTATAATTATTTTTTGTCCCACTAAGAGTAGAGCAGATTTTCTTTCCTTTCTTTCTGGTAATGAGTAAATCATTTGACAAAAGGAACCCAAGGCCTGAAAATGAGAATGTCTTCTTCTTTTGGTGTTGTTGTTGTAAAGAATCTGTACAAATCTGACTTCACCGGCTGGATGAAAGGGATTGGCTGGGTGCCCATAGACTCGCTGGAAGTTGAGAAGGCAAAGAAAGCAGGAGAGATCATTAGTGAAAAGAAATATCGTCAGCATCCAGATAAGCTGAAATTCACCTACTCCATGGACACGATGGAACAAGTCCTCAATAAGAATAACAAGCTGACAATGAATAAGGTAAGAACTGCTGGCCTCAGCCATAGGTATGATTGGGGATGAGCACATCATTGAGATGTTGAGGTTACTTTTGAGTTCTTCTATTTCTGATGGTGCGAGTGCTACTGGGGTTGAGGATTGCATACACCCCATCATGAATGATGAGTCCTTTCCTGCACTTGATGCTCAGGCTGTCTTACTCTGGGTTCACATTGCAAGAGAACCACAGTACTCCTCAACTATGCAGTTGGGACCAAAATGGACATTTGTTTCTTACACGGAAAAGGGCTCCCTTTCCTCGTGATTGTTTTTGGATTTTTTTAGTCATTGTTTATGCAATTTATCCAACCCCATTGTCTTGATATTCCAGCTCATTTCTCTCTTTTTAAGTAATTTTAATGGAGATTTTGGATTTCCATTCATTCATTGTTGCACTTTTCTCCCTGCCCACCCCTCCCCCCCCCCCAATTCACTCTCCTCTTTGGAAAGTAAAAAAAAATAAAATTATTTCATTGTTATACAATCCCTTCCCCAATGTCCACTTTACTCTGTATTCCAGCTCATTTCTAGTAGCTGATTTAACCTCATTGACCATGAGCAAGTAGAATCTCTCCTTCTTAGTAACATTCTGATGGAATTCTCCTGCTGCAAAATCTTATATCTGATCTTCTTGTTACAGAGACTCTACACTGAAAAATGGAACAAAGACAAGACCACCATTCATGTCATGCCTGATACTCCAGATATTTTACTCTCCAAAGTCAACCAAATCACTATGAGTGATGTAAGTAGATTAATGACGGTAGGCAGATTAATGACAGACGAGGGAGAAGATCAAAGCCAATGATAGGTATGGAACAGCTGTCTTGTACATGCCACTTTGAAATAAGCAGATGCTGTTATTTTTCTATTTTATCTATTAGAAACTGTACAAATCTGGCTGGGAAGAAGAAAAGAAGAAAGGCTATGACCTTAGGCCTGATGCGATCTCAATAAAAGCTGCAAGAGCCTCTAGAGACATCGCCAGTGATGTAAGTGATTCTACTGGACCTCCCTTAGGCTGACAGAGTATGACACATCAGGCTGGTGTATCCTCAGGAGCTGGAGTCATCTCTAGTCAGTGTTGGTAGGAACACCATCCCATGTGGCACAATAGACACCTCCTTAGCCTAACCACGTACTCACTAATTATTTGTTCATGATTTAATATAAAACATTGTTAAAGCAAATTGGCTTGAGGTTCTTGAAATCATCGATAGGCAATTCTAAGCAAGCATAGTGTTGCAATATACATAATTTACCCATGAGACACATGGCTAGATACTTCCCTGAATCTGAAATGCACTGTGAGAAATCACGCCTGCAGCTGTGTCTTCTTGCTGGAGAGCTGAGCAGGGAAAGATCTTTTCAGAATCTTTCTAAAGAGACATAATTATGTGTCTCTTGAGTTAACTCTGAGATGATTTTCTTCTCCTGGCCTCCAGTTTGGGAAGAAATTTGAAGTAAAAAGCTTTTGCTGCCTGCTTTTTACGAGTGCCTTCCTTTCAAGTTTTAAAATACCTTTCAAGTCCGGGGCCTGCAGAAAAGCTAAGGATAACTAGTGAATGAGGCCATGCTTGCTTCCCCTCCCCATTTTCACTACCCTGCTTTCTCTCCTGTCCACAGTACAAATACAAGCAAGCCTACGAACAAGCCAAAGGAAAGCACATTGGCTTCCGGAGCCTAGAAGATGACCCCAAGCTAGTCCACTTCATGCAGGTGGCCAAGATGCAGTCAGACCGGGAGTACAAGAAGGCATATGAGAAATCCAAGACCTCCTTCCACACCCCGGTGGACATGCTTAGCGTGGTGGCTGCCAAGAAGTCCCAGGAAGTGGCCACCAATGCCAACTACAGACACGTGATCCACACCTACAACATGCTTCCCGATGCCATGAACTTTGAGTTGGCCAAGAACATGATGCAAATTCAGAGTGATGTACGTCAAAGTCACAGCATTTAAAGATAATTTACTCGTGTAAAATAAATAAATCATGATAACTATCAGATAAATATCAATAATAACCAAAGAAAAATAGAAATTTCTGAAAAGAAACGTGTGAAAGAAATTTAAATGTAATTTCCTAACCAAACTAAAACCCATTGCTGTTGGGTTGATTATGATTCAAAGTGACTTTAAGGGACAGAGTAGAACTGCCCCACAGTTTCTAAGGCTATGAATATTTATGGAAGCCAACTGCTTTCACTTTATTGTATAAAGTGGCTGGTGGGTTTGAACCACTGGCCTCTTTGTTGGCAGATCAGTCAGTATTTAATCTCTGTCACTAAGGTTTCTAATTTCCAAGCATGGTGTTTATAGGTTACTTTAGAATTAATTTATTTGTTTTAACTAAATAGATTCATTCTAGCAACTGAAGTCTTGTTTTCTACTATTGATGCTGTGAGCAGTGACACAAACTCAGGCACAGCAAATTAAATTTGGCTTCAGAAATAAAGCGTGGTAAGACGTACACTTAGCAAGGAGAGTGAGGAACAGAAAAGGCTCCTATCTAGAGGAGAAGAATCCAACTATTTGTCATTGAGTCAGAACTTACAGCTGACTGTCTATTGTCTGTCAGACGCTGTAAATCTCACAGGAGGATATTGTCCATCTTCCTCCTTTGGAGCTGCCTTTGGATTAGCAGCACAACTGGTCATAGTCCACCAGAGCTTTTCAGAGGAGAAGGAAAGCAGGAAATCACATGACTTGGTAGCTCCTGCCCTTCAAACCTGACCAATTTTATTTCATAGTATAGCCCTGGTGTGTCCACTTGCCGTACAGAGGTAACTCGTGGTTGCTGTGAAGCTGAACACTGTGACACTGATGTGTCAAATGCGATAACAGTTACCCATGGTGGACAGTGTTTGGTGGAGCTCCCCGGTTGAAACAAGCTTGGAAGCAGGAGTGGCATCCACTTCCATAAATAGCTTGCCTCTGGAAACCCTATGAACCTGGAGAAAGGATGAAAGTCACACACGCAAGTATTGAGGACTTTCATTTGTAGAGTCGCTATGAGTCACCTACAACTTAACGGCACTTGACAACAACAACAACTTCTAACTTTGTCAATGCTTGCATTACATACAGGTGAGATATTGAGAGGTGGATGGAGCAGCTTTTAGAAGAAATAGGAAGTAGACAGAATGGGGATAAAACCAAGAATTCAGCTCTAAAGCCCCTGTAGTGACTGGTGAGGTAGTAGAATTTTAAATTAGGAACCAAAAGGAAGCCCTACCAAAAGACTCTGTTTCTCTTAGGGGGTGTAAAAGCTGATTTTTTTAATTACCTGGAAGGGATGGAAGCATGCAAAAGAAAGCAGCCAAAGAGAGTTTTCAGAGTGGATGCTAGAGCTGGGAATTGGGAGGAAATAAAACTTTTCCAAATTTCCAGGAAGGTTCTTGGCTTGTCTAGGGGAATTTTTAGTTGTCAGTGGTCACTTACAGCAGACCAAAACCAAACTTCCCTAAGTTGTTTATTAACGAGAGACTTGGGATTTTTGTAGAAAATTAGGCAAGTATAATAAATTTCTCTAGGACATAGTAGTTTCATGGAAGATTAATTTATTTGATGATTATTAGCATTTTTTTCTTTATAAGGGCATGAAGGAAAACAAAGAAATCACAGGTGTCTAAGTGATTAAATGTCACTGAAAACCCTCTGGAGGGTCAACCTATGGATTGGTTCCAACTTGATACTAAATAACAACAATAACAACATGCAAAGGGATAAAAAAGATAAAAATTAAAAGTTAAAAATAGTTGAAGTTCAATGCATTCTTGGTTGAAAACAGAAGTAGAAATTCCATTCTTAAGGGCTTTGGTTTCTTCTGATGCGAGTCTGTTTCACTCTTTGCAGAATCAGTACAAAGCTGACTATGCCGACTTCATGAAGGGCATTGGCTGGCTCCCCCTGGGCTCGCTGGAGGCTGAGAAAAACAAGAAAGCCATGGAGATCATCAGTGAAAAGAAGTATCGCCAGCACCCAGACACTTTGAAGTATTCCACGCTGATGGACTCAATGAATATGGTTCTGGCCAAGAATAATGCGAAAATTATGAATGAAGTAAGTCTTTCAATAGTGTAAAGTTCTATGTGTATCAGAGAGAACCTAGCTGCAGTTTACATTGAATCTAGGAATTTTGCTCACTCAGTGTTGTGCTTTGGCAGCACATACACTAAAATATAAGGCATCAATGTTGCAGTACACTCTACCTTGAGAAAGAAAATGAAGATAAATTAAAGAATATACATTTTTCCAAAATAATGACGCTAAAATGTTTAACAAACTATCCCACCTTATAAAATCTAAAAAAGGCCAAACACATTGTTGTCAAACTGATTCCAGCTTATTGTCAACCCTATAAGTTACAGAGTAAAGTAGCTCCATAGGGAATTGCTAAGCATCTGATCATATCTTGTGCCCATTTTTCAATTGGGTTGTTTACCTTTATCTTGTTGAAATTCTAACTGCCACCCAAGTAGATATATGCACACCTGTGTTTATTGTGGCTTTGTTCACAATAGCAAAGAGTTGGAAACAACCCAAGTGCCCATCAACAAACGAAGGGATAGAGAAGCTGTGGTACATTCACACAATGGAATACTATGCTGCATTGAAAAACAAGGAACTCATGAAATATTATGCAAAGTAGATGACCCTGGAGAACATTATGCTGAGTGAAATATCTTAGTCACAAAAAGACAAATACAGCATAATGCCACTCTTATTTTTTTAATTTGATTTAATTTAATTTAATTTTATTCTTTTTTGTGTGTACCATCAAATCAGATCTGACTGGATAATGCCACTCTTATAAAACAGGACTAACATGGGGGCTGGAGGGAAACTAAGGAAAGAGGGGATTTAAAAAAGGGGAGGAAGAGGAAACTGCCTCATCTTTCTCCCACTGATCAGCTGGTGGGTTCAAACTTTTCACTTAGTGGTCCAATACTTAAACTACTAAATAATGACAATAAAATACAGTAACTTCTATTTAAATAAGGGGCCCTATAGGCACAGCAAGCTCTGGTGTCCTAGTGAGAATCTGTGCTGTAATCCTGAAGACATGTGATTCAAATCTGCCAACTGCTTCAGGAGATGCGCAGTCAACTCCTCAGTGATTCATTATCTCTGAAAACCTGCTAGAGAGTCAGCTATGAGTTGGTGCCACTTTACACAACAACAGAAACATATAATACTTGTTGTTGTTTAGGGTCTCTGAAAGGGGATGTCTGAGATTAAATTCAGGGTAGAGGGGATTTTTCAAAACATCAATGCTTGTGGAAGGAAGTTTGAACAGAGATATCACACTATGATGCAGGCCCAATACTGTGGAGAAGTCCCGAGTGTAGAATTTCGGTTTGAGTGTTCTGAAGTTGCACTGACATGGCCAGGCATTTATACCCCACTTTGATCATCATTTGCATGTGACCTGTAAGGATTTATATGTACAACTATACACACACACACACACACACACACACACATATACATATATATACATACACACATACATACATACACATATACATATATATATGTGTGTGTGTGTGTATATATATATCTCATACTTTTAATTCTTTTTTCTTTTTCTTTCTAGCACCTATACAAAGAAGCATGGGAAGCTGACAAGACCAAAATTCACATTATGCCTGATACCCCTCAGGTTATTTTGGCAAAAGCAAATGCTATTAATATGAGTGATGTAAGTATAAGTCTCCGTATTATTGTCTTTCTTTCCATATCATTTGAATCAACTGAAAAAACTTCCCTTTCATTTTTGAGAGTGGATGTTTCAAGAGCAACAGTGGGAATCCACAAGCTAAAGCTTTCTTCTCTTGCTTTGCTGAATGTTGGGGTGTTTGTTGACACTGTTTGGGTGGAGCAGTCAGGAATTGGAAGAGTGGTTGGGTTTTATTTTAGGTGCAGGCAGTCTATGAAGTCAGGAGACTTGGCAGAAAGAGAAGGGAAGAAAAGATAAAGAAAAGACAGAAAGAAAAGAAAAAAAGAAAGTGATAATATTTTTAGGGCCTTAGGACATTTCCCTTAGAAGACCTTTCCAAAAGCTGTGCAGATGACCTTAGAAAGGAGCTGAGGGAACATTTTAAAGGAAAGGAAAGATAATCATCTTGAAGAATTTTTGGCAAATAACACGTTAATGTGTTGTACTGAGTAGGAAATTCATCGTTCTTTTATTTCATTTTCCTTCTCATCCTAACTACAGTTCTCAGGAAATCCCTTTAATTTTAACTTATTTGACATTGCTTTTCTTTGCTTAAATTTTGTTCCAAATTTTTGAACTGCTGACTTTTTTCCCCTTGGACTGTAAAATCTACAGAATTATATAAATAAAGGTGCTATTTTTAGTATGGTGATATTTAGTTTATATAGAAAATATGGCTAATCTTCAATCTTCCCTTAAACTCTTTAGACAAAGTGCAAAATTTTCTCTATATGTCAGGACTGCTACTTTATATAGGAAAGCTAGAGGGATAAATAGGAAATTTCTTATTATGTTAGAAACTGTTGAAAGAAAATTGATCTCCAAACCTGTTGGGTCCTCACACTTTAAAGTATATATACACACAACCTAGTAAAGATATGTAATGTCTTCTTTTTTTTTTTTTTTTTTAAAAAAGAGGTTTCCTAAAATAGGCTTGAAATTATGTCTTTTTCAGAACAATCATGAGAACATTTAGCCATTGAGCAACCAATGAATTATCTTGCTTAAATACAAAAAAATGCCACAATACTAATGTTCTGCTGTAAAATCTGTTCAGGATCTCCTTTTTAGAAGAAAATTACTTCCTTTACCTCTCTTTACAGAAACTCTACAAACTTTCTTTGGAAGAATCTAGAAAGAAAGGCTATGATCTTAGAACTGATGCAATTCCTATCAAAGCTGCCAAGGCTTCAAGAGATATTGCAAGTGATGTAAGTCTGCAGGAAAGTGGTCATCTGGCTGGGGGCTTCTATTTAATACAATGACAAGGGTTGAATTCTGGAAACAATGAGTTATGGAAAGAGCCCATCCACCAAGAAGATCCTCAGACTACCTGTAGTTACTCTTATCTTTATTTTTATATTTCTCTGGTATTTCTGATAAAACTGACTGTATTATGGTACTCATAAATATCAGCTCCCTGAGTTGTGAGGCCTAGGAAAAATTGCTTTGAACTTTCTTCATCACTAACCCTGTAGAAATCTAAAGTCTTTACCAAGCATTCTTAGTGAATGACTGTTGTTACTTTTGCCTCTCACCTCTTAGAATTTGTCTTGTAAGTGTAGTGAATTCCTAGACCACATTTTAGAATATTCTGCTCTTGACTATCCCTAACTTATATTCTCAACTCTTTGATTTCTGTTCTTCATCTTCCCCACTGTTCTAACCCTACCCTATTCCTACATTGTCTTCACAACTCCAAATTATTTTTCCTCAGGCATGCTGGAAACATTTGGCTTACTTGCCGTCTATCTTCTATTTGTACACTCAAACCCACAAGGAACTAGGCAGTATAAGCAGTTCCCACCTATCAGACTCTTTTCTCCGAGATTTTTTTTTTACACCTATCATGCCAGGTTTTTTTGTTGTTGCTATGTGCTGTTAAGTATGGCTCATAGCAACCCTATGAGAACAGCGCTGAACCCTGTCCTATCCTGTGCCATCCTCATAATCTGTGGCATAGCTTGAGCCTATTGCTAGTGACACTATGAACCATAGTCAATGCAATGGCACCTAACAACAAAGGAGAAAGATCCCCACAAATATGAAGTTGTTATAAAGTGACAGAGCTTATATTATAATTGAGCCTCTTTTACCAGTGAATGCCTGGTTAGTTGATTTTTTCAGGATAATGTTAAATGATTAGAATATTCTAATTTTTCTCTCATTTGTTATATTCTTATTACATAATAATGGTCCCTTCTAGACTAATAAAATATGTGTTTAAGTCAATGTGATAAAATCAGAAGATCTGCCATCTAATTATTAATGATTTTAACAAGCAATTTGTCTCTTTGATACTCAGTTTATGCATTTTTAAGTGGGAAAGATAATAATGTTTGCTCTGAGTCTTGCAAAGTACTTTTGTGTATCAAGTAACACAGATACATGTAAAAACATGTCTCATGAACTATAAAGCTTTATTTAGATGTTATTTTTAATAAAATACAAAATATTGACACTAGCCTGATTAAGGAAATTCTCTGAATACGTATTCAATTTTTCTTTCCAGTATAAATACAAGCACAATTATGAAAAAGAGAGAGGGAAAATGGTTGGTTTCCGCAGTCTTGAGGATGACCCTAAATTAGTCCATTCCATGCAAGTGGCTAAGATGCAATCTGATCGGGAGTACAAGAAAAACTACGAGAAAACAAAGACCAGTTACCATACTCCTGCTGACATGTTCAGTGTGATGGCTGCCAAGGATGCCCAAGCCAACATCAGCAACACTAACTACAAGCGCCTGATTCACAAGTACATCCTCCTTCCAGATGCAATGAACATCGAGCTTACCAGGAATATGAATCACATACAGAGTAACGTAAGGCTCTCTTTTTTCTGCGTGATGGTTGATTTCTAGCTTGGGAAGGGAGACCATAGTCTTCTATCTAATCTGAGAAATGTTTTTATATGTAGGTCAGTAAGCTAAGGTAGAATTTACCTCTTCTCTCTATAGAATGAATATAAGCAGGATTACAACGAATGGTACAAAGGGCTTGGCTGGAGTCCAGCTGGTTCTCTGGAAGTAGAGAAGGCCAAGAAGGCAACAGAATATGCAAGTGATCAGAAATACCGCCAGCACCCTAGCAACTTCCAGTTCAAGAAGCTGACAGACTCCATGGACATGGTTCTGGCCAAGCAGAATGCACACACCATGAACAAGGTAGAAAGAACAACTGTCCTTTCACACAGCTGCCATGTGAGGAGGGGATAGCATGCTCTGGTCCTAGTTTGGGAATTTGGGGCTAGGCTTACCACTTTAAGACAGTATAAACTCTTTTAAAGCACCCCATCCCCTTTCTTTTCTTGCTCTTCTAATTGAATTAAAAATTAATTCTAATTTTAGTGTTATACTTTAAGTACCATTAATCTACTCTAAAAGATGGAAAATATTTAAAAATTTTTTTTAAATCTGAGTTTCTTTTTAATGTTTATTCTGAACCATATGTTTTTTTAGTTACTGGTTTGATCTCTTATACTTGAGACTGAATATATTTAACTACTATTGTTGTTGTTGTTATGTGCTGAGTCAGAACCAACCCATAGCTGACCCTCAATCAGGGTTTCAGCAGCAGTAAATTGCATGAGGAGAGATTGCCCATCTTTCTCCCTCCGAGCAGCTAGCAGATGGTGGATTTGAACAGCAGGATTGCAGCACAACTTCTTACCACTAGGCTACCAGCACCCCTGACTATCTGCCCATTTAATTACTATATGCTTATAATTATATCTAGCTATAAATATGTTTGTGTGTGTGTATTATTTTCATCCCTATTTTTTCTAAATAGTCATATACATTTTAAATATCTTTTTTTTTAAAAAAAAAACAACCAACTTCCTAGCATTTATACACCATTGATTGGAACAAAGATAAGACCAAGATTCATGTCATGCCAGATACACCAGATATTTTACAAGCCAAGCAGAATCAGACACTGTACAGTCAGGTAAGCTACATATATGTTGCTCTAACTTTTGGGTTGAAATGTGTTAAACTTATAAAATACTAAATACTAAAACAAAGAATGACTCCAGTGGTTAGAGATTGTGAGTGATTGTTGTCTTGTACCATCAAGTCAGAACTGACCCAGAGTTAACCTTCCAGTGGGTTTTCAGAAGCAATAAACTGCATGGGAAGAGATTGCTCATCTTTCTCTTGCTGGTGGATTCGAACAATGTATCTTTGGATTGGCAGTGCAATTCCTTACTGCTAAGTTATATATATTGTTGTTGTTATATGCTGTCAAGTTGCTTGCGACTCATAGCGACCCTGTGTACAACAGCCCTAAACTCTGCCCTGTCCTGTGCCAATCACACCGTTCTCAAATACACTCATCCCGATTACCCCAGTCACTGAATCAATCCACCTCATAGAGGGCCTTCCCCTCCTGCGCTATCCCTCCACCCTACCAAGCATGATGACCCTCTCCAAGGACCGGTCCCTCCTTACAACATGTCCAAAGTATGTTGGACTCAGAATCCTTGCCTCCAAAAAGCCGCCCGGTTTGGCCGTTTCCAGGATGAATCTGTTTTCCTAGCAGTCCATGATACCCTCAATACTCTTCTGCAGCACCACAGCTCAAAGGCATCAATTCTCCTTCTATCCTCCTTAGTCATTGTCCAACTCTCTGATGCATAACAAGTGATAGCGAAGACCATGGCCTGTATCAAATGCACCTTAGTCTCCAGAGAGACACCATTGCTCTTCAGTACTTTGGAGAGGTCCCTAACAGCATACTTTCCCATGGCAATACGTCTTTTAATTTCCTGGCTACTGGTGCCAAGAGTGTTGACTGTGGAGCCATAATAGATAAAAACAAGGGTCTCAAAAAAACCCAAAACAACAACAACAACAAAAACAACAAGGGTCTCAGCATGACTATACTTTATGGAGGCAAATACCATGCCTGTCTTTATTATCCTACTGTACACTGTGCCTAGTCTAACTAGACAAGCAGTAAATAACTATTGAAAGAAAAAGAAATAGTCTTATAGAATTGATGAGTGCAGCCTTGCCATTTAGGAATTGTTTAACATTGAACAAATAACCTCCCTGTCTAAACCTTCATTTCCTTGTAAAATTGGTACCATTACATTCCTATGACCTTAGATTTGCTGTGAGATCAAATGAAGGTCCAAATAAGGTTTTCAGTACAGAGCCTGTCACAGGGCAGTAAATACGGTGTGGCTTAGCTAGTCTTCACACAATATATAAGTGGATTTGACTTAAAATTGTTAACTCATTCATTGAACCTTGTAAAGACATCTTATCATTCACTATTTTATCACTTATTTAATTAAAATTTTGTGACTTAATTTAAAGAAATCATGGAAGCAGGAACAAAGTTCATATATACTGCTTGACTGTCTGGGAGCCAAACCCTAAAACACACACAAACAAGAAGGAACCAGGTCCTGTGATGGTGCTTTTCCTACTCAGCTAAATAGCTTGTTTCCTTTTCATCTTTATCATTAGAGATAGAGTAAAAGATGGTAGGATCTGATATCTACTTGAGGTAGACTTATGTTTAATATTCTATTAGTTTGTTATATGTGAAAAAAAATAATTAAAATGTCTTTAATTTTCAGAAACTCTATAAACTTGGATGGGAAGAAGCTTTAAAGAAAGGTTATGATCTCCCAGTTGATGCCATTTCCGTACAGCTGGCCAAAGCATCGAGAGATATTGCTAGTGATGTAAGTACTGGTTGAACTTGTATACCCACTGCTGATGAGTTGATTCAAACTCATAGCAATTGCACAGGATGGAAGACAGCTGTCCCAAAGGGTGGCCAAGGCTTTATAGAGGCAGAGAGCTATACTTTTGCATAGAGTAGCTGGTGGGTTCGAACTACTGACCTTTTGTTAACAGCACTTAACCACTATGCCACCAGTGCTCCTTTTAACTTCCATACAAATAGAATTTTACTGGAGTCAGATAACCTTAAGGTTAGTGATTATTTTTACAGCTCGGCTTTTCTTTTTGAAGTATAATGTCCCTTCTTTGTTCACATAAATTCACTCTTGTTTCTTTCTCATCATTTATAAAAAAAAATACTTTCTGATCTTAAAAAGGAACCGAAGATTTTGGATTTCCCTTACTTAGTTTCAACTTTATTTCCCCTCATTTTAAATGTACTTAACTTAAATAAACTTGAAGTGTCCAATAACATATCAAGTTCATCAACCTGTTGTTGATAAATTTTATATGCATGTAACTAAAAATTAGCTGTCATTGATTTTTGTGTCACCCATATTTTGGCTAAATGACAATATCTATTACAAAATTGTAATAAGTTACTATGGAGTGTAGAAAGGAGCAAAAGGTTCAAGAATTGAGACTTACAATCCAGAAAACTTAATTTTACCATCTGCTGGATAACTAGGGCAAAGTTCATAGAGCGAGGATGTTGCTGTGGAACGTAGAGTCAGAACCGACCCATAGCTGACCCTCTGGTGGGTTTTCAGAGGCAGATAATCACACAGGAGGGGACTGCCCATCCTTCTCCCGCAGAACCGCTTCTTTTGCATTGCAGCACAGTTTCCTACTACTGGGCCACCAACACTTTCCCAAGAATGCTCACCCTAAAAAAAGACAGCTTCTAGTTATTATTTTAAAGGATAATAAGTTTGCTAATCAAACTAGATATGATCTCTATTTATATAAAATGTTTACAAATATTTGATTCTGATATTATACATATACATGGATATTTCATTCCATTAATCCCAAAATTATCCATGAAAAATGAGTAGGTCTTGTTTATATAAATGATCATAATTTCATGTTGTTGTTGTTATGTGCCATTAAGGAATTACCATTGCATAGCTGACCCTCCAGTGGGTTTTCAGAGGCTGTAAATTACGCAGGAGGAAATAGCCCATCTTTCTCCCTGGGAGCAACCAATGGACTCAAACCCCCTGCTTTTGGGTTGGCAGCATGACTCCTTATCACTAGACCACCACAGCCGCCTCACAATTTCATAGAGAATTATGATTAATAAAAAAGTCTTTAAAACAAAACAAAACAAATGGTTTGGCTGCATATGCAGGCTGAAATACACAGTAGAGAGAAACAATATCTAAGGAAAAAATGTGACAATAAATTAAAAACCTATAAGGAAAGAATTTCTCTAATCCAATTACTTTATGGCATTTTAGAAATGTGGAAATTAATGAGATGGTGTGTTCTAACTGACTCTCTGTAAGTTGAAAATGGATTTGGAATTGGACAAGTAGTATCAGTAATTTTCTAATGACCCAATCACTGATAGTACCTAATTTTTTTTTTTTCATGTGAACCTATTGATTCACGTGAACAATGAAAGAGTTTTTCTTTTCAAGGAGAAGAGTGAATTGGCGAGAGGGAGTGGGCAGGGGAAAAAAGTGCAACAATGAATTACTGGAAACCCTAAGTCTCTGTAAACTTTCATTAAAATGAATAAAAACAAACAAAAAAAAACCAAAAAAAACCCTTTTATCTAACATTAACTATGAGAGAACTTTCCCATCATTGTATGAACAATAGACTCTGTTTCCTCTCAATGCCAAATAGTTTCTGTATCTATGAAATTTCAGAAAAATGATAGCTATTTTTAAAAATCTTGACTTAGTTAGAATCATGGAGTTTAGAGGGGGAAGATAATTTAAAAGTTACATAATCCATTCTCCCACTTAATGTCTCACCTTCTCCTTATCTCTAACAGATATCATCCAAACTGTGAGACTTTCAAATGTATTTAAGAATTGCAGTATCATTCAGGGCAGGTCATTCACATCCTTATTGGATACTCTCTTGGTATAATTATGTTTGCTCATTTCAACCTTAATTATTTTACCAAATAACTCTAAGTCTGCATTCTACAAAGCCACAAAGTAGCTTTTAAAATATTTTAAATTGCTTACTTGTTTTCTTTTGGTTTTAATTTTGTGTTATATACCTGAAGAGAACAAAACCTACTTTCATGAAGTATAACGTGTGTTCCATATACAGCATAAAATAATTTCAATTATCTTTATTTTTATCATAATTTTTAATGTTATCCAAGATTAACACATTTTTTTTCTTCCTCCAAATCAAGTTCAAATGCAGGATTTGAATGTTACTCTCTTAAATTCATCCTGTTAATTTTGACTCATCATAGCAGTATTCTGATAACTTTTTAAATCCTCTTTCCAATCTAACATACTAGCTCTTTTTAGCTACCTAAAATGATGTATGTAAGATATAAATCATGAGAAGGATAAGGCCATATGACATGATCATTTGGCAAGTCAATAAAAGTCCAGTAATAAATTAATGTACATTATTATGCCTATTCAGTAAGTCATAAATCTTCCTAATTTTTCTGCCACTGAGACATTCTGAATCATCATTCACATAAAGATAGCTGAAGAACTTTTTCAAAGTCAAGCTAGACCATATCTAGCTATACACAGGAGTACATCTCTCCATCTAGTTGAATCTGATTTCTCATCATAACTTCTCTTGGTACCCAATGCTAATGGATTTTTTTTTTTGAAACCTGCACTTAAATAAGACTTTATATTACTTGCTCAATTAGCATAGACTTCCTTTTATCATTTAATGTAGGCAAATAATATATACAAGCAAAGCAAATGAAATTTAACTTTTCTTTATGCTAATAATAAAATATGTTGCCTGATTTCAGCATAAATACAAACAAGGCTACCGCAAGCAACTTGGCCACCATATTGGATTCAAGAGTTTGCAAGACGACCCTAAACTTGTGCTGTCCATGAATGTAGCCAAAATGCAGAGTGAAAGGGAGTACAAGAAAGACTTTGAGAAGTGGAAGACCAAGTACACCAGCCCAGTAGACATGTTGGGAGTGGTGCTGGCTAAGAAATGTCAGGCTTTGGTCAGCGATGTGGACTACAGGAACATCCTGCATCAGTGGACATGTCTCCCCGATCAGAATGATGTTATCCAAGCTAAGAAAGTTTATGAACTACAAAGTGAGGTCAGTTTCTATGAAATCAAAGAATGCTTACATTATTTAAGCTCTCATAGGAGTAATCATTTGATAATAGAGAAAATAGAAACTAATAAGAGGCATTTTTACTGAAAATTTAAAATGTATTTGACTGTAACACATTAATTCACTTGAATAAAGGATCCAGGTAGAAAAGACTCTAATTACTTGCTTTGTCCCTTTACAGAATATGTATAAGTCTGACCTTGAGTGGCTGAAAGGCATAGGGTGGAGTCCTCTAGGTTCTTTGGAGGCAGAAAAAAATAAACGGGCTTCAGAAATCATCAGTGAAAAGAAATACCGTCAGCCACCAGACAAAAACAAGTTCACCAGCATTCCTGACGCCATGGATGTCGTTTTGGCAAAGGCAAATGCCAAAAATAGAAGTGATGTAAGTTACTTTCTGGAAATAAACATGTTTCTTTATCACCTTCATAAGTCTTGCTGTGTTTGAGCCCAGCAGTTTGTAGCAGTTACTATACCAATCCATCTCTTTGAGAGTTTCTTCTTTTTCAGTGACACTGTACTTTACCAAGCTTAAGGTCATGGTTCCTCCTGATAATAAGTCCAAATACACAGGATACAGTCTCACCATCCTCCCTTCTCAGTAGTCTTCTGACTGTACTTAGTCCACGACAGATTTGTTCATTCTTCTGAGAATCTGTCATATAGTCAACTTCATCTGCCAATATCATGGTTAAAAGGCATCAAGTCTCCATTCATTTCCCTTACTCATTGTTCAAGTTTTACATGAACTTGAAAATGTCATAATATAGATCAGAGGGACCTTTGTTCTCAATGTGGCATGTTTGGTTTTTAACACTTTCTAAGGGTCTTTTATACCATTGAGTCAGAACCAATTAGCTGACCCTCCAGTGGGTTTTCAGAGGCAGTTAGTCATATGCAGGGACGAATTTATCCATTCTTCTCCAGCAGAGAAGCTGGTGGATTTGAATCTCATTCATTCAGGATTGCAGGGCAGCTTCTTGCCACTAGGTCACCAGTGCAAGAAGCTTTGCTGCAGTCCCAAGGGCACGTGGTTTGAATCCTCCATCTACTCTGAGGGAAAAGGATGGGAAATCTCCTCCCATGTGATTAACTGCCTCAGAAAACCCACTGAGGGTCAACTAAAGGTGGGTTGCAACTCCATGGTATACACAACAACAAGGTTCTTTTTTGCAGTAGATTCCCCAATGCTGTCTGTCACTTTATTTCTTGACTTTTGCTTGAGTGGGCACTGGCGACTGATCTGAATAAAATTAGATCCATGACTATGTTTTCTCTGTTTACGATGATGTTGGTTATTGGCTCATTTGTGAGATTTCTTTGCTCATGTTATGTTAATATGTACTCCATCCTGAAGACTGTTTTCTTTGATTTTCCTCAGGAGGTACCTCAAGTCCTCTTAACTTTCAGCAAAGCCCAGCTTCTTAAATGATTTGTTCAGCATATAGATTGAATAGGTATAGAGAAATATTACATCCCCAGTGCATACCTGTCTTAATTTTAAACCATTAAGTGTTCCCCTGCTATGTTTAGACAGCAGCCTAGGTATACAATAATGACAACCAATGTTGTTGTTAATTGCCATTAAGTCGCGCATGACTCATAGTGACCCTTTGAACAAAAGGCCTGAAGCCTTTCTAGAACTATCGACATTTGTCAAAGTTCTTAGAGTTTCTAGAGGCATGTTATTTAGGAAGTGGATGCCATTTCTGCTTCCAAAACAACCAATAGATAATAATAATTATATGTATGTCATGCATATAGTGGAATTTTATGTTGTTATGTGCCACTGAGTTGAAACTGGCTCATAGATAACTCTCCAGCAGATTTTCAGAGACTGTAAATCACATGGGAAGAGAGTGTCCATATTTCTCCCCCAGAGCAGTTAATGGATTCAAACTGCCTGCCTTTGGGTTGGCAGTACAACATCTTACCACCAGGCCACCAAACTCCTTACAGGAGTTCATCTTCAGCTCACAGTGAGCATTTGAAAAATTGTAGCTCCTCTCTTCCCAATTAACTCCCCATAGTTGTTCTTTTTAAAAAAATCTTACTATAGAAAGCATACAATAATGCTGACCTGTTAGCTTCACTATTCATGTTTATGTTTTAATTTATTTTGTATTTTTTAATAATGAATCCAACCAGTTAACTAATAAAACAAAAATTTATGCAAAATATTTCTGCCTTGTTGGAATCCAGTTTCCTGGTTCTTACTGAAACAAGGCTGTTTTAAAAGCTCTGAACTAATAAATTGACCATAAGACAAGCTGCAAACCAGAAATTTTTTCAACATAAACTTTCTAAAATAGACCTGCCCAACAGTGTCTGTCCTTGTTACAGGGATAATGAGTTATGAATTTCCTCAAGCTCGTGCTAATACTCAGGTCCCATGGGGACCAAGGACAACTGGCATCCTTGAGTTGTTGTCATTGCTTTTGAACAAACTAATGCATCCCTCCCAGGAGAAAACACATCTCATACTTTTCAGGACTGAAAGTGCCATATGCCATTGAAGTAGTAACTTCTTGGAAATAGTAACTTCTTGGAAAATATTTTTTCTGTAATTCTAGATGCAAGGAAGAGAGGTGTTTGGTAGAGATATGCTACCATGTGTAGCTCAGTGGTTCAGGGGATTATCCTGATACATTTTTCATTGTCACAGTTTAAGAGACATAGTGACTCTCACATCTAGTGATTAGAGACTGTGGATCCTGCTAAGTAATCTCACAATATGTCACTCCCTCACCTCCAACAAAGGATCATCCAGTCCACAATGTGAATGGTGTCATGGGAGAGACACTCTGGCCATGCTTAATCAGAAAGGGAATGCAGAGCTGAGATAAATGTATGTGAAAATGAACAAACCTTTCTTAGTTATGATTCTGAAGATTTTAATCTGCTTTTCTGGTTATATTGTGGCCATGCTCAAAACAGAAGTAAGTGCCAACCTCCCACACAATACCACTCCAATAGTTAATGACAAGTCCAGGGAACCGATGAGATGTTCAAATTCAGGTGCTGTCTGTGAGGGAAGCTTTTCTTTCCTCTGTCCTTGGCTCTGGCAGAAGGTTCTTGTCTTTTCAGAGCTTCAACTCCTGGTGGACTTCATGAGGTTTAGGATCTCTCTCCAACTATGTTTATTTACTTGTTTAGTCCTTCTTTTAATTTCAAAAATTAACTGTTTTCATCATCATCATCATCATCATCATCATCATCCTGTCCAATTAGCTTAGAAAAGTCAATTGATTCCTAACTAAACACAGACATAGAAATTAAAATTTACAACACAATTTTGGAAGGCAGAATTCCATCCAAAGCATCCATTTTGATCACTTAGATTAAATGATTGAAATTTCACCATTGTCAAGTTACCATTGTGCCCTTTGTAATGAATACATTTCTTTCAGGGGAGATTCTCTGATATTGTGTAAATATCCTGTTTCTCATCAAACAGTCGACTCCAGGTTTAATAGAGTAATAAGATTTTTTTGTTTGGGCCTGCTTCTTTTCTAGGTTTTGGTAAATTCCCAGACAAAATTCTCTAGGGAATTACAATGCTCCCAAATAATTAATTATGACCATAAATTGTGTCATGTAGGAAGAAAGAATTCCTTATTTCCAGGTGCATCTTGATTATATATCCTCTTTGGAGGAGATTCAGGCTGTCACTCAATCAACTGTTGAGGGGCACTTCAATTACACAAAGATGGAGAACTGCTACTCTAATTAATGATATTGACAAAGGCTTTAGCTACCTGCGCTGATTTCTAATTGCCCAGATTATCTGTATCTTTAGTAAAATCACGTATGATCTACCCTGTAAGGTAATTGTGTCCTCCATGGGCCATGGAGTGTTGTATCTGTTTTCTGCTTCTATTATCTGTTTCTGTTATAGATTACAAGGTTTCTTTTGGTTCAAATCTATTCAGTAATCCTGTTTGAAATTAACTATGCCGTTAACAAATCTAACACCACCACTGACAACTTTATTCCTCATTTTAGAGACTTTATAGAGAAGCTTGGGACAAAGACAAGACTCAAATCCACATTATGCCTGATACACCTGACATCATTCTGGCTAAAGCAAACTTAATCAATACAAGTGACGTAAGTTTCTAAGTTTCTAAGTTCAGCTTATGTTTACAGATAATTATTATTGCTATGAAACCAACAAAATTATTTGGAAGGTGTTTTATGTTTTGTTTAAACCCCTGCATTATTTGAATAAACTACAAGGGACGCAGATTCCCTTATTTAGTATTTTTCAACTGAAACATCAAAATATTGACTTTGCCTATCTTAGACAGAGCTGGAGAGCCGTGCTTTCTGCTCCTTGCGGTATATTATCATGCCATTTAATATGAGGCTTTATATCACTCTCTCCTGTGTGTATGGAGCTCTTTAAGAGCAAAGACCATTTCCACTGGCTCTGTAGCCAGTATCTAACACAGTACTGGACACATATCAGATATTCAGTAATATTTTGAATGGATGAGCATACAGTACTCATGCAGAAGAATTTAATTTTTATTGTGATCATAACATAAACTTCTAAAAATTTTTAGTATATTTTAAAAATAAATTTGCATCTCTAATAGAATTACTTATATATTAAATAAATGTATTAGAGTAATGTCACAAAGGTTTAAGATTTACAAACTCAAGTTCATATACTCATTGCCCTCAGGTGATATATGACTCGAAGCTGACCCTCTGGCAGGTTTTTTGAAGACTGTAAATCACAGGAGAGAAAATTGCTTGGAGATGCTGGTGGATTTGAACCACCAGAGAGACACCACCTTTGGTTTAGCAGTGCAGCTCCCAATAGACTATGCCATCAAACTACGCTCCCTCATGTTTGACTTGTTTTGTACCGTGGCCTTCCAGCAGATTTTCAGAGGCAGTAAATCCCGTGGAAGAGATTGCCCATCTTTCTTCCATGTAGTATCTGGTAGATTTGAACCACATACCTCCAGGTTGGCAGTGCAATTTCTTACAACTAGTCCACCAGAGTTCCCTAGTTTATAATTCATTAAGATTTAAAACAATCTGGATTTTGGATTTAAAAAACAAAATGAAAACATTTTATTCTTTATTATTTAATGTTGCAAAACTCTGAAAAAGCTAATTATTTTACTTAAGATTTTTTAAATTTAAATTGAATTTGCCTCAAACAATTAATTTCAAAAATGAGAAAGGACTGCTGATGTGGACTCTGTGCGTTGATGTGCTCTGTGTCATGAAAAAGGACTTGTGGTGAAATGGTGTGTAGTGTATGGGGCTGCTAACTGGAAGGCTGGCAGTTAGAATTCACAAGCTGCTTGCTTCCAAGGAGAAAGAGGAATACTGTTCTTCCATGGAGACTGAACCCCAATGGGTAACCACTACATGTTGGAAGCAACTTAATGGCAGATGGTTTTAGGTTTTGGTGTATCATGAAAAGGACTGTGCTCACGACATAAAAGTGATAGCTTGTCAGAGGCCTGGCTAACTTGCAAAGAAAGATTAACCCTGTACTGTAAAACCAGCAAGACTAATTCCATCTTGGCTAGAACATCTGCTTGTCAATAAACCACTCAAAGAAGCAGGATGTTAATGAATAAGAAGTGACCAAAGGTCTCAGACCTTAGGGAATGTTATCTACCAAAACTCTTTGTTTCTTAGAGCTCACAATAAGGTATTCTGGAAACCATCTTTGTATTGTGCTGGGGTCTGTGAGAGTTGATGTTTGACCTGAGAGTCAACATCTCGGATGGAAAGCGATAATGCGATTGCTACTGCAGAGGTGCTTCAAAAAACCTATATATGCTTTTAAAAAATAAAAGTCTTGGCTATTTGCTATCAGCATAGCCTCTCTGCGTCATCATTCAATCCTAGCCCCTCCTCTCGTGGAACTGTTTCCATATATTGAGGCTGGACCTTGATAACAGCTCAGCTGACATTTATCCTCCCAAAGAGGAAAGCATAACTCTTGATTTTCAAACAAAAATATCTCACAAAATACATCAGACTTGTTGGCAACGTCTAAATGATATTTCATTTTATCTGTTAATTTTCTCTTTTCTAATTTTCCAAAGGATTTGGGAATAAAAATCCAAACCCAAATCTGCTGCTATCAAGTGAATTTCCAGTCATGGTGACCCCATAGGATGGAGTAGAATAGAACTGCCCCAGAGGTTTCTAAGGTGGTAATCTTTATGACAACAGATTGCAACATCTTTGTTCTACTGAATGGCTTGTGGGCCCAAACCGTTGTCATTTGGGTTAGCAGCCCAGAGTGTAGCTAGTTGGGAAAGCGAGGGTTTTTTTAAAGTTTCCTGATCTTGCAACTGAAGAGCTGTCAAGTTTAAAACAGGATCATCAGCAATCAATGAGCATGATTTCCAACTCATTTGAGCATCTTAGAAGGCAGATACCATCTGCTTGTGCTCTTAAAATATTAAGGACTTTGAGTCCATCATGCTTCAGTTATTTTTTTTCTGAATGTATATCTTCCCAAAGTGAATTTCTTCATCTCTTCACAGAAACTCTACCGACTGGGGTATGAGGAGCTGAAGAGAAAAGGCTACGATCTTCCTCTTGATGCTGTGTCAATCAAAGCTGCAAAAGCATCCCGGGAAATTGCCAGTGAAGTAAGATTTTATCCCCTACTTACATTGATTTGATTGCCATGTATAACTTCAAAGCAGTCTTAATTTCTTTTTAAATTGAACAAAATCTTCTATGGAGTATCAAATTAAAACAGAGCGAAATGATCCCAGCGATGCAGTGGGGGTAAGAATAAGATCAAGGATGTGTTTATTATGTAAGGAATTTGTTACTGAATTTAGCCTTTAATCCTTCTTATTAAAAATCTGAAATCTGTGGCCCTCTAGGCTCTTAATGAAATTCTTCATGTTAATATGCTTTGAAATGTACCACAACTGGGACCAATATTTCTCTTTTAGTACAAGTATAAGGAAGGTTTTCGCAAGCAGCTGGGCCATCACATTGGAGCCCGGAACATTAAGGATGACCCCAAAATGATGTGGTCCATGCATGTGGCCAAGATCCAGAGTGACAGGGAGTACAAGAAGGACTTTGAAAAGTGGAAGACCAAGTACAGCAGCCCAGTGGACATGCTGGGAGTGGTGCTGGCCAAGAAGTGTCAGACCCTGGTCAGTGACATAGACTACAAGAATGTCCTGCACCAGTGGACATGTCTGCCTGACCAGAATGACGTCATTCATGCGCGACAAGCCTATGACCTCCAGAGTGACGTGAGTCTTAAATTTTCCTTTAGTCAACACAACATTGTGTCTTTACCCCTAAGTAACAAAATGCCATCAAAGTGAGAGGAGTTGAATTTGTACAGTAAAGATGCTTCCTTTGGTTAATGCCCAAGCTCTATCCAGTCACCCACACACCTGGAGATACCATTATTCTTCAGAGAAACAGACAGTAGTGTTTTTAGTACTTGGAAGAAGTCTCTCTTAGTATGTCAACAATCTTTGTGAGTTTGTGTTTGAATAGTTTTCAAATATTTGTTTCTCATTGCAATATTTTCTTGGTTCACTAAACATGCTAGGACTTTCAAACTTCTCACAAACTTAAGCTTTGAAATATGTGATGATAATGTGATTTCTTTGGGGACATGTGCTTTTGCTTATATTAATGATGTGCCACTTGTACTTTCAGAATTTGTACAAAGCTGATCTTCAGTGGCTAAGAGGCATTGGTTGGTTACCTACTGGTTCTCTTGAAGATGAGAAGAACAAAAGAGCTAGCCAGATTTTGAGTGATCATGTTTACCGTCAACACCCAGATAAATTCAAGTTTTCCAGCCTTATGGACTCAATACCAATGGTTTTGGCAAAAAACAATGCTACTACCATGAACCATGTAAGTTCTTTCTGTGCTTAGAATAGGAGCTTTTTTTGTTTGTGGCAACACCAAAATATCTTCTGATAAATATAAATTCATGCTCTTTTCCCCCCCTTTCTATTCCAGTGACCTTTAAGCAAGTATTGTACTTCCTAATGATATAAGGCATCTAGACCTGAAGGTGTTACAAATACCAACTCAAAGAGCAAATCTCTTTATCCCTACTAAGGATGAAATTATCTCAATGTATTTATTCTTGACTGGCCTGAACTAGTAACATCTTTTTGTTTGTCTTAGCGCCTCTACACAGAAGCTTGGGACAAGGATAAAACCACTATTCACATAATGCCAGACACCCCTGAAGTTATACTAGCTAAACAAAACAAGATAAACTACAGTGAGGTAAGCAACATATTCTTGGTATTTTATATATTTCCCTTATAATGAACTTCATAAGCCAAATTTAGGATTATTTATGTCTCTTTTAGAAACTATATAAACTTGGCCTAGAAGAAGCCAGGAAGAAAGGCTATGATTTGCGAGTCGATGCTATTCCGATCAAGGCGGCCAAAGCCTCCAGAGATATCGCAAGTGAAGTAAGTACTCTTCATTTCGACTTGATTTTGGTTCAAAATATTTTTCTCTCTGTGGTTTAAAATATAACCAGTAAACTGTGAGGTTAAAACTCTAGCTAACAGTTTTGTGGTTATTTTTTTTAGTAAACAGTAAACATTTGCTATTTATAAATAGTAAAACTCAGTAAATAGTATTGGGGTAAAAGGATGGGTGAGTTAATAACAATATACATTAAAAACATGTTATCCTTAACAAAATCATTGACTATTGACTGTAGTTCCGATATCTATTTTCAAATTTATCTTTAAGGAAACATGTCATTTCAATAATTTTTACATGTACAAGTCAAGACATTGATTGAGTTTACAATGTTGTTCAATCATCACCAATATCTGCTTATAGATTTTCCTATCACCTATTATAGAAACATTTAATGGAGCATCAATTTGACTTTACCACATGTTGGGTTTTGTTGTTAGGTGCCATTGAGTCAACTCAGACTCATAGTGGACCTATACAACAAATCATAGGGTTTTTCCGATACTCTATTTGCATAGCATGAACTTATAAGGACTGAAGGAATGGCTATTATTCTAGTCAAAGTCCACCATCTACGAGAATGTTTGTTTACATCTCCATCATGAGACTGGTATTGATATTTATTTTCTTAAAAAGATGGATTCACATATATTCTAGAAATGTTTGTCTTTTCATTTCTTTTGTCCATATTTTTTTCAAATATGAGAATAATTTAAAAGTAATTGTTCAACCATCAGAGAAGTATGAATTAGGGTATACTCATAATAGGGTATCTGCTATCATGACAAATCATTTATGAATAGTATTTAATGGCAAAAATACATGCTTATATTTCCTTTACAAATGCCTTATCTTACAAATGCCTCTTGTTCTCATTTTGTTCTATCTCTTACACATAACATAAAAAGTTAGCAATTTTATCAGTAAACTGAAAGATAGAATCATGTAAAAATGTCTTATTTTTATTTTCAATTTTGCACTTAAACTTATTTATTTTATAAATGGTTTACGGATGCATGTATTATTTCTGTGTGGAAGGAAAATGTTTTTAAAGAAATAGTAAAAGTTAAGTCCAATAGCTGCTTTTTACTAAAAGTAAAAATAGGTGGTGACTCAAAGTTTTTTTCTTCTTCTAGTTTAAGTACAAAGAAGGCTACCGAAAGCAACTTGGCCACCACATTGGTGCCCGAGCTATTCACGATGACCCCAAGATGATGTGGTCCATGCATGTGGCCAAGATCCAGAGTGACAGGGAGTACAAGAAGGACTTTGAGAAGTGGAAGACCAAGTACAGCAGCCCAGTGGACATGCTGGGGGTGGTGCTGGCCAAGAAGTGTCAGACCCTGGTCAGTGACATAGACTACAAGAACATCCTGCACCAGTGGACATGTCTGCCTGACCAGAATGATGTCATCCATGCACGACAGGCCTATGACCTTCAGAGTGACGTGAGTACTGATATTGAAATGGCATGTAAAGTTGCAAAATCAGTGGATTAGAATACCTTTCAAAAAATGTACTAGCAGAAGGCACCAAGATTTCTACTGCTGCATGGATGTGATGGGAGAATGATTTCCTTCTTTATAGCACTAACACTTTAACACTCCATGTCTCTAGTAGGAGGTACAAACCATTTAATCTTGACTGTTCATGTTTAATGGTTCTATCTCATCCAGAAGTACTGAAGAAAAAAGGTCTGCTGATTTGTTTCCCTTAAGACTTACTTATTCCCTTCTGGTATCAAGTTGGAATTGATGCCTAGCAGACCTTCCAGTGTATTCCCAAGGCTGAAAATCATAGGGGAGGGTAGTATCTACTGTTCTCCTTCAGAGCTGTTGAGGGATTTGAACCGTTAGAGAGGCTCAGCCTGTGTGTTAGTAACGCAGCTCCCTACAGACTGCTACCAGAGATCCCTATCTAATGGTTCTGTGTGAGAACCACATATGTGAGATTGTCATGAGCTGTAATCAGCCTGATGGCAACTACCAAAACCCAACAACTTCTTTTGTCCACCAAATAATATTTTTTAAAGAGTGTGTTTTCACTTTAGGTCATATCCTATAATGAAAATGTTTTCTAATAGAAGGATAGGCACTTACTGATAATGTGTATCAACAGAACATGTACAAGTCTGATCTTCAATGGATGAGAGGCATTGGCTGGGTGCCCATTGGCTCTTTAGATGTGGAAAAATGCAAAAGAGCAACTGAAATTTTGAGTGATAAAATCTACCGTCAGCATCCAGACACACTGAAATTTACCAGCGTGACCGATTCTCTGGAACAAGTGTTGGCCAAGAACAATGCCATCACCATGAACAAGGTGAGACTTCAAAATTAGAGAGACTTTAAAGATGGAATCAAGAGCACCACTGAGCACATAATACATCTGTCTCTCTGTTGTATTTATTTTTTAATACTTTTAATTATTATTTTGTGCTCTTTATAACATGGCCTGTTTTATGGGGAAATAATTTGCATGAATGATGCTTTCCTTCACATTAAAAAAATGTTAAAATATATTTTAGATTATCAGAAAGTGTACATATGTATACAAGTTTCTCTAAAACAATTACTTCAAGATATAAATCTATTACCTGGTATAGGATGCAAAACTTTTTCAACTTTTTGTTGAAAAAGTTCTTATGACTCTGAAAGTCTAGTAATTTTTAACTGCATTTCCCCCTCCAAGTATTTGATATGTCTTCTTTGATAGCGTTTATACACAGAAGCCTGGGACAAAGACAAGACCCAGATTCACATAATGCCAGACACACCAGAGATCATGTTGGCGAGAATGAACAAAATCAACTACAGCGAGGTGGGAGCAGATACTAATTCACTGACATTTGCATGCTTTTTCTTAGTTCCTTTAACTTATTCCGTGGTAGTGTAATACAAGATGACAGCTTTGTAAAGAATGTGGTTCTTTCCCTCTATACGAATAACAACTCTTGCATTTCTCAACTATCATCAGAAACATCCAACTTTCAGTGATTATAGATTGTCCGTTAGAAAGTGCAATTTATAAAAAAACATTTAACTCCTCACCATAATATTAATTATACTCTTCTAAAATTTTTTGAAGTTAGGAAATGAAACTTAGACCAAATATCCATGTCTGCCCTTTATAGTATGACTGAGATGTCAAAGTACCTGAGAGAAGAGACTTGCTTCTGTACTAATTGCTATTGTTTGTTTGCTATGTGCTGTCAAATTGAAACCGACTCATAGCTGACCCTCCAATGGGTTTTCAGAGACTATAAATTGTATGGGTGCAGACTGCCCATCTTTCTCCCTCAGAGCTGTTGGTGGTTTCAAACCACTTGCCTTGCGTTGGCAGCAGCAATTCTTTACCCACTAGGCCACTAGATTGTCCACCTGAGAGCAAGCGCACTTCCTTTCCACTGTTTGAGAGCTTAGAGCTATGTAACTTGTTTAAGAATCCAAGATTCTGAAAGACAGGTCAGTTGTCCTCCAGAATAGGAATTCTCAGCTAACGCTGCAATTCTGCCTTTGCTTCAGGGCTCTTAATGACAAGAATCTTTTCACATAAATCAGTCTGGTAATTTTGGAAAAATTCTTTACAGAGAACTTCTGATGTATCGAGGTACACTATTTCTCTCTACAAGGCCACATAGTCCTCTGAAGTTACTCTAAACAAATCTCTTCCCAGAGTGTTTCTTCCTTCCTAACCTACCCTACTGGCACCCCAGATTCTTCTCCTAATCCAAATACCACACCTGAGTATTTCTTACATGTCATCTCTGATGAAATGTGACTCCCAGAGCTGAGCTGTATTACTAGATGCAAGAAGTGACCAGTTAATTATCACATTCTCTCTTGGGGGAATTTCGCCTCCATTTGTGCATTCTGTGAGTCATGGTGCATGCAGAACTTGGAATCCACATACTTGACATCGGTTTAAGCTAGGTTTCCTCCGTCCATTTGGTAATTCAATTCACAGTTCAAAGACTGATATTCCTCTCACTGCAGTTTCTTCTTATAAGATTGTGCCTGTGGGTTTAAACCTGCTGAGGCTTTTTGAATCTAAGATTCTGTCAGCTGATGGATTAGTTTTGTCCTCCAGCTGCTTGCTACCGGCAAGGAAAACATTGGTTTGGGCAATATAAATTTTGCAGCAGTATATTTGTCTGCTAGAGATCATAACTTAAAGAGTTTGTGTATAACAGCCCCCATCTTAAATAATGTTCTTTTTCAGAAGTGTACTTTTCTTAAGTAATCTTAAGGCTTGTCTAACTAGATCTTAATTATCAGAAAAAAAAATTCAAATCAAGTCTTACTCTCAAACCAGAAAGGACTGAATTATCAGCTAAACTCATAAAACATATCCAGTCTTGTTCTAAGAAAGTAATGTTTGGTATGTGTCTCTCTGAAAGGCATACAGGAATTCCCAGGGTCTAAGAGCCCCTGTACCTACCTACTCAGCAGTTTGGAAATTGCCTATTGTCTTTGCTGTGAAAGTGCGGCAGAAAACATCTGGTGATTGGCTTCTATTAAGATTCACACTTTTCATATAGTTTGGCTGGTACTCAAAGCGAGGCCCTGGAGGAATGACAACCATTAGTGCTGTCCAGTCGGCCTGCATTCCCATCTCTGTGTCTCCTATAAGCTCTGTTCAATTATATTGGGTTTCCTTTGCATTTAGGATAAAAAAAAAAACAAAACACAACACAGAAATACAGATTTAATTGAATCACTCTTTTCTGCAAAGATAACATTGTTATTGTTGTTGTATTCTGATCTTCAAGGCCCAAATCTGGGCTCTTTTTCTGTCCTCCAGCAACTTCCTCTGAAAGTTTGACCCCCTTCCGTGCACTTACACTCCCATGTGGGTTAAATTATGTCCTTCCTTCTTGCCTTTGGCTGCCATCTTGGTTTATTGAGATGTTATTTACCATTCAAGACCCGAATATAAGGACACCTCCTCTTCAAAAACTTCCCTGATTCCCAATTCAGAACACAACACTTCCTAGAGCTCTTCTTAGAGCCCTTGTAGTCCAGTGGTTGAATAGTTGGCTGCTAACCAGAAAGTTGGTGGTTCAAACCCAGTAGCCACTAGGCAGGAGAAAGATGTTACATTCTACTTCTGCAAAGAGATTAGCATTGAGAATCATATGGGACAGTCTTTTTTTTTTATTATTTTATTAACTCTAATGAACATTTACAGAGATTTTGTATTTCCATTCATTCATTCATTCATTCATTGTTGCACTTTTCTCCCTACCCAGTCCTCCCCCCACCAGGGACAGTCTTATAGGGCTGCTGTGGGTCAGAATCAACTTGACAGCAATTTATTTTGGTTTATGATCTCTTGTAATGTTATGGTTAAATGATTTCTCCTGCCTTGACTTTAGCAGGTGGTTTCATGGGATGCTAATCTATCTATCCATTTCCAAAAAAAATCTTGAAGATAGAGAAGATCTCGAACTCATGTTGGATTCCGAAGTAGCTATCTAGCAAGTCATAGGCACAGTTTGTACAGAATTGTATTAATTGTCATGGTCAATAGTTATTCTAGTCTTTTCTTCATCTCCATATTTTGTCATCATAGACCAATGGGTTTTAACTTAACTACTCCAGAATTTTAAAAATATGGTTTATCATCTTTGTCCATAATATATACATGCCTATTTAAATATAGTTCTGCAACCATAGACATAATTTCTAAAATAAAGAAGAAAATGTGTACTCTTTTGATTTGGCACCATTTTAAGTAACAATTTCAGCAAAATGTGTTGAAGCTTGACAAGAAAGGGAATTGATTATAGGTACCTTTTTGTGCAGAATTATTTCAGTCCTCTGTCACAATTTGGAATGAAGGTCGATATCTAACCTTTTCCCCCTAAAAATGTAGAGTCTGTATAAACTTGCCAATGAGGAAGCAAAGAAGAAAGGCTATGACTTGCGAAGTGATGCCATCCCCATCGTTGCAGCCAAGGCCTCCAGGGACATCGCCAGCGATGTAAGTTGCCAATTTAAGTCAGAGGATGTGATGTATCCACAGAGATATTTTCTTTGAACTAACTCATTAAAAAAGACTTTTCCAAGACCTTTGAAAAATACATCCTGGTAAATTGGATCTTTCTGTAAAACCTAATTGGTGGAGGAGAACACAAAAAATTATATGTATCAAAGAGCTCTGAAGCCTGTAGGACAAAGTTATCTTCAATGAGAAATGGACCACCAACATTTGAGAAATACCTACTCATGTATAAAATGTTAAATGTAGATGTTGGCTTAGGGATGCTTATAAAAATGACCACTGTGCTTGTAGAAAGTGTAACTCAGACATGCAAGTGTTCCCTGTGAGCATCAGGGTACTCCTTTATGTAACGTATTTATATACGGTGCTTAAAAATGGATATGGCACTTGCTAATACAACTTTGTAAGATTATGATAAGATAATTGAACAGTACTAGAATCAGCTCCATGTCCAAGCTTGTACCTCTGATAATAACTTCTGGTCCTGTAACACCTTTTATAGTAATGGCATTATCATCGTATGGTAACTCAGGGATTCTTTTTTTTAATACTAAAATTTTTATTTTATACTGGCTTACTTACAAAGTTTGTATATAACTCAAAAGCACCAGATAGCTCTCTCTAAATCCCTCCACTAGGAAACAGAGAAACACGCTGCCCTTAATATTTAAAAATAATGTTAAGGATTCACCTTAGTTCATATTTATTGACACATTTCACAAATGGATTTATTTTACAAATCATCATAAATAATAAACAATAATCTTTAAAGTATTGGTATGACCTGAACCTCTGTCTTCAGCTACCTGCACCAACTTCTGTCTGCTGGTATACAGGCCAGTTTTAGGACTGGTTACCCAACAGGGACTTACCAGGATAATTATGATAGCTCTCAGCAGTATGGAACATTCCAAATATGTACGATGATATAAACCAACAGGCAACATATGCTTATCCTGCTGATGCTGCTGCACCTATGACTGGTTACAGTGCCACCAGGAGAATCGCTAGAAGTATATGTAAATAGCTGTTTTTTCATACCTACTCTTTATATTGTGTGTTATCAAACAAGATAGTTATTTAAGAAACATGAAAAATGTAGAAATGACAGCAGTGTAGCAATAATTATGGGGCACTCTTTCACTATTTAAGTTGCATCGTTCTCTACATTCCTGAAACAGTTTTTAGGGTTATTTGATACTAGAAAATACAGGCAGTGTTTTCACCAAAATAGTTAAAATGGACAGTAATTTGAAATACAATAAATGAAGGCAATGTATGGCCTTAAAAAAATATTGAAGACTGACCCAAAATAAGGATTGGTAACATGTATCATCTCAACTACTTTTCAGTGAACTCAGTGGGGTAAATATTGTTCCATTATTCTCCTTTTGTGGATTGCTAAAGCAAATTGTCTGAAGTCACACTCCTGGTGGCTGGTGAAGTTGAGACTTCAGACACTCCTTCCTTACCATTCTACCCTACTGCCTCCTGCTGATTCACATATACTGTCATACTCAGTCATCTTTGAGAGTAGTGTCATGCGTTTTTGCAGAGTTGGCATCAGTTCCAAGGATGACGTCATTAGACATGGAATAAAAACCTGGTTGGCTCAATAGGATGAACCTATGACCTAACCAGATGGGTTACTGTACCAGCTCAGTTGTATAATCTGTCTTCAAAGTGATACCAAAAACTTGCAACTTCTACTGAAAGCATAGGGCTTTGTGCTTGTTGGGGTTTTTGTTTTGTTTGGAGGAAGGGGTTTATGAGAGAGTAAATGTGTTAATTCTGCAGGTATTCCTTCATCCAGATACTTAATGCTTTCAGGGTCACTCATTTTATTCTTTATTACGCATGCCATATCACTGCCTGAATCTTATATATGACATGATGTTAGTGTATAAAATCCAGTTCTCCAAATATACTGGTTCACATGCCCTCTTTCTCACATTGGCAAGTGAACTCACATACTCCGTGTACTCCTGCCTCAGAACCACCCCTGATTTGCTAACCATAGGCAATTTTAGGTCTAATAAAAATGACAGGAATTCTGTCTGTTATCACCTCTATAAATTTCCAGAACAAAGGCCAAGATACTGACTTGAGTTGATGTTCTTTGTTTTTGTTGTGTGCATGGAGCCAGACCTGACACACAGCTGACCCTCCAGCAGGTTTTCAGAGGCAGTTAATGGCATTGGAGATTGCCCTTCCTTATCCTGCAGAGCAGCTGGCAAATGTGAACTGCGTGCCTCAGGCATTGCAGCACAGCTTCTTACCCTTAGGCCACCAGAGCTCTCTTGGTGTTTATTAACAAAAGTTATGCTATGATAAATATGTATTGATATTTTATCTCTAAGAGTATATAATAAAAGCTTGATTTGCATGTTTTCATCTCAGTACAAATATAAAGATGGCTACCGCAAACAACTTGGTCACCACATTGGAGCCCGAGACATTAAGGATGACCCCAAGATGATGTGGTCCATGCATGTGGCCAAGATCCAGAGTGACAGAGAGTACAAGAAGGACTTTGAGAAGTGGAAGACCAAGTACAGCAGCCCAGTGGACATGCTGGGGGTGGTGCTGGCCAAGAAGTGCCAGACCCTGGTCAGTGACATAGACTACAAGAACATCCTGCACCAGTGGACATGTCTGCCTGACCAGAATGATGTCATCCATGCGCGACAGGCCTATGATCTCCAGAGTGATGTGAGTCCAGTATCTGTAATTGTAGTAGTGGGCAGAAACAAATTTTGTTAGCCTTTATGTATGATCCAGTAGCTTATTCATGCTAGGATGCATTGTTCCTAGCATGAGCTTTGAATCAGAGTATGCTTCATTTACTGGTGATGCTTTACAAGCAGGACTTTGTTTTATAAAAACGAAATAGGTGTGAAGTAATTTAGGATTTAGAGTCTAGCAGAGTGAGACACTGTCTTTTAAGTGGAAAACTCCCACATTTTATTTCCAAATAATTACTCTGGAAATTGGTTTGGGCTTCCTTAAAAAAACAAGCAAGATTGGAATTATGAAAATGTTGTTATTGGTAGTTGCCCCGATATCAGCTCTGATTTATTTCATTAGTACTTCCTGCCTCTTAGAGGGCTGACTTTGTGAAGGGGTCACATGATAAAGACAGACTTTTGTGCCTATTGCGGGTAGACACCCTATTTCAATGTGGGGTGAGAGAAGCACATTTCCTGAACTCTATCTTTTGTGAATGTTTGCAGGAATTTTTAAGCATTAGGAGGAGTTTGGAGAATTGAACAAATGAATAATAATTATACATTAATTAACTGTTCCTTGAAACTATACAGCCCACTTGTGAAACCTCCCACATCTATTCTATAGCTTTCCACACAAAGAATTCTGTTTAGTGATTCTTTGCAGAAAGAAAGGTTTTGCCTACACAAAGAAAGTAGGTAACAATGGTTGATGTCACCTATGAAATGACAGCATTGACAGACTGCTTCTATTTTTGAATGCCTTTCCTAGATTGCCTTCCTTACACTGTAATATGATCTTAATAAGTTGGAAAATACTTATTAGGTTAAAATGCACTCCAGAGAGAGAACATGTTAGGCTTTTATTTTTCTTGTAGTTTTTTAGGGAACGATAACTAGTCCATGTCGGACAATTCTAATAGGCATTTCGTGTACACTGTAAAAATATTAGTTTGCATTTTCTACTTAAGTGCTATTATAAGTAAAAACTTTCAAATAAGTTCCCATTCCACCAATGCGAAGTTGATATGAATACTTAAAAAAGTATGTTAAAATCTTAAATAGGGAAATGGTTGTAAATAAAATGAGAAAAGTTGTGGGAAATTGGCTTCAGAAAGTAGTTCATGCTTTTTTGTCCTGAGAACTTGATGGGAGAGAGCTGGGGCCTTGGATCAATTAAATGTCTGCTTATTGCCCTGAATCTTGTATAGTGTAATGACAATGAAAGATCGACCTCGAAGATCTAGGGATTCTATTTTATTTTTATCTTTTAGCTGCTGCTTTTTTCCAAAAAGAGGGTTACATCAATTTGGAAATATAAGCAAAATACATTGAAGACAGCAATAATCCAGTATGATCCATCCATTTTAAAACCCAGGCCTACTTGTATACTTTTTAAATACACTTAATTTTTTGTGACATATTTTCATTTAGTGTTTCATTGTTGAAATTTTTAATTATAATCAATACACTTAGAAAATACAGTTTGTAATAACTGCGGAGTATTCCATAGGGTGAGGTCTAACATTTATCTAAGAGAAAGCCAAGAAATCAACTGATGTGTTGCACTGGACAAATTTACTGCAAAAGACCTTGTTTAAGTGTTAAAAAGCAAAAGAAAGTTATTTTGAGGACTGAAATGCACCTGACCCAAATCAGAGTATTTTCAGTCATCTCATTTGCATCGGAGTGTGGGAGAATGCATAAGGGAAGACCAAAAAAGAATTGATACATTTGGTTGTGATGTTGACAAACAATGCTGAGTATGCAAATGACTTCCAGGAAAATGAGCAAATCTGTTTTGGAAGAAATACAACCAGAATCCTTTATAGAATAGAGTATGAAGAGACGTCATCTCGTGTACTTTGAACATACTATCAGAAGGGACTGGTTCCTAGGGGAAAAAAGACATCATGCTTGATGTAGTGGAGAGTCAGGGTGTGGGGAAAGACTCAGTGAGATGGGTAGACAAGGGCTGCAACAGTAGACTGTAATAAGCAGTCACTGCAAGGATTGTGCAGGAATGGCTGTGCTTTGTTCTGTTGTGCATAGGATCACTGTGACTTAGAACCAATTTACAACACCTAACAATTAATATCCTCTTGTTGGACAAATGGGTGGTTTCTCTCACCCTGTATTAGCTTCTGTTCTTGGGCTCTTTGACATAATTACAGAAACATTTTCTGAATTGTCTGACAGAAGATATTAGTTGGGATTGTCCCTTCCTTAAAGCCTGAAATATGTGGTCATTTTTTTTTCATTATGGGTACATGTTCCCAGGGTTTGTTTAAACATGTAATTCCTTGGAGATGTACATCATGCATGGAAGGGTGGATGGACAGCACAGGAGAGGAAGACCCTGATGAGATGGATTGATATAGTGACTGGGGTAATGGGGGTTGGTGTGTCGGAATTAGTGAGACTGACACAGGGCAGGAAAGGGTTCAGAGCTGCTGTACATAGGGTTGCTATACATCACAGGTGACCCAGTGACACATAACAACAATAACATACCATGACAGGTTTCCTAAACAGCATGCCTCTGGAAACTCTATGAACTTTAATAAATGACTGTAGTTATAGAAAGGCTTCAGGCCATTTGTTCATAGGGTCTCTATGAGTCATGCTCGACTCAAAGGCAATCAACAACAATATAGAAGACTTTTCTATGAAAATTAAGAACTACATTTGATTATTGTTGATTCCATCTGCATCTTTGCCCTGAATCTTTCCATTTTGATAAAATGCTACTGCTTTTTTTCCTTCTTTGTAGAATGTTTATAAGTCAGATCTCCAGTGGATGAGAGGCATTGGCTGGGTCCCCATCGGGTCTTTGGATGTGGTCAAGTGCAAAAGGGCAGCGGAGATACTGAGTGATAATGTCTATCGCCAGTCTCCAGACAAGCTGAAGTTTACCAGTGTCACAGACTCTCTGGAACAGGTGCTGGCCAAGAACAATGCCATCACCATGAACAAGGTGAGAATTTACTGCCTCAAGCAGAGTTTTCCAAGATGCTAAAAGATGTTATTGCCCTTTAATAACTTGTGGAGTGAGAATCCCTGACAATATGGAGCTACATATTATTGCTGTGTGCTGTCAAGTTGGTTTCAATTCATAGTGATCATGTATGGGGAGAGGGAAAAACCCCCAAACCTCATTGCTGTGGAGTCAGAACCATCTCACAGCTGACCCTCCAGCAGGTTTTACCTGTTCATGGCAATAAAGGAGAGTGTCCATCTTTCTGCTGCTGGTGGATTTGAACCATCAGCAAAACACCACCTTTGGGTTAGTAGTGCAGCACTCTACCCACTAGGCCACAAACTCCCTAACCCTGTATAAAGAGAGAAAAATTACACCCTCAGGCTGCCTAGGCCGTAATTCTTAGGGAAGCAGATCATCACGTCTTTTCTCAAGAGCTGCTGGATGAGTTTGAACTCTTTACATTTTATTTAACAGCTGTGTGCTTAACAACAAGGCATTTTACTAAACAAGGCTCCTTATTTTCTATTTATTACATACTTCAAAGGCTAAGTAATTTCTATTCTTCAAGGCTTTTTTAATATTTATTTTCTTTCCCCCCCATTCATTCATTGTTGTATATTTTCCTCCTTGCCTACTCCTCCCCCAAAATTTGATTTTCTCTTTGAAAAAAGGAAAAAATTCTTTCATTGTATATACAACCCCCCTCCCCAGTCCACTTTACTATGCAGCTCTTATTCTAGACTCTTGTCATGCAAATAATACCTAATCATATATTTCTTTTCTCTCCCTCATCTGTTTCAATGTAATGCACATTATTTATCCCTTATCAGCTTCCCCCCAACCACGATGTCAGTCCTGTTTTATATCAGTGGAATTATGCAGTATTTGTCCTTTTGTGACTGAGATATTTCACTCAGCATAATGTCCTCCATGGTCACTAATTTTGTATATTTCCTGAGTTCCTTGTTTTTCAATACTGCGTAGTATTCCATTGTGTGAATTTAATCTCGATAACTCAGCAGTAAGGTTCAATTAAATGCCTTACACACAATTCTTGTGTATTTCTTCTTTTGAAGTGAGTATCTGTTTTGATTTGACATTTTGCCATTTCCATTTCAATTTTCTATCGATACCTTGTTTTCTTCTATAGCGCTTGTACACAGAAGCTTGGGACAAAGATAAGACTCAGATTCACATAATGCCGGACACGCCAGAGATCATGTTGGCGAGAATGAACAAAATCAACTACAGCGAGGTAGGGGCAAATTCTGTGGTGTGACAATATGCCATCTGCTTGTTAGCTTGTTTTTGTTTTATTTGACTATACACAGTTTTTAAGAATTACTCAAGCCTCCGTTTTCACGGCACTTAGAGCTCTTTTCACTTGAAGCCTCAGTCATTGATCTGACCTTCCATGTCTGTGGTGAATGTCATATTCCACAGGACTGTGCAGGCAAACCAAACCAAAGTCATTCTATCTTTTCAGTTGGTGGTTGTTGCCAGTGTGGGCCACTGGGAAGTTGAGGAATACTTTTTTTAAAAAGTACAACATTTTCAAAGAGTAGAGTTAGCAGATAAAATGCAGGCCCATTTGAGACATAATTAAGCTAAAAAAAGTCTTCCTTTTTTAAAATCTGAAATTCAAATTTAACTGGATGTGCTATGAATTTATTTGCCAAGTCTGAAAGCCCTACCCTGGGAACTCCAGTAATGTGAATCTCATCCTCAACCAGGGCCCTAGTGAAGAAAACTGAGAAATAAAGCAAAAAAACTCAAAAGAGAAGCTGGGATTTTATTTTTGTTATTAACTAATAAAGAGTACATTTGCATGAGAGTCAAAAGCACCTTCAAACTGAATGCCAGGATTAGATTTCCAGCCCAGGCATAAGTCACACTGAAACTGACCCCCCCCGAAGGAGAGGTGTGAGCTGAGTTGAGCATGCCCAGGTGCCCTATCCCCATCAATTAGAGAATTCAGTAAATCATCACCGCTGTGAAAAGGCAGAGAGAGTAAAGAGGCAGAGAAAAGATGGAATAATCGAGAATTTTAAAAAGAAAGGGTGTCTCAGTCATGTAGAAGTGACCTCATTAACAATACTGTCCAATGAGTTTTATTTTTTTTAAAAGAAAGCTAACTTTCTAGAAGGATGCTTTGCTGAAACAATACAGCCAAGGTTTAAAATCTTATAGCTAAGGTTATAGTCAAATTGACCATGTTTTAAATCATATATGACTTTTTACTTAAAAAAATAATTTAAAATCTTATAAAAGAGTATATTTATGACATAATTTTAAGTAATAAAAACGCTTTAAAGGACATATATTTTTAAATGTCAGTGAGTGAATATGAACCACACTACTTTATAATGTCCTATTTATTTAGATAATATATAGATTAATACTTGTCCATGTTCATGTTCATCGCTTGATCTCATTGCTGTAGTTTGACTGTATACTATTTTTACAAAATTAATGTAATTTTATTTTCCACTGCTGCTAGATGTTTAGATGTTTTTTGGTTCCTGTGCCCCCCCCCCCTTTTTTTTAAGTGATAGAAGTCACTTGAAAATTCCCAATTGTTGCTGTCAAATGTTTTTATTTCCTTTTCTGGCTTGCTTTTTCTATAGAGTCTGTATAAACTTGCCAATGAAGAAGCAAAGAAGAAAGGCTATGACTTGCGAAGTGATGCCATCCCCATCGTGGCAGCCAAGGCCTCCAGGGACATCGCCAGCGATGTGAGTAACAGTCCTTCAGATACTAACATACACACATGGAGTGGGAGGGCGACGGAGTTCTTCTTAAACTGGAAGATGCATCAGAGTTCGTGTGAAAGCATATTTATTGACTTACCTTTCTAAATCAAAGGAAAGTTTTTCATCTGAAGAAAGCTATTAATATTTTTCATCCCATGAATCTTTAAAACACTGATCAGACGAGGGAGGAGGTGTCCTAAACATTTTTCTCAGTATAGCATTAAGTTTATGTCCATAATATTTTATTTCTATAACTATGATAAAATTATATCCTTATTTGGAGCACATTGCATGCACAAAAATAAGGAAAAGTCAGAAGGATTTAAAAATAACTTGAATATATATATATATTCAAAATTGGATAAAAATCTTGGCTAGACCAATATAAAAAGGAATGCACCTTCCTCCAAACCTACTCTATATTTTTGATAAATCTTTCTTTGAAAAAAATTACCTTGTTTACTTTTCATTTTAGATTAAAACAGAATAGCATTAACAAACAAAAACAATATTTCTTATCCCACTGTCCAAGAAAGGTCTTTGTTGGAGAATTCAGACTTAGAAATATGTTAAGCTTTGTGTGATATTTGTATTTGTGTAATGTTGATAAAATTTAAAGTAAATAGTAACAGTCAGTATTCACAACCAACACCACCAAATTTTTTTTTTTCTAGGTTCTAGGTACAATCTAGTTCATTGTATGGTTTTTCAGTTGTGGTTAAATTCAGTGAAACCTCACTCACTTTGATTTCAGTTGAAATAAGACTTGCAGCCTGGAAAACACAGGCCAGGGCAATTAAGAAGTTCTCTGTCTAAAATTGTTCTACTCAGATGACTCCGTTAAAGTCAGCAGAAGCAAGGTTGGTAGGAGTTACAGGTGGATGTGTGGAGCCAGTGGTGCCTCCAGATGCCTGAATATCATTCTCAGATGTAAGATTTGGGTTTTGATTTCTCTGCTCCAAGATGAGAACAAGCAAATAAACAAACAAATATAAAAAGCAGCACACAAGAAAAAATTGCTTTTTTTTCCAGAAGTGATTGCTGCACTAATACCAGAGACTTTCTTTCTATCTGTAAACTGCAGGACTCCCTGGTTTGACTTGGCTTCCCCTCAGAGTACTAGTAAGTTCTAGTCAGTGCCTGGGTGAAAGGAGAAGTTGGTGTTCAGATCACTCCATTTTACTGGAATAATTACCAATTTCAAGAGAAATTAGCTCTTAAATAAATTGACTTTAATTCTTTATTTTCTTTTTTCAATGACAACTTTTATTTCAGTATAAATATAAAGATGGCTACCGCAAGCAGCTCGGCCACCACATTGGAGCCCGGAACATTAAGGATGACCCCAAGATGATGTGGTCCATGCATGTGGCCAAGATCCAGAGTGACAGAGAGTACAAGAAGGACTTTGAGAAGTGGAAGACCAAGTACAGCAGCCCAGTCGACATGTTGGGGGTGGTGCTGGCCAAGAAGTGTCAGACCCTGGTCAGTGACATAGACTACAAGAACATCCTACACCAGTGGACATGTCTGCCTGACCAGAATGATGTCATCCATGCGCGACAGGCCTATGATCTCCAGAGTGATGTGAGTAACCAAAACTGGCTATTATACTGGTGCCATATTTGTGATGTTTGTTGTTGTTGTTATGTGCCGTCGAGTCGTTTCCGACTCATAGCGACCCTATGCACAACAGCCCTAAACCCTGCTCTATCCTGCGCCAACCGCACCGCCTCTGACACACCCATCCCGATTACCCCAGTCACTGAATCAATCCATCTCATAGAGGGTCTTCCCCTCCTGCGTTGTCCCTCAACCCTCCCAAGCAATACATAATAACATATGGACAGTGGTTTAGGTTTAGATAAATCCTTAGAGAGATGTCTTTCTCTCTGTCCCTCATTCACTGTATGCTACTTTTCTTTTGTAAGATAATATAATAATACCATGAGGCTGTATCATGCTTGATAGAGTGGAGGGACAATGCAGGACAGGAAGACACTGGATGAGATGATTGACCCATGACTGGGGTAATAGGGGCAGGTGTGTTGGAGACAGTGAAATTAACTCAAGATAGGACAGGTTACAGAGCTATTGTGTCTAGGTCACTATGAGTCTTAGGCAAGTTGACAGCACATAACAACAATATTTAATTTAGGGAGCATTGGTGGCCTAGTGGTAAGAAGCTGCACTGCAATCCCGAAGGCACACGGTTTGAGGCCACCAGTTGCTCTTTGGGAGAAGGATGGGCAGTCTCCTCCCATGCAATTAACTGCCTCTTAAAACCTACTTGAGGGTTAGTTCTGAGTTGGTTCTGATTCTACAGTACACAACTACTACAAAAGTGGCTCAGTAATAAGGAATTGTGCTGCCAACCCAAAGGTCATGGTGCAAATCCCCCAGCCACAGGAGAAAAATGGGCAGTCTCCTTCCATGCAATTTACTACCTGTGAAAACCCATTGGAGGGTTGAGCTATGAGTCGGTTCTGACTTGATGGTACATAACAATATATCTAATTTAGTTGTCCTTAAAAAGAAAAAAAAACACAAACATGAAATTTGGCCATCCATGTTTGCCCATCTTTTTCTTCTATTTTAGAGATCAAGAATCATCATAACATCTTCATTAATCCTTGTATTTGTGTTGATCTCTCCAGAACATGTATAAGTCAGATCTCCAGTGGATGAGAGGCATTGGATGGGTCCCCATCGGGTCTCTGGATGTGGTCAAGTGCAAGAGAGCAGCGGAGATACTAAGTGATAATATCTACCGCCAACCTCCAGACAAGCTGAAGTTTACCAGTGTTACAGACTCTCTGGAACAGGTGCTGGCCAAGAACAACGCCATCACAATGAACAAGGTGAGTTCTTAATCTGGGGAAACATTAGCCAGGCCTTCTGGCACTTGAAATATCTATGATTGTTTAGCCTGTTTTTTCTATATCTAATAATTGCATTGAGTTTTCTGTTCTACTACACTGAAATTTTGAAAGTATTTGTGAAATTTCTCTTTGACATTTCATGTGAAATAATCACTATTAAGAGTAGAGTAACTATATTTTGAGTTTGAGCTCTGAGAGTTGTATCTGACTTCTCATCAAATTCCATTCTTATTGAGGACTTTAACTAAATAGGACTAGAGTAAACAAGTTAGAGGCAAATCTCCATAATATGTGTCTCCCTAACATTTATTAGATTTTTTATCAGATGTTTTATCCAGGTGTTTTTTTTTCCTTTAAAGAAATAGACAGACAATAAAAACAATAAAACTGGGAAGAATTTGTTGATATAGCCACAGTACAGATAAAGATAAATACATAGTTGATGTTATTGTTGTTAGGTGCTGTTGAGTATGACTCATAGCAACCCTATGAACATAAGATCTGAACCCTGCTCTATCCCGTGCCATCTTCACACTTGCTGACACACAAGAGCCCATTGCAGCAGTCACTGTGTCAATCTATCTGGTTGAAGGTCTTCCTCTCCTTTGCTGACCCTCCACTGTTCCTAGAATCATGTCCTTTCCGATATATGTTGTTGTTGTTATGTGCTGCCGAGTCACTTGTGACTCATAGCGACCCTATGTACAACAGCCCTAAACTCTGCTCTGTCCTGTGCCAATCGCACTGTCTCTGACACTCCCATCCCAATTATCCCAGTCACTGAATCAATCCACCTCATAGAGGGCCTTCCTCTCCTGTGCTGTCCCTCCACCCTCCCAAGCATGATATCCCTCTCCAGGGACTGGTCCCTCCTCACAACATGTCCAAAATATGTTAGACGGAGCCTCAGAATCCTTACCTCCAAGGAGCAGCCTGGTTTGACCCTTTCCAGGATGAATCTGTTTGTTTTCCTAGCAGTCCATGGTACTCTCAATACTCTTCTCCAGTACCACAGCTCAAAGGCATCAATTCTCCATCTATCCTTCTTAGTCATTGTCTAACTCTCTGATGCATACCAAATGATAGCAAAGACCATGGCATGTATCAGATGCACCTTAGTCTCCAGAGAGACACCATTGCTGTTCAGTACTTTGGAGAGGTCCCTAAAAGCAGACTTTCCCATGACAATACATCTTCTAATTTCCTGGCTGCTGGTGCTGAGAGTGTTGACTGTGGAGCCAAGCAAACTGAAGCTGTGAACAATCTCAATCTCTTCACCATCCATCCTGATGCTGCCAATTGGCCCAGTGGTGAGAATCTTTGTCTTCTTGACATTGAGCCTCAATCCATATTGTAGGCTGCAGTCCTTGACCCTCTGCAGCAAGCGCTTCACGTCCTCCTCAGTTTCAGCAAGCAGGGTTGTATCATCTGCATATCGCAGATTGTTGATAGATCTTCCACCAATCCTGATGCCAGATTTCTCCTCATAGAGCCCAGCCTCCCAGATAATCTGTTCTGCATACAGGTTGAAAAGGTATGGAGACAGGCCACGTCCCTGGCGCATGCCCTTCCCAATTTTGAACCATGCAGTGTTTCCTTGCTCTGTTCTGATGACTGCCTCTTGGTCCAAGTATAGGTTTCTCATTATCATGATCTAGTGTTCTGGGATTCCCATTCTTCTCAGAGTCAGCCACAGTTTATTATTATCCACACAGTCAAACGCCTTTGCATAGTCAATGAAACACAGATAGACATTCCTCTGGTATTTCCTGCTTTCAGGTAAGATCCATCTAACATTAGCTACGATATCCCTAGTACCACAACCCCTTTAGCTCCAATATAGAGAGAAATATATTAATAGAAAATACTTGCTCTTAGTTGAAGGAAGGCTGCCAGTTTAATCAAACATATGTCCTCACATTTCTTTTCATGTCTTCTTCTTTGTTAACATTTAGTGACAATAAATATCCTGTACTATCAAAGCAGCTGACGACAGTGCTCTTTATGTATGCAGAACAGATAATGAGGAGACTGGCTTTCAACTTTGCCATAGTTCTTATAATTTCTATTTAAATCAGACTTTGACTTTTTAAATTCCTTAAATTTTTTTTTAAATTTTTTATTTTGTGGTTTGTTTTTTTTAAATTTGTTTGTTTGTTTGTTTCATATAGCGCTTATACACAGAAGCCTGGGACAAAGACAAAACTCAAATCCACATCATGCCAGACACACCTGAAATTATGTTGGCCAGACAAAACAAAATAAATTATAGTGAGGTAAGTTATTTCATAGGTATGACCACATTGATTTTTGATGATATAGTCATGCTATAGTTACATTTTAATCTTCTTGAGGACCAAATATCTTTGTTTAGTCTTATGCTTATTACGTCCTTTGATTTTGCATATTACTGTGTTAAAAAAATAGAAAGATAATCTATAGACAGATATGAAACTACTCCATGTAAAGTAGGAGAGAAAAACCTCTCAAAGTCAGCTATTAATGACTGAGACATATTACCACATTAATTTTTAAGATAGAGTATACTAGTTATTAATTATTATTTGCCTCAAAATTTGTTCCGTGAGTTCCATACCAATCTCAAAATGAGGTGATGCTAAAATGGGGTGAAATATATAATATGCTTAATATAGAACCAATATAGTTATTTCAAAAGCTTTCTTTTTCTCCCATTCATGTTACCATGATATTAGATTTATTTAAAATATTCAAAGTAACCTGAGGTTTACTTATAGGAACTGAAATGAGAATTCTTAAGCACACCCATTTCAAAGTTTCCCAAGGATAGGAAACTATATCATTTTATGAACTATCTCCAGCCTCAATAAATGTACATTAGAAATCTTTGCAACCCATCAATGCCCCTATAGGAAAACCTTTTTGTCAAGTTGCCCCTAAGTCAAGGATTTATCTGATTTAGTAAAAAATAATGCTTGGGCATAGTAGTAAGGGTGGAGGACATATTTTTCTTTAGTTTGAGAAGATTGAAAAATCAGATACTCATTTTCAAGACCTGATCATAATTCTATTCATATTAGTTACATTTGCCTCTAATGATGTAGATCTTAAGGGAACACAAGCTTATCTCAAATAACCATGACAAGTAAAATGAAGAGGATAGTATTTCGCTTTCTCTGCAATTATAAAATAGACTCAAGGTCAAGGAGGATCATACGTACTGGATTGGCCTTGGCTTCAGTCATCTTTGAATAAACAATTACTTTCTGCTGGCCACCAAGTCTCTCTGTTGAATTAACTTCTCTCCTAAGAGGTTTGCCTGACCCAGGCACATAAAGTTAGAGACTGTCCTAGACTTAATGGAGTTTGTAAACTCACTTTTGTTAAATAAGGTCAAATGGGTTAAGATATATCCCCTCCTAGCCTACAAAGAGGAGCTCTAGTGGCCTAGTGGTAAGAAGCTGTGCTTCAACCTTGAAGGCACATGGTTCAAATCCACTAGTTGCTCTGTGGGAGAAGGATGAGCAGTCTCCTCCCATATGATTAACTCTGAAAACCCGCTGGTCAGTTCCGATTGACGACCCACAGCAACAAACAGACTGCAGAAAGGAACTCGTCTATATTTTATGGGTTTTGTTCTAAAAATTTCAGTGGGCTTTACTGTCTTTAAAAATGCCTGATATGTTAAATTCTCCAGAGAACTGTCTTCTGAAATTAGATTTCAGAATGGTCTGTCTGAATCTCTTCTCAGCCCATTATAAGGGATACCTTTATTCCATATTTTGCTCAAAAAATATATCTTAAAAGTTTAAGACTCTTTTTCTTATTTACCTATGTTAGTTCCCTTTGGTAACAACCAACTGACTGAACAAGTTTTACAAGTAATCCAGACAACACCTAAAAGTATTTCCTCTTTGAAGAGATGCATTTTTTCCAAGTATTGGAAAAATGAGAGAAATCTATTCAGCCTGAGACCATGAGATTATTCAAACACACCCTCTTCACAAGACCAGATGGGAGAAAAATGTGAAAGTTTATCTTGAAAAAAAATCTAATGAAATATGTTTCTCTCCCATTACAAATTAAACATTTGTAGAAATTTTTAAAAAGAATATCTTTGATATTTTATTTCACAAATAATAAATTAATTCTAATGGTTACTTTTCCTCATAAAATCTCACTGTCTCATTTTAGTAATTCACATGATAAGCATACACTATGCACCCCCTAAAGCATTTTTTAGAAAAAATAAATTATTTTAAAAATAAATTCTTTAAATCCAGATACCATTCCAATATTCTTAGTTTGGTCTAAATTGTGAATGAGGCATAAAAGTAAAAGAGTTCCTTTTAATTATTTCTGCCATGCTTCTTAAAACTTTTTCTTACATTTAACATTTCTTTACATAGCTTTAACAACGACAAGTACACTGAATAAATATAAACAAGAAATGAAGCAAAAGTGCTTGTTTTTCTCTTTCAACCATAAGTGATTACCAAATTCTTTTCAAAATCTGCCTACTAGTCCCCAACAAAAATAGCAAAGTTCAATAGTGTAGCAAACAACAAATACAAGCAAGAAAGTTGAGAGACTGGAACTATTACTCACTGCTGATGGGAACACAAAATGATATAATTGCTATTGGAGGTGGTCTGGCACTTCCTGAAAAAGTTGGAAATAGAAATACCATTTGACCCAGAAATTCTACTACTGGAAATGTACCCTAAAGAAACTAGAACCACAAATAAAACAGATGTATGCACATCCATGTTTGTTGCTACATTATTCATTATAGCAAAGAAATAGAAGCAGCCCAAGTGCCATTTAGCAACAAATGGAAAGAAAAATTATGGTAAATTCACACGATGAAATATTATGCAGCATTGAAAAATAATGAACTCATAAATCATTACACGATGTGAGGGAGCTTGGATAACATTATGCTGAGTAAAATTTCTCAGTCACAAAAGGACAAATACTGCATAACATTGCTGTTATAAAATAGGATAGATGGGAGGTTGGGGAGATAATAGGAAAAGAGTGGCTAGATATTGAATACTGTAGTAGAACAGATGAGGGAAAGAACTGCCTGGAAGGAATATATGTTAGGCATTATATGTATGACAACAATCTGAACAAGGGATGAATTGTGAGGTAGGCTGGGGGAGGAGAGTGGGCAGGAAATGTGCAACAATGAATAAAAATTTTTAATAATAATTATTTTTTTAAAAACCCAAAATCTGTCTACTAGTGTTGTGTCTCCTCTCAGTCATTCAGTAAATCCTTTCATGAAGAAAGAAGAAAAATTTATAAAAATTAATCAATTATAAATGGATTTGAAGGGTTTTTTTTAAATCAGTTTGAGGACATAAAGTTGAGGTGTCTTCAAATCGCAGGTGCTTTTAAGGTTACAGTAGGTTTTCCAAGGAGTGTTCTAGCAGGGACTGTTTTAAAGAAATCAAAACACATAGCTTCAACTTCCATATGTCTGCTTTTTAAAATTCTCTCTTTGAACACACCACGGCAGTTGAAGTCGTGTTCCACATTCTCTTCTATAGTCACTCTTCTTTCACTGTTAAAAAAAAAGGCAGACACAGATAAAAGAGGAAAGAGACTAGGCAGCTGTCAGACATGCTCCTGAATTGAATTATGGATTTAAAACCCCACAATATGAAATTTAAAAATATTTATTCTATATTGTTGCTGTTGTGTGTCATAGAGTCAGAACTCACTTATAGCTGACCCTCTAGTGGGTTTTCAGAGGCAGTAAATTGCTCGGGAAGAGATAGCCCATTCTCCCATAGAGTAGCTGGTGGATTCAAACCACATATCTTTGGGAATGCAGTGCAGCTTCTTACCACTAGGTCACTGTATTTTATTAATATTAAATTTTCTGAACTTGATAAATTTATTGTGAAATAAGAAATGTTTTTATTCTTAAGAAACAGTATTGAAATATTTGAGAATGAAGGTCCTGATGGCTATAATTTACTCTGAATTGGTTCAACAATTGAAAATAAGAAGAGTGGAATAAACTAAAATGAAAAAGAATGGAATAAATAAACTAAAACCAAGTAAATGAAAGACATCAGTTTTTACTTAAGACATCATACTGTGGTTCTGCATCCAAAAGAGTATATTTTTAATCAAAAATACATGTTTACTGTGTATATGTCTATGTCTGAATGCCACTATCTCTTTTTCTCAGAGCCTCTATCGTCAGGCCATGGAAGAAGCCAAGAAGGAAGGCTATGACTTGAGAAGTGATGCCATTCCCATTGTGGCTGCGAAGGCGTCCAGGGACATTGCCAGTGATGTAAGAACTCATCCAGCTCTAATATTTGTTACCATTGGGCAGTCATCAGCATAGGAAATAATGTTAATAGAATATAAGAGGAAGTCACTTTAACCATGCTATCTTAACTTCTCAGTGGTTAAATAAAGAAATTGAGACACTAAGACAGACAGCAAACAGGCAACTTGCCCAAGGTCACAGAATCATAGTGATAAAGCAAAAGAGAGAATGTTGTTCCCTTGACTTTTGCTTATTGGTGTCATCTCTTAATGAGATTAAGTGCCTTGATTGACATTAACTGGATACTTATGAAGCCCTGATCAAACCTCATGATCTCTTCTAATGAGAATAGTTAAGGCAAAAAGGCCAGGAAAGAAGCAGGCCTGCCAGGATTCTCCTCCATCACTTGAGGAAGGACGTAGAATAGCAAAATGACTCAAAGTCTTCTTGCTATGGAATCCACAGAAATAATGCTGCTTTATCCTAAAACTCTGAACTGTCCTTTTGTCTTAAGAATGAATTAGAAAGGCTTCACGGCAGAAAGAACAACAGGGAACATGATAGGGTGCTTCCTCTTTTACTTACTGGCTTTTCTCTTCCAGTACAAATACAAAGAAGCTTACCGTAAGCAGCTGGGCCACCACATTGGTGCCCGAGCCATACATGATGACCCCAAGATGATGTGGTCACTCCACATTGCAAAAGTGCAGAGTGACCGGGAGTACAAGAAGGAATTTGAGAAATACAAAACCAGGTACAGCAGCCCGGTGGACATGCTTGGCATCGTCTTGGCCAAGAAGTGCCAGACCTTGGTCAGCGACGTGGACTACAAACATCCCCTCCATGAATGGACCTGTCTGCCAGACCAGAATGATGTGATTCAGGCGCGGAAAGCCTATGACCTCCAGAGTGACGTGAGTAGCTTTGGTTGATGTTAAACACTGAAATACACTTGAGGAGTCTTACTTGTACCAATGTGTATTTTATTCAGATAGCTGAAGAAATATAGGCCTCTCCTCCATATTTCCTTCCCAGGAGGAAAGTCTGTTCCTTTGGAGTGTAACTCTCTAATAAATCATTATTTACTTTTTAACCTTAAAAAAAAATCTGTAATGAATGACTTCTACTGGAAACCCTAGAGTCTTTTACAAGTTGTTTTCTACTGTAGAAGTTATATGTAAACAAACAAACAAAAACCTAAACTCTTCGCTGTCAAATCAGTTCTGACTCACTACATTCCATCAGGTTTCCTTGCCTAAACTTTTGCAAGTGGAGACTGCTTAACTTTCTCCAACAGAGAGGCTAGTGGATTTGAACTGCTGAACTTCTGGTTGGCACTTCAATACATTGCACACTAGGCCAATAGAGGTCTTTTGTTTATGTAAAAGAGAGAAGAAAAAGTATTATCAATTATATACAAGCACATATTTTCCTATAGTCCCTGAGTGGTACAAATATTTCATATGCTCTGCTAACCAAAATGTTGGTGGTTCAAATCTACCCAGAGGTGCCACAAATGAAAGACTTGGCCATCTAATTCCAAAAGTCAATCACGAAAACCTTGTGCAGCATGGTTCTACTGTGACATATATGGATAGTTGTGAATTCAAGTCAACTCTATATCAACAATAAAAACAAACCACTGTTTCCTAGGAGTTTTGGATATCCTTTGTTCAAATTACAAGAAACATAATAGTTTTTAACTATATATACCTACAACCTTAGGAAAAAACCCCAATTTTTGTTTTCTTTTTTTCTATTTTTTATTTTATATTGGTTTACATACAAAATTACTATAATTGTGTTTCACTCTTCCCTTCATTTACATTGTGTTTCATACAATCATTGCCCTCCATTGTGTTTTAGAAAATTAATCCCTATTGAACTATGCACACTATTACCTGTATTTTCTGGTCCCCACTGACTCTTTCCCATTTCCTTTACTCCTTCCCTCTGTTCACCAAATTGTGCGACACTATGATTCCCCCTGTCCACTCTCATCCTTCTGCTCCCACCCTTTCCCCACTTGGACCCCCATGCACATCTTAGGATTACTACAATTTTTTAGAAAGAAATGGAAAACAGGTGTGTGTCAATGGAGGGAAGTGTAGAGAGAATTGCTGTTGTTGTTGTTATATGCCATTGAGTTGCCTGTGACTCATAGTGACCCTATGTATTAACCCTACTCTATTCCTTGCCAATCTTACTGTCTCAGACACACATATCCCCGTTACCCCAGTGACTGAATCAATCCATCTCATTGAGGGCCCTTCTCTCCTGTGCTGTCCCTCTACCCTCCCAAGCATGATATCCCTCTCCAAGGACTGGTCCAGCCTTGTCACATGTCCAAAGTATGTCAGACAGAGTTTCAGAATCCTTGCCTCCAAGGAGCAGCCTCGCTTCACCCTCTCCAGTACGAACCTGTTTGTTCTCCTAGCAGTCCATTGTATATTCAATACTCTTCTCCAGCACCACAGCTCAAAGACATCAGCTCTCCCTCTGTCATTCCTAGTCATTGTCCAGCTCTCTGATGCATAGCAAGTAATTGTAAAAACCATGAGAAATTGTTGTTGTAAAGTGCTGTCAAATTAATTTTCAACTCATAACAACCTATGTGACAGAGTAGCTGCCCAGTGGGTTTTCTAGGCTGTGATCTTTACGGGATGAGATCTCCAAGTTCTACTTCCATGGTTTGATTCTCTTACATGGAGAAATAATGCATGTGAAAGTTGGACAGTGGATAAGGAAGACTGAAGAAGGATTGATGCATTTGAATTGGGATGCCACCAAAGAATATGAAATATAGCAAAGATTTTGTCAGAAGAACAAACAAATCTGTTTTGGAAGAAGTGCAGCCAGAATGTTCTTTAGAAGCAAGAATTATGAAATTTCATCTCACTTTCTTTGGGCATGTTGTCAGTAGAGACCAGTCCCTAGAGAAAGATCTCATGCTTGTTAAAGTAGAACAAAATAAATTAAAAACCAACTTGCTGGCATCAAGTCAGAATGGACTCACAGATGATCCTTCAGAGAGTTTTCCAACACTGTAAATCACATAAGAGGAGATTTCTCATCTTACTCCTGCAAAGCCACTGGGACTCAAACCACCAGAAAGACGTGACCTTTGGCTTAGCAGGAGAGCTTCCTACAGACTACATTGCCACAGCTAAGACAAAATGAGGAAGATCTGTAATGAGGTGGATGGACAGAGTGGCTGTGGCAATGGGTTCAAGCACGACAGCGATTGTGAGGAGGACATCGGATCAGACACTGTTCTGACCTATTGTACATAAGACCATTATGAGTTGGAACTAACCCAATGACACCTAACAAACACAACATTGAGGAATCAACCACTAAATCCCCATAGAGCACCATTCTACTGTGACACACGTAGGGTCACCATACGTCACAACTTCTTTACTCTTACTGAGAGTAAACTAAAATTAATATTACATTATCTTTACAATGCTGTATTTCTTTCATACCCTTGATTTTTGTGATTTTTAAGAACTTTTTTGATGTATATGATATTGTGTGTTGATTTTTTAAAGCTTATTAGAATACATTTTATGTATTTTATATACAATGTATCATATGTATTATATATTTTATGTATGCTAAAGAACCCCAACCCTATGTAGAAGTTTAACAATATCCTTAAGAGTGGGACCATGTCTTCTCCTTAAAAACAAAACAAAAATTTTCATCATTCTTAATACAATCTTGTATACCAAAAAAATATTCAACATTCAGTAATGCTCATGAGTGAGTGATTAATTGAATGAATAATTGACTTTATGCTACAAACTTGATCTGCTCATCAATACTTTTGTGTTCTTTTAATATGATCCATTTCATGGTTATGAATCTGAGAACCTGATGAGTAAATGCATTTCTTTGCTCTTGGCTTTCAGAATTTGTATAAAGCAGACCTTGAATGGATGAAAGGCATTGGCTGGGTTCCCATTGGTTCCTTGGAAGTTGTTAAAGCCAAGAGGGCCACAGAGATACTGAGTGACAATATCTACCGTCAGCGTCCAGACAAATTCAAGTTCACCAGTGTAACTGACTCCTTAGAGCAAGTGCTGGCAAAGAACAATGCAATAACCATGAATAAGGTGAGCTTTCTACTCTCACTAATACATGTGGGTATTTATCAGTGAAGACAGCAAGAATTCTGACATATAATTCCATTTTTTAAATTGCTATTAAATTTACGATGCTTTCCATTACAATATCATGGTTACTTAGTGATATTTCAAAATATAAAAATGCTAATGCTAATGTGCACTAATTATTTCCTAATTGCTTCCAGAAAGATTTGAAATGCTACAGCTTGATTATACTTTCTCAACTGTTAAATAATTTTAATAGGAAAGTGTAGAGCAGCTACCTCGCTGTGATCTATTGAAAGTCAGCCCTCGACACAAGGGTTTGTAAAAAAAAAAAAAAATAGGAAAGTGTAAATGAAATGATGAGTTAGCACTCTTGGAAGATATCTCTATGTATGAAAGGCAGAAATTGGTGCAGCTTTAATAATTTTATTTCTCATTTGTATCAAAAGAAGTGATTTTCACACAATCAGATGAAAAATAATCTGTGAACTACAAATTAATTTTTTCTCATACCTTTTATCTTAGCGCTTATACACTGAAGCCTGGGACAATGATAAGAAAACAATCCATGTCATGCCTGATACACCAGAAATCATGCTAGCCAAACTCAACCGAATAAACTACAGTGATGTGAGTAAAACCATTGATCTTGCAAAGATCAATACACTTCAATACTTAGGGAAATATATTGTCTCATATATTAAACATACTGCAAACTAGCATTATCTCCTATGATTTTGGGGCTGTGTGTTGAGTCTAAAAAGTAGGCCAGCCTTTTAAAGAGCAATTCAGGGAATGAAATGCTAATATAAAAAAATTATTCCAGTAAGTATTCTTACTCTGTCTGTCTTCCTCAATGTGCATGTCAATTCATTTTCCTTTATTCAGCAACCATTTAGTATGCTGAAAATCAGGGAGTTATCATGTCCTGTGTTATTTTGTTGCTTCAGTGTTCTCTGGTTGCCATGGAATATCACTCCTAAGCCTTTTTTAAGGCATCTTTATCAGAACCGGCATGACCCTAAGGATGATCACTCCATCATAGACTGAGGCTTGGAAGTGACCGTCCTTACGAGTCCATAACAAAATAAAATGAACAAATAAGAACAATACATTAAGTTTTCCATAAAACCAGATTACATTTTTAAGTCTTCCTTCTATAAATTTTTTTCACTTTCTTTAGTGTTATGTTGACTTTTATATTATGATGGTGATAGTAAATAGATGTTTCCTACGTGTGCTTTTTCGACAAAAGAAACAAAAACAACCCGTGAACAACCAAATGTTGACTTCTAAAAAGTAAGCAGTCAAATCCCAAAGTTGAGGACATGTGCATCAAATACCATGTTGTTGTGTGTCATTGAGTTGGAACAAATTCATGGCTGAGCCTTTAGCAGGTTTTCAAAATCTGCAAATGGCATTGGGATAGATTGCTCATTTTTCTTCTGTGGAGGCAGGACTGGAACTATCTGCCTTTGGCTTGACGGCACAACCTTAATGACTAGCTACAAAAGCACCCTAAGTGCCACAAGTACCTTAAGTTACATATGAAATGACCCAAATACTTGATTTGGTGGATGTATTTCTGTAGTTTACTCTGTAATAGAGAAAAATTTATAATAAACTCTTTCCTTTTTTATGAAAGGAGCAATGATTAATGACTCTCTTTTCTACAGAAACTCTATAAACTGGCCTTGGAAGAATCCAAGAAGGAAGGTTATGACTTGCGAGTGGACGCCATTCCCATCCAAGCAGCCAAGGCTTCAAGAGATATCGCTAGTGATGTAAGTCAGTAGATTTGTAAGAAGCATTTCTTACTTAAGAACGCTGACAAATGATGATGTTTAGATTTTTTTCCTTGCTAAGATTTCAATCATCTCTATCAGTTTCAAAACCCTTTAGTCATTTTCCTGTACAGACTTGCAAGTAAAAATAGAGAGAAAAACAAAACACTGTATTTTCCATGTTAAGCTTGTTTTTCTTAAATATAAAACTTTTCTTGACATATTTTGACACTTAATTATTTTTATTATCAAAACATATTCCAGCTCTTAGACTGGAGACGCTCATGCTTTATAACCACTTGATAATGAAACAGATAAAAATACTGGGTTTTTTTAAAAGTAGATGAAGTCTATACTCAAGGAATAACTCTCATATTGACATTTCAAAGGCATTGGCAAGCTAATAAGACAGTGACAATAATCTGAATGTTTATTTTTCTAAATGTAACACATATATAACTCAACCAGAGAATTCATCATACGTTCCAGAAGTAAGATATGTTCTGAAATATTATTAATATTAAAAAGAGTTTTGGAAGGGGGGGGAACCCACTTAAATCTGTTAGGTTTTACTTGATGTTTTGCCATTGCTAAAACAACCAAATATAAACTAGGTAGTATAGGTTAGAAGAAGAGAAAAACTAGGAATTTGCAGCTTTCTGTTTATTCTCAGCCAAGTTCCCTACTTGATGTGATGTGACCTTGTCCAAATCACTTAACTCATTATGTCTCAATTTCCTGCTTTATAGAATGGGATTATTAGAGTAATTAATAAAATTTTCTTTTCTCACAGGCATGGTGAAAAAAATAAAAAGATGTAATGTGTGTGTATGCACACTATACATTTGCATGTTTGTGCACATGCAAAACTATAAAGTGCTATATAAATATTCTTATCATAAAATTTCTTTTCTGTTTCATTTTTATAGTACAAGTATAAGCAAGGCTACCGCAAACAACTCGGCCACCACATTGGAGCCCGGAACATTAAGGATGACCCCAAGATGATGTGGTCCATCCATGTGGCCAAGATCCAGAGTGACAGAGAGTACAAGAAGGACTTTGAGAAGTGGAAGACCAAGTACAGCAGCCCAGTGGACATGCTGGGAGTGGTGCTGGCCAAGAAGTGCCAGATCCTTGTAAGCGACATAGACTACAAGCATCCCCTGCATGAATGGACCTGCCTGCCAGATCAGAATGATGTCATCCAGGCTCGGAAGGCCTATGACCTGCAGAGCGATGTGAGTGGATGGAACACTCTATCTTCAAGGATTTACACTGAGAGCTTTTAACATTTTTGTACTGTGAACTTTTTAACAGCTTAGCAAAGATTAAGGACTCCTTAGGACAATGTTTTCAAATGCATACAATTAAATAAGACTTCAAAAATAATTAATTACATTGAAATATGCTTATCAAAATATTAGCAAAATAAATCTAAGTTATAGCATTATGGGCTTTTTATGAGCACTTGTATAAGAATGACAAAAGAAATAATGTAAAAATGTTTTGCAAAAATTCATGGAAGCAGTAGGGAAAGGAATCTTCCTTAAAAAATTTAAATTCAAAGATAGAAGTGAAAAGGATAAGTGTCTTTTTTTACTTGAATTACAACACAAGAAAGGGGGATATGTATAAAACACAAATAAGGAGTAGTGGTGGTGGTGAAGTCAGTTAACTAGTTGCACCACTAAACTCAAAGGTGGTACATTTCTGACAGTTCGATTCCACCAGTGGCTCTTTGAGAGAAAGATGGACAGTCTCCTTCCATTCCATTTCCATCTTTTGAAAAACCTGCTTGAGGGTCAAAGATTAAATACATAAGAGCAATAAAATATTCTGTGAGCTACAGGCAGTGATGTCTCTAGGGTTGATGCTATCTCGTGGTATCATTCATGGTATCATTCCCTACCTCACAGACTTCCTTCCACACCAGATTACTGAATCTGCAGTAATGTTTATTATTAATTTTCATTATATAAAAGTCGATGATAAATATACTTGAGTTTCTTAAATGTATTATTTCTTTGATTATTTAATTTTTTCCCAATTGAATTATATTATTAAGTACAACATTATTAGTGACTAAGTAGAAATCTTTTTAAAATTCTCTCCTTTTTCTTTAATTAGTACTTCATTCTCAAAAACAAAGTTATTGATGTAGTTCTACAAATACTCCTTTTTTAGTTGTAACTAAAGCACTCAAAAACTGGAAAATATGTGAATATAAAAACACCATGAGCAACATATAGAACAGAAGGTGCTTGTAAACATGCAGATAAACCATGGTATTCAAAATACCATTGAAACGGTATAATGATGACAGACATTGCGCATCCTTCAATTGTGGAACAGCTGGTTGATTCAAACCTCCTAACTTTGGGTTGGCAATGCAACTCCTTACCCCCCTAGACCACCGAGCTCCCTTAATGTAACTAAAGTGCTTTGTTGTGCTATTGTTTACCATAGAGTTAGAACCAACCCATAGCTGACTCTCCAGAGGGTTTTCAGAGGCAGTTAATCACATGGGAGGAGATTGTCTATCCTTCTTTTGTGGAGCAGCTGGTGGATTCAAACCATGTACCTTCAGGATTATAGCACAGCTTCTTGCCACTAGGCCACCACAGTTCTCTAAAGTGTATTAAAATATTTTTTAAATTAATTAGAATTTAATTAGAATACATATAAATTGGGCTTTCAAGAACTGTTTTTGTTGTTCTAATTAACTACATCAATATTTTTATTAAAATATAATAAATTCCTGCTGAAACAGTACACAGAAATTTAATAGACATTCATTTTTGTCACCATCTCTGACTATATTATACAGAGGTAATTGTATTGTGAAGCCCCTCGTGCCCTTGATTAGAAGGATGTCAGTAAAATCCCATAGGAAAAGGTGCCATTTAAAAAGTTTTGCCAAAAAAAGACATTGATTCATCTTGAAAACAACAAGTGGTTTTCATTCTTTCTTTTGATCACATGATCGACTGTGAATGTGATCCAAATGGATTCAGCCCAAGCATCATCAGTTCCATATAATAAGATATGCAGTCAAATCAGAGAAGAAATATTTCAGGAGAGAGTTTGTGATTTCCACAAGATGATTTTATGTTACTAAAGTGGCATGCTAGTAGATTTTATTGGTTTAATACAGCAAATACTGGCTCCATGCAGGCATTTGACTAGTCATGCCTGCCCAGATTAAAACAACCCTGTGAGTTCACCCAGAAATTGATACAAATGCAATTCAGACTTAACCCATCTGTATATGTTAAGTCCAGCTGAAGTTTCAGCCTGTCTAACAAAGTTTGCATCATTTCATTTTACAAGGCTGTTTACAAGGCTGATCTTGAGTGGCTGAAAGGCATCGGATGGGTTCCCATTGGCTCTGTAGAGGTGGAAAAAGTGAAGAGAGCTGGAGAAATCCTGAGTGACAGGAAGTACCGCCAGCCTGCAGACCAGCTCAAATTCACATGCATCACAGACACGCCAGAAATTGTCCTGGCGAAGAGCAATGCCCTGACAATGAGCAAGGTGAGTGTCTCACTGTGTTATGCTGCCCAAGCCAGACCTTCTCTGGACTTGGAATGTCCTGAAAAGTCCCCAGAGTGAAACATTTATTGACCGTAATTATTGTGCCAGCCTTCAACACAACATCTGCTTGAGTTCTAGTTGGCCATATATGCTCTTCTCATCCACCTTGTCTCCTGACTGTGCAACATACGCTTGTGAAGAGTGGCTTGTAACCATCTACACGTACACGTCTTCTTTTGTACATAAGAACAGCTCAGGGCTTTGCAGTCTCTTTGCCCATCCAGTAAGGAACATACAGCCATTTAGTATTTCATTCTGATGCCAGGGGAATGCCCAGTCCTCTTCTGCCTTAGGTTGCTGAAATCTACTTTTGAAAGTGAGCTGCTATTTCTGCCTTTGTTTCTAAAATGAATGATCACTTCTGTCTTCAAAAGTTCTGCTAGCTAATTAGTAAACTAATTTGTTATTTATAAGTAGGTACTTACTACACACATTTAAAATTGAATCTAACTTAATTGAATTCTCATCTGTACCTGCCAGGAAGTCTTCCAAACATTTGAGGAGTGGATTTGAGTGTTCAGTATAGAATATTAAATCGATCTCAGATATCAAGCTCCAGAGTCTGGGATGTAGAACTTCAGAATTTCTGTTATACCACATCTATCAACTACCATGAGAGTAAAAAAGAAAAGAAGCATAGAATTTTTGAGCACCTGGTTTTAATTGTTTTGGGTCAAGCATCCTTCTAAGTGGTACAGACAGCACCAGTCTGTCCACTTGCCATACAGAGGTAACTTGTGGTTGCTGTGATGCTAAACACTGGCACTGATGTGTCAAATGCGATGATGGTCACCCTTGGTGGACAGTGTTTGGTGAAGCTCCCCAATTAAAACAAACTCGGAAGCAGGAGTGGCATCCACTTCTGTTATAGCTTGCCTCCAGAAACCCTGTGAACTTAGAGAAATGAAGAAAGTTATACAAGTGTTCAGGTCTTTCATTCAAAAGGTCACTATGAGTCGTCTACAACTCAACAGCACTTAACAACAACAACTAAGAAAAGTGGTGGGGAAGAGAAAGCAAGGAGGCCCTTCAACAATATGGATTGACACAGTGACTATAACACTGAGCTTGAGTATATCAGAGGTAGTGAAGATGGCACGGGGAGGGCAAGGCTTATGTCTGTGGCTTGTGGGGTCTCTAGAAGTTAGATTTGTTAACTCCTAGCAACAACAACAACAACACTATGACTCAGGTACCTAATACACATTGTAGTTTTGTTAATCTTCCAAAAAGACCTCACTAAATGTGAATATCCCTCTCATCAAACTCTGATTGTGCACTGCTTAAAGCAAACTGCTGCTAACCAAAAAGTTGTCAGTTCAAAACCACCAGCCACTCCAGGGGACAAAGATGAGGCAGTTTGCTTCCATAAAGATTTGTTTCCTTGAAATCCTGTGAGCTAGTTCTACTCTGTCCTACAGACTCACCCCAAATCAGAATTATTTGATGACAGTGAGTTTGGAGATGATGGGGAGAAGGACTGAGTACCTTTCTCAAGGTCACACAGTTTGGAAGTAGTGGATTCTAGTTTGAATTTGAGATGTCCAGGGATTTATGCTATGTTAGTCATATGATTGAACTTCATCTTTGTAAGCCTTTAAAATTTTTTTTAATTCCCATTGTGTTTCTTATGATCATTCTAATACAATGTGTCTTACTGACAGCATTTTTAAGCTTAAAATTCACTGGAAAGAATAAATAATAGAGACTACTGATTTGTTCCATATTAGTTGTGAAAATGCTATACCTCTTTTTTAATACTGTCTTGTTTCATTCTTGCTGTTTTGCTTTCCTCACCTTCAAATTACATATCACGTGGACTGCCGAAAGAATAAGCAGATATGTCTTGGGAAAAATATAGGTAGAATGCTTCTTGGAGGCAAGGATGGTGAAGCTTCATCTCACATACTTTGGGTGTATTGCTAGGAGAGATTATTCTTTGGAGAGGGACATCATGCTTGGAAAGGTGGATGGTCAGAGGAGAAGAAACCTTAAAAGAGATGGGATGACACAGTGACTGCAGCAGTGGGTTTGGGTGTGTCAGAGATTTGAGGATGGCACAAGGTAGACAGCGTTCAGATCTGTTGTTCAGAGGGTCGCTCACTATGAGTCATCTATAAGTCATATTTGACTCAATGATACCTAACAATACCACCTTCAAATGTCCTAGAAAAAGGCTACTTTAGAATTAAATGTAAATCTTGTACTGATGATGACTGTAACAGTATAGATGTTAACAAAGGCCTTTTCTGCCCCCCTCTTCCACAGCATTTATATACAGAAGCCTGGGATGCTGACAAAACCACTATCCACGTCATGCCAGACACTCCTGAAATCATGCTAGCCAAGAGCAATTCTGTCAATATTAGCCATGTAAGAGATTTCCTCATGTTCAAACCTCTCTAGAAAGAATTCTTTTTCTCATCTTACCAATCTTCTTTTTGGGAATTGGCAAATTTAGCTTTCTGAAACACTTATTTTCTTTTGTCCTCTGCCTAGAAACTTTACACTAAGGGATGGGATGAATCAAAGATGAAGGACTACGATCTGAGAGCTGATGCTATTTCCATCAAAAGTGCCAAGGCCTCGAGGGACATTGCCAGTGATGTGAGTATTGTCCATGAAATTTGACTGGGTTCCTATATTGAGAAACAGCTCAAGGCATTCATTGATGGTAGACTATCCTGTGTAATTGCTTCCCTTACTGTTCCTCCATTTCTACATCCTACCTGCCAAACTCTTTTTTTTTTTTTGCTGTCACAGAGAAGAAAAATATCAAATATAATTATGTTAGAGCTGCTGCAGGAACAGATTTCAGCAGTGAAGATATGTGGTTGTGTTAGCTTCCCCCCCCCCCATATTTTTTGTGTTAGTTTTATTTTTATGACACTATTAAATGTCAATTTTCAATCATTCAGAGATACAAAAAAATTATGTTTGGGGAATTTCATGCTGTCTGTGATTATCAGCATATATGTAACCTAAACCCAGTTTACAAAATGGAATTTCTGTCGTTTTAGTACAAATACAAAGAAGCCTATGAGAAACAGAAAGGCCACCACATTGGAGCCCAGAGTGTTCAAGATGATCCCAGGATTATGTGTGCCATGCATGCAGGGAAGATTCAGAGTGAAAGGGAATACAAGAAAGATTTCCAGAAGTGGAAGACCAAGTTCAGTAGCCCGGTAGACATGTTGGGCATTTTGCTGGCCAAGAAATGTCAGACACTGGTCAGTGACATTGATTATCGCAATTACCTACACAACTGGACATGCCTGCCTGACCAAAATGATGTCATCCAAGCCAAAAAGGCCTATGAACTGCAGAGTGATGTAAGTAACAGTCTTAGTATGTGAATTTTGGAAAGGGTAAAATGGGGGGGTCATAGATTAGTTGATTGTCCTCTTAGTACCTCTGTGGTCATCTGTGGGTTTTACAACACTTAACCCAATGGGTCACCATTTGTATCTTGAGTGTAAAATCTGTATATGGGAGTTATATCATGCAAGGGGCAAAAAAGTGAGATGAAAGATCCTGCTTCAGGCAGCCATCTGATTTTTTTTTTTAAAAAAAAGGTTACCCATGGTAGACAGTGTTTGGTGGAACTCCGTGATTAAAACAAGCTTGGAAGCAGGAGTGGCATCCACTTCCAAAATATCTTGCCTCTGGGAACCCTATGAAGTTGGAGAAATGATGAAAATTTTACAAGTGATCAGGTCTTTCTTTGATAGGGTCAATATGAATTGTCTACAACTCCACAGTACTTAACAAAAACAGCTACTACTATATCAGAAATGCTAAACAGAATTTCCTTAGCTGTATAATGGTAGAATTAAAATGAAATGAGATTTGACATTTTTAAAAATCTTTCCATCATGTGATTTTTAAAAAACAACAGCCATTGAAGTGAAATTCAATAATACTGTATTTTTCATTATTCATGAATAGAATGAATAATTGTGATTTTCAGATCTTATTTGAGGACTACATCATCTATGTTTATAAGCTCCTGGAGACTTTGTACTTAATTCTTTTGATCCATGTGGAACAAATTTTGTGTCCCACCCCTTTATAGAATGTGTATAAAGCTGACCTGGAATGGCTACGTGGTATTGGCTGGATGCCAGAAGGCTCCATAGAAATGACCAGAGTGAAAGGGGCACAGGACCTCCTGAATGAAAGGCTCTACAGAACTAAACCAGAAGCCTTGAAATTCACTTGCATTGTTGACACTCCAGAAGTTGTCTTGGCAAAAGCCAATTCTCTGCAAATGAGTGAGGTAAGGACCATCTTTCTACTAAGTTTTCTTTTGACTGGACTCTGGTTTCAGATGGTGTCACCCAAACATACATGGGCTGCTCTTCAAGGATCTACGATGACAACAGCAACTCTAAAACTCTCTTGACTAGACCAGTGAAGACACATGCAAAAAAGAAGATGACTACCAAATGCCAGCATGCCTTTCCTCAACCACACACGTACACTGAGACACTGCAATAAAAAATATCCCTTCATTGCAACTTGAGGGCACTATTTAACTGCTGTCATTAGTTGTCCTCAAGTTAATCCCACTTATGTGCATTAATCTTATATATGGGTTGGTATTATATATACATAAGCATTTTTCTAGGTTAAGTAGTTGCTAAAGCTTATGTTTAAGGTACCCATTTTCTGTTACTATATTAAAATATTCTCTCTCTTCTCTCAACAGAGGCTTTATCAGGAAGCCTGGAATAAAGATAAGACCAACATCAGTATCCCTTCTGACACACCGGTCATGCTGCAGGCCCAACTCAATGCCTTACAAATCAGCAATGTACGGAGCATGAAGTATAAATGTCTTACAGGATAATATCTGTCAGTGCACGTGCAGTATGTTATAATGGACAGATTGCGTACTTTAACAATATCTATGACTTTTGGTACTAGTCATTTTCTCTTTAGCTGTCCTTCCCAATATAATATGGACAGAAAATTATATAATACTTTAGATAAAATTAGGCTGCAGGAAATGGGATACCTGAATAATATTCATATCCTCTTTTCACCTTGAGGGTTTCAACCGCCCCCCCCCCCCGCATTTATATCTCCGTTCCATTATCTGAGAACTTGGAGTAATGAAATCAGTAGTCAAAAATTATTTCACTAGAAGATGTAGGACAGCCTTTCTTTAGGTGTTTTGATTGATCCAGAACTTTCTTGTTTGGTATTTCAAGACCATAAACCATTATCAAAAGCCAAGTTTTAATTTCATGCAAGAAACAAAATATGTATTATATCTCTATCACATTCCTTTAGCTGAGGTCTCTGAATATTGAAAGAGTAAAATTAAGGGAAAACATGTTGACAAAGATATCTTGGTGAAAAGTTCTTTAACATTTCCTGAACAGAGTGGGAGAATAATATAGAACAAAAACTCAAATTTTCAAACAAATTTACAATCTTAAATTTATAGACTTACTGGTCTGAGAAAGGATGGAAGAATTCCCAAGACTGTGACCCTAAGGCACCCTTCAGTCCTTCCCAGAGATCACCTTTCAGACAACTAAGAGATCCATCCATTAAATAGACAACAGCTTCTAAGAGAAAGGTCTTCCTCAGAACAATTAACTCTATGAGACAAAAAAGGCCAATATTTGTTTAAAAGCAAAGATGAAAAAGCAGGAAGGGCTCAAGCATTCAGATGAAAGGAAAGGAGGAGCCCAGGGCAGAAACACATTATTGGAATACAGCCGAGCCATGGACTGCTTCACCTACAAACTAGCAGATGGGAAACTAGTTTGCTCTGTAAATTTTTAGCTAAGTCATAACAACAAAATTTTTTAAAACAGTTTTAGAAAAATTTCTCTAACTTTATACTTGAGTTTTCATTTCCTTCTACTGTGTAGTGCAATATTACCAGACATAACAGATTGCAATGAATGCAAAGATTCACTTATATAGATTTAGATGTTAACTAAAAAGTGATCATCAGAGTACCATGAACCCCACAAAATAAACAACCAACAACAACAATAAAACTCAGAAATGAATGTTTGTTTCTCAATGATGTCTTCATCTACATGAAGGCTTAAGATTTATATTGTGAATACTTTTGATACCTTCAATTATTTTTCATTCTTATGTCAAATCTGTTCTTTCTATCTATAGAAACTCTACCAAAAAGACTGGGATGAAGCCAAGCAGAAAGGCTATGATATCAGAGCTGATGCCATTGAAATCAAACATGCAAAGGCTTCAAGAGAAATTGCCAGTGAGGTAGAGTTCCATCTCTTTTGTTCTAGTGTTTCTCCTCCATAAAGCAAATATGGACAGGATTTCCAATGATATGTCTTATCCTAAAGGCTTAATGTATTTAAATGAATTGAAATAGGACAGGAAATTAATGTATCATAGATGAGATATATATATATGAGATAACTTCTAAGTAAAGATGAAGAGTCTGTATGAAATTCTTGGAAAACATTCAGAAAAAAGTTATACTATTCCTAACGTTTTTCTAAATGCTGTAACTAATAATGATAGTTTGGTTAGAGACCTTAAATTTAGATTAGACCTTTAAATGTAAATGTAGATTTTATGTACAGCATACTACATTGGAGGCTTATGTATTATATCATATATCATTTTTAAAGTTCAATTAACACTCATTTCAAAGCTTACCAACAACTTCAATAATTCATTTTCAAGCCCCTTGGTGACCTTTGGTCATTGACTCTGGGTTCTCTTTTCTCTCAGTCTCTCTCTTGTCTATGTTTTCATGTTAAGGTCACAGGTAGCACCCTTCGAAAACATAGGAAAGAAACCAAATTCCTCTACTATTAAGACATTCATCAGATAGAAACTTGTTTCCACCTTCTGATTCAAATCAACAATGTTGTTCACCCTTGAAACGTGCATCTTTCTTGTCTGTCTCCTAACCCACAAAACTTCTCCCTACCTGGGGTGCCTTTGAAACTCTTAGAAGAGTATTTGACCTAATGTTTTGCTATTTAACTGTAAGACAACATTAGGAACAAAGATTACCTTCATTGTAGCTTTTTTTTCCTATACAAAACATGTACTAATAATAGCTACCCCATAGAAATAGTATGAGGATTAATAACAGCACTGTTTGACTCTTTTTGACTCAAGACTCAGCAATTTCACTCTAATACATTTGAAGCATTCGTAACACCTGGTTCATAGTGGTTGCTCAGTAATTGTTGCTGTTGCTAAGTGCCAGAAGTAGAGCACAATTCATAGCAACATTATGAACAAAAGATTTGAACCCTGTTCTATAACTATCATAATTTCTCTAGTGTTCATAATTTCGAAAGGCATGTTGTTTAGGAAGTGGATGCCAATTCTGCTTCCAACTCTGTCTTAATCTGAGAGCTCCACCAAACACTGTCCACCATGTGTAACAATAATGGCATTTGACACACCAGTGGCCCGGTGTTCAGAATCACAGCAACCCCAACTTATCTCAGTACAGCAACTGACAGACCAATGCTGTACTACTTAAGAGAATGTTCTTCCCAAACGCACTTTACACCAGTGGACTTTTAAATACAAAGGCCGGCTGTTTGTTAACTAAATCCAGTAAATCCAATCAGCTCACACATGATTACAAATGAAATTAAAAAAAAAAACACTGAACAGTTTACATTCAACTTTCAACTAAAAACAAGATAATTTACCCTCCAGAATCCAACTGCTTCACACATGAGCCTCCAAACTCCAGTAAACGTTAATTATTACTTTTTAAATCATCCTTCTTCACCAAACCATTTCCCTCATGGTTTGAATCATGTCCTGAGATATAATTATTGCCAATGTTGATTTAATATACAGTAAGGCTAGCAAAACATTCTGAAAACCTTTCCAAAGCAAACCCCTTTATAAATTAACTTCATTTCTGTTTATCTGATTTTTCATAACTTTAGTACAAATACAAAGAAGGTTACCGTAAGCAACTGGGCCACCACGTGGGTTTCCGCAGTCTTCAGGATGACCCCAAGTTGGTATGGTCTATCCATGCTGCCAAGATCCAGAGTGACAGAGAATACAAGAAAGCTTATGAGAAGTCCAAAGGAATCTACAATACACCACTGGACATGATGTCTATCGTCCAGGCCAAGAAATGCCAGGTCCTGGTTAGCGATGTTGATTACCGCAATTACCTGCACCAGTGGACTTGTCTGCCAGACCAGAATGATGTGATCCAGGCAAAGAAGGCTTATGAACTTCAGAGCGATGTGCGTATAGTATCAGCAGTCTCAGAAGAGATGTGTGCATGTATGTTTAACCACAGTGTGTTCCCTAGGGGTGCAGTGAAATTGGCAAACTTGAAGTTTCCCCAGAGTCACTTCTGACTCAGGACAGTCCCTTTGGTGCAGAACAGAACTGCAGCACAGGATTTTTAAACCCATGGCTTCTCAGAAGCAGATCTCCAGGCCTATGCTATGAAGTGCCAGTGTGTGAGTCCAAACCATCACCTATCTTGAGTTTTCAGTCACTTAACCATGTGAACATTTGGGAAGCCATGAGAAGCTAAATACAGCCTAGCAAGTCCTTACAATTTATGGCAGTTAATTTAAAAACAATCCTTTTTGCTTTTATAATTATGGAGAAAATTCAGTTCTTTTTGTTCAGATTTATTACATTGCATGTTCAGCTATTTAAATTTCAGAAATATGTATAAGAAAATGTTGGATTTAAAAGCTTAAGGAAATGTAAGATTTCAACGTTTTCTCTGACATGCAAGGAAAATAAAATTTTTTTCTCTTTATATATATATATCTATAAAGATTTTCCCTCTCCTGATTCTTACAGATATTATTTCCAGTGGTTCATACAAGGAAGAATTCAAGTGGGGAGAAGCTCGCCTTATTACATAAAAACAAAAGTGGCAAATATTGCTATCATTTCAAGTGCTACTTGTGAACCTTCTTTCAATTTCAGGAGCCTGTGAGCATCTCTTGGAGATGTATAGCAGAAGCAAAACTCCCCAAAAGCAACATTTGGTGCTGATCCTTGGTTTTCGTGTTACTAGTGACCCAACTGATAGAAATGGAGGTGATACAGCTCAGTAGCCCCAAGCCATTATTGGTACATTTGACTCTTCTTTTCCTTCATGTAGAATGTGTACAAATCTGACCTGGAATGGATGAAGGGTATCGGATGGTTGCCAGAAGGTTCCGTGGAAGTGATGAGAGTGAAGAATGCCCAGAATCTCATGAATGAAAGATTGTATCGTGTCAGACCTGAGGCTCTCAAATTCACCAGCATTGTGGATACTCCTGAAGTAGTCCTGGCAAAGATCAATGCAGTGCAGATCAGTGAGGTAAGTCGGGTGAGGGCATGTTCAGACATGTTGAAAAAGTTTCTATCAAGAAGGCTTCGAATGTGAATTTAAAACTGCTAATACCAGCATTCTGGGGCTTCGTCTGACATACTTTGGACATGTTGTAAGGAGAGACAGGTCTTTAGAGAGGGACATCATGCTGGGTAGAGTGGAGGGACACTGCAGGGGGAGAAGACCCTCTATGAGGTGGATTGATTCAGTGACTGGGGCACTCGGGATGGGTGTGTCAGAGGCAATGCGATTGGTACAGGATAGAGCAGGGTTTAGGACTGTTGTACATAGGGTCGCTATGAGTCGCAAACGACTCGACGGCACCTAACAACAACAAACAACAACAATACCAGCATTGCACCTGTGTGTATTCAGATGTACCTACATATTGTCAACCAACTAGCAGTCTCCACATTTTATTTGCTTCAATAAATCTTTAGTCAATGTAAGTGCAATCGGGAGAAGGATGGGCATTCATAATCATGTTTCATTGACTCTGATACACATTTTAATCACACTTTAGAAACTTGACTATAATATTGATGCACCTATTAATTCTATAAAAAGTTTTCTTTATTACTATATAGTCATGAAATATGTTAAGGCAGCTCAGGATTAGACATTATAGCAATCATTTGGGACAAGATGGCATGTCCTGATTCACTCAGTCATTCATTGCTGTTGAGTCAGAACTGACTCACAGCTGACCCTCCAGTGGATTTTCAGAGGCTGAGCATTCCATGGGAGGAAATTTCCCATCTTTCTCTCTCAGGGCAGCTAGTGGATTAGAATCACCTGCCCTTGGGTTGATGGCACTACTCTTTATCCACTAGGCCACTAGAGGTCCCTCAGATCTTAATTAGTAGTTTAGATACAGTTGCCTGTGACTGCTGCAACATGGACTTACCAGAGGATGATTAAATGTGACTGAATGGAATAGAAATATTTTACTACCATATTTCTGACACATTTTAAATGTATACTATATCACACATCAACATATTTTTATTGTTGAAATCACAATTGACATCTTTTAAATATAAGGCAAGAAGTGATCTATACTGATATTCAAAGAGCACTTTCATTTTACCTATAATTTTATTATATTTGTAATTGAATGATTTATAAATCAACCATACCTCTCTCTCTCTCTCTTTCTCTCTCTCTCTCTCTCTCTTTTAATTTCAACCAGCCCTTGTATCGAGATGCTTGGGATAAAGAGAAGGCGAACGTGAACGTGCCAGCTGACACTCCAGTGATGCTGCAGTCCAAGCTCAATGCACTGCAGATCAGCAATGTAAGACACGAAGTCTTCGTCTGCTTTGCAAAACACTAGATAACTGAAACTTTGAAAGTTTGGCCGAATGTGTTTCCCTACCATTTGATTTCTAACCTTTACATTAATATATTAAATTGCTGTGCATGTGTCTCTAGTGATTTTACAATATAAAGATTAGTCTCTTTGTTGAAAGGAAAAGTACGGTAATTTCACCACAAATACAACACAAAAACATATGTGGTAATATTTAGTTCTCCTTTTTACTAGCCCTTCATTATTTTTCCTTTTACACACACACACACACACACACACACACATTTTTCACATGTTCTATTGTCTCTTAAATATCCATCTTTTAAAAAAAGAATTCTTTTTAAAATTTTTTTTTTAAAAACAAGCCAAAACACTACCAAAAAAAGAGATGAAAAGAGAATTATTGCAAGATAACTTTTCTTTTACTGTCATTAATAATTTATAGGAATTCAAGGTCAACTTGTTTTTCTAAATCATAGGAGAATTTAATTTTGAGTGTTTCTGTTAATGTTGGTCCTTGAATACGTCAGTACTCCATACTCAGTCGCTCCTTCTTCAGATTGATTGTGGCATTACTACCTTTATTTGCAGAAACATTATCAGCAAGCCTGGGAAGATGTCAAGATGACTGGCTATGACCTGAGAGCAGATGCCATTGGAATCAAGCATGCCAGGGCTTCCAGGGACATTGCCAGTGATGTAAGAGCTCCTCCTTCTCCATCCTTAGTGAACACTAAGGAGGAATCAGAGAGTGGTTAATAATGTGTTAATTTCTAATTTAATTACTCAGGAATGGAAATGTACATAATTGTTATTAGTTGTTGTTGATGATTGCCGTTGAGTCAAGCACAACTCACAGCAAGTGACCCTATGAACAAAAGGCCTGAATCCTTTCTATAACTATCATCATTTATCATTTAGAGTTTCCAGAGGTATGTTCTTCTAAAAGTCAAATCCAAACAAGGCTCACTGAACATTTTGAAGACCTTCTTTTATCTGTGCTTGATTCTTCTCAGCTTATATTTAAGTACACATTTTTATTTTTATTTCATTCTCTTGAGACTACCAGTTAGTTAGTAAGCAGACATGGTAGGATCAAGTAGGTACAGGGAGTTCTGTTGTTCCTCAAAGTCTGGCATTCATACACCACACTGATGGTTCCTGTAGTAATTTTATGCAGCACATTGACAAAGTTATGGGGTTTGGGTTTTGGTTTTTTTTTCCTTTCCATTCATTCACTGTTGTAAATTTTTCTCCCTACCCGCCCCCAGTTTACTTTTTTCTCTGGAAAAAAAAAAATTCTTTCATTGTTTATTCAATCCCCACCCATATTCCATTTTACTATGTAGCTCTTATTCTGGATTCTTGTCATGCCAAGAATACCAAATCATATCTTTCTTTTATACAGTTCTCTCACTCATCTGTTTCAATGCTGTGTACATTATTATCCCCTTTTTTTAGTTTTTATCCAACCCCCATGTCTTTCCTGTTTTATAACAGTGGCATATGCAGTATTTGTCTTTTTGTGAAAGAGATATTTCACTCAGCATAATGTCCTCCATGGTCACCCATTTTGTATAATATTTTGTGAGTTCTTTGTTTTTCAGTGCTGCATAATATTCCATTGTGTTAATGTACAAAAGCTTCTCTATCCGTTCATTTGTTGATGGGTGGTTTTGTTTTTATTAGTTGTGGTTTTTAAAAAAAGATAGTTCTTTCTTTTCAATAAATGCTAGAAAAATGTTCTTAGTTTTCTATTTAAGTAGTGTGCTAAATTGTAAAAGAAGTCTTTAAAACAAATTTATTGAAGCAAAGAATCAAGTTGATTTAAAATAAATTATGAAACAGTTTATGGTTCTTGTTTATGCTAAAGCATGGAAGGGTGTTAAAAGATATGTGATGTTTGAGAAATACTGGACAAAAGTTAATTAGGAGAATTTTCCTAAAGCACAGAGCTTGCTTTAAAGATTATCACCTGTTTTTGTGCAAATAGACAAAAGTATTATGTGCTGTATGAATAAGTGTACAATTTAGTTTATGGATTAAAGAAAAATAGTATCACTACCACCAGATGAAATTTTTCTGAGCATGATCTCTAGAAAAACTAAGTTGGGGAAAAACTCCTTTTCTTTCTTTTGTTCACATATACTAGTACCTGTATAAAACTGCTTATGAGAAACAGAAAGGCCATTATATTGGATGCCGCAATGCCAAGGAAGATCCTAAGCTGGCTTGGGCAGCAAATGTGTTAAAAATGCAGAATGACAGGCTCTACAAAAAGGCCTACAATGACCATAAAGCTAAGATCTCCATTCCCGTGGACATGGTATCCATCAATGCTGCCAAAGAAGGCCAGGCGCTAGCAAGCAACGTGGACTACCGCCAGTACCTCCACCAGTGGTCTTGCTTTCCAGACCAGAATGATGTGATCCAAGCCAGGAAAGCATATGACCTGCAGAGTGACGTAAGTGACGTTGTGTGGGGAGATCAAATGGGGACATCTTTCCCATGAAGAACATCTTCTATTGCTTTCCATGGTGACTGTTTTCAATACTTGAAAACTCAATCCCCTCACTTCAGTGTTTTACCACATTATTAGCTGACTACCTTCCTGCTGGGTTTGTTCAGAAAATTTTCATTTTCCTTCTTAACGATATTAGTAGGTATTTGATAGATTGCTTCATAAGGTGTATTATTTAGAGTCTATTAAACACAAACTTCCATGGCCTTTCTATTAAGTATTGAAGAAGGGCAGGTATGTCTTTTTTAAAACAAATTTCAAAGGTATGCTCTACCACTCACTAATTTCCTTTAGCAAATCTTCATGACATTATATTCTATTAACGTCTCCAAAACTCTTCTTTCAGATTAACTTATATTTTTTCCCATTTTATCTTTTGTAAATGATGAGTTCAACTAGGTTATTTACTTCCCATGTACAACGGATATATTCCTTTCTGTTTCTAAACATGATTCTTAAGCTTCAAGGAACACTTCCTTAAAATAAATTGTTTATAGTAAGAAATGCTCTCATTTGAGATATATTGCTAAGTGATAGATTTTGACTGAGGAAACGAATCTTCAGAATCCATATGTACCTTTCTTTAGAAATCTCTTCTTCAGAATTTGATTATCCGTAAAACTTTAAAGACCAAAACATATGTTATTATTCTCTTTTAAGTCCGAGAATGTCTAACATTTCTAAACCACTTAATACCATTTTAGCCTGAAATTTGCATCGTATCAACTCATTTTTAAAATCCCATTTTTGAGCAAAACAATTACTTTTTATAAACTTTGCTGTTATTAAGTGCCATAAAATCTATTTTGTTCAACAGACTAGAACTGCTCCAGGAGTTTTACTGAGCTGTTATCTTTATGACAACAAGTCACCAGGTCTTGAGTTGCTGGCTGGTTTTCAGTAGCCAATCCTTCAGTCAGCAGTTTCCAGCTTAACTATTGTACCACCAGGTCTCTTTTATCCCCTAAAATTAGTAACTAGCATTTAACTAAAGTAATTTGATTTGCTTTACCCACTTACCTATATCTGAGGAAGCAGGTTTACAAAGCCAATTAAATGCAAGTCTGATTTAAAGGAAGGTGCCGTCTTAATAAAAGAAAACTCAGCTGAGGTCAAAATTGTAGCGTGAGTGATGGAATGCTTAGTTACCCTTTAAATACACTTATTAGACATGCCATGTGCCAGGCATTGTACTATGTACTGATGGTACTGTGTGAAAAAATGAAGACAAAGACACCCTGTGCTCTAGACCTTAGGGAGTTCACAATAATAACAAAGAAAGAGATGTTAGTAAGAGTATATTAGTTTGTTTTTTGTTTTGGGGATTCTTTTTTTAAAAAAAAATGAGGACTGGATGATATAGAGTGTCAAGGAAAGAAAAGGAAGGAACATTTTTCTGAGGAAGTGATGATTTTGCTGGGAGATGAATGTGGAGTAGGTCTGTGAGGAGGAAGCAGGGAGTGGTTCACAAATAATGACCAACATAAACAAAGAGGTGTTTACCGCATGCAAACCACAAGCTGCCCACCAAGATCAGGCCAAAGGGAAGCATGTATGAGATAAGACTGAAAAAATAAGTTAGAACTGGTGTTACATTATCTGTTACCTTCTAGTCCATGCTGAGGATTTTTATCTTAAATCCAAAGGAAGCCAAAGAACAGGGAATAGTTTACACATTAGGTTAGAATTTCAGAAATATTATTCTAACTTGTGTCGAGAGCTCATGGAAGGTGTTACTTAAATGCCCCCTTGGTCTAATAAAATGATTACAGAACTCTCACTAAAATTCTTGTATGATCCCTCAAAACACCCACTTCATTCAAATGCCTACAAGCTCTCCAGCATAGACTCCTTGCCCTAGAAAACAAAGCACTGCGGTGCACACGAGGCATTATCTTGGTCAGGCCAATGCTTGGTTTGTATTATTATTTATAGAAAATAAAATGTAACATGAAAAACAGCTTCTCTATAGCTTTCTCTGTCTTTCCAGGCTATCTACAAGGCTGACCTGGAGTGGTTACGTGGCATTGGCTGGATGCCTGAAGGGTCACCTGAAGTACTGAGGGTCAAAAATGCCCAGGAGATTCTACGAGACAGTGTCTATCGGACGCCCGTGGAGAAACTCAAGTACACGAGTATCGTTGACACTCCTGAAGTGGTCCTCGCTAAAGCAAATGCTGAAAATATTAGCATTGTATGTTCTTTTTCCCCCTATATATTATAATTAAATTAGGACCATAAATAGGTAATAAATAATTAACCTGGTAGTATACTTCTATGATAACAATAATGCTGGTGATAATAACAGATTGTCTATGTAATGTGAATAAATTGTTTTATGATTGCTTATTAACTTTAAATAAATGCTCCAAGTATTATTAAAAGGTATTAAGAAGTTTTATTTCAAATTTTCATAACTTTTATGGAAAAAGCACTGAAAGTATTTGCCTTGGTGTGTGACTGTTTTGAATTAGAAAAGATGAAAATGGCAAAATTGCAAATTGTGACGTAATTTTGTTCTTATTATTGCTTCTCTTCATAGCCAAAGTACAGAGAAGTTTGGGACAAAGATAAAACTTCCATCCATATAATGCCAGATACTCCAGAAATTAATCTCGCGAGAGCAAATGCTCTGAATGTAAGCAATGTAAGTACAATCATGGACTCCTTCACTGTTTGGAAAATCATCTAGATGGAGCTATAAGATCAGGCATGAAACTCTTCATAGCCAGTTCTGAGGATGGAAAATCTCCTTGCCATCAGCCTTTGACCCAGAGGAAGGAGAAAGCGAATCTTGAGCTCTGAGTCACTAGACAGGGCCATTTCCTACTGAGTCAGTGTTAACATGACCCCAGGGTAAAGGGAAAGGACCAAGGAGACAGTCAAAAAAGTGAAAAGACACACAAACAAGAAATGGGAAGTAACTTTAGATTCGTAATAAAAAATAATTGTGAAAATTCTTTTGCAAAGCTCGTACAAATTATTTTCAAAAACTAGATGTGTGGTTGATTAGCTAAGAAATTAGAAACCACTAAGATTTGCTTGCAGGAAGAAAAATTGAAAACTTAAAATGAAAATATGGACAAGTTATTAAAGAATTTCCCCTGTCCTTTAAATGGTGGACTCACTCAGAAGATGTCACAGGACAGTTCTTCCAGAATGTCAAAGAATAAATAAAGTATGATGGAGCTTAAAGAAAGGGAGTTTTCCAACTACCAAATATTGTCAAAGATCATCCTACAAATGAAAGTAAACCAGTAATAGTAGGGAAGCCCTTAAGAAATCTATTGTCATATCAAATGAAATACAGTGTTTAAATATAGATAATAAATACATTAAAATTATTTGATACAAGCAAATGGCATCCATCCATAAATGCCAAAAGGTTTCCATAACACCGAATAATATATAAAAAAGGGGGGGAAACTCCATATGCTCCTCTTTAGATTTGAAAATTCATATGAACAAATCAACACCCTTTGTTGTCTTTTCAATAAAATCTTATTAAGAATAAAGGAATCTATTTATCAACATGACTAACCATGAAGTCTCAAATCAAAGGCCAGCTACATCCTCAGTAAGCAAACGTGCCAGTAAAAAAAAAAAAAGCAGGAATAAAACAAAGATTTTCATTAACGTTATCATTGTCATGTATTTTTTGGGAAGTAATTCTATGAAAGTAAAAATAAGAGATAAATATTTCAAAGAAAGAGAAAAATTATCAGTATTTTCAGAAGAAATAATACATGCCCTGAAAAAGAAAGAGGATTGATTGAAATGCTATTGGATGGCTGATACAAAATTAAAGTTTGACAAAATTTAAAGGCACCACTTTCAAAGATTTTTGAGAGCTGTTAGTATAAAATAATTATACCTAAAAAGAAACTTATTACCTTAGTGCACTTCACTGGAGTTGGAACTTTGAGTTTTTGCAGAAAAACAATAAATCTTTGTGAGAGAATGAGCCTGCCAAGCAAAACTTTTTGCAAAATTTTTGCAAAGTGACTCCATCAACTCTATTAAAATGAGCTGCTGGGGGTCTATTTTCTTTTGGATATTTGCAGTGAAAATAAAGTTTTAGGCTACAAAAATATTGAGGAGTTTTTAAAAATTATAGTTTTACAATTATAATTTTAATATAATTCACTGTTTATACCAAGTGACTAGATTCAGCTTCAGTTCTGTCCACAAGCACTTTTGGCAGAAAAGTTCTGAAAAATCCTGTGTGATTCCTTTTCCATGACAAATTAGCTCAAAACACTAAAATTTTACCATTTACTATCATCATGTAAGCAAGATCAGCATTTGAACAGTGTATTGCTTCTAGTTATTGAGAATGCCTTGCACTTTGGAAGAAATTTAAAAAGAAACCCAACTCATTTGATAGTAAACAAAATGTGATCTTTTCTCAACATGTGGTACAGTTATTCCTATAGTCCTGATAAACTTCACAGTTCAAAGGCACTCCTATCACTTTAAAAAACTTTGCTTTGCAGAATATTTGGGTAAGATTTTGTGAATAACCAATAATTTTGAAATAGACTGGATTATTTAATCTTCATACCATATAAGTAAAATATTTGTATTTATCAGACAGAAAAGCTGAGATTTAAAAGTTTAAGGAATTTACATGAATTCTCAAAGGCAGTAGATAAAACATCAGAGCTCAAGGCCATCAATATATTTTATGTCTGTGTGAAAGAAAATAGATATTTGAGCCATGTAAATAGGCAAAATTTACCATTGGGAAAAATAGGGTCATACTATATACAATAAAATAAGTAAAAATCCAAAAGATAATATGACAAATATTCACTAAACATTTGCTGATATACATATAGATGAGACCAGTACTTTTTCTTTTGTACAAAAAACTAGTCAATGTTTAAAGTAAACTCATCCAATATTCATGTCAAAACCTGGATAAAAATTCATACACAATATGTCCATGACTGCAAGAACAAAATTTATGAGCATTTATTTCTCAAATATCCAAAGTCTCTGACACTGTCAATAGTTGAAACTATCTCCTCTTTCTACACTATAAGGGAGCTCTGATGGCCTTATAGTGGTAAGAAGCTGCGCTGCAATCCCAAAAGCACGTAATTCAAATCCACCGGCTGCTCCACAGGAGAAGGACAGGCAATCTCCTCTGGTGCAGTGTACTGCCTCTGAAAACCCTCTGAGGGCTCAGCTACGAGTTGGTTCCGATACATTAAATTAATTCTGTCTCAGATGATGGAAAGAACTGATTAAAAGGGAATGTATGATTAGGCATTACTTGTATGAGAGAGATACATTACAAAGTGGACTGGGGAGGGAAGAGGGAGGGTAGGAGGGAGGAAATTGTGCAACAGTGAATGAGTAGTTTTTTAAAAAGTGAACTAGGGGAGGGAGAGGGAGGAAACTTTTCTGTAAATTTTGATTAAAATAACAAAATAAAATTTTCTATTATTAATAAAAAATAGAGAAATTAATTTTTCTAGTCTTTCTAACATTATTAACATAAAATACATTTGTTTAAATATGTAAATCTACATTTAAATATATTTGAAAAGTAATCTGTAAGATAGCCTCAGTTAATTTTTAATTACCTCACTTAATTTAACTAAAGAGCATTATCATGAAAAAGTAGCTCTTAATCCAGTTGTGGGTTAGCAGAATAGCTAGCATTCTCAAATATACCATCATTCCTGTAAGACTATCTCAGACATTGTATTGGGAAGAAAATGCAAATGTAAAGTTTTTCATTTTAAATATTATAAAACAGAAGTGAACTCTGAAAGGTTAAATCATTAAATGAAAGAATCTGATGTTGCTGGGATGTGCTGTTGGGTTGGGACTGACTAATCGATGACACTCCAGATGGTTTTTAGAAGCAGTAAATGGCACTAAATACTAATTTTCTCCTGCACCAAATTTGGTGGGTTCAAACTACATGTGTTTAGATTGGCAGTACAGCTCCTGACCATTAAGCCCCCAGAGCTCCTTAATATTCCCAGTACTTCTAGAATAAAACAGAAGCAACTACACCCTCTACATTACACATAAGACCATAAGCCATGAACAACCACAAGCTATGATTACAATGAAAAAGAACTCTTGTCAAGCTCAGGACTCCAGACACCATTGCTTATCCCAACACAGCGGTTACAGAGAATAACACTTTTCTTTAAATTCTGGGGCTTAGTAACTGTTAATACTAGTTGTGCATTTGGAATTATTAGAAAATTGAATTTGTAACAATATCTTGGGTTCTTTTCTTCTCTTTAGAAAATTTACCGAGAAGGCTGGGATGAGGTGAAAGCAAGCTGTGATGTCCGGCTGGATGCTATCCCCATCCAGGCTGCCAAGGCCTCCCGGGAGATAGCCAGTGATGTAAGTGCCGTTTTTTAACTTCTCAGTTTTTAGACAAATACCCTGCATGTATCAAGAGTACACACTGTGACCCATCTGCTTTGTTTTCCCATCCTCAGTATAAGTACAAGCTTGACCATGAGAAGCAAAGGGGGCACTACGTGGGCACTCTCACAGCCAGGGATGACAACAGGATCCGCTGGGCCCTCATAGCCGACAAGCTTCAGAATGAACGAGAGTACCGGCTGCAGTGGGCCAAATGGAAGACCAAGATCCAAAGCCCAGTAGACATGCTTTCCATCTTACATTCTAAGAAATGTCAGACTCTGGTCAGTGACATTGATTACCGTAATTATCTCCACCAGTGGACATGCCTGCCCGACCAGAACGATGTGATTCAGGCCAAGAAAGCCTATGAGCTTCAAAGTGATGTGAGTGGACTGCATTTCATGATATGTGCTTCTGCCAGTTGGCTGTGACTCTCAGAAAGTTTATAGCATTAAAACCTTGTATTATCATGTCAGGTCTGTCCACAGCCAAGAATGTGGTATTAGGGAGAACTTGTGGAGGATATCAAAATCATCAAAGCCGTGAAGGCCCTATCCTTTGTATCAAGAGATAAATAGTGACATGAACATAGTTCTTAATTGTATTGGGTTAAAAAAAACACTGAGAAAATATTCCTGTAGAATTTAAGTAGCAATCAAGGTTTATATCAAGAGTCAAATATTGTCTACTTGTAGACAGAAAATAGCCATAATTGTGGGCTTTTACAATTGATACAATATTTAAATTTTTTAATAAGTTGTTAAGATTTTTAAATCAGAGAAATTTTACATTTAAATCTAGCTTTCACAATTCTTTTAAGTGTCAGAGTAGATGACTCTCAACCTGAATTTCATCTTGGCAATAAAAAATGGGGTGGGGGCTACCCTCTTTTTAAGGACAAAATGCATTCTCCATAGCAATATCTAATTCTAAATAAAATATTTCTTTACTTAAAAAAAAGCCTTTTCCAGCTTGCCATACTACCTGACCTCCTAATTAAGTTACTTGAGTTACCTGTCTGGCTTCTTGAGTACATCTGGAATTATAGAGTATTTAAACTGCATTTCTCTTCCAGATCAATAGGTCTGGTAGACAAGACCATATGGCTTAGAATTGCTACATTTCTCTTACCTTGGTCTTGTTTCCACAGGCTGTTTACAAGTCTGACTTGGAATGGTTACGTGGAATTGGATGGATGCCAAATGATTCCGTTTCTGTCAATCATGCCAAGCATGCTGCGGATATCTTCAGCGAGGTATTCCAATGTTACCCTGCATGTTCAAGACACTCCCCAAAAGGCTGACATAAATACAGAAGCCCATAGCAGCAATTTGAATGACTTTAATTCAGACCAAGCATGAAGTTTGTCTTCCAAAGTAATCCTGTACTACCCCTATTACATACGCCACCAAATCCATAACATAAGACCCAGCTTAAACCAAAACAGAAAGGTAAACTTAATGCTGTCAAGTCAATTTTGACTCATTCAGTCTTAGCAAGACAGAGTAGAGCTGCCTGCCCCACAGGGTTTCCCAGACTGTAACTCTTTGGATAAGTGACCCAAACAACTTTCTCACTTAGAGCAACTGCTAGCTTCAAACTGACAACCTTTTAGTTAGCAGTCAAGTGCACTTAACCACTGTACCAGCAAGAATCTCTCACTTATGCTTCAAATTGCATAAATGACAAAATTCTCTTGTCAGCAATAACACTGTGCTTAGATATTTGTCAGGTTAAGAAAATGTGATATAGGTACAGTGGTACACATTATGCATTGTATAACTCTGGGAGCTAGGCAAACATGCCACTTGAAAATCTGTGGGATTCACAGAAGCCAGTCCCTTTGTTTACAAAAAAAGATGTTGAAAAGAAATTCTAATAGCCATGAAGAGGTTATTCAAATAATGCACGCTCGCTCTCTGCTTCTGGTAAGGATAAATAGCTGCCAGGTGATGCCAATTTTATTACACACAATAGAAAGAAACCTTGCCCAGTCCCTACAGTCACCTATAGTCATTCTATAGTCACCAACAATTTTGCCAATCTACGGCACCAGGGGAATCCTTCACCGTCATTTCCTTCCAATTTGCCAAACATCATGTCTTCCTCTAGCAATTGATTCCTCCTGATAATGTATCCTAAGCAAGTAAGTTGAACAACGTTTGTCATGATCCATAAAGATTTCATTGGCTAATAGATTGCCAGCTCGTTCTTCCTAGTCTACTTTCATCTGGAAGCTGTCCACCATAGATATTTAAAATACCTGTGGTATAGCTTCTAGAATAACAGCTAAGTGCAAGCCACTGCAACACAACAGACTCAATGGGGTGGTAGAGTGGTGCAGAAGGACCCTTGAAATTTACTGTCTCTTTCTCAACTCACACAGGATCAGAGGCCATATCTTTGACGTAAACCTTTTTTTTTTCTTTTCTTTTCTCATCCCTGTAGAGCAAATATCGCACAAAAATAGAAACTCTCAACTTTACTCCAGTGGATGACAGAGTTGATTACGTGACAGCAAAGCAGAGTGGCGAGATCCTCAATGATGTAAGTGCATGGCTGTCATTGTAAAACCACACCAACACAAGGTATCTGTTCCAAAGCTTTTCCACTTATTGAAACCCAGCACGCAATCTGTCTGAGATACAGATTTTAATAATTGACATTATTGATATTGGCAAATGTTTGGACAATATCATATTTTCTTAACATTAAGTAACTGACCCTCTATTAATTTTAGATTAAGTATCGGAAAGATTGGAATGACAGCAAATCGAAGTACACGCTCACAGAAACCCCTCTACTGCACACTGCCCAGGAGGCAGCCCGCATACTGGACCAGGTATGAGTTTACCCAGACCCCTGGTGTTTGGAGTAGAGACAGAAATGCAGGCAACTCTTTCTGAGATTTAAGCAGATGATTTAACCTTCAGTCCTGATTCGCCTTTGTAACCTTTGGTCTTGTTCTGTCTTTCAGTACCTGTACAAGGAAGGCTGGGAGAAACAAAAAGCCACAGGTTATATTTTGCCTCCCGACGCTGTGCCTTTTGTCCATGCCCATCACTCCAGCGATGTTCAGAGTGAGGTAATTCACCCCTGTGGCAGGGTACTTAGCAAAGGTGAACCTTGCCTGACAGGACCCATAGCTTTGCCTGAAAGGTGGAATCCTGCAGAGGTCCTATACAGTTTGAAATGCTGAGTTGGCTTGGTGATAACTGACAAACCTGTTCCCCTTTTGACCCCTTCCCAATGGGCTTTAACTTTTCTTCCTTTTTTCTTGAATATGTTAAAAGCTACTACTTACAAAATGTCAAAGTTCTTTACATTATCCTATATTCTCTGGCCTCCTTGAAATCTCTAGGCCTACCATGAAAATAAAGTTAAAACATAAGTAAGAGTTTTTCTATATTTTTAGTTGGTTTTTAAATATTTATTTATTTCTATCAGCAACTGTCCCCTTTATTCTCAGAGGTGTCACACAAAAGGCTGGGAGGTGTATTTGCTGATGTCCCCTAGGGGAGGGCCAAGCTTCCTCTGGTCCTGTGTTTTGGTCAAAGCTGACAGAACCTGTGTTCTTCTCTCCCTCTAGCTGAAGTACAAAGCTGAACACGTAAAGCAAAAGGGCCATTATGTTGGTGTTCCGACCATGAGAGATGATCCGAAGCTGGTTTGGTTTGAGCATGCTGGCCAGATTCAGAATGACAGACTCTACAAAGTGGACTATCACAAAACAAAGTCCAAAATCAATATTCCTGCAGACATGGTCTCTGTCTTGGCTGCCAAGCAGGGGCAGAACCTTGTCAGTGACATTGATTACCGTAATTACCTGCACCAATGGACATGCCATCCTGACCAAAATGATGTCATTCAGGCAAGGAAGGCCTATGACCTGCAGAGTGATGTAAGTGATCTTTACTTCTTAATTGTTTGGAAGTATATGTTATACCCTGGAAATAAATGCAATATTCCAGAGCTGCCTTTGAAGCTTGGAGAAATATTTTTTTACGGTGAGAAAAATTTATATTTAGAATTAGTCCGCTGGACTCAGTTTAGATGATCCCAATTTTGTTGGCAACATCCAAAGCATCATAATCAGGAGCAAGTAGAACATATGCCTTCTTCTCTCCATCAGGCCTAATCAAAGTGTTGACCTTGGCCACATCAGTGTCATAGAGCTTCTTTACAGCTTGTTTAATTTGGTGCTTGTTGGCTTTGACATCCACAATGAACACAAGTGTGTTGTTATCTTCTATCTTCTTCATAGCTGACTCAGTGGTCAGGGGAAATTTGATGATGGCATAGGGGTCAAGCTTGCTTCTCCTGGGGGTGCTCTTCTGTTGGTATTTAGGCTGCCTTCAGAGTCTCAGTGTCTTAGGCTGCCGGAAGGTGGGTGACCAGATCTTCTTTGTGTTTTTTTTTTTGGTTTTTTTTTTTTTGGCTGTGGACGCCCTTCAGGACTACCTTCTTGGCGTTTAATGCCTTTGCTTTGGCTTCAATTTTGGAAGAGGCAGGGGCTTCCTTCTTCGCTTTCGGTGCCATCTTCGAAAAAGCTGGAGAAATACGTATTTCCCCCCCCCCTTACACCGTGGAAAGAAATTGAGGCTGATAGACAAAGATCAGGGCAATGATTTATTAAAACTTAGTTTACTGAGTGTGCATTTCTGAATAACATTCAAAACCAAAGCAAAGTTTTTAAAAAATGCTTTTGTATACCTCTGTCACTAACAGCTCTTGACTCACATGTACATAGAAAGTAATTGTTGTTTTGTTAAGTGCCGTCAAGTTGAATGTGACTCAACCCTATGAACAACAGATCAGAACTCCATTTTTATCCTGTTCCATTCTCACACTTTCTGACACACTAGAGCCCATTGAGGCAGTCACTGTGTCAGTCCACCTGCTTGAGAGTCTTCCTTTCCATTAGTTGATTTAAAATTAAAATAAGCATGGGTGGAAATTGGGATCCAGTTTGATGGTTTAATTTTTTATTGGTTCTCACTTATTCATATTTATTACAGCATCTCATTAAATCTTTACTGTACTTTGCCCTTTGCTTCACCTTGTGCACTATCCACTAGGCTTTTTTTGGGAGGGAGGGTAGTTTACAATATTAAATGACAGCATAGGCAGAGGGCTAGAAATGCCCTGATCTTGCTTTGCCAAGTTATTTATTCCTTAAAACATTTATGGAGATATTTGCAAGTGATCAAACCAAAAGGGAAACCAAGTACTGATTAGATGCCTGAGGAGCCAGTATAAACTCACACAGAATTTTAGTAAAGCTGGGATAGGAAATGTTACTTAGGCTACCTACCATTTAGGTTGAATCAAGACCTCTGGCACTGGGTCATCTGTGGGGAACAGATGTATGGTGAAGACTTGACTGGTCAGGCACAGGCAAACTACCCTACCTGGGGTTTCTCATTAGAACTAAGAGTGAAACAGAAGTCAGAGACAGTACCTATAATATTGTTGTTGTTGTTGTTGTTGTTGTTGTTGTTGTTGTTGTTGTTGTTATGTGCCATTGAGTCACTTGCAACTCACAGTGACCCTATGTACAACAGCCCTAAACCCTGCTTTATCCCTTGCCAAACTCTTTGAATCCAACACACCTATCCCCATTACCCCAGTGACTGAATCAATCCATCTCTTCGAGGGTCTTCTCCTGTACTGTCCCTCCACCCTCCCAAGCATGCTGTCCCTCTCCAAGGACTGGCCCCTCCTTAGAACATGCCCAAAGTATGTCAGATGCAGTTTCAGAATCCTTGCTTCCAAGGAGCAGCCTGAATTAACCCAGGACAAACTTGTTTGTTCTCTTGGCAGTCCATGGTATATTTAACATCTTCTCCCTTTCTATTATCCCTAGTCATTGTCCAGCTCTCTAATGCATGCAAGTAATTGCAAAGACCATGGCCTGTATCAGGTGCACCTTACTCTCCAGACAGAGATTTTTGCTCCTCAGTACCTTGGAGAGACTTTCCCAATGCAATTCAACTTTTAATTTCCTAACTGCAGGTACCAAGAGTGTTGAGCCAAGCAAACTGAAGCTGTCAACAATCTCAATAGGTCCTGAAATTGAGCATCCTGCCTCATTAGTTGCTATAGCATAATGACTTAATAGGCATTAATGTGGAACATTAATCAAATTCACCCCTCCTTTTCATCTGGTATCAAGCTCTGGTCACCTAGCCATAAAGAATTGCACTGCCAGCCCAAAGGCACACAGTTTGAATCCGCCAGCTGCTCTGCAGGAGAAAGTGGGCAGTCTCCTCCTGTATGATTAGCTGCCTCTGAAAACCCACTGGGAAAAAACCCACTGGAGAGCAGCTATGAGTGGTTTCCGACTTGATGGTATTCATCAAGTACTTCATCTGGTGTAGGGTGGCTAGAAGCAGGAAGGGAGAAGACAGAGGTATCCTTGGCCTGAGATGACACCTCCTCCCCTTTTCTACAATATGACTACTACTAGCCTGTGCAATTTCTTTTTAGCTTAAATATCCCACATACTTCCACAAATCCAAAAGTTTCAAATCCATCTAAAAACACAATCTCCTTGTAAAAGTCTGTTCTCGTGCTACAGTAGGAAATAGTAGCTCCTTTCATGACTCCCATAGTGCTTGGATGGTCTTGTCCATGATCTGTACCACTTTTTACTTTGTAAATTATTTCTCTTTACTCCTTAAAAAACCCCAAACCTACAGAAAACAAGTTTCCATGCAGTCAATTCTGACTCATGGAGACCAGTGTGTCAGAAAGGCTCCCAAGGGTTTTCAGTGGCTGGTTGTTTTGGGAAGTAGGTTGCCAGACGTTTCTCAGACCTGCAACTTTTGATTAATAGTCGAGCTTATCAACTGTTTGCACCACCCAGGGACATCTCTTTACTCCTACTTTTTCCTTATTTATGCTTATTCTTCAGAGAACCTACTTCAGTACTTTAATCATAACATGTTTAAGAAATAACACTCAGATAAACAAAAGAAAACATAATAGAAAGAATGAGAAAATAGTCACTATAGAAATCCTTAAAATGCTTCCAGAACATTTTTTAAGTCATCTCTTTGTTGTCTTATGTCTGTGTCCTTTAAACATGCATCATATCTGTCTTCCCACTTGCAGAATGTCTACAAAGCTGATCTGGAGTGGCTTCGAGGCATTGGTTGGATCCCACTGGATTCTGTGGACCATGTGAGGGTTACTAAGAACCAGGAGATGGTGAATCAGGTATACAAAGTCATCCCCTTTTTTATTTAATACTTTCCTTTTGCCTGCATGTAGAGGAAGGTATCCTGAGGTGATGAACATTTTGTAATCTTCTCTATTTCTTTGCAGATAAAATACAAGAAAGATGCTCTTAACAATTATCCTAATTTTACAAGTGTGGTAGATCCTCCAGAGATTGTTTTGGCCAAGATTAATGCAGTCAATCAAAGTGATGTAAGTTTATTTTGCAAATGAGGAAGCACATAGATTGGAGAGTTATCAATCCTTGAATGGACTTGATTAATTTTTAGTAATTTTTTTATTAAAAAAATTGGCTCTAAGTTTTAAGATAATGTTTTGAAGATAAAGTATCTTAAAAGTCACTGGAAGTGGTTTGCTATTTCTTCTTTAGAATAACATTTATATTCTTGTCCAAATTATTCTGTTAGCTAAGATGAACTGATGTTCATTCAGATAGCTGATTCGTTTTACTTCTAAAAACAGACTGAGAACTTCTGAGCTTTTTGGCTAAGCATCACTGTAGGTTAATTATTATGTTATCAGATAGGTTGTAGGAACTTACCTTTATTATAATCAAATGGCTTTTTTCTGTTTCTTTTTCTCCCCTTAGGTGAAATATAAAGAAACATTCAACAAAGCCAAGGGCAAATATATATTTTCTCCAGACACACCACATATCACCCACTCCAAAGACATGGGGAAACTCTACAGCACTGTGAGTTTTATGTGATGTATATACAGACTGGGTTTTAGTTTTAAGCTTAATATTCATATTAATGGCTGATTTTATGAATAATTGAACTTATAAAAATATCTTTATTGTATTTAATTTTTCATTTGCAGTAGCACATTATTCAGGGTAAGGAGCATATCATCAGCTGGTAATTTTTTATTTCCAGTGATATGCTAGACATTGTTTAAGGCTCCGAGGAGCTAAAACTCAATGACATACACTCTTGAAGAGCTTATAGTCCCATGAAAGAACCAGATATGCATGTAAATAGATCATGATGTAAGAAGTGCTGAAAGAAGTCAGCAACTGAGCAACTACCAACAGGGATAAGGGAACAAAGGCTGAACCTTCTTAGGAACTATGTAGAAACATATCCAGCCAACAGAGGACTTGTCCTCCAAAACTTAATCTAGCTATCTTAACAAGGATGGGTGTGCATTTGATTGTCGATCCACACTCTGCGGAACATGGTTTTTGGTGATTCTCTCCCTGGGTACAAGTTGCTGTTACTTTTCCAGAATTGTAAATACATTTAAGATGTACCATCACTGAGAGTCTATAGATGACATTTCAAAGCACTCTGCTCTCTTATTAGACAGATGACTAAGACATGTAGAAATCTGTCTAGACAGATGTATATAAAAAACATGCCTTTTCTTAAACACAAATATTTCACCAGTTTTTTCAGTGGTACCTGGAAGAAGGTGGACATAAGTTCTGTTGTTGCACATTTCTTTGTTCTAGATACTGTACAAAGGAGCATGGGAGGGAACTAAGGCCTATGGCTACACTTTGGATGAGCGTTATATTCCTATTGTTGGAGCCAAGCATGCTGACTATGTAAACAGTGAGGTCAGTATGATATTTTTCTTCTCATGGGTTTGAGGGCTCGGTGGGTGATTTTTAATGTTATTTTGAAAATGTTTCTGAGTGTGATTCAATTGGAAGTTTATGAAGAAACTGGCTTTTCATTCACTCATTTCTACAGATTTCTCCCCTTCCTTCTCGCCTTTATTCCCTAATGCATTTCCTCTATCAGTTTGTTAGTTGGATTTCTCATAATGTCTTATTATGTTAGTTTTTTTAAAAAAAATAGTGTCTTATACTTGAGCTGAAAGTTTCACAGCAAATTAGTTTTTCACTCAATAATTCACACACATTGTTCCATGACGTTAGTTACAATGTCCACAAGTCTATAACCATTACCTTGATTTCCCCACTTGCATTTCTCTGGCATCCCTTTCTCCTCCTGCCTTCTTATCTTTGTTGTAGGTTGAGGTTGCCCTTTTGGTTGCATTATTTCATTGTTCTAAAGAGTGCATTCCTCATGAGTCTTATTTATTCTGAGGACCAATCTATTATTTGGAGTGTTGATCTCCAGTAGTGTCTTCAGTTCCTTGTTAGAAGAATGATTTAGAGAAATAATCTCAGGGGTTCCTCCAGTCTCCATAAGACCAATAATTCAGGTCTCTTTTATAAATGAGTTTTGTTCTACATTTTCTCCCATTCTAAATGGGATCTTCTGCTGTTTCTTTGATCAAAACAGTTGGTAGTATTAGCTTAACACCACTTCTGGTCTCAAACTAGAGGAGGCTGTGGTTCATGTGGGCCATTCATTAGTCCTGTCAAGTATTTGCTTCCTACAGTCTTTGTGCTCATTTCTCCTTTGCTCTGTGCAAAAACAGATGAATATTTGTATCTTAGATGGTCATTTACTACTTTTATGATCCAAGATACTAGTTTGCTGTTAAGCAAACTAGGATGTAGAACATTGTCTTTGTATACTTGTTGTTTGATGCCACCAAGTCGTAGATGACTCACAGTGACCCTATGAACGAACAGCCCGAGCACTGTTCATACATAGAGTTTCCAGAGGCAAGCCATTTTGGAAGTGGATGCTGCTCCTGCTTCCAGGCTTGATTTAGTTGGGAAGCTCCAGCCAACACTGTCCACCATGGGTACCCATTACCACGATTGGCACATCACTGTCACAGTCTTCAGCATCACAGCAACCTCTTCGGCTTGGTATACTGAGTTCTCTTAATTCATCTAGATATACTCTGAGACTATTGTCCTTACCCAGTAGCTCAGTCTCTCAAAATGTTTAAAGGTATTTAATTATAGCTAATAAGTTCCCATAGTTGTGCCTCTATTTGCTCTAATTAAAATATTTTTATTGTTGTGCACTGTTGAATTGGAACCATCCATAGCTGATCCTCCAGTGGGTTTTTAGAGGTAATTTAATCACGTAAGAGGAGATTGCCCAGCCTTCTCCTGCAGAGCTGCATGCCTTCAGGATTATAGCACAATTCTTTACCATTAGGCCACCATAACTCCCTAATTAATCTATAGATATATTAATATATCATGTCGTTATAGACATATTAATATATCATATATATAACATATAGATATGTATGTAGAAGAATCCATAACCATAGCTATTTATAGGGAGCTTTGGTAGCCTATGGGAAAGAAGTTGCATTGCAATCCTGAGCTGCTGGAGAAGAATGGGCAATCTACTCCAATGCAATTACGAGCCTCTTAAAAGCCAACGGAGGGTCAGCTACGAGTCGGTTTCGAATCAACGGTACACAACAACAACATACCTGTTATGTACAAGGGCATAGTCTCACCTCATACAAACTCTCATATACCTATCTAGCATACTAATATACCTACTTACAAATTATTGTTATTACTGTTAAAGGATTAGTTGCCCTTTATTCTTACATACTGCTCAGTCTCTTCCTTGACCTTGGTCATGTGGTGGTGACTTCTGCATCTTGTGTGTTATTTTTATCTTCACAGAATTAGCACATGTCTACCATCTAGTTAGACATTCTCCCGCCCTCTACTTCCCTAGCCTTAATAACTATCAAATAATACGTCTTTCTGGGCATAAACTTATTCTTGAATTTTTATACTAGTAATGTCCTACAGTATTTTCCTTTTGTGGTTGACTTGTTTAGGATCCTCTAGATTTATCCAGATTGTGAGATATTTCATAGATTCATGCTTATTCTTTACTGTTGCATTGTATGCCATTGTATACATGTACTACAATTTATTTACCCATTCATTCATTAATTGGCATTTAGGTTGTTCCCATTTTTTTCTATTATGAATATGCATATACCTGTGTCTATTCATGTCATAACTCTTATTTCTCCCAGGAGCTGGGATTACTGCGTGATGCGGTATTTCATTTCTAGATTTTTATGGAAATATCATAGCATTTTCCACTGTGGTTGAATAATTTTTCAATCCCACCAGCAATGTATGAGAATTCCAATGTCCTCCCCCCCAACCTGGCTAGTATTTGTTGTTTCCTGATTTTATTTTTATCAGTATTGTTATAATTTTGTAGTTTTTATTTGCACTTTTATAATGACTGGTAATCAAGAGCATCTCTTTATATATTTAGCCAAGTAAATGTTTTCTTTCATGAAGTCTCTACTCATATTCTTTGCCCATTTTTAAATTGGACTGTGTGTTCTTTAGTTGTTGAGGGCTGGAGTTTCCTAAAAATTTCAGAGTTTAGACCTTTGTCAGAAGATGTTGCCTAAAGTTTTTTCTTCCCAGTCTGTAGGTTCTCTTTTTTCTCTTTTTCTTTTTAATGATGTCTTTTGATGTGCATGAATGTTTTCTTTTTAAGTGGTTCTTCTTTTACTTCTGCTATTCATACATATTTACATATGTTTGATAGTCTATTTATTCTATAGCTTAAGGCCCTAAACTATATCCCAATTTTTTTCCCTTTCTTTAGGGGGTTTTAGTGTTTTAATTTTAAGGTTTAGATTTAAGTTTTTGAAACATTTTTAGTTAGCTTTGGTGTATGTTTTGAAATATGAATTCTATTTCCTTTTTCTACAAATGGTTCTCAAATTTTACCTGTACCATTTATAAAAGAGGGAGCTCTAATGGCCTAGTGGCAAGAAGCTGCACTTACAATCCCAAAGGTTTATGGTTCAAATCCACCAGCTAATCCTCAGGAGAAGGATGGGCAGTTTCCTCTCTTGTCATTTGCTGCCTATGAAAACCCACCGGAGGGTCAGCTATGGGTAAGTTTTCTGACTCAGCACACAACAACAGCATTTGTAAAAGAGGTTAGCTCTTTGACATTTAATGGACATCAGCCCTTTATTGGAGAGCAGCTGTCCATTGCCAGATGACTTGTTTCTGGAGTCCCGATTCTGTCCTGTTCATCTATATGTCTATTATTTTACTAGTACCTGGTTGGATTTATGGATCTTTGGTGGTGGAAAGCACTGGTTGGAAAACCTAATAATTCTTGATTTTGTTCCTATTTCACAGCTTAAATACAAAGAGACATATGAAAAGCAGAAGGGCCACTACCTAGCTGGGAAAGAAATCAGCGAGTTCCCTGCTGTGGTTCACAGTCTGGATTTCCAAAAAATGAGGAGTGCGGTAAGCAAAATGTTCACCATTTGTGAAAACACTTAAAGTTACCAGTGTGTATGCCTACTTAATTACCTGCCCTATCAGTCAAGATTAATTTAGGGGAGAAGGTGGGAAGGAATGAATTCTTCTTAAAGATTCCCCCATTCCTGCTAGCTAGCCTTACGTACTTCTCGATGGTTCTATTCGTCTTCTGTTTTCTTCCTTTTCCCACTGCTGAACACATAGTAAAGGCTCCGTATTTGGAAAGGTCATTATTTGCTATGTGTTATAAACTGGTGGGGAAATAAAATACTAGGAAAAACCCTAATAAACTATCATTTTAAAGGATCATAATCTGTTCTGAAGCTTCTACTCTCTATTAGAAATGAAACTATAAAGGAGGTTGATTTAAATAATTTACATTTTAATTCCCTTTGTATTTTTTTTTTTTAGTTGAACTACCGAAGGCATTATGAGGACACCAAAGCAAATGTTCATATCCCCAATGACATGATGAACCACGTACTGGCTAAAAAGTGCCAGTACATCCTCAGTGACCTGGAGTATCGGCACTACTTCCACCAGTGGACTTCTCTTCCAGAGGAACCCAAAATTATACTTGCCCGAAATGCCCAGGAGATCCTGAGTGATGTATGTACTTCCTGCCCTGTATCTGTATATTCCTATTACCTTATATTCACACACACTTATTTAATACAAAATACCACAAATAACAACTCTTTGGTATAAGGCCTCTAGGCTTAGGACGTCTATGTTAACTATCTAATCTAATACAAAACTAAGACTTAGGTGCCCCCTAGTGGCAAAGATGGTGAAACTCTGTTTCACGTACTTTGAGCATATTGTGATGAAGGGCTAGTCCTTGGAAAAATAGATCATGGTGGGAAAGGTGGAGGGTCTGAGGAAGAGAATAAGGACTGTAACAATGGACTCAAGTATATCAGAGAATGGTGCAGGACAGGGCAAGGTGCAGATCTGTTGTTCATACGGTTGCTATGAGCCATAGTCAACATGATGGCACCTAACAACAATAAGACTTAGGTATTGCTTTCATCCTAAACCAGAGCACTAAAGATATTTCAGCTGCTGAGAGATCTACCTAATGACCGTTAAGCATTAAGCACCACCAAGAATCAATAAGAAATTAATAAAACCCTCAGTTGTAAATGTAGTTGGTACCTACCACATTTACTGTTCACTCTATCTTACAGAATGTATACAAAGAGGACTTGAATTGGCTGAAAGGCATTGGATGCTACGTTTGGGATACACCTCAAATCCTGCATGCCAAGAAATCGTATGACCTCCAGAGTCAGGTGAGCCGATCTTCCTGGAAGGACTGACTCTTTATAGGTCTTTGGAATCCGTGTTGCATCCGGTGGGCTGATAACTACACTATCTCTTATATGTAAGCAAAGAAAACTGCTTTAACAGTGCATTATCAAGTGAGCCCAAAGTCTTTGCCCTAGAAAACCTCTTTTTGTTGGTCTTTTCTGGTGTTAGGCCTTCTCTCTTGTATCTTAAGACACTGATGTTTTAACAGAACGTTATTAGGAAAGTATGCCACAGTGAATTACTCTCAAATATCTATACCTTAATGGTTCCAGCTAACTTGCAAACAGTACGATCAAATGCATAAATAAAATTTTAAGACAAATTTGTTATCTAGAAAATTTACAGAATGTGGTTCAGCTCTGACAGTACAGGTATGATGAAAAATCAAAAGTAACAATGTCAAAGATGAAAATTGGCATGTCAATGGCAACAAAGTGAGGAAATAGACTGGATAAAGACCCAAATCCTACACTGGGGTAAGAGAAACTGTTTATTTTGGCAGCCATGTAAAGTTTGCATCCACTTCCTAAACAACATGCCTCTGGAAACTCAATGAACTTTGAGAAATGATAATAGTCATAAAAAGGCTTCAAGTCTTTTGTTCATAGGATCGCTGAGTTGTACTCAACTCGACAGCAATCAACAACAATAAAGTCTGCAAGACTGTAGAATTACAGTCCTTTTCTTTTTTTCAGGATTAAATCAGAAACCCAGAAATAAGTGAAAGCCACAAGTTAGCAAAAACTGTTGCAGTTGGTGACAGACCAGTATTTTTCCATTTGTGATTATTGTTCTCTTTGCAGATACAATACACGGCAGCAGGTAAAGAAAACCTAAAAAATTATAATATGGTCACAGATACACCAGTTTATGTGACTGCTCTTCAAAGTGGAATTAATGCCAGTGAGGTGAGTTTTTCTTCAACTTCTCTTCCAGGTACAAACCATAGCTTGTCTTTACTTATTTTCAAACTAGCGCTTTAAGCCAGTTCAGCCTGGTTCTGTTAGGGCAGTGGAGAAGACTTTGGAATAGGCATGGTTTTCAAAGTATGAGTGAACCTGGATGATGACTGGAAGAGGAAAATGTATTCAAACTCCTGCTAGAAACTTCCTCTCTCCCTTAAAAACATGAACAGGATATGTGTTGCAGAGTAAGCAAATCTCTTGACTGGACACAGAACAGCACAAAGATGTCAAGTGACCACATTGCTTTGAATGAGTATGACTCTTTAGGGCCCTGGCAATAATCCAGAGTCACAAGTCAGGGGAAGGGCTCACTATGCCCCAGCCAAGTCTCCCATTCCTGGCCTTTGATCTGTAATTTGTCCTGTTCTGCACAGTGTCCCAGATTCCTCAAATTTTTTAAAATTCAAGTCTATTGAGTTTCTTTTTGTCGTGTTGTTTGGAGGTTTGTTTTTGTTTAGTTTCTCTTGGTTGACCTTGACTGAACTAGTTCAGACCAGTTCAAAACCCTGCTTCAAATAAGAACAATGAATAACTGCTCTCTTTTTTTACATATATAGGTGAAATATAAAGAAAATTATCATCAGATTAAAGACAAATACACAACCGTCCTGGAAACAGTGGATTATGACAGAACCAAGAATCTGAAGAATCTCTATAGCAGTGTGAGTTGAGGGTTTTTTTTACCCTTTTCTATTTGAGACATCTTTTACTCCTTCAAAAATAAGAGAAAGAGAGGGAGCAGATGAAGAGGGAGGAGATCATGGGATCACAGAGTTTAGTAGGTGGAGGGAGGGGGTGAAAGAATTAGGGAAGATCCGGTGGGGACCTGAAAAGACAGATTAATGGGGGATACAGGTCAATGGTGATTAATTTTATAAAACACAGTGTATAGGAATGATTATGTGAAACACAATGTGAATGAAGAAATGTGTGAAACATTTTTTTTAAAACCGCACAAACACAACATTTAAACATCTCCACCCAAAAAACCCATCTCCACAGCCCAGTCAGAATAATATAGGATTTCCGAAGTATAAAGAACTGTTCATTGATGATTCCATTATTTTAGTAATAAAAGTTTTCTATCTTAAATAATAATATTTTTTTAAAAAAGAAATATAAGAGACTAATATGCATAGCACTATGCTCTAAATTTTCCCGTTTTTGTCCTAAAACTTCAAATTTTGTCCCTTGCTTCATGAATCCATTTAAATAGGTCTTTATTTGGATATATCATTATTTCAATTTCATGTAGTTGACCCAAATTGAGGAACCTGTTCCTTACGGTAAGGAGGTTGTTGACATGGACACTATTATTCATTGATTCTGAACTAGTCATTCTCTGGCTTCCCTAGTGGCATTCCGAGCAATTTCTCCTCTGAATTGGCAATTAAACAAACATTTTTCATAATCTATTAATTTAGGCTCCAAACCAAACCTGATATAGTATGTTATTGTTGTTATGTGCCATTGAGTCACCTGTGAAGTATAGTGACCCTACGTACAGCAGCTCTGAACCCTTCCCTGTCCTGCACCAGTCTCACTAATTCTGACACACCATCGCCATCACCTCAGTTACAGTATCAATACATCTTATCCAGGGTCCTCCTCTCCAGTGCTGTCCATCTACCCTTCTGAGCATGACGTCCTTCTCCAAGGACCTGTCTCTTCTGGCCATGTGCTCAAAGTAAGTGAGGCAGAGCTTCAAAATCCTAGCCTCTAAGGAGAGACTTGGTTTCACCCTCTCCAAGACAGACCGATTTGTTTTCTTGGAAGTTATGCTTCCAGAAACTCTATGAACATTGATAAGTATCAATAGTTGTAGAGGGACTTCAGGCCTTTTGTTCATAGGGTCGCTATGAGTCGTGCTCAACTTAAAGGCAATCAACAACAACAATTTAGACTCATAGAAAACTTACAAAAACAATACAGACAGTTCTCAGATATCCATCACTCAACTTCTCTGTAGTATTATTACCAAAACTAAGAAATTATTGCTGTTACAATCGGATCAACTAAGTTACATGCTCTGGTGGCCTATTGGTAAGAAACTGCACTGCAAACCAGAAGGCAGGCAGTTTGAATCCACCAGCTGCTCTGCAGGAGAAGGATGGACAGTCTTCTCCAGTGCAATACCTGCCTTAGAAAACTCACTAGAGGGTCAGTTATGGGTTGGTTCTGCCTCTTTGAAACACAACAATAACAAGTGATTTCACCAGTTTTTCTGCTAAGGTTAATTTTCTGCCCTGGGATCAAATACAATGTCACACATAGCTATCATGTCCACTAAGTATCCTCTATTTGTAATCATTTCACTATTTTTTTTTATGATCTTAACAGATTTCAAGAATACCTACACCATTTATTTTATATAAAATCTTTCATTTAGAATTTATATGATATTTTCTTTTAACTAGAGGACAATTTGTGGTTTTAGCAAGAAAAGCACAGAGCTGATAAGTTTTTCTAGGCATATCATGTCATATGGTACATGACAGTAATAACTCAACCTAAATCAGTGTTTTCCAAGTTTCTTTACTGTAAAGTTACTATATCCCCTCTTGTTATTAAAAAATAACTTGAGAGAGATACTTTGAGACCATGGAAATATCCTGTTACATCTCTGACTTTCTCCCCCATATTCCACACCAACAATGAATCTTGCTTGCAACCGTCATTTCTGTGGTAATTGCCTCATGCTAATTTTCTATTTCCTTTATTCCTTTTTCACTTACATTTCTTTTTGTCTACTGTTTGGGGGTTTTTGGTATTATTTTCTAAAATATATAACTTATATACACATCCTTGTGCATTTGGTAATTGGAATTCTTGTTTATCCACTATTTATTTGTTTCACTTATTTAAATCAGTTTGGACATGTTCATGTTTATTTTATTCTATTGGAGAGAATATAAAGTGATTTTAGTTTTGTTTGTTTGAATAATTTCATCTGTGGCTACTGGGAACCCTTAAGTAAGCTTTGCTCTTGATACTTCTTTGACAAGACCTATTATTTTATTTTTTTATCAGAGTTGGCAAAAATATTTTTTCTGTATGTAATAATATGTTTCCAAACAAAACATACAAACTTAAGTTTAGCATTTTCTTATGATTTAAAATCATTGTGAATTATTGTATAACGGCAATAAAGAGAGACAGGAATATACCCTTTTTGAATGCCTGCAGTGTTCCAGGCAGTTTGCATTCACGTTATATTAGTTTTTAAAAAATACTTCACTCTTTGGCACTATAGGCATTCATCTCAAATACTGTTTTTCAAAATAAGTTAGTTGTCTTTTCCTTCACTCTCTTCTGTGCAAATGAGTTACACAGTTTGAAATATAAACAAGTTCATTTGTGCATTTGTACTTCATTTTGATCCCCTTCCATATCCTGATTGATTTTTTAAATTAATTTATATAAGTAAGATTCATTCTCTGTGGCATTTACTACTGTGACTTTTGACAAACGCAAAGTATCGACCATCACAGTTAAGATACAAAAACTTCTACTGCCTACAAAATTCCCCTTGTCAATCAGCCCTTATGCTGTTAACTGCCCTCCCACCCCTAGTATCTGCATATTTACCTCTCTAAGAATGTCATATGAACTGATTGACAGTGTGTGGTATTTTAGTTTTCTTTATCTTGGTAAATTGTAGTTACATGTAAAGCATGTTGCTACAAAAAAAAACACACACACAAAAAAAAAACCCAACAACATAGTTCATTCTTTTTTATGACAGAATGGCATTCTATTATATGGATGTGGTACACTTTGTTTATTCATTCATAGACTGAAAGACATCTGAGTTATTTTCAGATTTGGGGCAATTATAAATAACACTGCTATAAACATTTGTGTATACTTACTGTGTTTGTATGAACATTAAGTTTTCATATCTTTGTGTAATCTCTAGGTTAAATACTTAGAAATAGAAACAAACTTTTTGTTTGTTTGATTGTTTTGTTTCTACTAGCTTCCAAGGAATTGTTGGTAGTTGCTGTAGAGGTCATTAAAGCACATGGCAACTCAATGTGGACAGAGTAGAATTACCCCATAACGTTTTTAAGACTGAGGCCCTTTTGGAGCAGATTACAGGTCTTACTTCTGAAATACTTCTGAGTGTATTTGAACATCCAACCTTTAGGTTAGTAATCCAACACTTAACCATTTGCACCACCCAGGAACACTTACATCCTTTCATCTATAAGGAAACATTAGGGGTCCTCATCCACCAGGAACTATGAGGAGTGACTAGGGCAACAAAAACCAATAACTGGCAAACTGTGATTATTACTATGATTGTTGTTGTTGTCATGTGCCATCGAGTCGCTTGCAACTCATAGCGACCCTATGTACAGCAGCCCTAAACTCTGCTCTGTCCTGTGCCAGTCGCACTGTCTCCGACACACCCATCCCGATTATCCCAGTCACTGAATCAATCCACTTCATAGAGGGCCTTCCCCTCCTGCACTGTC
>NW_006399760.1:22937905-22947630 GCF_000299155.1 Elephantulus edwardii | reverse complement strand
CCAGAGTCAACCATTTTGAATAATATTGCATGAGTTCCTTGTTTTTCAATGCAGCATAATATTCCATTGTGCGAATATACCACAGCTTCTCTAGCTTTTGTTTGTTGATGGGCACTTAGGTTGTTTCCAAATCCTTGCTTAAATATAATAGAAAATCTTACGACCTTGAACAGTTTGTGCTAAAATGGTTTTAAATAAGGCAAAATTCCCTATTACTTTTATTCAAATACTCCCAAATTCATTTCTCTTTCAGAAACTTTACTGATCTAGATTTTGTAACTTTAAACATTTTATAAAATGCTTTAGGCCAGTATTCCTTCAAGTTTTTTGTCTAAGATCCATAGTGAGAAGTTTATTGAACATTACAGTCAATCCATATACACATACATACTACTGAAATGTACATTAACTTTTCTCTAACATAATCAGTTCACATAAAAATACTTACCTTTTCACTACAAGTAACGCACTAGGATAATTTCTGGTCTATTCCATTTACTTAAATGCTAGTCACTCGGTGAATTGGTTTCACCACCATTCAATGTGTTTAGAGATGTTTGTTTTCGAAAAACATTTTTTTGGACAATACATGGAATTAATCTTTATTTTTTTCTAAAGAAAAATCAGTATCTATTATTTTATCCATATTAAATTCTATTTAGAAGACTGAAAATGATCTAGCACAAAGCAATAAACTGGTCATTTGGGAAAACAAGTTTTGTAAGTAGGATTTGGAAAGCCTCAACTCATTGCCGTGGAGTCAGAACTGACTCCTGGCTGACCCTCCCACAGGTTTCCAAGGCTATAAATTGCACAGGAGGAGATTGCCCTCCTTTGCCTTGATGAGTCACCGCTATATTTGAACCACCAGAGAGGCTCTGGCTTTGGGTTAGTCGTGAATCTCCCAGGGGAGAGGCCACCTTAGCTCCCTTTAGAAAGCCTAGAGATGTTTTCTTTCAGTCTTGAAGAACATACATGCAAGAGCCTTTGCAAATTGTTTCTTAAACAAGGAGGGATGTAGATATTAACCGGGACCGGGGGTGGGGGTGGGGGTGGGGGGGAGATTCCAATCTCAGTTTAAAAAGAAAAAAAATACTTTTGAACACTGCATTTATAAAAAGCATGTGAACGATTATAGTTCTGGAAAATTCTGATGGGTAAGTAGTGCCTTGCTGGAGGTTCCAATTCACCAGAAACTCATTGGGAGAAAGAGGGGCAATCTCTTTTCATGTGATTTACAGCCTCCAAACACTGATTTATTGAGTCTATTGAGTCAGTTCTGACTCAACAGCACTGAGAACATTGAGTCAACATAGGGCTTTGCTAGGATTCTGACAGAGATACTCCTATCTCCTCTTTTTCCACTGAGAAATAATTCTCTGGCTGATGAGAGAACTAATATTGGATCTTATTCTCTGTTAGGGCCTTACCACTTAGTTCACATCATCACGTAACATTAATTAACAAGGCTTTCAAACTAAAGATAACTGTCTAAAAGTTTGTTTTCTCACAGAAGTTGGTTGTGCTGTATTTTTTTATTTTTATTTTTTAAAAACCAACCTTGTAGAAACGGAAATTCAATGTACCTGTCTTTTAACTATGTTGTTATGTGCCATCAGGTTGGACCTAACTCATAGCTGACATTCAGACCTAACTTATAGCTGACCTTCGTGTGGGTTTTTAGAGGCTGTAAATCTCATAGAAAGAAATTGCCAGTCTTTCTCCCACAGAGTAGCTAGTGGATTCCAACTGCCTGCCTTTGGGTTGGCAGTGCAACTCTTTACCATCAGGCCACCAAAGCTCCTCTCTCAAGCATGGTATTGTGTTGTTGTTTGCTGTCAAGTTGGAACCAACCTGTAGCTAACCCTACAGTGGGTTTTTCAGAGGCAGTAAATCACATGAGAGGAAACTTACTCATCTTTTTCCCGAAGAGCAGCTGGTGAATTATGAACCATGTGCCTTTGGGACTGCAGTGCAGCTTCTTACCATTAGGGCCACCAGAGGTCTGGTCCCTCTCTCAAGTATGAGGCTAGTCAGTTATTAAAAACAAAAGAATTCCTAAAACTAATTCTGTAAATTAAAAGAAAGCAAAGGAATTCCTGAGTTCATTTTCATGCTTTAACTTATGGTTTTAAGAAAAAACATGTTATTATTACAAATATTTGTGTTAATACAGGAATTTTAATGGCAATAACTGACGCTTGATAATGCTTTACAATTTAAGAACTGTTTCCAATAACCCTGTGGCGGGTACAAGGTTTTACTGATGTTAGCTTGTCGGCACAGATAGACAAACTCAAAGATAATGGACTCCAAGTGGGCTGAACCTCAGAAGCAAGACCCCATGCTCTCTGGACAATACTCATCACTCTCCCAAACTATGTTTCTTTTTTGTAATTGTTTTATATAGATCAAATATCGGGAAGAATATGAAAAATTCAAAGCTCTTTACACTTTACCAAGAAGTGTTGACGACGATCCCAACACAGCACGGTGCCTCCGGGTCGGCAAGCTTAACATTGACGTAAGTAATCCCAAATCAGAGCACGTGTGTATCGTTAATTGTGCATACGAGAAGCAGCCAAACATTTATTTTTGCCCAGGCTGCATTTTTGGGGTGGATCTTTGTTCGTCTGACTTCTGTGATGTATGGGAAAAACAGGTGTTATAACGCAACTTTGCACCATTTCTTGGGTAACAGGCCTGATTCTTTAACTCCACAGCGCCTGTACAGATCAGTTTATGAAAAGAATAAGATGAAAATCCACATGGTGCCTGACATGGTGGAGATGGTGACAGCTAAGGATTCGCAGAAGAAAGTCAGTGAGATCGACTATCGCCGGCACCTGCATGAGTGGATTTGCCACCCTGACTTACAAGTCAACAGCCACGTCCGGAAAGTCACAGATCAGATCAGCGATGTAAGCCTGCTGCTTATGAAGCATTTCTCCTTCTAGCTACCTACAAAAGAAGCAGAGGCACATTTTTCTTCATTCAGCCTTGCATGCATGTCCATGGGTCTGATTAGATTTGGCCACTCTCTCTTCAAGAGGACTTGGGGAGTCAGTGCTTCTGTTGCACCAAAGACCTGGCTCCTTGATGTGTTTTCCCTTTTCATTTCACAAAGTCACCTTTCTGTCCAGTGTGTGCCTATGTTTTTGTTTTTCCATTTTTTAAATTCTTTTTATTTCATATTGTTTTGTATATAAAATCTGTGTGTATTTTTTTCATTTATAAATATTGTATTTTACACGTTCCCCTATACACATTGTGTTTCTTAATATTCCCCTCACACATTGTGTTTTATGAAAGCAATCACCATTGATCCATGCCCACCGTTACCCCACATTTTCAGGTCCCCACTGGATCTTTCCAAATCCCTTTAATCCCTCACTGTGCCCACATAATTCTGTGACCTCAAGATTTCCTCATCTTCAGCCTCCTCCCCACTCCCCATCCCCCTTTTCACTTTTGTATACATCTTACTAGTAAGTTGTTTTTCCTTTTTATTGTGGGGAAGACAGAACATAACAAATCATACACCATTTCAACAGTTTCTACAGGCACAAGTCAGTGATGTTGATGACATTCTTCAAGTGGTGCAGCCATTATTATTATCCTTTCCCAACATTCCGCCACTGTTAAGATAAATCCCAAACCAAAACTCCCATTTCCCCCTCACTTTTCCCCCTAATAGCCACTAATAATCTTTAGTTTCTATGTATTTCTTTGTATAACTGACTTCTTCCACAGAACAGGTTTTCAATGTTCATCTCTGTTGTGGACTTCATATATCTTTTATGGCTTAATAGAATTCTTTTGTGTGTATGAACCATGTTTTATTTATATCCATTTTTCTTGATGGACATCTTCATTGTTTCCACGTTTTGGCTATTAAAAAAAATGCTGCAACTGCGCACTGGCATACAGGTTTCTGCATGCATTCTTGCCTTTAATTCTTTGGAGCATATATCTAGTATTGGAGTGGCTGGGTCACATGATAATTCTAGGTTTCTTTCTAAAAATCACCAAATCGTTCACCACAGTAGCCATACCAGAATGTATCTGTATGCTTTAGTATTAAGATTATGGTTTAATTTTTTAATTCTTTTCACCTGTTGAAATCTAGATTGTTTACAAGGACGATCTTACCTGGCTGAAAGGCATTGGTTGCTATGTCTGGGACACTCCTGAAATTCTCCATGCCAAGCATGCCTATGACCTGCGCAATGATGTGAGTTTGCCTTTGATTTGGGGGGGGGGGGGGGCTGGGATTTTGGGGTTTTTTTAAGACTGTTTCCATCCTTGTGCATCTTGAGTCCAAAGTGAGAGTATGCAAAATAGGAACACTGGCCCAAATCTGTTGGTTACATGGGGCTTAGTGATATTGAGGTTGCTTGAGTGCGAGAAGACGTGAAGGAATAAAAGAGCATCTTTCTCAGGATTGCAGACAGCATTCCTTTTAAACATGTAGTGAAGCTGTAGTCTTGTTTTCTGAGAGCAAAAGGGTCCCTGACTCTTCCCCATCCTTTGCACTAATTTGGAAAATAAAGCATATAATTCTTTTTTTTTTAAATCTTTTTTTATTGGTTTGCTTACACAGTTTGTATACATTGTACTTCACAGTATTCTCCATTCACATTGTGATTCATACGATCATTCGCATGCATTATGTTTTATAAACTCAATCACCATTGAACTCTGCCCATCATTACCCTGTCTTTTCTCCTGGATCTTTCTCATTTCCTTCCTCTGTTCCCTCCACCCACCAAACTGTGTAACCCTGTGCACATCCTCACCGCTCCACTTCCACCCCTTTCCTCCTTAGATTCCCATACATATTTTACTAGTTATCCTTCTATGTATATAATAATGGTCTTATGCAATATTTTTCCTTATGAGACTGAGTTAGTTCACATAGCATAATGCTCTCCAGTCTCTCCCAAGTTATGTAATATTTTTCAAAATCATTGCTTCTGAGTGCTGCATAGTAGAAAGTCTCATTTATTAGTAGTTTGTGTTATAACTCGTTGCCACCAAATTGGAACTGACTCAGAAACCCTCCAGTTGGGTTTTGAAGGCTGGGAATCAGATAGGAGGAGATTGCCTGTCTCTCCTTAGAGCTACTGGTGGGTTCTAACCAACAGAGAGAGGCTGTCTTTGTGTTAGCAGTGTGGCTTGTGTGGACCATGCCACCAGAGCTCCCTTGTGCTGAGGCAGAGGCAGAGGCAGGATTTACTTGTAATGAGAAAATTTGCTGGGCAAATCCTTATTATACTATAATTTTCTATAATCAAGATTTCAGTAAGAAAGTGAAGCATTCTTAAAAGAGCAGTTTTCAAGTGCCCTAGAAGACTCTGGAAGCGCCACATGACCATAAACACTGATTGGCCTGGATGTGATAAAATTCAGTTGCCTTTTGCTCTCTTTAGTGAGTGCTGATGGATGCAAATCCCAAAGATTAAATCTAAACAAGTCCACTGCAAAACCAATAATTTCTCTCATAATGAACGGTCCCACAAATGCTTTCTTTCTTTTTCTTACCCCCTTGGCAGATCAAGTACAAAGCTCATGTGCTGAAAACCAGAAACGACTACAGTCTGGTCACTGATACACCAGTCTATGTCCAGGCTGTCAGAAGTGGGAATCAGCTAAGTGACGTAAGTACTATTTGGCGCAGTTGCTTTAGACAGTGCAATGTTGACAGGAAGGGGAAGGTAATAGGTAAAATTTTGTCCAGAAAAAACTAGAGGCCACTGTGGCAAAAACTAAAGGCTGGACAATGTCATGCTTTTTTCTTAACTGGAAAACTACAGTCGGTGCCTTAGAAAATGCTTCAGATACCTCTTTTTCTAAAGCCTGCAGGTTTCCAGTAGTGCACTTGAATGGAGTTGTAAGTGCTTTGGTACATGAAATACTCTGTGGCTTAAAGTTGCAAGGACTGCTTGTTATATTTGTGCCATGACCTCTGACTAACTATCTAGACTTTCTAGAGCTAACTGTGGTTGAATAGGAATCTCTGGGTGGCGAAAATGGTTGAGAGCTTAGCTACTCACCAAGAGGCTGACAGATCAAGCCCACCCAAAAGTGCTGCAGAAGAAAAGATCTGGTGATCTACTTCCAAAAGTTTGTAGTCACTGAAAATGCTGTGGGGTGCAGTTCAACTCTGCCACATACAGGGGCACCATTTGAAATTATTTCAACAGGCTTTGGTTATTATGAAAGAATGAGAAGGAATTAAGCTCTAAAGTTAGAGAGGTGCTTTGGAATCCTGCCTCTGTCATATAGAATCTCTGAGGTGTCTGAAAATTACATATTCCCTTTAAGCCTCAGCATCTTCCCTTAAAATGGGAAAATTTATGCAATGCACTATGGTGCCTGATACGGAGCAGGAAAAACAAGTGGGGTGGGGGGAGAGGGGTAGCTCTATTTTTTTTTTAAGTCACAGGTTAATATATAAGGAAAAAAAACCCAGAATGTTCAAGGCATATAAATACAGTTACAATTAAATAAAACTCTTTTAAAGAGACACGTGATTTCCATTTGCACTGTGCTCATTAACAATGTGGACGTCATCTGAATAGACCCTCTCTATTTCTCTCTCACCAGGCTGTCTACCACCATGACTACATCCACAGTGTCAGAGGCAAAGTGGCTCCAACTACAAAAACCGTGGATCTGGACCGTGCCCTGCACGCTTACAAGCTCCAGAGTGAGGTGAGCAGTGAGCACTCAATGGAATGCCCGGGAGAAATCCAGGGGTGTCAGCACTGGCATCTGGAGGAGTGACCTCCGCTTGAATGTCCTCTTTACAAGACCTGATAAATCCTATTCTGTTCACTTTAGTAAATGGAAACAGAAAACAAAACGGGACATAAACTTTCTCCCCTTGTTGCTGTCAGAGTTCTCCCATCAAGCTATCAAGCAAGCACTAAGTATTTCTTGGTGTGTGTGAAATGAAATGTTTTCTAGTTTCCAAATGGGAGAGCAAATCTACAATCTCTGCTTCAAAAAGCTTAAAATCAAATTGGGAAGGACAAGGTATATAATTGTAAAAGGCTATTAAAAATAGGAAATGAAGCCAGAATGTGTGGTTGGAATTCAGAGGACGGAGAAGCTAAACCAACATGCATGTTAATATCCTATTAAATATTAGCTGAGGGTGTTGATTTGGCCTCTTGTAGTACTACAGTGCTGTACTGAATGTTTGAAAGAGTTTATTTTTTACTATTTTAAATACTAGCCTTAATCCTATTGTCATTTGAAAGAGACTCCTACTCTGTCTCTATCACAGAGATCCCAATCCTTTGCCACAAGTATGAACATCGTGGCTTTTCCATCATCTGGAGTCAAGACCTCGTGAGGGCTGAAGTGTCCCAAACATGTGCCTTACATTTGTGACTGTCTCACAAAATGACATCTTAAAATATCACCCAAGGGTGGGATAAAGGAGAGTGCTGCCCCTAGGCCGGGTGTTTTCTCTACTTTCTCCAAATTCCTGCTAAGCTGCCATGCAGTCCACTGGCCAGCAGATATTTGGAAGCATAGACAAATGACTTTCTACCAGTCCTTCATCAAGTATCCCCTTTTTCTAAAACAATAGGTTAAAGATGGTTAATTTCTCTCTGTGATGCCTACAATTTGTTTCATTTCTTCCTGAGGTCAATTCCATGAACACAAAGACGTTGAGTACCTGATAAAAACCTGACGTGTGCTTTATGTGGTTTTCCCCCTCTGGTCAATGTGTCATTTAACCACCCCTTTCCTCTTTCCGGCAGAACCTGTACCGAGGACCTGGCCTGCGCTCACTGCCCACTGGCTACCGGCTTCCTGTCGACACGCCTCACTTCAAACACAACAAGGAAAACCGATACATGAGCAGTTATGTGAGTGGTCTCCTCTACCTGAAGATGGAATTTGGGAAACAAGGATAATGATAGTTAATGGCCCATTTTCATCCCCACAATCACATCCCCCCTTTTTTTAAAAAAAAAAATGTAAAATAGTAAAGATAGATTTATTAGGAAGTTACATTCCCAAAGGGATGGACCTCCCTCCCTGAAAAGACATATGGAAAGGAGGCCATTCAATCAAATCTAGAAAATCCCTGTAATCTAATGATAGCAGTGAAGAAAAAGAAGCTATTAAAGGTGTGCTGTGAACTTGGTTTGTTCCTCCGGTTAAGCAGGGCTGAGCAGCCTAGTGGCTTAGGAGAGGATGTTCATGGACTTGGATGTGCATAGGCCAGTTTCCCAAGGCCACCATGTTATCATGCCTGTATTTCTGCTGACCTTGGCATTGAAGCATACTGAACCAGAAAGGCAATTTTATGCATGCCTGACTGATAGGGGTTGGTAATTGTCACCTCTCTTCTGCTGTTTCATACAGCATCACTGTATGCTTCCTTGAAAGGACGTCCTTCCCAGCTGCTGGCTCTCATCCTTGCCTCGCCCCCATCCTCCGTACCTAGTTCATAAGGGTAGATGGGCTCTCCCTGCTACTGGCTTACCCGCATGTGGGGATGGGGGATTCACTGCTATATTTTAAAAGCACATGGGACTTGATGGATTCTTGCCGCATGGGGAAAGGCCAGGGACAGTTTGCTCTTACAGTGATCCTGCTCTGCTGACTTTAAGCAAGGTTACATTTAGACCTAGGTCTAAATTGAGGTTTAGATCTAAAGAGTAAGCTCATCCTTCTGCATTTCCCTTCAAAGGCCTGGAAATCAAACTGGCTGCTCTGACAGAGTGTGACAGACTGTGGCCCAGCCTAGGAACATGGTTCTCAGCTTAGTCCATAGGGAGGTGCCCTGCTAATCCAAACACTGTGTTTCTCTGGCAGTTTGAATACCCCAGCAGTTTTGCAGGAGGAAAATGAACAGTCTCCTCCCATGTGCTTTTATAGCTTCAGAAGCCCAATGGAGGGTCAGCTGGGACTAGGTTCTGACTTGATGACTGACCTTGATTCCGTATAGAGAGCCATGGATCTAATAATGTAGCATTGCACTTCATTAATCCATCTCTAAAGCCATTCATTAGTCTTAAAAATTTTCTTGTTCCATCTTTGTACTTCTTAATTATTCAGACACACTGGAGCTAATAATAGAGATTGTTCTTGCATTTTGCATATATGCCTACAAAGACATTGCAAGGTTGAACTTTATTCCTTTCTGACTCTTTATTAATCAATGTATTCTTTGAGCTAATAAAGACTTAGTCAATATAGACTTGAATTAATATTGAAATTATATTGATACATTTTTTTTTTATACTCATGTTTAGGACGTTTTTTTCCCCTCCCTAGCCTCTTTTCTATGGGGTAAATTTCATGCCATTGTTTACCTTGCATTGATCTCATTACAACTTTGTTTTCACAGTTCAAGTACAAAGAAGCTTATGAACACATCAAGGCAAATGGGTACACACTTGGCCCCAATGATGTTCCATTTGTCAATGTCCGACGAGTCAACAATGTTACCAGTGAGGTACTGTGAATGCTACTTGCAGGTGTCAAAGCTTTGTAGGCAGTGCAGTAATAATTAATTATACTTTAGCTGCAGATTTACACCTCAGCCAGGATTAAGAGTCTTTTTTCTTGCCATTTTTTTATACATATCGACAATATTTTTCTGGAGGGTGGAGGGACGGCGCAGGAGAGGAAGGCCCTCTATGAGGTGGATTGATTCAGTGACTGGGATAATTGGGATGGGAGTGTCAGAGACAGTG
>NW_006399760.1:22936447-22937805 GCF_000299155.1 Elephantulus edwardii | reverse complement strand
CTTGCTTCCAGGGAACTGCCTGGTTTAACCCTTTCCAGGATGAATCTGTTTGTTTTTTTTGGCAGTCCATGGTACTCTCAATACTCTTCTCCAGAACCACAGCTCAAAGGCATCAATTCTCCTTCTATCCTCCTTAGTCACTTTCCAATTCTCTGATGCATAACAAGTGATTGCAAAGGCCGTGACCTGTATCTGACGCACCTTAGTCTCCAGAGAGACACCATATTACTTTGGTAGAGAATGAAATAATAGACTATGAAATCATAGCTGTTATCCTAAACCAGTTATTTTCTTGGTTGTACTTGAATCTTACCAATTGAAAAGATGTGGCAGTTGGCAAGGGAGTGTTTGAGAAGGGCAGAAGATTAATTTTCCCATGTTAACAGAGAAATTTTTTTTAATCCTTGCAGAACCTATACAAGGAGGCGTGGGATAAAGTGAAAGCCACCAGCTATATTCTGCCCTCCAACACCGTGGCCCTAGAGCACTCCAAGAACCAGAAGCACCTGGCCAGCATCGTAAGTAAACGCATGGCAGTGTCCCCACTCCTCTCGCCCTTACCTGCTCTTCACTCCCAGCACCGCTGGGGCTGATTTCTCTGCTGACCATATACATATGTCCATTGGAGTATCAAGTAAAAATAATTCTAGATGCTTAGTCCTCACACAGCCTGTGCATTTACTGCTTCCTTTCAAAGACACTACAGGACAGTGAAAACTCCCGAGTATCGACAAGACACAGATGTGACCTTTTAGGTTGCCTGGCTGCAGATGACATCGATATCCTCTGATTTAGCCAGAAATGAGAACAGGCAGATGACATAATGTGTTCTTCAAAATAGATTTTTTTTTCCAATAGAATTATATGGATCTTTGGACAAAAATATCACAATGCATTTCGTGCTAGTATTGGCCTAGTGGTAAGAAGCTGAGCTGCAATCCCAAAGGCACATGGTTCAAAGCCACCAGTTGCTCCACGGGAGAAGGATGGCAGTCTCCTCCCACACAATGTACTGTCTCTGAAAACCTGCTAGAGGGTCAGCTAGGATCAGTGCCATTCGATGGTATACAGCAACAACAGCAGTACAAATATATCATCCCCAAATACATTTTGAAAAATTAAATTTTCTAACTATCAAATGCAAAATTTTTACAGATGTAAGAATTTTGCTTTTAAATGGCAGAGACATACTTGGGTATTAACATTACTGTTAAAAAATAACCACACACCTAAATCACATAAGCTGTTTAAATATAATAGAAAATCTTTTTTTATTATTAAATTTTATTAGTTTTAATGAACATTTACAGGGATTTTGGGTTTTCATTCCTTCATTGCTGCACCATTCTCTCTACCCT
>NW_006399760.1:22923148-22933598 GCF_000299155.1 Elephantulus edwardii | reverse complement strand
AATTTGTAATGCTATCAAGTCTATAGACAACAGTTCCACCAATCTTGGTGCAAAATTTTTCCAAATAAATAATTCCATCTTTTGATAGTTATCTTTTAAAAGCCTTAATTAAATGCACTTCTTTCTGACTCATGATTCTTTGTTTACATAAATGGCTGGTTTGTATGATCGGAAGCAGAAGACTTTGTGCCCAGATTCTTTCCCATAGACTAAACTCAGTATCCTTTCTCCCCCTAATCTCATTCCTCCTGTTTCCATTCTTTTATGTTTTTTCATGTGAAGTATTTAAGTGTTAATCAAGAGATGTCCTGATTACCCTACACTAATCCTATTCATGGCCTTTCCTTCAATGTAGAGACTGTATCGAGAATTGTACCACAAATTGAAAGACAAGATTCACACAACTCCTGATACTCCTGAGATCCGCCAAGTCAAAAAGACACAAGAAGCTGTCAGTGAGGTGGGTATGTCTTTAGTGGGAAAGACTGTAGGACCGAGGCGTGAAGGTCAACTATTTGATCTCTAATGTATTTGTTTCTTTCTCTTTAGCTGATCTACAAATCAGATTTCTTCAAGATGCAGGGCCACATGATCTCCTTGCCATACACACCCCAAGTGATCCATTGTCGCTACGTGGGAGACATCACCAGTGATGTAAGCATTGCATTGACATCTTTCTGGTAGGGGTCAGACCTTGTCAAAGGCATAATTACTGAACCATTTAAGTCAACCATTATACTTTGAGCATCATTTTCTTTAAAATAATATATCCATGTTAGTGGTCAAACATTGTTGTTAGGTGCTATGGAGTCAAGTATGACTCATAGCGACCCTATGAACAATGGATCTGAACTCTGTCCTCTCCTGTGCCAACCTCATCATCTCTAACATACCTGAGCTCATAGCTGCACTCACTGTGTCAATTAATCTCATTGAAGGTCTTCCTCTCTTTCACTGACACTGCATCTTTGAAAGCATAATGCTCCTTTAATACATCCTGACAATATGCCCAAAGTATAGGAGACAAAGCTTTGCCATCTTTGCCTCTAAGAAGCACTGTAACGGCATTTTCTTGAAAAAACAGACATATCTATTTGTTCTTTTGTCAGTCCATGGGATATTCATTTAGTACTCTTCTCCAGCATCACGACTCAAAGGCATCAGTTCTTCTATCATCCTTATTAATTTTCCTGATATCGGATGCATAGCAAGTTATTTGAAAAGACAATAACATGAATTATGCACTCTTTAGTCTTTGAACAGAAAAGTCTAATATCTTTGTCCAAAATTCTCCAGTAACAGGAGCATCAGAGGTTTTTGGGGGTTTTTTTATGCATATTCTAAGTACTAGACAGTACTGAATGTGATGCCAACAAGCTCAAACTACTGGTAAACTAGAGTAATCTTAGTCTGCACTGTAAATCCATAATAAGATGAAAATAAGTCTTTGTAACAACAGCACTGGATCTTTATAGCTATCAGATAGAAATAAGCATAATCAACATTCGTTATATTTTAATAATTAGAATCTTATTTCTAACTGTGTATGTATATTTAGCAAATATTTAATGTCAATTGTATTCATTGTAGGACAGTGATAAGAGTTACATTAGGAACACAAATGCTTTTATATAAATAAAAATAACTAACATTCTTCTAAGTGGTACAGCACTCTTCTGTCAATATGATGTACTGAAGTAACCTGGGTTTGCTGTGATGCTGAACCTTGTGCCATCGGAATGTCAAATGCCATAATGGTTACCCATAGTATACAGTGTTTGCTGGAGCTCCCAGTTTAAGACAGATTTGGAAGCAGGAGTGGAAAGCAGGCATCTACTTTCTAAATAACATGTCTCTGGAAACTCTATGAACTTTGGGAAGCAATGATAGTTATAGAAAGGCTTCAGGTCTTTTGTTCATAGGGTCACTAGGAGTCATCTTGACTTAATGGCAATCATCAAAAAGTCTTTAAACTGGCATCATTACTCCTTAGTCATTTGGAGAGGTCCTTGACAGAAGACATTCCCAATGCAATAAGTCTTTTGCTTTCTTGACTGATGGTACAAAAGGTATTGAGTGTGGACCCAAGTAAGGTGAAGTCATGGACAAGTTCAACCTTTTCTCCATTATCATGATGTTGACTACTGGCCCAGTAGTGAGGATTTTTGTCTTCTTGATGTTAGATGCAATCCATTTTGAAAGTTGTAGTTTTTGATCTTCTGCAGCAAATACTTCAAGTCCTCCTCATTTTCAGCAAGCAAGATGGTCAAAGAGTAAACCAAAGAAACCAGTTTCCATCGAGTGAGTTCTATCTTACAGTAGCCTCCATGCATTAAAGTAGAACCATGCTCCATGGGGCTGTCAAGACCTGCTTTTCAGAAGTAGATTGCAAGACCTTTTTCCTAGGCACCTGTAGGTGATGTGAACTACCAACCTTTTAGTTATCAACCAAACCTATTAACCATATGCACCACCCACAGATCTAACATGGAAAACAGAGCCTCACATCCCACCAGCTGTGGAAACAGCAGAACGAGGGTCAATTGAGAAATTTAAAAAAAAAAACCAAAAAACACCTGACTACTGTCCTACATTCAACAACAAATCATTGCCAGCTCTTTGCTCATTAGTTGACCTCTGTCTCACATCATGTTTAGATCTTTTTTCTTCTCCTCCTTACTCCCAGCTCCTTTAGCAACTTCCTGCTGTCATCTTATTTTCCATCTTCCATAAATGTTTTCACATCCTACACCACGTCTCCATTCACTTTGTGTCTCTCCATTAAAATAATTATTTAAAAAATGGCAATGTTCTCTTCTTAGTGTAAAGTTTTAGAGTCCTAAATAGGAGGCAAAATCCACAGATCTGATTTATTCAAGGGAGTTCTGGTGACCTCGTGGTAAGGAACTGTGCTGTAATCCTGAAGGCATACAGTTCACATCTGCCAGCTGTTCTGCAGGAGAAAGATGGGCAATCTCCTCCCGTGTGATTAATCTACCTCTGAAAACTCACTGGAGGGTTAACTATAGGTCATGTCCGACTTGACATGACACAACAACAAACAACAGCATGGTTTGGGAGTGAGCATACTAAGATGGTGACATTTGGGTTGCTTATTCTGGATACATCAGAATAAACAAATCTCAAACATCAATACAAGAACATCTTTTTTGGTGAAGTAGAGGGCCAGTGAAAATGAGAAAAACTCTCCTTTCTGGAATGAGACAGATTGACACAATATCCAGATAAGTGGTCTGAAAGGAGCACTGGTAATGAAGATGGCCCAGGACTGGACATCTCTTAGTCAACAAGTCACTGTGAGTCTGAATCTATTTGATGGCACCCAACAAAAACAACACTAAAGATGACAGAAGAAAAATGATGCCTTTGAGTTGTGGTGCTGGAGAAGAATATTGAGCATACCATGGACCTAAAAAAAAAAAAAGTCTGTCCTGGAGAGGATAAAACCAGGTTGCTCCTTGGAGGCAAGGATTTTGAAACTCCATCTCACATACTTTAATTATGTTGCCAGGAAGGACCAGTCTTCGAATAAGGACATCATGCTTGGAAGGGTAGAGAGTCAGCACAGAAGAGGAAGACCCTGGATGAAATGGATTGACACAGTATCTGGGAAAAGGGGGTCAGGTGTGTCAGAGATGGTTAGCTAGGCTCAGACTAGGACAAAGTTTAGAGCCATTGTTAACAGGATCACTATTAGTCATAGTGAACTCGATGGCACATAACAACAACAAAATCAGCAAACTAAGAATACAAGAGGGACATGCTGATGTAAATAAAACTTCTAAAAAAATTTTAAAAAACCAACAACCTATCCCTACTCTGTCTGTTTTGCTCTTCGTTTGCTTCTGTTCATGACCAATCACGTTTCCATGTTTCCCCACAGATTAAATACAAAGAGGACCTGCAGATCCTGAAGGGCCTGGGCTGCTTCCTATATGACACTCCTGACATGGTCCGCTCCCGGCACTTGCGGAAGCTGTGGGTGAGTGTGCACCTTCAGACAGGGGATCACTACACGGTCCTCCAGGCAGCCCTGCACCAGCAGAGGAGCACTGGGCAGAAAGAAGCTGCACCTGGACCTGCTTTTAGGGGAGCATCTCCCACTAACCCTCTGAGCTGGTTGTGACCTACTCATGATGATCAGTACTTCCTGTTAAAGACATACACTTATGTAAATGACAGTGTCTCCTGTGCCTACCTTGGAAGACCTCTAGGGCACAGGGAGGGTTGCTTAGCATGTGCACGCCATTCATTTGAAGGGAATAAGTGACCGTGAAGTGCGATCACTTAAATGATCCATCAACTTATACTTTCTTCTGCTTTTGGAATTTTTTTCAGTCTAATTACGTATACACTGACAGCGCAAGGAAGATGCGTGACAAATACAAAGTGGTGCTTGACACGCCAGAATACAGAAAAGTGCAGGAGCTGAAGACACATCTGAGTGAGGTAAGGCTGCTTCACCGGCCATGACAAGTGAGCCTACTTGACCACCACACACTGAATGAATCTGAAGTTGTTTTCCCTTCCTCTTGCTATCATTTTAAAATCAACCTCAGCAGGAAGTATATCTCCCCTCTACCCTTGTCTACTATGTCCAAGCAAGTCAGTTGACCCCTTCTGCTTCAGTTTACCTATTTTGTCCCCTTTTAGTAAAGTACGGAGCTCCATGGTGTAGTCCCGAGAGGGGTGCACTGCTAACCCAAAGGTGGCGCCTTTCCAGTGGTTTGAACCCACCAGGTGCCCAGCAGGAGGAAGATTGACAGTCTCCTCCAATGTGATTTACAGCCTCCAAAAACCTACTGGAGGCTCAGTTATGAGTTTGTTTTGATTCAATGGTAATAAATGAGTTTTTGAGTTTTGGTAAAAGATATTCATCCTGGCATGACTAGATTTCTTTTAAGTTGTATGATTAAGGATTAGAAAGCTCCTTTGCCCTAAACTGCTTTGCCCTAAACTGTAGTCTTCTTACTGAATTTCTTGTTTTAAAACTCTCTTATAAAGTGCCTCTATTAAGAACATTAGGGGGCTCTAGTGGCCTAGTGGAAAGGAGCTGCGCTGCCAACCAGAAAGCACATGGTTCAAGTCTACCGAGATGAACAGCCTCTGGAAACCTGCTTGAGGGTCATCTATGAGTTGGTTCTGACTTGATGGTACACAACAACATTAAGAACCTTAATCATTAAAGAGCCCTGTTTGAAGGTCTTCAGTGGCTCTCTGCTGTACACTCAGTAAATTAGAAAAAACATCATTTCATCTTCATCTGCCCATTGACACTGAGGCCACATGTCTCCTCTAGGTGTTTTTTAAAAAAAAGAACGGTCATGTAAAGTGCTTATCTTAATCTCCAAGATGCTTTCACATCTCTTTCTGGGTTTAGAATTATCCAAAAGGTTTATTCCTCTGCTTCTAATTCCTATAGGAATTGTGCACTAATTGTGCATCAGTGTTAACTTCCATTTTAGAAACAGTGTCTTCCACAGGAGTCTCATCAGGGAAATGACCTGGCTTGCTAACATACTGATCTAAGTGACTCCCCCAAGTTGAGAAGAGTTGGGATAGGGCCTGCTAATCTGTTTTTAATGGGGACCCAGAAGATTTTTACAGTTAGGAATATTTTTAAAACATCAATTTTAGGGAGGTAGGGGGACGGCTGGGTGGGGAGAGAAGTGCAGCAATGAATGGAAATCCAAAATCTCTGTAAATATTCATTAAAATTATTTAAAAATCCAACAAAAAAACCCCATCAATTTTATAAAAAAAAAATTGATGGTTGCAAGAAGTTTAGATTGCTGACTTTTGAATTGTCTTTAATACTTTCATATATAATACACAGAAGCATAAACAATTCATACCTAATAAAGAATAAATGTAGGATGGTGATAATAACTCTTCTCATGAAGAGTTGGATATTAAAGGAGCTCTGGTGGTCTGGTGGCAAGAAGCTGCACTGCAATCTAGAAGTACGTCATTCAAATCCACCAGATGCTCTGCCGGAAAAAAAGAGGGGCAATCTCCTCCTGTACCACTCAGATCCAATTTGACGGTACACACACACACAAAATAATAAAAGAATAAAATTTTGTAAAAGACGATTGAATAGTAGTGCAAGATTTATTTATAATTAGCTATGTAACTGGATAATTCACAACTTCAAAACTCAAATTTCTTGAGCTACAGAATTGGACTAGACGCTAATATGGACTCTTTTTAAGTAATAGTCTATAGAGTTGTTGCTTTTATTTATTACAAATTTAGCCTGGGTGAAATAATTACATTTTCATTCCATTTTACCCCTTTCTCTCAACAATAAGAACAAAAGCAGCCACAAGAAGATGAACCAAATTTTTATTTAACTTGTACATAATTTAGGTTAATGTTTTCAAACCAAGTCATTCCTAAATTGGCATTACTTGTTAGGTGTATGTAATATTTATCTTTGTTACATTGCATCTGTTACATTGGCATTTAAATTGGTAGTTAAAATTTATTTGTGCTCTGCTTGGTTTCTCTGGCTTACTTTAAATTCCCTCAACACATATTAGGAGGCAGTTGTTTTTCAGAACACTTTGACTAGATGCCCTGGATAAAACTGAGCCCTAGAATTCTGTGGACACAGAGAGTGGGAGAAGAGACAAATGTTGTACTTAACAGTGATAATCAAGACAATGTGGCTGTAGGGTTTCCCAAATTAATAAGAGGCAAAAGAACATTCTAGACAAAAAATAAAAATAAGTATAATAAGTGCTTGAATCTGGGAGTAGTTTCAAATAGCACATGGGAATGTGGAAGAATGCTGGGAAATGAGGCAAGAAGTATAAATAGAAACCATGTTTTGAAGACTCGTAGGTGCTGTATTTATAATTCTGAGCCTGATGAAAAGTCATTGAAGAGATGCAGGAAATGTCTGAACATTAAGATAAGATTGTTGTTGTTGTATACTATAGAGTCTGAACCATAGCTGACCCTTTGGTGGGTTTTCAGAGGCAGTTAATCATATGGGAGGAGACTGCCCATCCTTCCCCCACAGAGCAGCTGGTAGCATCGATTGCAGTGCAGCTTCTTGCCACTAGACCACCAGAAATCTAAGATAAGATTAGACACAAGATTTTAGAAAGTCTCTAACAGATGAAGGAGATAACCGTTTAAAAGGAATATATGTTTGGGTATCATTGCCATGACAGGAGTCCAGAATGAAGGCAGCATAGTGGAGTGGACTTGATGGGAGGGATTATATAACAATGAAAGAATTTCACTTTTCAAAAAGAAGAGCAAATTGGGGGGGGGGGCGAGGTTGGCAGGGAGAAAAGTGCAACAATGAATAAATGGAAATCCAAAGTTTCTATAAACTTTCATTAAAACTAATTTTTTTAAAAAGAAAGTCTCTAACATAGACTTATGGAAGATGAATGAGTCATGTGGAACGGTCCCAAAATGGAGTGTGGTTGTTGTTTTAGGATGCTTTTGGGGGAGGTAAGGAAGCTAGGGAGCTAAACTATTCAGTGACAGCGGGAAATGAGAAAGGGGACATACCTAAGGATGTCATGAAATGTGACCATTTGACATGAGGGGAGAGGGAGATGGAATCTAGAACGACTTCCCAAATTTCTGGCCTGGATGACTGAGAGATCAAGGAGCCATTTAGCAAAATAGACACAATAGGGGAAGTAGGTGTGTGTAGGGGTGGGGATGAGGAAGGATTCAACATTGAGCATGATGAGTGACTCAAGATCAAAAGTTGCAGAAGATTTGAGTCTGGAGCTCAGGAGAGATTGGACACACAGATTTGGAAGCCATCAATCGGAAAACGGTGTTCGTGGTAGAGAACCCTCGCATGAATGAGGTGAAAGGAGCAAGGCCAAGACCCCAGGCAATAGCAATCTTTTGGGGAACAGGAGAAGCAGCAGGACATTAAAAGGAGACCTAGTGTCACCAAGAAAATCAAGGATTCCTAGAGAAGGATGAGAGGCAGAGAGCAGACGTTCAGGAAGGAAACTGCTTATTATTATTATTATTAGGACTAGTTATTATGACAGAGAGGCATTCTCTGGCTTTGGAGTTGTTAAAGCTGTTGGTGGCCTTGTAAAAAGTGATATTGTTAGAGCAGTTGGGTAGAAGCCACTCTGTCACCTTGAAAAAGCAATTCAAAGAGAGAAAAAGGAAAAAGAAATACAGACTGCCTGGCTATGCGAGAAAGAAATGAGGCCATTGATTAGGGACAAAGAGTTCCTGAGGGTGAGACTTGACTCTGTCAGTGGATAAGGCAGAAAGCTGGAAGGAGAGGAAGAAAAGGTGGGAGAACTGGAGAGGGCTTCCAAGAAGAAGCAAGAATGGGATCAAGAGCACAGCAGAAGGCTTGGATCCTGGGCAGGCCACAAAATGTCTCGCTTTTTGGTAGAAGGAGAGAAAAGTGAGAGGAAGGATGGGGAAACATCTGAAGTACTAGCTTCTCAGGAAGTGGAAAGCCCTGCTTTTCCTAATAAGTAGACAATAAAGGCATCTTCAGAGAACATAATATGACAATAAACCTGACATAATAGTGATAACTTGCTTTGTGTTTAGCTGGTGTACAGAGCTTCAGGCAAGAAGCAAAAGTCAGTCTTCACTTCTGTTCCTGATACTCCAGATCTTTTACGAGCCAAGAGAGGACAGAAGCTTCAGAGTCAGGTGAGATATTTACTAATGAAGACACACAAACACGCCACACTGGTGTCCACCTGGTGAGCTCTGCTCAATACCAGACACCGCTACCTGTTTGTCCTAAATGCAGCCTTGTGCAAGTTAGCATTGCATGCCACAAACTTTGACACATCTCAGCTATGGTTACACTTAGCATAAGCAAAGGAGGTTTTTTTCCCCTAAGTGCTGTAACTTTGGATCAGTAGTCTATTGACTGCAGATACTACAATATAACTGTATGATGCTTTCCATAAGACTTAGTGATTGTCCACAAGCAAACAAAACGTCATTCCTTACATTCAGACAAAGTAAAAGTAGTATGTTGAAGGCTTTGTTAGATCCAACTTGTTCTGTCATTTTGTGATCTTTACTTTAGATTCTTGTTCTCACCAGTACAATATTGGTTAAGTGGAGCATGTATATGTATTTCTAAACATCAGATGTACAAAAAAGGAAATTAACAGATACATATGTATCAGGAAGGATGGGGAAGCCAAACTTAACAGGACATAGATACTCCCTTCTCATTCAAGGCCTTCAAACTAGTGAAGAACACTGAATACTACATAGTTCATCACTATAATGTCTCATGGCTCTTTTCTGATTACTTAGTATCTATATGTTGAACTTGCCACCAAAGAGAGACCACATCATCATGCTGGCAATCAGACCACAGCCTTGAAGCATGCCAAAGAAGTAAAGGACATGGTCAGCGAGGTAAGCGGGGGACTTAAGACACTGGGCTCTAAAAAAAAGAAAGAAATCCTGGGTTAAAACTTGACCTACATCCTCTAACCAGGTAACCCAGGACTACTAATTGTGGTCAGCTTTAGCAAAACACTTGGAGCTAAGCTATCACTTACAAGCTATGATACTTTGAGTTCCTCAACTGGATCTTCTGTTTGGGTGCTGAGTTGAGAGAAACCAAAACGTTTTAATTTGTTTTTTCTTTATTTTCTATTCATTCTTTAGAAAAAGTACAAGATTCAATATGAGAAGATGAAGGACAGATACACCCCGGTTCCAGATACACCAATCCTCATCAGAGCCAAGAAGGCTTACTGGAATGCCAGTGATGTACGCATTCTTCTTTTCTTTCTTCTCATGACACAGAGAACTGATATTTGAAATACCTAAGAAAAATAAGGTGTTACAGTCCTGTCCATAATACAAAGTCATGTCCCATAGCATACTTCAGAGAGGAGGAAAAAACAATAAAACCCAGGGATGAACAGTACATCTTAAGGTCAAGCAAAGCAGCTCAAAGCCTACTGTTCTAATCATTGCTGTTCTGGAGGTTGGGACAATCTTTGCTCTTTACCTGCAATTCTTTAGAAGCTTTCAAGGGATTCTTGTTAACCCCTTGTTACTTATCCATAAAGTCCTTGGTTTGGGAGAAGTCAAGCATGGATTCAGGTCCTGATGCTGTCACTTGCTGTATACAATTTACCTCTAGGGAGCTCTGGTGACAGTCCATAGGAAGTTACACTGCTGCTGTAAAAGTTGTGTATCTCTAGTGATTCAAATCCACCGGTGGCTCTGTAGGAGAAAGGTGGACAATCTCCTCCTCTACTGTTTAGAGCTGTGGAAACCCAGTGGGATCAGCCATAGTTCTAACTCAACAAACAGAGTTTGAGTTTTTTAGGAAGCTGTGGTGGTGCAATTCATAGGGAGTTCTCCTGATAAACCAAATACCATTACACCCTGGTGGTTCAAACGCATCCGTCACTCCACAGGAAAAAGATGGGCA